>NC_059431.1:89613712-90224611 GCF_021028975.2 Sphaerodactylus townsendi | reverse complement strand
GCATTCCACCCATGGGTGGAGGGAGGGCAGAGGAGATGACACCTCCCAAACCAGCCAAACAAAATCCTGGAAATGCCTCCTGCATAAAGCAGCCAGTGTTTTCCACTGGTGCTGCCCACCCTCACATACCAAAACAAAGGCAGCTCTAGTGGACCAAGAGCACCCCCAGCCAAAGCAAGGAAGCAGCAAGCCTACAAGACCACTGTGTGCGGGGAGGTGGGGAGAGATGTGAGGGAAAACAAGCAGCACAAGTCACCCTCCGTACAGGCAGGCTCAGATTTTGCACCGGGCTATATTTTCCCTAGCCTCTGTCAGCAACTGACAGAGTCCAAATCCAGTTTGAAATACCTTCTTCTGTACACTATCTGGTTGGATAAAAGGAAGGAGGGGAATGTCAGGAAATATTGCAGAGCAGATAAAAGAGAGGAGGCTTCCAAGTGTGAGGGAGATGCATTTAGGGCAGGGGTCCCCAAACTTTTTAAACAGGGGGCCAGTTCACTGTCCCTCAGACTGTTGGAGGGCCGGACTAAAAAAAAACAATGAACAATGCACAAATGATTGTAAAATGTTTGATTTCACCTTTCAGCCTTTCTGTCATGGTCTATGTTTAGAACGGTGACCAAAGTATGTCAAGTACATGGTGGGCTCCAAATATTGTTGGGGAGGCTGCGGAATACCTTCCCCTGTAAAAAAAAAAGCAGAACTTTCCCAATGAAGCATTCCATCCTAACCCAGGAGGTCCCAGAGTATCTTCCTGGGTTCTTTTCCTTCCCCTAGCAGCCAGCAAGCGATTCGCCAGCCTGGCTGATGCCAATGGGAGTGAGGTGGAACAGAAAGCCTGAGAGCAACACATGGAGTAGCCGAGAGGGAAGGGCAGAGCAGGCGTTGCCATATATAAGGTTTCCAACTCTAGGGTCCAGAAAATTCATGGAGATTTGGGGGGTGCAATCACATGAAAGAGCAGGGGTTTGGGCGGCTGGGGGGAGCCCACACAGAGTCCAAAGTAGTCATTTTCTCTAGGAATTGATTTCTGTCACCCTGGAGGTCAGCTGTAATTCTGGGATATCTCCAGGCCTCCCTAGAGGTTGGCTACTCTTACAAAGAGGTAGTGGTATCCCACAAATATGTCTCCTGCCTGTGATCCCAGTCAATGTTTTGAAAGCAGCTTAACTCCAGTCACAGAAGAAAGGGCAAGACCTGTAGGCACTGCCCTTGTTGCATAGAAGGGAGAAAGGAGCCCAGGAGCCTGTCAAGGGGAGGCCGATCTGGCAGACCTCGAAGGCCGCTGGGTATATCCAGAGCTCTGTTTTTTCCCTCCAGCAGACCCAACAGTCAAAGCCATGGAGATCCGTTCGCCGCCTACCAGCCGGTCCCGCAGGGAGGTGGGGGGTGGGGATCGTCCTGTTTGCTTTTAGCTGGCCTTGTTGGAAGGGGGAGAGGTGGGTAGCGCCCTTCTCGGGTTGTGGGGGGGCCTGAAGGCAGACAAGCGACTGCAACCACAACAACCCAGTGGGAAACCCTCCCGTGCTGCCAGACCCGAGCCCTACATCAATGGCCGTTGGGGCCGGTTCCTCCTCTCCCTCGAGACCCCACTGCACATGAATGGAGCCATCCATGCATGTCTGGCCCGGTGGCGGATTAATACTCTTATTCAGGGGGCCACATTTGGCCCCCGGGCTGTAGTTTGGGGACCCCTGATTTAGGGGATAGTCTTGGACCTATCAAAGAAGATTTGCAGGACACCAGGCACACTGAGATATGCTCACTGCTGCCACTCAAAAACAACAGCGAATCAGAACATGGGACACCAGGCATGCTCAGATCTGTCTTGTGCTGGTACGGAGCAAAATGGAGTATTACCTCCCGGTCCTGCCCAGTTCCTGGGAAGAAGTGGGGAGCCATGTGGAGGAAGAAACTGGGACAAAATAGCCACGATATGCAAGATCCCAGTTCTACCCTGGGATATTTTGACCGTGCAAAAATGGCCTATCTTTAACCTTGAGCTCCAATATTGAACTGGTTTTTCTGTTGTGAGTTTGGGCTGTTTTACATGTGATTTTCTACTGTCACTTTCCATGTTGGCTAATGGTGGGCTAAACATGTTTTCAGGAATTCAAATAAAAACATATAACCTGAATCATAAAGTTCTTGTTCTATTTTGTATGTTACACTTTGTGTAGTTTTCCAGGACCTAACACTCAATAATATGAACAGCAGCTATAACAAGGAGTCATACCTGATTAAGGAAATTTCTCAGTATACTTGTCAATGAATTCATAGTCAAGAAGACTTGATCATGTTCACATAGCTAACTGCAAATGCATTCCAATTTACTGTGCTATGGGAAACCTAAAGTAAAATCAGACAGAATATTGTACATGTCTTCTCCTTTCATACTACAGATATCAGATGTCCATATAGCAAAATACAAAATATAAGGATTATTAACCAAATCAGAGAGTCAATGTAAAATTTGGTGCAGGTACTTCTCGATTAAACAGCATTGACAACTGGGAAAGGATCAGTCTTGAATTTTAAACTAGATGTACAGGTGGCCTTTAGACTTGATTCACATGCAGCAAGTTCATCATTAAAGGACTACAACACCCAGTGATTACATACACAGTATGAATGGGCCATTCCAGATATAACACCACTGATACACAACTTTCAAATCCCTGCTGTTTGCCTTAAATCTTACACTTTTCAACAGAGTCGGTTCTCAACACAGTCAGTTGCTGATCACAAAGTAGTTGCTGATACATGAACACCCCATTACTGTTGCACAATAGCAATAGTTTGTACCTGAATATTCCTGTGAGGACAAGTCAGTTCTATTGCAAATGCTTGCTATAGTATCAAGATATATAAATAGGTGTGGATGCAGCCCAAATGTTCAGAAAACAAAGGAAGCTGTCTTGCGTATAAAGTTTGCTTTGATAGAATGTGCATGTACTTTGTACCCTAGTATCCATTTCTGAGAATGAAATATGAAAACTCTCCACTTGAAGAAATTAAACCTCATCAAAGAATCATCTAATACAAGGCAACGGACTACAAATCCTTTAAATACTATGGCTGACATCCACAGTGTACATTATTACCAAGTTGTATTTGTCTACACCCATCTACAAAATTTGGTGTCTGAGTCAAGCTTATGAACTTTTTACAAATCCACTTCCAAGTGTTTCTGCTGCTAAAGACATGAAAATCATTTCCTTTCTTTTATCTTAATCCTATTTTCTATTACTTTTCTTGTAAGATGTTGGGCCCTTTTTACTTCTACTTATCTGTGAAAGTGTATTATGAAATGAGAAGCCCGTGAGCCTTCAAGATTGGTCTGACCGTTCAGCTCACCTAATTAGAAATAATTGAATGAAGCTTCACTCTTGCAAAGAGGCAAAATCAATATTATAATTAAAACTGCATTTCTTTACAATTAGATCTTAAAATGAAACCTCAGAAGGGCGGGGGAGGGGGTGGAAGGAGGAAGCGGCCCGTTGCTGTGAAGTAATTAATGTCTGTATTAAGCTTATATCTTAACAATAATCCTGAAAAATTTATGGCCTTATCGTGCTCTTGTTAATTTCATTGCCAGCTTTTCTCAAGTTACTCAAGGCAGTTTGTTCTCTTTTTATTGTTCCTTGGGCTTCCAGATCACTCCTGTCAGAGCTTTCTTCATGACAGGGAAGATGAAAATTTGGGCAGGGGGGAAGCATTAGGAACAATGGCAGACACAATCCCCCAAAATTTTATGTAAATGTGTAAATGTTATATAACTGGGCAACTGATGAAGAGTAGGGAAGACTACTTCCCTTCCATGTTTTTCCATTAAAAACTATCCCATCTCTTAGTAAGGTTTTCATCTATTGTGGACTAGATATGGGAAACAAAGGTATCTGTGGAGGTGGTGGTGAAGGGAAATTATGACCAGAAACATGGTTGAAGGAGAAAAGTGAAGGAGCTTTATCTGCCCCATTTCCGCAGTAAGATTTGCAGTGCGCTGCCAATGGTTATTTTTTAAAACAAACAAAAAAAGGAGATAATTAACAAGTATCTGCTGTGTAACAGCTCATAAGGCTTCTTTTGAAGCAGTTCCAGGGGAATAAGATAGAATGGAGTCCAGGGGTCTGGCATAACGGGAGAGAATTTTGGAAGGCACTGTTTATTTTTCCTACATACATATCCAGCCTATGAGCACAAGGCAAGGTGTGATGCCTCATGTGGGACTTCTGAATGTCTACTTCAGTTCAAAGGTACTGATAATGCCATAAACTGTAAATACCTTTATTTAATAGGTGCACTATTGATTTTCCCATTATGAATTCTGTTTGCTAGTATGTACTGAAATTTGTACCTAATACCAAAGCAGTTGTTCACAACCAGGAGATTAGGCAAATCTCTTCTTTTCCAATAATCGGCCTTTGTCTCCCATTGTCCTTTCATATCTCACCAGCATGCCAGGCAGGGATTAGTGCTATGCCTTTCAAGGGTGGGGGCAGGCCAATGCCTGTTATTTTCTTTTCTTTTCTTATCTTAGATAATGTGATCTATGCAGGAGTAGACCAGCTCCAAAGCAGCTGCACTCTTTCTTTGACATGTGAAGCAGCATATTTTTCTGTGTTCTATTAACAATAAAATGGACTTTCTAGGTGTGGTTGCCTCCTTTGATTTCAGAAAATTCTAACATCTCATTAGAGGACAGTTCAGTTTTGAGGGTCAAATGCAAAGCCAGAATGAAATTTGTTTAGTTTGGATGGAGTATGGAAGAAACGGTTGTTTACAAGGAAGGAATATTTGGAATGTAATAAATTGAAATTCGACCCACCTAAATTAATTTCAGAAAGTAATTAATCCAAATGAAATTTTTGCTGACTTTTGGATCTAGCTGTGCTTTTAGCACCTCTGAAATACCTGTCACTTTGCCTGCAGCTTCTATCTTCTGGTACTATTTCTGTTTTTTGGTCCATACTCATGCCACAAAGAATAATCTGTGATCAGCTTTTCTATGCAGAACATCCTCCTCCAAACACATTGCTGGTTTACTGGTCTGAGAAGGCATTCACGCTAATGATGTTTTTGCCAGAGCTATTCCTACTATAAGTAATAATCTGGCTGCTGGTGAAGATAAGTGTTGCTGTGGGGAAGTGGGGTAGAGCAGAGATTTCAAGAGTGTTGTCCAATTCCTTCCTCATGTTAGAAGGAATATATTACTTATATAGAATAGAATAGAATAGAATAGAATAGAATAGAATAGAATAGAATAGAATAGAATCTTTATTGGCCAAGTGTGATTGGACACACAAGGAATTTGTCTCCGGTGCATATGCTCTCAGTGTACATAAAAGAAAAATGCATTTGTCAAGAATCATAAGGTACAGCACTTAATGATTGTCATATCTTGCTGTGAAGGGCTACTGTGATGCCTGGAGGAAGCAACCAAAAAGTCAGACAGCCCAATCCACAGGGTTCCATTGGCAGGGAATGGTGCTGCTGCCACACTGCCATGTTGCCTCCAGAGAACTTCCAGGCAGTGCAGGGAGACTGCCAGAAAGCTCTCCATAGGCTGAATGGAGTTATGCCACCCTTTTTTGTGGTGTCCATCTGAGGCCGATGCCAAGGCATTCCTGGCTCAAAAGTCCAGTTGGAAGTGGCTGAAGTCGGCTCCACAACTGAAAAACATCCCAGTTTGCCCCTCTCCCTTGTGCTGGCAACTCCTCGGATGCCAGCATAGTTCCATGGAGGCAGTCATTTCTGATTTGGAATGCCATGGAGCTGTTGGGTGTTTTTGCTCTCTCTGTGGCATGGGTGCCTCTTACGCTGATGGAGGAGGCAAACTTGCTGGTACAGCCCCGTGTAACTTCCAGGCACTGTTTTGCTCCTCTTCTCCTGGATTGGGCCATTAGTCTTTATAGAACTAAAGCACCCAAAACAAATGGACTCCAAATGCACTATATATGCCACCCTTCTCCCCAACAGAGACCCAAAGCAGCTTACGTCATTCCCCTCCAGTTATATTTTCACAAAAACACGGTGAGGTAGGTTAGGCTGAGAGTGTGTGATGGACACAAGGTTACCCATCAAGCTTCTATGGCCGAATGGGGATTTAATCCTGGGTTTCCCAGACCCTAGTCTGACACGTTAATCACTACACCATGCTGAATCTGTCTCTTTATGTAGTTTCACTGGCCAAATGAAATATGTAGTTTCACTGGCCAAATGCTCTGTTAGTATGAGGGTGATCGTCATAACCTGAGCTATACAGTTGGGTTGTGTGTCCAGTGCTACTAACTCACAGGAATGATGGTACCAAACAATGTATATAACTCTGAAATATCTATATGAACTTGCATTCAAATATCACATGAAGCCTACATTATGTTTGAATGTGTGTGAATTCAGCTTGCTGCTGGGATAATGAATACAACCTGCTCCTTCCCCTTCCCTTCTCATATGGCACATGTTAAAGGAATCCTGGTTCAAAATTAACTCCCTGTTATTCATGGCATACGAATAAACTTATACAACTCAATGGGAGTTAAATTTCCCCACACAAACCAGTATTCTAGACTATGGTTTAATCCATGTTTATAATGTCAAGGGGGTTGCGGGGGAGAGGAGAACTAATTCCGGTTATTCTGTTTGCCTGCATTTGCGTGGGTAACAGGAATTAATTTTAAACCAAGATTTTTTCATAGTACTGAGATGGGATGATGAGAAACATGTGTATGGGCTCCAAAACAAGCAGAGTTTATGCACATTCAAGCTTTACATTGGCTTGATATCACATGTGAATGAAGTACTTCTCTTTTTCAAGGCAAATGTTGTACTTCTTCCAATTAGCCAATGGATTTTCAGTTGTGGTTGTTTTTTCTGTTGATATTGTATAAAGTGAAAGTTGTAACAATGACTCTTAACATGTTATGGGTTTTGTTTAGAGTGGCTGAAATAAAACCTATAATTACTTGCAATTATCAAGAAATTGCTGTTTCAAGGTCCAGTTGTGCAATATTTTCCACTCATCTTGTTCAAATGGGAGCTCTGCATGACAAAAGGCGACAGTTTCCAGTCAGTAGTAGCATATTCATTGATTAACTCAAACCAGAAAGCTGCTTCTAATAGTGACAGGGCTTGGTCCCAATTTTATGCTGGACCACTTCTCACTAGGACACAGTTCTCTTTTGAGTAATATTTTATCAATGTGCCCTTCCTGATGATTTATTACAGTCATACATCATTAGAATGACAGCTGGTTTTGATGATGCATGGTCCAATACATCATCGTAGCACCCTCTCATTTGGATTGTATATTGCATGGAAGTGAAATATACTATTCCTCATCTCCTTCTCTTTTTACCAGGAGCAAGCTCAGCTGCTTTGGAGGGCTACAAGGAAAGTAATTAATGCTTCTCTTCAAAAGAAATGTTTTCCATCATCAGGATAGTTTTGAAAGGTAGTTTTGAAAAGACAAGAAGGATCCAATGGGAACCCGCAGTTTTCAAAATGGCACTTGTAACATGTTGCACACGCTGAATAGTGGCATAATTTTGTAGTGCTGCCAACCTCTAGGTGGGTCTTAGAGATTTCATTACAACTAATCTCCAAACTACAGACATCAGTTCCCCTTGAGAAAATGGCTGCTTTAGAGGGTGTACTGCATGGCATTATACCCTGCTGAGGTACGTCCCTTCCCCAAACCCCCATCCTCCCCATGCTCCACCCCCAAGCTTCCTGGAACTTTCCAGCATATAATCGTATAATGCTGAAGAGTTCCCTGTTAAAAAAAACTGATTTAACAAATCAATAATGTACAAAATCTTTAAAATAATTGGAATTTCTATGGAAAGTTGATTTTCTCTTCTAGTAATGTTGACATGATATCAAACCTGGTAAGATACTTACCGTATATACTCATGTATAAGTCGAATTTTTCAGCACATGTTCAATGCTGAAAAAGCTCCCCTCGACTTATATGCGGGTCATTAAAATTTTTTGTGTGTTTTTACTTTGCCAGCCAGCAGGGGGCACATTCTTAATGCTAGCGACACCAAAATTTCAGGGTACCCTCAGAAGATACTCCTGATGATACCAGCCAAGTTTGGTAATGTTTGGTTCAGGGGGTCCATAACTTTGGAGGTGCCCCCATTCCCCATTGTTTTCAATGGGAGCTATTAGTAGATGAGGCCTACCCACTTGCGAGGGTCAACAACTTTGGACCCTCTAGACAGAAACATCACCAAACCTAGCTGGTCTCATCAAGGGAATCTTTATGATTCCAGTCAAGGTTTGGTGAAGTTTGGGTCAGGGGGGGGATCCAAAGTTATTGATCCCCAAAGGAGGTGACCCCATTCCCCATTGTTTACAATGGAAGCTAATAGTAGATTTTCCATTTCTGATAATATCCCTCTTAAAATCTAAGTTGGGTTACATTTGGACATACAGATGATGAGAAGGAATCCAGTTTTGAAGGATTTTAACTCCTGTGTTTTAGCTTGGTTGCTGATTGAGCTAAGGTTTTTGTACTTTTAAAGTTACTGTTGAGACCACATTGTTCTTGTTGACCCTCTTTTCCACTTACAGAGCCAGTTTACTGTTTTTCTTTGAAATAAATATTCAAAAACATTTAACCTACTGATGCCTCAATTGATGTAGTTTTATTGGTATCTATTTTTATTTTTGAAATTTACCAGCAGCTGCTGCATTTCCCACCCTCGACTTATATGCGAGTCAATAAGTTTTCCCAGTTTTTTGTGGTAAAATTAAGTGCCTCGACTTATATGCGGGTCGACTTATACACGAATATATACGGTAAGTAAAAATAATAAAACTTTGAATGTGTAATTCTAAATTTGTTTTGGGGACTGCTGTTGCTTAATGGTAGAGTGCACTCTTTGCATAAAGAAGTTTCAATGGTCAGTCCCTAACATAACCAGTCATAGGCCCAGGTGGTAAGAGATGGAGAAGACCTCAGCTTGAGACCTTGCAGAGTTGTTGTAGGTCAGAGTAGACAATACTGAAACTCATAGGTCAATGGTCTGACTCATTATAACCTGTGTTAATGTATAAATTCAGTCAAAATTCCAATTTAAGATGTTCAAATTCATATAATTGTACTTTGCAATATCACTTCCAACTCGATGACCTTGGGTCAGTCATTCTTACTTAACTTGTTGAGAGGATAAAATGGAGGAGGGGACATTGTGTGGTAGATCGCATGGGTCAGTACATGGCCAAAGGGTCTGATTACCCGAATAAATAAATGCAAGAAAAATACATAATTTGGTATTAAATGCAAAAGAAAAGTCAACTGGTAAAAATAAACTAGTAAAAACATGGGATTCATCCTATCAGCTTTTCAGCTGACATGAGAGAAAGAAGGGCTGATCTGGCAAAAGTTCCTGTGGAGGGCTTTTTTGCCTGCATGGGTTTCATAATACTTTGCATGGTCCCTTGGGGAATTAAAAAGGCCCTCTTCCTCCTTTTGTATGGAGCAGCATTTTGGACTGTGATAGGATGGGGGGTGGGGTGGGGTGGGAAACTCCCCCATCAATTGGCAGAAATCATTTTCTTCAGAAATCTCTGGTTGATCCAGGCCCATGGTTTCAAGAGACCCAAAGAAGCTCTAAGTTACCTTCATGATGCATTTAAATATTTATTTTATCCCATTGTCTCTTCTATTAAATAGTCTGCACTTTTTTGGAACACTACAAAACCTGCAGAATCTGTTTACCCAAGGAAAAAGTGAGACATGTATATACATTGTTAGCTGCACTCTTTTTCAAACTCTTTCAACCCTTTGGAAAGGAAATCATTTGTTTCCAATTTGGGTTAACTTTCCTCCTAGTTAATACTTTGAGGAAAACCAGCAAGCAGAGTTTTTTCCCTCATCTGTTAAAAAAAAAATCACCAGCCTTCTCATCTTTTATCTGTAACTCACCCAACGATGTTTGCCTTGTCTTAGCTGACAGTGGAAGCCCTTTGACAAATAGAACATTTGAGCTATCGCTGTCTTAGGTGATCGGAGCATAAATGTTTCACACATCTCATCCATTTCAGATGACGCTCACCCAGAGCATTTTTCATTACTGCAGTTTGATATCTCCGAGTCAAGGGCTTGGCCAGGAAGAATGTTGAAACATAGAAAGCAGGGTTATGGCTTCCCTTCTCTCCTTTTTACTTCAATAGTATTTGAGGTGCTACATAAAGAA
This sequence comes from Sphaerodactylus townsendi, assembly GCF_021028975.2. NCBI lineage: Eukaryota > Metazoa > Chordata > Lepidosauria > Squamata > Sphaerodactylidae > Sphaerodactylus > Sphaerodactylus townsendi. The sequence goes on along the minus strand of NC_059431.1, from coordinate 90,214,403 downwards.
ACAAGGACCCCGTTCTTGGATCCTAAATGCTTTACCTGCTGATAAATGCTTGGAATGGAGACTATTCACTGGTGCCTAGTGCCAAAAGTACAATGCTATAACCCACAATGGCACAACAGTTTTCCTTGGGTATTAGGGTTGGAATTCAAGCAGACAACAGGGGCTTAAACTTCATTGTTAGAATTTTAAAGTTCTTACTTCTGCTTGTCTGACTTGGAGAGCTACCAGGAAATTCACTGACCTATCTGTTTTGGTTGAGTGATTGCCAATAACCCACAACAAAAATCTGTAATCACGCCAGAAACTAAGAAAACAGAAAGCACAAACCATAGAATCGCTACACTTGACCTGCTGTGAAAAATCACTCATATTATTAATGCATTGAAGTGTTTTCCTCCAATCTCTAAAGTTAAGGCATAAGGCATAAAGTTAAGGTATATTCTGCATCATGTCTGCTCAGTACAAAACTGTCATGCATATTCTAGTCTTCTCTTGGAGAATATTTAACTATGACTCCCATAGAGGCTTGTCAATAAGCCATTCTCTATTGCCTGGTCTACACACATGACTGGGTGAGGTGGTGGGATTCTGAGACAGTAGAATGGACTGGAAAGGCGAGGAGATTCACATTCATAATGGAACTAGGTGAGAAGATTCACATTTGTATTGGAACTAGATTCAAGTCAGTATAGGACAGTCCACTTAACCACCTCAGCACTCTGCCCCCTAACTACCATTTCATTTCATTTCATTGCATGTGTTGACCAAGCCAAAGACATGGTTCCTCAGCTATAATAATTAGAAGTGCCATTCCCCTTGCAAGGAGCACTAGCATATCATTGTTGCATTATCTCTGTGGGGACATGATGTAAAGATTCAATGAATAATGGGTCACACAGTGTGATAGGTAGCTTTGAAACAGCATACTCTCTAAGTGGAGGGCTGCCCTGAAAGCTGGTTTTTTGTGAGCATCCACCTGAGGGTGGTAATTAGAGTTGCCACCAGTGTTTTAATGCTGTTAAATCTTTTATGCTCTGGGTTTGTATGCTGTTTAATGCTCTTGATTTCTATTGGCAGGTGTTCAATAGTTTGTTATCTTTTATGGATTATGGTTTTGTTTTGTTTCATTTTGTGAGCTCCCTCAAAGAGTCACATTATAAATGTTCTAAATAAATAAATTTTATCTGAAGTGAAATTTGCAGCAAATTGTTCACAGATCCTAATTAACTCAGTAAGTGACCTGCACACTGACAATCCTACTAATGATAGTTTAAGTAGAGATCGGCTTTGCATTACGTCTGAACTGAGTCTTTCCCTGATATGGTTCTGCTCCAGTTCCAGTTTATGGTTTGGGGGGAGAAAAATAATCATCCTAGAACAGTTTAATAGGAATCACATAACGAATATGATGTCATAACTATGCTTCATAGCAAAATCAGGTTTGGTCAAGTGATGACATCACATTGTGACTCAACCATTGTGAAGTCAACCCTTGATTAGTTTACACTCTGAATTGGTGAATCTTTTCCAGCACACTCGCCCCCTCACCAAGTTCCTTTCAGTTGGTTATTTTGGTTAGTGACTAAAGTTTTTGCAACTCACACTCCCTTCCAGAGCAGCCTTAAAATAGACATTTTCAGGTAAAACATTTTCATTACTCCTGGATGCACGTCAGGAGCAATTAATCTCTTTTAATCTGTATGATAAAATCTCATAAAATTAAACATATTAGGATATTAAAGTCTGCAATCTTCTGGACGAAAAGCATCTCTCATCGCACTGAGCCAATTGGCAGGAGCAGCCTGTGCCATTAATAAAAAGGAGCATGTATTTCTGAACTGCTGGCTTGCAGGATGGTTTAACATGCTTAAAGTCAGCAGGAAAATAAATGATGTGGGTTGTGTTTCTTTTTACTGACCATAACTTTAATGGCCATGCGCCAAATGAATAAGGGTTATTACTCTCTGAAAGGCCTTCTGGAATTTATTTCAAAGGCTTGGAATGGCCAAACATGCATATTGACCCGTTGTTTGCCTTATTTCCTGTTTTAATTGAGTGTCAAAGGTTATACATTGCTATTAGAGTAAGACATGAGTGGCACCAGAGGTCAGGGACTTTCTGGCATTCTATTAGAGCCATAAAAACCAAATAGTATGATAATTTCACCTGCTCTAACCCCAATTTTTCCAAGATGGTATAGACATTGACCTTATTGTTTGACTGCCATTGACTCTGTAAACTTCAACCACCCGGACTTTGCTTACTAAACAATAAATGTGCCCTCCGTGACCAGGATGGGGAAATAAAACAATAAAATACACAAAGGAGAGACTAATCCAGGTGACAGAAAATGATAAAATAACATCTCTATTGTGAGACTGATCAGAATGGCTTTTCCACAGAAGCAATTTCTTCTACCAATCTAAATTTTATGCTTTTTTTGTATGGAATGTCTCTTGACTTTCTTTGTCAGCTCAGGTGTGAGCTATAAATTGCAAAACCGGGGTTTAAAGTTTTATGTATCTTCAAACTATGGCACATTTTTTTCCAAAAGGATTTTTAAAATCACTTGCATATTATCAAAAAACAAGCTTGCTTCTTCAAAGCAGATGAGCGCAAAAAGAAACCAGAATCCCCAGCAATTTTTTTGAAACAAAACAGCAAGCTGTATTTTTCCTCTGCAAATTAGAAATCTGAATAATTAACAGTGTAAACTTATTGAGAGCTATACCCTTCTGAGTTTTTCAAAGCCAACTGAGATCTAGGCAAGACATGATGCAGGACAGCTATGATACAGTATCAACTATGGTTTTAAGTTCGGAGCACTTGCATGGAGTGGGGTGGGCTCTGAGCAAAGACAGTTTCTCAATGCATTATTTTCCATATCGCAACCATGCCTCTGGTGCTGCTACAAAAACAACAGCAGCTTCAGCAGTGCTGGCAAGGGTAACGATGGTGGCAGAGTCAAACCGGTTGGCAACTACCCACTAAAAGAGGAACCTGTCATGGTGGCTTGTGCACAGCAGTTTCCTCCCAGCCTTCCAGGCAAAATGGCAGCAAAGCAAAAGCCAGAACTCTGGAGCAAAACTGGAGTGAATATTGTTATAATCCAGGAAAGAATCAGAAAGTAACCGGGAAGAAACCACTCACACTCCAGGGTTGTTTCTGAAGACAGGAAGGGTTCAGCAATCATGTTCTGAGCATGCACTGTCAAAGCACAGCTGAGAATGACCTTGGCTGCCATTGCTGCCTTGGAGTGGGCAGGGAGAGGGGAGGGTTCAGCACTGGTGTCCAGCCCAGCAGGGGGAGCCATTCCAATGTTGGCATGAGCACATGATGTAGGTGGAGGGGGCGGAGCCACAGCCTTATAAGGGCTGGCCGGGCCTTCCTGTGTCTCTCTTCTGCTCAAGCAATGACAGCTTCTTTTCTTTCTCCCTTATGTCACCTGGCAGCTGTTTATCAGGCCACGTGGAGCAGTGGAAAAAGGGGGTTTTAGCCTAGTCCCTCTTGGCAATGCAAGGAGGCCTGAATTGAGCAAGATAGCAGCAGCAGACTTGCAGCAGCGAGTGATTGGGAATTGGTGGATTGCACCCGGCAGATTGCAGTGCAACCCTGAGTGGCATGTGAGGGAGGACAACTACAGGCCTGCTGCAGTAGGCCCAGTGGTAACAGGGACCACCCCTTTTTTTCTTTTTGGAGCTCAGGCAGGAGATGCCAGGGAAAATAGCAAAGAAGCCCTAGCAGGGAGAAGGAATGCCAATGGCAGGAGGGAACAACATGGGTAGTAGGGGCAACCCAGGCAAGTGCCCCTCCCGGCTGCAGGCGCCTTAAGAGCAGGGGCAAGAAGGGCAGCAGAGGCGCAGCTGACTGTGTCTGGATGGTCACCATTCACCCATATGCCAAGCCTCTGGGTAACTCCCTTAAATATTACCTTCCTATTAAAATGGATGGGTCCTGACTTGACTGTTGGGAATTTAACCATTTAAATTATTAATGACCAAATGCCCCACTCGGAGTGGGTCATGTGTTTAGAGTGCTGCTTTGTTGTTATATGCTTGGTTCATAACATCTTTTTCTCAGTTACGTATATTCCAGGCACTGATAATGGCATCGTGGATGCCTTGTCTCACTTCCAGGAAGAGAGGTTCTGAGTCCGGGCCTCTGATGCAAGACCTCAACCTGACATGTATCATCTATAAGCTGGCGTTGTGGAGCCTTGGCAGCACCTGATCATCCAGGGAGTTCTCGGGTCCTTGGCCCCTGCAACGCGGCAGGCATACTAACAGGCTGTGCCTCCCTTCCTGGCCTTCTCGGCCCCCTGTACCCCTCATGTTTTCACCCCCTTCACAGGGGGGGGGGTGGCCCTTTGCTACCTGGCACACCTTCAGGACCAGGACTGGGCCTCCAAGACCTTGTGCATGTCATTTCCTTTTACTGCAAGGCTTTGGGCGTAGCCGACCCATGTCGTCCTTTCCTCACTAGGAGAGCTATTGAAGGGTGGAGCTGCTTAACACCGCGTTCCCATGACAGCCACAGGCCCATTACTCTAGACATGCTGGCAGTCTGGTCCAGTCAGCTGTCAAGTATCTGCTCCTCTCAGTTCGAATTAAAGCTGTTCTGGGTTGCCTTTTGCTTGGCCTTCTTCGAAGCTTTTTGCTGCAGTGAGTTGGTGCCCACATCTCGAGATGATCATGGTGGCAGGGCCCTCGTGCTGTTGGACCTATGGGTGGGTGGTTTTGAGGAAGCAATCCGACTTCTCCAGTCTAAGACAGATCAGTATGTGTGTGGGACCATGGTAGTCCTTGGGGCTTCCCCCTCAGGATTGCCCTATCCAGTCAGAGACACAGCCGACTACCTTTCCATCTGGCCACCAATCCACGGCTCCTTCCTTATACATTCTGATGGCATATCCTTATCACGTTTCCAGTTTACTAGCATCCTTCGGATTTGTTTGGGCCACATGGGGCTCCCAGCATCAGTTTGGCCCTCCCTTCTTCCATATTGGTGCCGCTACCACCACAGCACACCTGGGTTTGCCCAAGGAGTAGATCTGCACCATTGGGCACTGGCGCTCCCTGGCATACAAGGGATATATTCGCTCCTGGCTTGAGAACTAGTGTTTCTTGTCTTTCAGTCCTTTCAGGCCATTGCAGGACTATCTGGATTGTCAGCCACAGCATTGTCCATTGGGCTGCCAAGTATGCCTCATCTTCTGGTTGGGGAAGAGACCTTGGCCTCGCCAGCCATACGATCATGTTTTGGATGGGACAGAGAGGGATGCTGGGAGACTAGCAAATGACTGTCTCATAGTGTAACTGCAGCTTGTTCAAAATGCTCACTTTTACCCAGTTGTTTTGCAAGTAATTATTAATCTGTGCAAAAAAAATCAAAGTAGAATTATTTAGAGTGTACATGTTATTTTTACCTCTGAACAGTCAACATGGAATTCATTAAGACAGTAAATCTTTAGTGTATTCTTTAGCTTTAGAAATCTCTGTATACAATTTAGATGGATCTTTTGGAGTTGGGTGGGCAGGAAGCTGGACTAGATGAACCATTGGTTTGATCAAGCATGGCTGCTCTGATGTTCTCTTTCCCTGTTTTCTAATGCAAATGCATTTGTCCCAAATTGTAGGAAGGGTTTAATTAAAGACTGATGTCCCATCAGGGCATTTAAATAAGACTTCCATCCAGTGCAGAGCTGTACATGGCTAGGACAAAGGAACAGTAGCCAAAGGTCTTAATTTGGCTCTTTAGTGTCAAAATGAGATGAAAAGAATATGAAAGATTTCATTTATGGTTCAATTAACTCAGTAAATTTGGGACAGATCAAGTAAATACCAGCTCACCATCAAATCTGAAATGGAATAATTTGAAATGGTATCAGCATCCCATATCATATATTATATGTCACATGTGGATACATAGAAATGTGAATATAAATATTGAAAAAATAATACTTATATGTGAATGAAAGTACTGGGGCAAATATTTTTCCGTTTGGGAAGAAAAGGGCAACAACATTACCTGTAAGTTATGTTACTTCTGTTGTTGGGTATTCTGATGGGTCAGAAAAGTGGATCATTCTCTTTCATCTTCACCAATGCTAGTATCCATGGAAACACCTTCTAATGGTCTCTGCATCAGACTGAGGAAAACAGGAGGGGCTTCCTTCTAAAAAGTGAGTGCATTAAAGAAATCCAATCCTCTGCCAAGAAGGTCAGCTCTTGAAAGCCTTCAGGAGCTTTGCTAGCCAAGAAAGCTGGAGGGCTATAAAGCCTCAAATTCTTTTGCTAAGGAGCTCAGCTCTTGAGAGTCGCATCAGGGTTCTCTCATATGGGTATATAGTGGAATGCAAAGCCTTTGTTCTCTCTCTTTCTCTGAGACGTGACACTCTGAATAACTCCTTCATGGTAACTAGAATATACAGGGAAAGAGGATTACATGAATCAGGAGATTAATTATAAGCAAAAGTAGGTGGGAAAAGATGGACACAATGTCTGTTTAAAGAGGAAAGAAAAAGGACTGGCTTGCAAAAAAAAAGACAGATGATAAATTTCTGTGGAACAACAACACACAAAAGGAAAGGTTGCTCACAAGGTAACATTTTAAAATAACTGCAAGCTCAGCATATTTCCAATGAGAATTATGAAATGTCGAATCAAGTGGCTCCATTTTTCCTTCTTCCTTTAGGTTACATGGTACACAAAACAAAGACTATGAGGCCTTTAAATTACACCAGCAGTAAGACATCCTCCCTCTCAAGTCTTCAATGAAATAAGCATCCAGTAAAAGTAGGGATCACAAAAGGTCACAAAGTTATTGCAGTGTGGAAATTTGTAAGAAATGAATGGGACAAGCCAATTTTTCTCCCAGCGAGGAGCATCACTGCGCTGTTTAATAGTTGAAACAAAAAATACTGGTTTCATTTTAATAAAATGCAGTCAAGATACTCTTGGGAGGTGATCTGAAACTTATAAAAGTTGTGTGTGTATGTGACATCGATTCTGTGAACTTGGGGGGGGGGACTTCATCAAGGGCTCTAAGAAAGAAGCAAAAAGCAAACAAGACAAAAAAGTTGACCTTTCTGGAAATTTGACATAATTATTATTAGGCGACCACTCTCAGGTGTTACAGCCCAGATAGTCCCTTGGTTTACTGAGGGGTTGTGGGGGATGAAAACAGAAGGCTAGATCAACATGGGAGAATATAAAAATATTTTCCTAAGCCTATAGCCACACTACACTGGCTAAGGACCAGAGCAAAGAGACCAGTGTCACCCAGAAGTCTCCATAGGGTCTGGAAAGGACATGTATACAATTGTGCCAATATTTCACATGGTGTTCTTCCTGCTTTTATTTCTTATAAGTCCCTAGAAAGGTATCAATGGAAATCTGGGAGAAATGGAAGGGAAAATGGATGCCAGGGTTACTGGATGCGGCACCACTCGCGAGCATGGTTGGACAGGAAGGAGCACAAGCAATAGGATCTCTACATAGACAAGGAATATACAAGGTAGCACAACTGTACAATGAAAGAGGAGAATTAATACCGTTTCCAAATTTTTTAGAGAAAAGGAGGTAAAAAGAAAACTGGTTATTATTAAAGGAGGAATCTGGGAAAGACAAAAAAGCTCTCCCAGGAGGGAGGAAGAGTGTATAATGAAAAAGTTGTATAAAAATATATGAGGGAAAAGAAAGGACTAAATCTTAGGTGGTCTTATACAAAAACATGATAGAAGATCAAGGATTTTATGATAAGAACCATAATGGAAAAATGGCAACAAGATGGAGTGAAAGAGACATAGAGCTTATTAAAAAGGACTATATAGACAATATAAATAAAAAATAAAAATAGATAAATATGCAGAACTAGAGAAGAAATTAATTATTAAAAATGGTATAGAACAACCGAAACAGTTTGGCATATATATGGATAAGTGAGGACCTTAGTCCCGAAATGCGTTGGCATTGGTGGGAGGATAAAAATTGCAATATAATATATCCATATGTGGCTAGAATGTACAGGAAGTAAAAAATATGTGGGAAAATGTGATAAAAATACATAGAAAAAAAATATGTAAAAGGTAAAAAATAGGAAGATAAATATAGGATTTTCCACTATTTATAGGTATAGTGGATCATATTACAATAGGAACAAAAGAAAAAAGAGAAACTTCTTCAAATCTCATGATTCAGAGCGGCTCCATGCAGTAATAGGCATTGGGGTGGAAGGACAAAAAAATCTGAACAATGCAGATATAGGTTGGAATATATATGGGGAGCAAATACAATTAGAAATTCTTCGACACCTAATGTCAAGAAATCAAATATGGCAAGAAAAAACAAAAGGACATGAAGAGGAGGATTTGGATGGAATCTCTAAAGAGACTGGCTAAACGAAATTGGAATTACAGAAGAAAAATGGACAAGAAGATTGAAAAGAATGGACCTGCTGCTGCGCATCTAAAGAAGAGAAGAAGAAGGAGGGGGAGGGGGAAAAGGGGGAAAAAAAGATATGGAGGATGTATATAAAGTACACATTATAAATCTGTAATAATTCCGAAATATCAATAAAAAAAAATTATTTCTTATAAGACTTAGTGTAAGCCCCTCAGTGTTGGATTTATTGTTTGCCCAATGTTTATGCTTATGTCTTAGCCAGGTTTTCCAGTCGATTTAAGGTTTATTAATGTTAGTTTAGGATATTCTTGTTCACATATATAAAGTATACTGTAAGTTCTTTAGTATTGCATCTAATGTTTAAATTTTAAATGTTACTTTAGATATTTGTATCTGTTAGTAAAAGCAATAGCTTGCAGCAGCTGATATTAAGGCCCAAGGAAATTAGTCCTGGAATTCAGTTTGGAGCAACACCCGGTAAATCTATTTAGCAAAACAAAGACCCTTCTGGAATTACAAATTGAATCTGATGACGGCACCCCAGAGGTCCCAGCTGTTGAAGAACGCGCCAAGATCACCATTGGACCATTTGAACTTTCTTTTGTTGTGGGGCTGAGGCACGGGAGCTTCAGGACATAACTCAAGGAAGCAGCCCATTTGATAACCAGATACCTGGGTGTGTTAGCAGCCTCACCCAGTTTTATGAATGGACACTCTTCACCCCCTTCTGCACTATCGTAAAGTCTCGCGGGAAGATGCCTGACAGCGAGATCTCTTGGTTCCATTCACAAAATTGTAATTGTACCTCTCTTTTATGTGTTGATGTTTCTTTATTGTTGTAAGGTAAGGGTTTGCCCCCTTACCTGCCCCCTTGCCCTCTTTTGATCTTTGTGTATAAAAGGTCCTGCGCTTGGCTATGGGAGTGCAATTCCCCTGCCTGAGCGGTAGCAACCACTTTCGAATAAAATATTCTGTTTTCGAAGAACACCGGCTTCCTGCGCCTCACTATGTTGCCTGAGCTGAAATCACTTAGGCTGATTCCGCATGGGCCAAAAACAATGGTGTGAAAACAGTGTGAAAACAGTATAAACCCTTTTACAACATTTTAAACCCTTTTACACCATTTTCACACCGTTTTCACACTGCTGTTTTTGGCCCATGCGGAATCAGCCTTAATGTTACCTGAGCAGCAGTGGTAACAGGAGGATGACTCAGGCCAAATCTGATAGGACACTGGCAAAAACACATTCTAGATCATACTCCATAGTAGGGGTGACAGCACAGAAATAACACTTTTCTGCCAGTTGTGGTCAGGATTCTGATGTGGACAGGATCCTTAGAAGATTGAGGCTGAGTACCTACTTGTATGACCCTTACTCATCTTGTTTACTTAAACCTTCTGAGGATTGCTTTCAGAAGGTGGTGTTGGGTGATTGTTGCTCAGCCTTTGGCCTCTGGTCTATGAGATGCTTCAAAGTTCTATCTCATCCCCTGTGCATTTTAACATCTACATGAAATCACTAGCTGAGGTCATCTAGAAATTTGGGTTGACTTGTCACGAATATGCAGATGAAATACAGTTTCATGTCTCACTTCCTGTTGATCACAGGGAGGCTGTAGAAACCCTGAAATGGTGGCAGTTTTGAAGCGGATGCAGACTAATAATGAAGTTTAATTCTGACAAGATGAAAGTGCTGCTAGTGAACGGAAGGTCTAGCTTAGAATTTAAGTTGTCTGGATGGGGTTGCGCTCACCTCGAAGGAATAGGTCTGTATCTCGGAGTGCTGTTGGCCCAGGTTTACTGCTGGATAAGCAGGTGGCAACTGTGGCCAAGAAAATCTTTTACCAACTATAACTGGTTAGCCTGCTGCAATAATTCCTGGACAGAAAAGATCTGGCCATTGTTATATAACCTCACAAGCATTTTTGCTCAAATTTTTAATTCAGTCAGTATTATTTGAGCTTGACCAAAGTTGTATCCCAGAATTCCTCATGAAGCCATATTTAGCCCAAGCCCTTTACCTCACCAAAGTGCTGACAAGCAAACTGACACATACACAGGATATGGTAACAAAGGGCTATGGAAGAATAAAGGGTTCTTTTGACTTGCAGAATAGATAGCCCTTCCCTGAAGGAATATATCAAGAACCCATATAGTCTACCCCGAGGGTCCTTGAGAATACTGGGTGTGTGCTTTGAGGAAAATGATGTATTTTGTTCAAAAGATCCATGCTTTTAGTCCTAAAGATTTTAATGTACCTGTCTTTACTGCATTGTATTTCTATTTTTGTATGCTTATATTTTGTAGGAAAATGATATTATGAAGCCTGTGATGTTACTTGCCTGCCAGCCTTTATGAAGATAGTTTGTAGAATGTTTGTTAAACTGAAGTAGAATTTTTGTCTCTCTGAAGACTGATAAGCTGTTCTGTCTGCTCCCCCTTCCAATGTTGCTATAAGGCGCACCCTGCCTTCTGCAATCAAGTACATTTAGCCTTCAAGTACAACGACTACAGAAAACATCTACATTTCTAAAGTATTTTTGAATGTTGTAAAGGGCTCCTTTGTTGTATTAGCAAGGTCATCAAGAACCAGGATGTTTAGGTACTGACTGAGGAAACAGATGTTGAAATCTTAAACATTGCCATTAAGCTGTCAATACTCGGTATTAATGTTTGAATGACTGAATTGTTTCAAATACATTCCTTCCCATACTTTTTCCTATAAACCCCCCTGCTTTTCGTCAGTTCATTGATCCCCTACCGTTGCTACAGGAGATGCTGTCGGCCTCAATAAAATTTTATTGAGTAATTCTCAATCCTCTTGCCTCCCAATATTCCTTGTCCCTCCCGACAGGAGTTGGGTAAGCCTGCCTGGTGCCTTCTGGGGCAACAGTTATACCAGGGGTAGGGAACCTGCGGCTCTCCAGATGTTCAGGAACTACAATTCTCATCAGCCTCTGTCAGCATGGCCAATTGGCCATGCTGGTAGGGGCTGATGGGAATTGTAGTTCCTGAACATCTGGAGAGCCGCAGGTTCCCTACCCCTGAGTTATACTGAGATTAGATCACTGCAATGTGCTCTATTTGGGGTGGCCCTTCAAAGGTGTCCAGAAACTTCAGTTGCTACAGAACACTGCAGTCAGGATGTTGACTAGAGTGGTTTGCAGGGACCATATTGGTCCAGTCTTCGCCCACCTATATCGGCTTCCACATCTCAAGGTGCTGGTCTTGATCTTCAAAGCCCTTTGTGGTTTGGGACCAACACACCTGAAGAACCACCTAACCCCTTATGAACCTGTCTGACCATTACAACCATCTTCAGAGGCCCTGCTTTGGTGCCCCCTACCTTCTGATATTAGGTTGATGGTAACTTGGGTAATGGCCTTCTGGGTCATGGCTCCAAAGCTCTGGAATCCCTTCCCAAGGAGATTCTTCTTTTCTTTTCAGTTGTCTTCAGATGAAGACTTTTTTGTTTAGTTTGTCATTTCCCTCAGTGATCCTTCCTTCGTAACCAAAGTTTTCTGTTTTGTATATATTTGTTTGTTTTACATATCTTTTAAATTCTGTTTTAACTCTTTAAAAAGTTGTTTTAATAAAATATGTTTTAAAGACAGGATTATTTTAATGATTTTATAACATATTTTATCTGTATGTTTTAAATTGATAGTCACCTTGGTAGCCTTTGTAAGGACAAAAGGTGGGATATAAATTTTGTAAATAAAGACAATGAAAATAAATCATGGAATACATTTTAGCTGTTCCCATTGGATTAATGTTCCCTCAGTTAACCAGGCCAAACATTCCTCATTGTTTCTCCACAACTTTAGGCACTCTACAAATAAATCATTCTGCAGTGTTTATAGCTACAAGGGACCTATTTGTAATTTCTGCTTGTAAAATTTCAGTCATTATGTTGGGCAGGTTATGCCTGTGGTTGAAAGGACTTGTACAAAGCAAAGACCTCTTATAACCACCTCATTCAAGAATTTAGTCTGTGGAGGCAAGGCTACCCAATGTCATGGGTTGATGGCAGACTTTGCCTTCACTACAACTCAAGCTGTAGAGGGAACAAGAGCTGTTCTCTTGTATAAGAAAATATATCATCATCATCATCATCATCATCATCATCAATTGAATGGGATAAACCATCCACCCCAAAGGGCTCTGGGTGGTGTACAACAGAACAACAACTAAAAACAATAGTACACAATAAATAATTAATAAATAATTAAAATTCCTAACGCAACTCAGTAGAAAATAGCAGCAATCTAAACCCAATAAAGATGAAACTGATGAAACTAATGATGGGTTCCCTGTTCCGGGTGATTCAGCCCTCTCCTTTCTGAATAGCCCTAGAGTGCAATGGAATGCCAAGCACTGTTGTTGTTTTTTTAAAAAAAACCCTTTATAGATAGCACTTGAAATTGGCCAAGTAATTTATAAAGTTTACTGAGTTGAGGGTTGCCATGACACTGTGAGGTAGACCCTCATTCTCATTTTATAGATGTCAGGAATCGAATTACCCAAGGTTGTACAATATGTCTACGGTGGAAGTAAAGCAATTCATGAAGGTAAACTTGCTTTTTGTGAACTAAATATGTAATCCCTACATAGGAATGGAATGAGCCAGGAAGGGGTGGAGCCTCTAGAGTCAGAAGGGTGCAGAATGAATGGAAAGTAGAAGCTGAGTTTGGGAGTTTGAAGTTTAATTATACGTTCTTAATACCTTGTTTAAGGTAACTATGATATTTGTATGGGAACTAGTAAGGGAGAGAGACTATGTTCTGTATTGTAAATTTTAGAATTTATTTTTCAGGGATGTATTTATTTGGTGGGGGTTCTCTTGGGACCTTCATATTTCAAAGCTGATGCACCAAGAGTTTACCAGGTTCGACCCTGTGGAACTCACAATCTGAGATTACATAAAAATCTTGTGAGCTGGTATATTTGAACATGGATCTGATTGGGGGAGCACTGCCCTAGGGTCATGGGGACATCCATGTCCCCAGGCACATGCCTTTCAGTCACATGGGGGCACCAAATGCCCCCTATGCGACCAAATGGCTGCCACCGAGCTCTGCCCCCTGACCTCCATACAGGCCGGCTTTCAAAAGCCAGTTTTAAAAGCTGGCCTGCACAGAGGCTAGGGTGCATGGCTCAGGGGGTGGGGCCCTTCCTCCCCCTGCACCCAGGAGCATGGCTTGGGAGCATGGCTCCACCTTCTGAGCCCCCCAGCTTCCATGCAGGCCGGCTTTTGAAATCCAGCTTTTGAAAGCTTTTGAAATCCGGCCTATACAGAAGCAGGGGCGGGGCTGGGGGAGGGGCCATGCGTCCAAGTCATGTCCCCGAGTTCGGAGGGTATGGGGGTGTGGGCATCCAGAAAATGAGTTTGGGCATCCAGAAAATGAGTTGTCTCAGAACGCCATTTCCCCCTGATACACCTCTGCATCTGATAGTCAAGTAAATATTGTAATGAACCCAGAACCTACTGCTGTTTTCTCTCTCCTTGACCACATACCTTTTAAAAACAGAAGCCCAGTTTATGATCTTCCCCTCCTGCTGCAAACTCTCCCTCAGGCTGTTTCCAGAGATCTATTGTACTTTCAAGAGTAGCATTTGTAAGGGCATGTTAGGTTGCAGCAGGAGAGAGGAACACCAGGAAGTGCTGCTCTGCTAATGGAAATCTTTTTCATCATCAGAAATGCTTCACAGGCTCCTAGAATGCAGACTGAACCTGAACCATAGTTAATGCTGATGTTGAAAGGTAGAACGAATGACCTTTCATGATGGGGGGAACATATAAACACATGGAGCATTCCTGATTGCCTAACAATGGGAGAAGCTCTTGGTCAGCATTATGTTGACACTGGTCCCTTGCAACTCTGATAATCTTTATTAAAGGAATTGAGATTTATGCAAATTTTGTCAATGCACAAGGGAGGCCACTCTTCTTGAAGCAAACTCAACCACTAGGCTGGTGCGATTTGTCTCTGTCTTGATCAAAGATCAAATATTTCCAAAGAGCATTAATTATTATCTTCTAATTTTTCAAACTGTATGGAAAAAGGATAAAGCTATGAGCACAATTGTCTGTGACCTCTCATCTGATTAGTGTCATTAACAAGAGAGGTGCAAAGACTGCTTTGGCATATCTTTGGCCAATAACAGAGCCCGGGCTGGAGCCTGATCTACTAATGAGCAGAATAAAACCTAGTCTAGAACACGTTCATATTTATTAGCCCATGCTCAAGATGGGGAAAGGCATGGATTTTAAACTATATCAATCTTGCAGTAGTCAGAGATGGTGATCCAATTCCTAATGTGGGTGGGGGGAGTGGGCTGTCATTATGTCAGCCACTATTTTATGTTAACCATTTAACCTTTTGGGGGAAGAAAGAACTGATTCAAATTGAAACCCCACAGTGCTTGTTATGGCTCTTGCTAATAACAAGAAAATCTTATTTCATAATGTTTCTGGTACCACATTAACCTTACATAAGATTAACAAGTGTCAGCAAAGGGGGAGGGGGATACCCCAAACAATGACTTATACTGCTCAGTTTGATAATGCTGAAGGGAAGCTATACAGCAATGGAGTAGAAATCTGTTTAAAGAGCACATCTTTTTTGCAAGGAAACACATGTTTCATTAACAGATCGGTAGCATGGGTAAGTTTTGTTGATATTGCAGAGTTAATTTGGCAGCGTGACAGGAAAGCAGGCAGGTAGGAAGATTTCATAAAATCTGAAAGTCACACATAAAGCTCATAGAGGCAGGGCCACAACCTAGTAGTAAAGCATATCTAGTTCAGTCACCAGCATCTCCAGTTGATAGGACCAGAGAGCAGGTGATGTGAAAGATCTCTATCTAAGATACAGCAACAGGTAATCAGAGGAGACTACAGGTCGCTTACAACTCTGATAATCTTGCTAATTCAGTCATTTGACTCAGTATAAGGAAATCTCATGTGTACTCAGATCTTTTCATTTTGGTTCTGATTTGGTTGCTGGGAATGAATTCCATGTGGAAATGAAGAAAAACCACACCACTGATTCTTTTATACCCACTAATGTGTGGGAACGTATCAGAATGTGTATAAAAATTTGTATTTAATCAAGAAATATGGAAAATCCAAATGAACCAAAGAAGCAAAGAATCAAAATGGGAGCTTCTGTGTAAGTGATCAAAGCCTGCATTTTTGCAGCAGGTCAAAAAGGCATGTTACAAGCTTGCTAGTGAAGATGCGGGCAAGCAAGATAACATCTTTAGCATCTTGTAACTACAGGCTACTACGTGACAGAAGAACTATGCATTTTATAACCTTGTTTTTGGGTTAGAAATGAATGTGATTAGTTAAATTACAAAGTGTTTTTCTATATAGTTAAATGAACACATAAAGGATAAGGAGAAATCTAATGCTGTATTTGTATTATTTCAACGATAATCTCTATTGTTCTTAGAGATCATTGTATAAATCTTTTAAAATGTAAAGAAACATTTCATGCTGGGGAAAGTAAGTTTTATGATCCAAAGCGGAACTCTGCATGCCCTGGAGGTATAGCTCTCTGGGAGCAGAAACTTAGCAAAACGGGTTATGCCCGGCGACAGCACGCCAGTTTTATGGCAGCGTTTCCTTTGCATCATGCTCTTCCAGAAGGGCCACGAAGCCTCACACCATGTAGTAAGTTTTGAGTAACAGAATCTCTTCATTGGACAAGGAGATAGGATTCCTGACCAATAAGATTTTTTAGAAAAGGTACATGCTTATGCAGCACGTGAGAGGTATGGATCATAATAATGCACGGTGGAGACATAAAGGCGCGAGGACTGTGTGGACGTCTGTACTCTTTGCATCTACAAAAAATTAAGGCTCTTCCTCTACGCAGCTGTGACTTCCTTTCGAGCCACACCAGGTGAGAGGTCAACCTCCTGGGTAACGCTCTTAAATCTCCATGTCTATCACTCGAGGGCACCTGGGCGCGTCTCTCCCTCGGGAGAGTTCACCTTCTGTAATCTTGTATCTAAATTCTGCAAAGAAAAAACTGTCTGTTTGTTTCTAATGTCAGATGTCTTTTGTTTTGCCTGGAAATTCTTAAGTTTCTTTCTTAAACTAATTCTAGCTGTGTAATGAAGACTTCAGAAACGCCATCCTGGCCTCACAGTTTTACGGCGAATCTAGATGGGACCTAGGCGCAAGACCTAGGTGGCAGGACCCTTTTGTAATTGAATTAACCCCTTCTTTGTGAATAGAAAGGGACTCTAGGAAAGAACTTCTAAAAGGAACTCTTCTTTGTGAACTGAAGGTACTCTTTTGTGAACTGGGTAAGTGGGCGGCAGAAATTCAGAACGGCTGAGTGTGGAAAGGTAAAAGCAATTTTGAAGCACGCTATTATTGGACCTTTTGCCTGAAAGATTGGGCTTCCATCACCACCTCACAGCCTATAAGGAAAACCGGTAAAACTTTCTGGCGTAAAAGGTAAACACTGCAGGGTTGGAGTATGGTTGGGTTACAGGTAAAAGGTTTTGGGAGGAAAGCTCAAAATCTTGGAAGTTAGCTGGACTAACTGTAAGGAAATCCTGGGTGGCCAGTGGGGCTGACTGCAGGAGAGAAAAATCTTTTCCAAGGACGCTTTGAGAAAAGTGCAGCAGGTCAGTCCAGAGGACCATGTGGGTAACCCAACCAGTGAAGCCAGTGTGGGCTTAACTCCATTGCAACGTGTATTGAAATACAGGAAAAGACTTGGGATTTTTTCTTCTCTGTAAAAAAGAAAAAAACACTTTCTAAACTGTGTAAAAAAAAATCCTGGTCAGCTTTTATGCTTTGGAAGGGGATGTGCATTACATTGGCCTTCTGAAGGGTCTTTTGATCAAAGCAATGTAATTCTTAAAATGAATGCTTTTGCCTATTGCAGGCATGTAAGTATACAGAACAGAATTCATCTCGGCTGCTTTTTATGCATTGATAAAATAACCCTGCTCTATGTGGAAAAATGTAAGATCATCAATTTTAATGATAAAAGCAGCATTGTAACTCAGTGAATTTGACCTCATGTGCTCCAGAATGCTGTGGAAAGATTGAGGATCAGTTTGGGGAAGGGACAGGGTGTTCAGATTCCCATGCTATCCCAAACATTTCTCCTTCTTTGCCTAAGTCTGACTCTGTGATAGTGACAACAGTGATTTCTACCGCCTGTGGCAATCTCGAGACTTAATGAGGAACCAAAAGCTCAGCAACAGCTTTGAGTGGAGAGAGCCTTGGAAAGAAGGTAGTACAAAAGCAATTCCAACTGAAGTGTTGCCTGAAGAAGGAATCTGGGAAGAATGAATGTCAGGAAGACATAAGTGAAGTGAGTTGTATCAAGCCATGCAGAAGTGATACCTCTGTGTTAAACCCTGACTGTGATTTCTTTCCAGATAGCAGCAGCTTTGTGGAAAAGAGAAAGGCTGGCTATTCTGTTGTGATTTTGTCAGAAATTGTGCTAACTGTTGAAGCAAATGCCCTGTCAGCAGAGATTTCGAGAAGCCTCAAAAAGCGGAGCGGAAGGCTTTAAGCAGAGCGATGAAATTGGCTGAAGGTCAAAGGGTAAAAGGTTTCACAGAAAGCAAATATGTTTTTTCCTATGATGTTGCCCAGCGAGGACACATGTGGAACAACAGCTGCTGTATGATGTACCCGTAGATTGGGGAAAAGAGAAGGGAGAGTTCGTCTCCTCCTGGAAGCAGAATGGGAAGCCCAAAGGAGAGGATCCAGTGCAGAGTGCACCAGGAAGGTACTTCACCAGAGGTAAAGAAGAGATTTCTTTCTTGACAGATTCTGCAGCGGAAGCAGCAGCAAGTGTCTTACCTAATGTGACTACCAATTGCTGTGTAACAGAGACTTTAGGAATGATGCGGATCCTGAAAAGTCCTGGAATCCAGCAAGTGGAATGGACTGAGAAGCAGCAGAAGACACCTCTTTGAGAGCAAAATTCTGCCAGGAGGCAAATCTGAAAGGGATTACAGCCCTTCTTCTGACAGCCTTCGCCTTGGCAGCAAACTTCTCAGGAACTCTTGGGTTTACTCCTTTTGAACTGACCAGTGCAGGTCTAGAGTTTGTGAGGAAAAATTCAGATTCTGAGAGTAGGAATGTGTGTGTAAACAAAAATCAGTGTTTATCAGAACAAGTGCTGTTATTGCTGTGTTGTGTTTTTGTTGTTCTCTCTTTCAGGTATGTGCAGAAAAATCTACCTCAAGCAATGGACATCAGAACCACTCCAACAAAAGTGGATGGCTCCAGGTTTTGCAGCGTTGAAACTGGAGAAAGTTCAAGAATTGGATTAATCTCTCCAGATGCAAGGTTGTCTGTGTGTCAGCAACTGAAAAGAAGAGTAATCAGCATAAGAAGATCAACTGATAGAGACTGTCTCAAAGTGGACTGTGAAACCACTGAGAGAAGTGTGTTTCTGGCTAAAACAGAACTCTGATTTGAGTTTGCTAGATTCCAAGTGTGTTGCAAAAATCATGACAATTTATGTTGTTCAAATCATTTTCTGTTGTGGATTTTGAGAGAGATTTTAGTACCACATTCTGTGAAGCTAAATTGTGAGTTAAGCATATTCAAACTTTGCTTGACCAATGTGAAAATGATTCAGTATTGCATTATAAACACCTACCATCTGTAGTAGAACAGTTTTTTTGCAAGGATGGATTAATGATACACATTTGAGTGTAAGTGCTAGGAATAGCATCCAAACAACTCTTATATAGTTATGGCCCTTACATAGCTACTAATGTTACTAGAATAAGTTTTGGGGAAAAGGGGAAAGTATAATCAAAGCCATTATACAAACTCAAAGGTTTCAGGGGAATTTCATTATTGGACATGTGTTGTATCTTAAAATATGACAAAGGTTGCTTGGTTAAGGGGTATTTTTGTAATAGGATGATTACTGATTTGTGTGAAAATCATAAATTGTTGTGTGCTTTATATGTTTTCTATATGTATGTCTAGTTTAGAGAATTTGTTCTGAGACTATATCTGTTCTCATGGTAAAGCAATTTCTATTGCCAAAGCAACTAGTTGAGGAGAACTTTGGTTACGATACACATTATATTCTTTTCTTCTTTATAATTAATGGCAATATGATTACTGATTGTAATTCAGATTACCATGAATTATAGGGGGGAATTGTGGGAACGGATCAGAATGTATATAAAAAATTTGTATTTAATCAAGAAATATGGAAAATCCAAATGAACCAAAGAAGCAAAGAATCAAAATGGGAGCTTCTGTGTAAGGATCAAAGCCTGTACTTTGCAGCAGGTCAAAAGGCATGTTACAAGCTTGCATAGTGAAGATCTCTTGGGGCAAGCAAGATAACATCTTTAGCATCTTGTAACTACAGGCTACTACGTGACAGAAGAACTATGCATTTTATAACCTTGTTTTTGGGTTAGAAATGAATGTGATTAGTTAAATTACAAAGTGTTTTTCTATATAGTTAAATGAACACATAAAGGATGGGTTGAGGTACCGTTTTGTATTTGTATTTCAATTTATAATTCTATTGTCTTAGAATCATTGTACAAATCTTTAAAATGTAAGAAACATTTCATGCTGGGAAAATGTAAGTTTACGATCTAAAGGAATCCTGCCATGCCCTGGAGGTATAGCTCTCTCTCTGGGAGAAACTTAGCCAAAGCGGTTAATATTCTACAAGACAGCACGCTTAGTTTTATGGCAGCCCTTTGCATATGCCTAGAGGGCCACGAGCTCACACCATGTAGTGTTTGAGTAACAGAATCTTCATGTGACAAGGAGATAGATTCTGACCAATAAGATTTTGAAAGGTACATGCTTGTAGCACGTGAGAGGTATGGATCATAATACGTAGAACATAAGGGGAGGACTGTGTGACGTCTGTACTCTTTGCATCTACGTGTACCAAGGCTCTTCACTTTACGTGCCGTGACTCTTTCGAGAGCCACCCAGGAGAGGTCAACCTCCTGTAACGGTCTAAATTCCATGTCTATCACTCGAGGGCACCTGGGGTGTGTCTCTCCCTCGGGAGAGTTCACCTTCTGTAATCTTATCTAAATTCTGCAAAGTAAAAACTGTCTGTTTGTTTCTAATGTCAGATGTCTTTTGCTTTATTTCAAATTTTAAGTTTTTCTTAAACTAATTCAGCTGTGTAGGACCAGAAACGCGATCCTGGCCCCAAAAATGTCTTTTGACACTGTAGGCTACACCATTCTTTGAGACCAGCCAGAATATTTGTTCTGGGTCAGGAAACTCCAATGCTTAAAATTATTTCTGTTATTTCAGAATGCAAGTACTGGCTCAGCATTATCTCAGTATCCCTGGAAGCTTGGCATTATTGTTATGTTGTCAGTATTTACATGAAGCTATTGTGAAGATCATCTGGATCTTCTAAAGTCTGGGATCATCAATGTATTTATATGCCATGTTCTGAATTTCTTCATCTTGGAAAAAAGAAGAGAAGAATTTGGATTTATACAGAGGTGGGATCCAACCAGTTCTCACCACTTCTCTAGAAGTGGTTACTATTTTTTTCTGAGTGCCGAGAAGGGGTTACTAAAGCAACCTCTCTGCCCAATAGGGACTGGAGGTGCGTGTGTGCGGCTGCCCCACTGTTTGAATTCCACCACCAATGGAACCTGTTATTAAAATTTTTGGATCCCACCACTGGATTTATATCCCACTTTTCTCAACCACAAGGAGTCTCAAAGCAGCGACAAACACCTTCTCTTCCTTTCCCTACAACAGACACTTTGTAAGGTAGGTGGGGCTGAGAGAGTTGTGACAGAATTTGGACTATCACATGATCACTTGGAATGCTGTGTATTAGCTGTTATCCGTTGTTCTGATTTTGACTACTGTCGTCCATTTTTGTGAGCTGTGGTTACTGTGATGCGCTTTACGGAGGGCTGCTTTTAAAGATGACCTTTAAAAAACCTACACTTGGCATACAATTAGGGCCAATTAGATTTCCTGGGATTACGACTGGTTTCCAGATGACAGAGATCAGTTTCCCCTGAAGAAAATGGCTACTTTGAAAGTAGGTCTCTATGGCATTATACCCCACTAAAATCCCTCCCCTCCCCAAAGCCTATCCCTCCCCAGGTCCCCCCTCAAATTTCCAGGAATTGCCCAACCCAGAGTTGACAAGCCTATGCACAATGTTTCAGTCAATCCCCTGATAAAAAATGGGAAGATGGGAACTTACATAATAATCTATATTATGTTACATTATCACAGATTTGGACACCTTTTATGTACAGTGACCCATCATTTATGTATAGTAGCTTGTCAGGGGTTCAGCCTGGTTGATATTTTTGCTGCTGGCATAGAACTATAAAAGGGGTGAGATATCTAGGACCTAGTAGGCCACATCAATTGAAAACTGATTTCCAGTTCTATAATTTTAGTCCTACAACTTTTGTATTCAAGGCCTTTGCTGCCTGGTTGGATTGCTTTTCATATTTTGTAGTCTGCCTGGAGTCTCAGTGAGGCCACCTATAAATCAAGTTAATAATAATAGCTGCATTCAGGGGGTGAAGGGCATCACAATTTGAGCAGGTGTTTCTTGCATCTACTCTGTTTAGGCTGTTTTGGTCAAATCTAGGTGCATTTCACACTTCCTGATCTGAAATACACTTCAACACATTGAATGCAAAAACCACGGCAATCTATACAGAAAAAAGTGTGTGTGTGTGTGTGTGTGTGTGTGTTGGGGGGGGGGTTAGCTGGATGTACATCAGATTGCTTGCATGCAGCATCTATTGCTTGCATTAATGATTAGTCTGAAAGACAAAAAAAGCTGACTGGTGTACAATGTTGAACAGATTTGGATGCATAAAACATATTTTTATGGCACTATTTAGAACCATCAGTAAAATGATCTACATGTGACATGTTTATTTCTTTATTGGATACCAGGGACTTTCTGGATTTCCATTTAGAAAATGGAAAATGTGTATTTTTAACA
Source organism: Sphaerodactylus townsendi (assembly GCF_021028975.2). Taxonomy (NCBI): domain Eukaryota; kingdom Metazoa; phylum Chordata; class Lepidosauria; order Squamata; family Sphaerodactylidae; genus Sphaerodactylus; species Sphaerodactylus townsendi. Next base: position 90,192,012 of record NC_059431.1, on the reverse strand, counting down.
ATGAGGGTTTTTTTAATTGAAGGGAGGGGAATTGATACTTCCCAAACTTCATATAAGCAACCAATGTTTCATTCCACTGGCAATATAACAACCTTCTGTGTCCTTGGCATTTTTTTTTTGCAATGGCAATTGCTGTACTCTGCCTGGAATCTCCTCCATCTTCCATCTCTGCTTCATTCTGTTATTTTCTGTTGCTTCTTTGCTTTGGTAATGGCAAGCACTTATTTGACGATGCCTTTGGCCAAGCAGACTGCGATAAAGGGAGTACTAGTACTTGTAATAATGGTCATTCCTACTAATGATATCATTATGTGCGCAATGAATTAACCCTAGTGGCATCAACCTCAGTGGTACAAGTAGGGATTGAAATTTCTCTAAGACCCACAGAAATGGTTACTCAACTAAATAGCATTCAGGGTATTCACTAGCTCTGATCAGCTGACTGAAGAATGTACTGAGAATACAGAGGGGGACATTAGTGTAGGAATGTGCATCAAGACAAAAGTTATTATAACTTCAAATCCAGGCTTGAGTGAGTAATTTTTAGCATTATTGCTTATTTTCAGGTAGGGCATCACTGGTTTGGGATTCAAATCTGTGTGGTTTTAGAGTTTGGGACTATTATTTTCAGTGCATATGGAATGTATATGAGGGTCTGGGGCATTGTTTATCAAGATAATGGCACAAAATTTGCCCAAAACACACTACTCCCTCTAATTTAAAGACCCTGCAGGTTTTAAGTGAATTGGCCTGCCGGGGGTGGGAGTGGGAGGAGATTTTAGAGCCCCCTGAAGTAGATGCCTCTCAGCACAAACTCAGTTATCTTTACTAATTCCTAAAATAGTAGTCAAACAGCAGCCTCGCAGGAGAGCTCCAGCTGGCCACAACACCCTGTTCTGACAATAAAAATGTCTTACTTTTTCACAGAAAATTCTGTATTTGCCATTCTTCCTTGTTATCCTCTGTTAGTTTCCTTTCACAAAGTAAAAGTGGCTTCATTTACAGTCCCCCACACATCCTTTTCTGTTGATCTGCGTTTATGGGATATGCTAAAATGAATAACAGGAATGCCCACTGGGGGCAATGGGAGAGACCTGAAGGTCCATTGAATATAATGGGAGCCAGCCAGGAATACCAATCTGCCGTAGACCTAGAATAACAGCTTTCAGGGTGGAATGAAGGTCTTTGGGAATAGAATGGTGGTCCCAGAGCTCAGATGAAGTGCTCTGCGATTGGAATGGTGACCCTTGAGACTGAAATCAGTGTTCAGAGGGCTGCCATTCAAATCCCCGAGAAGTTTATATGGTCCCAGCGATCGTCATACCACTGTGGGTGCTGTCATTCCAGTTCCTGAGTACAGTGCATTTAAAAAAAATAGGGCTCATATGTGTGATTGCAGGTGATGAATCAGTTACCCAGATGCTTCAAGGCAAGACGCATCTTCACACTGGACTTCCACTTTAGGGGTACTGTAATTATTTGTTGCTACTGTGATATTACAGGGATTCCTGATGGGTAGGGGTTCCCATTCCTCTGAAAATGTCAACCAGCTCACAACAACGGCTTCAGGCCTTAAAATTTTCTTTTCTGGGTGTTATCTGTATTCAAAATTGTCTGGAAGTACTTTAGATCCAGTTGAAGGAATAAGTGCCACTGCCTGAGAAAAACAAGATGCCCACTTGCTGCAACTAATGGCAAGTATCTCAACACCAAGAACAACACAGGTTATTATTTGAGGAGTGCCTTTTGTAATGTCTGAGGACGTTTCCGCACGGCCCCCAGGCGCCCCCACGCAGGCAAGAATTCTGCCGGCGTGGGGGCAGAGGCCGTTCGCACGCAAGCGTGCGAGCGGCCTCAGGAGAGGCTGGCGGACGACAGGCGGCTCCGCATGGAGCCGCCTCTGCCCCCTTCCCTTTCCCACTCACCTTGTCCCTGTCGTCGGCCTGCTGGCCTCCAAAGCCCCACCCACGCTGCCCTCTGACCTCCAGGGGTCGGAGGACAGTGAGTGGAGGGCTTCGGAAACCAGCAGGGCACGATGGCGGGACAAGGTGAGTGGGAAAGGGAAAAGAAGGCCAGCGTGTTCCCGGCGGTGCCGTTCGCACCGCGCCGCCGGGAACACGCTGTTGGGGCAAAAGCAACCCTTTAAAGGATTGTTTTTTAGGGCGGCCTGACGCCGCCCTGGGGGAGGGGGAGCGAATGGCTCCCTGGGAACGGCGTTTTTGCCGTCCCCAGGGCGCCATAAAAGGGCCGTGCGGAAATGGCCTGAGAATCTCAGATTTGACTTTACTAGTTCTGAAGTCATGGTAATAACCCAAAACAGCAATTTCCATGTATATTTTTGGCTCAAAACCTCAGGTGCACACCCCACCTTTCTGTCTTAAGGTCCAATCACAGAAACAACTCAAACTATAGAGTAGTTGGTCAATGAATTATATAAAGCCTCCATGAGAATGAACCTGAAACCTTACTGAAGCTAGCTCCCCAAATGTAATTCATCTCATGAGCTCATACATGCACAAAGAGTTGCTGTGCATGATGTGTTCTCTATCATTCCAGGCAAAGGGAACTGGTAGAGCTATCTAAAGAAAAGGAGAGACGTCTTGCAGGTTGCTCACCTGTAGTTGTTCTTAGGTTTAAAGCAAGAGAACTGAAGTTGTTTGATGCAAGATTTTTAAGAGATAGCTGAGATGAAGTGTAATGTCTTCATTACACAAAGGTGTAATGTCTCATTGCTTCACCACACATTATAGGTTTGCAATCAAGTGCACACTTGACCCAAAGCAACTCTCAGTGCTGGGTCTCTGAAGGGTGCACCTGCACAATGCATGCTTTCTGCCACATTCACACATTTTAGGTATAAATTTAAAAATAATCTTCAGCTACATAAGTAATGTGTGAAACAGCCCTATGAGTCATCAAAATTTTGCAACAGTTTGGGCCTTTGTTTATTAGGACTACAACATTCAACCCTTTGAGGATACGCCCATGGAGTGACTAACCCATGCACTGAACTATCATGCTGGTGTTATCCACTTATTTCTAACTTATAGACATCTGAAAATTTATGTCCTGCATTTTTGTGCCATCTAACATACCAAAAAAAAGAAATAGTTAAAATTAAATGAGCAGCATTTTTATCAGTTCTCTTCAAGCCACAGATGCTAAGTTTGATTTTATTTCTAACACTGAGATTGAAATTCTATTTTAATATGCAGAACGACAGTCTGGGGAGCCATAAAATACAGAGTGTTTTCATTAGATGATAGCCTTGCTCCTCTTGTTAAAAGGAAAGCTGATTCATCAAACAGCAGTGATCAAGACACTAAGACCTGAAATGAAAACAAACCTTTGGGGAAAGGTGAGGAAGGGGGGAACGTGGTGCTTTAAAATACAAGATTGCCTTCCAGTTATATCTCATTGTTTTGAAATGGAAACTTTGCTTTAGAATGTAACTGATGCAGACTTACTGAGAAATACAAAGACAGGCACCAGCCTTCATCTATTATAGAAAATTATACACATTCTTAGTGCTGGATTAGATCCACAACAACTTTTCCAAGGGTAAAAAGATTTCCACCCATAGATCACCAGTCTCCCACTTCCCTCTCATGTAACAGCTCAAAATACCATTTTTTTCCTCAAGATCCGAACTTAAGAGGTCATTCATTAAGAGGTCATGCCTAACGGGTAGAATTCCTTCTTGTCAGTAAAATCACAGAGGTTTATTTATTTTAGGAGCTGAGGAGATCACAGAGAAGTTCTTGAATTGGCTTCTTCCTGACACTAGTATGTCAAAGTCATCTGTTCAGATTTGAGATAAGCCACAGTGATCCTACTAGAAACAACCAATGTATGTAAAATCACTGTATGAAGGATCCTCCCCCATTGCACTGATCTGCTCTTTTTAACAGAGCCTATGTGTTGACAAGCTGCATGCAAGTTGATTCTTTTCAGAAGACCAAACTGATCTACAGAAATCTAGGCCACATGGTTTAGCTCCCTGTCTACATCATGGTTCAGAACTTATTTATCATGAGGAAAATCTTGTTAGTTAAGCCTCTGATCCTACAGTTCTACAGGATGCAAGAAAAGACATAGGCAGAGAAGGTATAAATGTCGAAGAATAAAATGTAGGACCTGTGTGAGAGGAAGGTATGGGCCCCTTCCACACATGCAGAATGATGCACTTTCATTCCACTTTCACCATTGTTTGCAAGGGGATTTTGCTATTCCGCACTGTGAAATCCAGCTGCAAACTGCACTGAAAGTGGATTGAAAGTGCATTATTCTGCATGTGGAGAAGGGGCCATGGAGTAGTAGCACCTTTTTCAGCACTTGAAGCTACCATTCTCAATCTGAATGGGGAATTTCTTCTGTCAGCTGTGAAAGAATACAGATTTTCTCTTAAGAAGGCCTGAAGCAGCTGAATCAGAGACTGACCACCTGCCTCTCTCCCTTTTGCAGAAATCAAGTCTTGACTTACCCAAAGGACTATAGAAGGACAGCTGCTGGTCTTCAGCCCAGAAACCAAACTCACTTAGGCCGTTTCCGCACAGCCCATTAACGACGGCCTGGGGGCGGTAAAAACACCGCCCCTAGGCCGCCGTTCGCAAGGCGCCGCTGCTGCAACGCAGCAGCGGCGACCTGACTGGCAGCTTTCCCCTCCCCAGGGTGGCGCCAGGCCATTCGCTAAACAACAACCCTTTAAAGGGTTGTTGTTACCGGGAAGGAAGCTGTGCTTCCAGCGGCCTTGATGCGCTGGCGCCAACTCGCAGCAGCCGCCCGCCGAAGACGCTATCTTCATCTCCCATTTGCCTTTCATTGTGTCAGCCATGCGTTGCCTGTTGGTGCGTTGAATTCAGCTTCACCTGTCCTCCGACCTCCAGGGTCGGAGGGCAGCGTGAATGGGCTATGCATCAACAGCAGGCTTATGCAATTTCCTACTAGATACCGCGGAGTGGGCTGGACGATCGGAAGAGGCGGCTCCGTGCGGAGCAGCCTGCCGTCTGCCGGCCTCCGCTTCGCCCGTTCATGCGAACGGGCTTGAGCCCCGACGCCGCCAGAACTCTTGGCGGCGTGGGGGCGCATCCTGGCCGTGCGGAAACGGCCTTAGTTTCTCAGCTAAACATGCCAAATAGGGAGACTAGGCACCCAAAATAAAATGGGGTAAGAAACAAAGGAATAACACAATAACATAACATCATGTAGATCGGAAACAGTACAATCCATTTAAGGGATATTATGTGTTGAAGCCCAGACATGGAATGCATTTGAGAATGGTAAGAATGTCCATCTTCTTAGAAGCAAAGATATTGTTCCAAGATGGGATGTATTGGTTGATGGCTGACAGATATTTGTATATATGAGAAATCTGTAATCACTATTTTTAAATATACTTTGTCATAAAAAGTAACAAGAATGAACTAACCGTTTTTACATATTTTAGAAACTTCTTCAGGTTGAGAGTTTTGTATGGGGTTAAAAGTTATAAGACAATTAATTAGCCAAGAATGTGCGCCCTTATCAGGGACAGGTAGTTATTGTTGAAAGTTGATTTTTAAAAAGCTATAAATATGGGAATCTGAATTGATTAGCAGCTTTTTTAAAAGAAGAGGCTCCTTGCTTATGACCTGCTTATCTCTAGGTATGGTATTTTAATGGACTTGTGTAATTACTCTCCTTTAATTATCTATGTAACAGTAATGGATGGTATAATTTTCTTTTGAGTTAGTGTTAAAAATGCAGTTATATTGTAATAAAAATAAAATGGATGCAAGGTTCTCTAATAGCATTAATTGTTTACTATACCCTTGAGTGTGTGGGTAAAATATTGTCAAGTCAACTTAGGGAGGTGATTGAGCAGAGGTGGTTTGCCATTGCCTTTCCTTTCCATGTCTTCCTTGGTGTTCTTCCATCTACCCAGCTTCCATGATCTAATCAGGCTATAACTATACCACACCTGTAACAAACCAAAAAGTTGTTGAGGTACACTTCCTCCCAGGTTTTAAATGATCTGATATAGACCCAGGGCTTCTTAATTGCCCACCTATACCTGAATAAGGTCCAATCTATATCTGAATCAGGCCCATCCAGAAGAGCATGGCCCTCTTTTGTCCAGGTTTATCCAGATTCTGAGCATGCCATCTACTGCTTGTTTGGGCAAGTAGCTGCCCATCTTTTATTGTGACACCTAAGAGGCATCTTGTTTCTGTAAATCCAGAGATGCAAAACAAATCAGGTAGGCAGTACTTTGCCCTATTATTTAATGAGAAACAATCTTGCCCTCGGGTGCTGTGTGTTTCCCGGGCTGTATGGCCGTGTTCTAGCAGCATTTTCTCCTGACGTTTCGCCTGCATCTGTGGCTGGCATCTTCAGAGGATCTGATGTTGGGAAAGCAAGTGGAGTATATATACCTGTTGGAGTGTCCAGGGTGGGTGAAGAAACATTGTCTGTGAGTAACAAAGAAGACAACCGGGTCAATAGTTGAGGGCATCTGAATAGAAGTTTGAGTAACAATGAAGTCTATAGCACGGGAGTAACAATGTAGATAGCAAGGTCACTGGTGGGAGCATCTGAATAGAAGTATCCTGGCCTTTGTTTCCTTTGTCTATAGTCATCCTATGTTTGTGTGGAGCTGGTCAGACACTGTTCCAGTGTCCAAACAAATTCCCTCAATTTGGGCCTGTAAAAAAATAAGTCATTCCCTCAATTAAGCTGTAGGCCTTCCTTCTCCTGCTGCAGGCCAGATCAATTGAGGAGGATGGGGCTCTTGCAGTTGGTAATAAGTAAGCAAGCTTACCAACTGCACATGCTCAGTGAGCTTTTATCCCTTGGGCCCTAAGATCCAACAAAACCAAAAAATACTAAAATGGCATGGGTTACACTTAGATTTGGGAACTGTGGTAAATGTGGTTGTGAACAACTTAAATTCGGTTGCTTCCATTTCAGTTATACTCTTCACACATTGCAGAATACATGGGGAGGGCTGGGGATCCTTGTCCTGTGTAATGTGTCTTGCAGCTTCTCTTCAATTCCATGTGCCCAGTGTCCAAATCAGATTGTGACTGTGGCTTGTATGAAGAAAGGGCTTTAGCTTCTGCCCCCCCCCCCCCCATTCTCCTGACCTGAAATGATCTGTTGGGGCGCTACTTGGTCTGGTTAGGAAACTGATGAGTGGTGATTACTTATAGCTAGACAGGGGACAATATTTGCTGCATACAGAGCAAGGGGAAACTGCGCCTGGAGCATACATGCATCCTGCGCCCCTGCCACATCCCTGCCCACCTCCATGCATCCACACCGGCACACACCCAGCGCTTCATGCACCCCCTGTCCCCTTGGCATGACGCCACTGGCTACACATTTATCTCCCTTCAACATGGCAGTTTCGAGGCACCTAATATAGTGCTGTGATCCAGAGCAACTGAAGTGATGATTTGAAACACATGATGTCATTCTGATGCTCCTCCCATACAAATAAGAACTCTAATAAAATATGTATTAAAATAACTTCAAATAACCACTAAACCCTACATATCTACAATTAGTCTTTTCTCAGAATAAACCAGAGAACCTCCAGAAATAAAAAGCACATGTGGCAAATTGAGGCTACACATGCTCAAGGTTCCAATTTCCCTGCAGCAATTTATCAGTGATTATATTTTAATTGATCCCCACAGTATAAGCCAATTTAGGATGATATCAACTTTGCTAGATCATTTGGAAATCCTTTGAAGTGAAGAGAACTTGTTTTTTGCATCTTCCCCTTGTCTATGCATTAGTTAGTAAATGAAACCCTATCACTGACTCTCCATTTACATCCCCAAATAACAACAAATTCTTTCGATTTTCTTTCATGATTTCTAAATATAGCATATTCTGTAATGGGGTCTGATTAGGATTTATGTAAAAAAAATCCAAACAATTAATTCTTGTTCTCCTAGACTCGCACCATTCCCTAAAGCTGAAGAGCTATTAAGTTTTTTTAAATCTTGCATTAAACCAGAACATAAGTATGAAAATGGTATTTAAACAGACAGACAGACAGACAGACAGACAGAGGCAAATGGACCTGTGCGCCTTGTGAGAGATGGAGGAATTCACTCTTATGTCTCACTGCCTCTACTCACTCTTCTGGCCCTTTCCCTCCCTTTCACAATCCCTCCACTTTTTCTTAGTTTTCCTTACTACTTGCTTGCCAGCCTCCTCCTCCTCCTAAAACAGCTGGGCTCACCCCATGGTGGCCCTATTTTGTCCTCTCCACTGCCTCCTCTTTCACCTCTGTTGCCTTTCCATATCTACAGTACCCTTTCTTTTTGTGCCATACTGCTGGCTCCACCTGCCTGGCTTACCTATGGAAAGGAGTATTTGGGTAGAACAAAAAAGTGAATGTACCTTGTGTAGACAACCCAAAGATGCAGAGAACTTCAATGATCAAATGTTAATTCAAAGCAGGGTTCAGCAGCTTGCAGCTTCCAGAATAGTCCTCAGTTGTGGAGGAATTCATCTTATCTCTTTACATTGTTCAGCGGTTATAGAATAGAACAAGCTGTGGGTCATATACTTTTCCCCAGCAGTCCATAGGGGAAGGTAGCCATTGTTTTCCATCCATATCATCTACCAGATCATTTCATAACATTGAAGAGAATGTGTCAGCCCATGTTGCATATAGCAAGCAGTCTCTGTTCACATGTCTACTACATATGCAACCCAACAAGTGGACTGGGGCTACAGATCAGGTTCTCAGTAATAACAGTCATTTTCTTGATAATATCACCTTGAGTATAGCAGCCCTAATAGCCCAGACTAGCCCTAACTCACTAGACTTTGGAAGCTAAGCAAGATTGACCATGCTCAGTGACTGGATGGGAGATCATCATGGGAAACTGAGGCTGTTAATCTGAGGATGGCTACAGGAAGTTAGGAGGAAGGGTAGAGCGGCTTGTTTGTGAGTGTGTGGGTGTGAGGGGTAGGCCAGTGCCACCCAGCCTAGGTGTTTGGGAGACAGGAAGGCTTGTGGTAGGGCTCCACTTTATGAGTCCTGCTCCCTCATTGGGAGAGGTTTCGTTGTCCCAAAATTCAATCGCTTAGCTCTTTATTGTTTAGGGTGGTTCTGCTGATGTCAAGAGAGACTCCCACAGCAACATGTATCATATCTCTATCACAATTTCCATCATTTGTTTCTCAGATCCATTACATCTTGACACATTCTAGACAACCACTACTATTTCGTCCCTCTTTTTACTTATTAAGAGAAATGTTTGTAAGTGCCAGGAGGTACATTAGAGAAAATGGGAGTAAGGCTGGAGAAAAAAGTGTTATCAGCAAACAATGAAGAAGTGGTGCTTGCATATTCATAGTTGGACAATGCTATTACAAATTCTGACTGTTGTAAATCATGATAACAGAAGAGAAAATTTGGTGCTCCTACAAGACGCGCAGCAATGCATTTTAATGATTGGAAGGAATCTAGTGTGAATTACTGAGTTTTTACCAATTAGCTGGCAATAAAACACAGACAATAAAAAATACCAAGGGTAATCTATCACTACATGAATTTTGTTCATTCAGTTGACAAATATAATTTGGTTTACATTATTTATGGTAATGCGACACATCATAATGCAGTGGTAAATGTTCTGTAACACAATTTGTAAAAGAAGATGGGGGGTAATACTTAGACCCCTTTCGGAAAGAATTGTAAATGGGACGAGAGTGCTAATTTTATTTTTGCTACAAAATTATAGGTAGGTTAATTAATGCCATCCAAAGATCTGATATACATGGCATAAAAGGTGTCTGGTGTCTTTGTGTGTCATTTGGTCCTGTAAAGCTCCTGGCTCTAGCCACTCCACTATAGAGCGCATGGCATTGTGAATGGTCATTGATGATCCATGTATCTGCTTTCTGGTCAGTAGAATCTTTTATCAGAAGCCCAGCCCTATCATGTTGGAGAACTTACTTCGATTTCGAATACCTTTAATGGCATATAAATAGTTTAAGATTAACATTGCAAGGTAATAACAGCCTTTACAACTTCTGACGAGTTAAAATAACACCATTTAAAAATTTAGCCACCGCTTCCAACAGCTCGTAGTTGTGGCTGTTTAAAAGATATATAACCTTCTGTTTATCTGTAATGCCTTCACTTCCATGCAGGAAGGGGATTATGTGCTTCTTCCTACCTATCTCATAAAAAGGACAATTCAACAGCATATGAGATACTGTTTCCACAGAACCCATGCCACACGGGCATTTCTTTTCTTTATGTGGGATTCCAAGGTGGCGTCCAAGGCTAAAGGAAGAAGGCAGGGCATTACACCTAGCTAAGGTGATTGCTCTACTCCACCGGGCCTCAACCAGGAGATAAAGGTACTGGGCTACAATTAATCTATCCACAGGTATTCCCAGAGAGATCGGGGAACAGGTTTTATTAGCTTCCTCTAGAATCTGTTGAAACTCTCTATCAAAAAGTCTCTTCTTGATGGCCCCATAGACCTCCTGCTCTGTTAACATTAGCAGGTCCTCCAAGGAAATGCCCAACTCATTAAGTTTGGCTTCGATTTTAACCCACCACTGGGTTGTGTGGAGGATGGAGCGTCCCTGGGATGTATAGTCCAGTTCATCTCGATTAAAATAAATCCTGGCCCAAAACTTGAATGTACAGCACCAGGCCAGAGTTTCCAGCCGAGAGAACTTACTTATTTATCACATGAATGATTGACTTTGGGGGCATTTAGGAAACCATTCCCCCATCAATACTTGTTTTGCTTCTTCACAAGAACTCCAAAAGATATTAGTTGGCACAGAGCACCCGACATAGCCAAAGCTGGCTTGCACAAACATTGAGGGGAATGAAAAGGCCTGTATGATTTGAAAGGGTTTCTTCCTTCTTTTTGAAAAAAAAATAATCACAGGGACCTCCCTGACTAATTTCAGTCTGTTATCTGTTTTATCAAATTCTCCCAGAGTCACCCTGTGAAGTGTGTGGGACTCATTGTCAGTGAAGGAACTTGCAATTTGTTTTGTAGATACCAGAAAGGAAAATGAAGAGTCACCACTGCCTTCCTTACTACTCAGCACATTACAGAACTTGGAGAGAGCAAAGCAGGCGACTAAATCAAACACTTAGCTGGAGAGGAGACACAGAAAGCAAACAGACACACAAAAAAGGAATCCAATTACTTTATGTTTGTTTTGCTAAATGGTTTTTCTGCAGAAGAGAGGGGGAGGACAAAACCCTATTTTTAACTTGTTTTCCTCCTTGTTACACTGCTGGGAGCAGACAGAACCATATGACTAACTGTACATTGCTGCTGATCCTTCTGCTAAAGCTAATTAACCTCCCAGAATAAATATCAACATGACACAGCTTGGGCTTTGACTGAATATGATTTTTCCTCCCTTGTGGGGTGGGAGGAACCCTTCAGTCAGCCATCATTATCCTCCTTTTTGCTTAAGCTGATGAATAATCTTAATCAAAAGGATGTCTCCTTCCCAGATGATGAAACAGGCCAGTTCCTTGAACTGTGTACCAAAGGATACCTTATCATGTACTCCTCAATGGGAAAATCTTGAATGACAAACTTCCTTTAAAGGTAGCACACTACCAAGCTTCTCCTGTAATGGACAGTGTTAAGAAAACATACAAGTGTGCCAAGGTATACTCATTGAAGTAAGGCCCAACAGGTCTACATCAAATGAATGTAACCGCAGAATCCTCGGCACAACATGAAGGGATAAAGAGCAAACTAATGGTGCTATCCTAAGCAGAGTTACACCTTTAAGCCTGGAACACAGCTGCCTGCTTGACATCTTGTCACATCACATTATTATAATATACTTGGAGCACATCTAGCAAAAACTGAGGTCTTACATATGCTTGAGTTGAGCAACCTTGGTTGTTATTAAGCAGTAGGGTAATTAGCTTGACATGGACATCATGACAGAGAGAACAGCAGCACAAAACATGTTCAATATTTTCGACCTCTCTTGTGTTGCAAGAACAGATCTTTCTGCTACGGGGACTTTTTAAATCTGTCCATCCAAAACAGCAGTAGGCAAAGAGTTAAATCTTGCAAGAATAAAGACCTTCCTGTGGCTATGAAGCTTTAAATGAACTAGGTAGTGAACAGCAGTAACTACATATCTACAGTTAGCAGGAGATAGGAAGAACAGAACTCTCCCTGTGTCTGATTGTTGTTCTGTATCCAACACCCATTGTTTTATAATCTGCTTTGCCTGATCATGTCCCATACTCAGAAGAGCAAATGGAGTAAAACCCAGGGTAGTTATCTTACTGTTGACAGCCTTCAGCCTCCCAGACTGGATATCATCTATTAAGGGGGTTAAACCTTGAGCTTTAACCAAAAGTTGAGTGATACTTCCATTCTAATCGTGCCTGTCTCTAACCACAGCATGCCATTTTACACACAGAGAGAGTCTTGCGAGACAGCTTTTAAGAATGTTGTCAGGGGGGTAAAAGAAGATAAAGATGGCCCTAACTTGACCCCATTTACCAATCGGGCCATTGATTTAACTTGAAAAGTGTTAGGGCTGCTGGAATAAAGTGACCACCCATCTACAAAAATTTAATAATATTTAATGCGGAATTTTGCCTAGAATTGGCTCCGTAAATATTGTGGGCTTTCCTTAACCTGGAAGGCCACTCTTAAGTACTTACATGTTTATACCTGTTCTATTGGGTGACCATCCAGGCTCCACATGCCCTCTACTTTGATTTCTTGCCAAAAGCCATTTCTTTTTCTTTTGATAGTTAATTGTTAAATGGCCTTCCACACAGTATTTGGCCAACACCCTTAATGCTCTTCTCAATGCAACCAGGGGTCAATGAACTAAAGCTTGCCAAATTGTGTTAGGATAATTCTTCCTTTGATGGGGAAGGAGTTAAATATTTATAACTGGAATACTGTTTGAGCCTGATTTTAAAAGAATGGCCATTGCTTGTTGCCTCTGCGAGGGTAGGACTAAACTCCCCAGTCTTCAAGCAGTGGAAATAAAATCAGTCAAACCACTTTTCATTCTTCAGTAGCCTCAAGTTTAAATGAATGGCATTTAGTTCAGGTCTCTTGTATCATAATAATGCCATAACCAAAACAGAGAATAGAATTGTCTGGACTTCTGAACAGATGACAAAACCAGCCTGCAATATTCCAAGAGATGATTTTAAGAGACTTGGGAAACCAATATATAGGCTGGCCTTTACAACATCTGGCCATAAGATCTATAGTTGGAGCTGGAATCTGCATGTTATCATTGGTCAAGTCTGTTTTTGACAATTCATCCATATCCATACAGACGTCAGAAACTTGTAGAAATGATTTGAATTGACCCTGTGCATGTGCAACAACCTCTAGTTCTGGCAGCTACTATTTATGCCCATTGTTGGGACCTCTCCTTCTAGACTTGCTTTATTCCTGGAATGAAATGAGGATTATCACAATAGCATTCCATTCACTTCCGAAGTTGTATTTTTCCTGGCTTATAAACTGATAGAAGGAAGAAAAGGTAGGAGGAGAAAAGCTATAAAATACAGTAAGATAACTGATGTAATTTCAAAAGTAAAGCTCTTTATAGACCAGGGGTCTGCAACCTGTGGCTCTCCAGATGTTCATGAACTACAATTCCCATTAGCCCCTGAACATCTGGAGAGCCGCAGGTTGCAGACCCCTGTTATAGACTAAAGTATTGGCTATCTACTTGCCAGAAGCCTAGGGCAGTATAAGGCTCGAAAGATGCATACCAGCAGTAGGTGCCTGAACTGGTTGTCAAACCCAGTAGCAGCAACATATATATGGGGAGCACTGTTTATTGTATTGTCTTTTCAAATTTAAAGTTGTAAACACTGATGTTTTGACAGAACGATTATACAAATGCACATCTGAGTCCTTCGGGAGAGAGCGGTTTATTAAGTCAAATGAATAAATAAATAAATATTTTTAGAAGAAAAGTAGGTTTTTATATCTCACTTTTCTCTAGCTTTAGAAGTCTCAAAGTGGCATACAATCTTGTTCTGTTCTCCTTCCTACAACAAGGACCTTTTGAGGTAGATGGGGCTGAGAGAGCTCTGAGAGGGCTGTGACTGGCTCAAGGTCATCCAGCAGGCTTCATGTGGAGGAGTGGGGAATCAAACTTGGTTTGAGGCCACTGCTCTTAACCACTACACCATCTGGCTCTCAGTTTATTTGAGCCATAAGTGTTTGAAGTATATTTTTTTAATGGGCCACATGTTGCCAAATTCTGTCAGAACACAAGTAGAAACACATTTGCCTTCTTAAATTTGCATTGGTGTTCTTAAAACAAAAGGAATCTTACCTTTTCAACATAACGGTCCACAAAATCTAGTTAATTACTTATATACCAGTGCTCTGAATGAAACCTAATTACTTTAAGTTGGGGAGGGAGAGATGAATGTAGCCCCAATGGATCAAATGGCTAATTAAACTGTTTACATTTTATTAATGCTTTTAATTCTCTTCTTTCAGCAAAAAAGAAAACTTGTAAAATGTTTACCTACTACAAGTTTTTGGGACAGTACGATATTAAAATAGGACCCCTCAGTAATGCCCTTTCAGATATACCCACAACTCAGTGACAACATCTTTATTGCAATACCGCTAAACAATTGAAGAATGAGAGTTAGGATCCTATAACTGCATCTTGCAATGTTAGAACTTTCCTCCAGCGCAAGGAAGAAATTCCACTGATGACTGGACTAGATGGCCCACTTGAGATCCAGTAGATTCTTATGTTCTCCCAGAAATCTCTTGTGAGTGCTAAAGAGGTGGGTGTTGGGGAACCCACATGGACAAAAAGCAGTTAGCATAGGCAATTGCAGTGAGGAGAAAAAGCAGGCAACTCTTCTCTGCCTCTCCTGCCTGCAGAGAAGAGGTGGGATCCAACCAGTTCTCACCATTTCTCTAGAAGTGGTTACTAATTTTTTCTGAGTGCCGAGAAGGGGTTACTAAAGCAACCTCCCTGCCCAATAGGGACTGGAGGTGCGTGTGTGCGGCGGCGCCACTGTTTGAATCCCACCACCATCGGAACCTGTTATTAAAATTTTTGGATCCCACCACTGCTGCAGAGGTACTGCTGACAGAAAAGGCAAAGGGGGGGAGGGTTTCATTTTCCCCTCCCTATTGCAGCCACTCTTGTTGAGTAGCTTTTTTTCCACATGGACCCATCAACTATTACATCAACTATTACATGCAAAACCTGGGAGTGAAGGTTTGGGCAACAAGATTAAAACGGTGCATCAGCGAGGTATCCCTGCCATAGAATGAGAGGCAAAAAGTGAGACAAATACCTGATTTAGACCAAAACATTTTCTAAATATGGGAGACAAGGTTTTGAGTTAGAAAATTGAAAATGAAACAAAGTAAGGGGTTCTGTGCCATGTCACAGTGCTATTTATAAAGAAGCAGGAAAGCTTATTAACATCAAGCAGCTTTAATGTATAAATTAACGATGGACAAACTTTTAGCTGGAAATCCCAGACCCATTTCAAATAGTTTGTTGGGGATTATTTCAAATACTAAGTGGGATGGAAACAGCTGTTCCCACCATTTACAAAAATAGTACAGTCTGTGTTTAAAGAAAATAACAGAGATAATTCCAGTGAAACATTGAGCATCTCTACATGGAAATGACATTTCCAATGTCCTCCTATGGTTGGATCTAGACTAAATCGGAACAGAACATTTCTGTCTCTTTCTCTCTCTGCAGCTCACTGATCTCCCCAAAATGCTGCTCCTGGGGGGTTGGGGCCCCTGTAGAGTGACAAGAGGGGTGTGCACCAAGAAAGACATCACAAATGTAGTCTGGATACAACCTGTAACTCTCTCTGTGTGTGTGTGTGTGTTTGTATGTGTGTGTGTGTGTTTATGCCATTAAGTCACTTCCAATTTATAGCAACCCCATTTTTTTTTTGCTCTCAAATCACCTCTGACTTATGGTGACCCCCAGAGAGTTCTTTCAAGGCAAGAGACGTTCACAGGTGGTTTTCAATACCTGCCTCCACCTTATACCCTGGTCCCTTGGACGTCTCATGTCCAAATATTTGCCGGGGGCCAACCCTGCTTAGCTACTGGGATCTGATAAGTTCAGGCTAGCCTGGGCTATGCAGGTCAGGGCCCCCATGAACCAATGTTCTCCAAAACATCCCATCATTAACAGCTTTACTCAGGTCTTGCAAACTGAAGGCTGGGGCTTCCAAAATTGAGTCAATCTATCTCATGTTGGTTCTTCCTTTTGTCCTACTGCCTTCAAATTTTCGTGGCTGTGCTGAACTTCAAAATTATTAATATCTTCCTCACTAGGGCTTAGATCCAAGAGGGAATGGCTCCATCCATTACTCTTCAAGTGAACTTTGATGTTTTATTTCTTGTTTAATTTCTTAAACATATTTTGTATTTACAGATGTATCAGCAGAACACATTTTAAATGAACATCTTAAGCAATAATAGCAAAGAGGTTTTAGGTGAAATGTAGTGTCGATTGTAGGATTGAGGCTTGAAGCATCAAGAGAGAAAAACCAGTATTATTTGACAGGAAACCATTAAGCAGTAAATTGGGAATTCAAAGCCTGTAAGTTGGAATTTCAGTTTGCATTCAGTTCTTCCTCACCTGGAGACTTTCTTCTAAGGTGCAATATAATGCCCTGGAAATATTTTAATTCATTCCCACCCAGTGCTTCCTCTCTAATACAGAATACCAATTGCTGGTTGCTAAGCAATTATGAAAGGTGTGCTTCAAATGTGAGTGCTGTGCAATGGAAGATTTATTTCCATTGCATTTTGTCATGATACTACTGTTGAAAAAGCAAAAATTAAAATGTTTATCAGGATTTTTAGTTCATACTGTGTCTAAATTAAGAGCTCTTAAAGCTTGCTTTAGTGTGTCTGTCAGGTGTCCAGCAATTTGAGAATTAGCTTTCCAAAGTCAATAAGGTAAGATTTACCAGTAGTTAGTGAATACACAAGGCACAGGGCCACACTGGAAAAAGCTTACCTGTCAGAGTGCTTCCTGCTCTTATGAAGATTTTTCTTTTCTTTTTGTTTTTGAGCTGCACTTTATTCCTAGCTACACATTTAAATTTTATTTACCTGCGCAGTCCATCACAATACCTTACTAAGGTCCCTGCCCTCCCCAGACTCCATCTCAAATTTCCAGAAGTTTCCCATACTTGAGTTGGTAACTAAAGTTGCCAGGTTCCCCCTCATCACCAGCAAGGGACACGGGGTATATACTGTTGTGGATTTACTGGGCTGTGTGGCCATGGTCTGGAAGATCTTGTTCCTAATGTTTTGCCTGCATCTGTGGCTGGCATCTTCAGAGGTGTATCATAGAGGGAAGTATGTTACACATTTACCAGACCACACAGGCCAGAAAAACCACAAGTTGAATCCAGCCGTGAAAACCTTTGACAATACACGGGGTATAGGATTGCCAGCAGCGGCGAAGCTACCAGGGGATGAGTGGTGCGCCACACACGAGGAGCACGAATTTGGGTCATGTGGGGGGTGCGAAATTCCCCCTGACCCTCCCCCTTGCCCCCACGGTGCCCCCCACAGCACCCCACCACACTTACTTTAGGAAACCCAGCCAACTGGAGAACAGGCCAGCCTGTTCTGGTGGGAACTACATTTCCCAGGAGACCCTGTGGGAACTACATTTTCCAGAAGGCCTGTTCTCCAGCCTGCTCGGTTTCCTAAAGTAAGTGTGGGGGGCACCATGGGGGTGTTATTTCCCCCCCCACAGTGCCCCCCCGTGGCATCCCATCACACGTACTTTAGGAAACCGAGCAGGCTGGAGAACAGGCCTTCTGGAAAATGTAGTTCCCACAGGGTCTCCTGGGAAATGTAGTTCCCACCAGAACAGGCCTCCAGCCTGCTCAGTTTCCTAAAGTAAGTGGTGGTGGGTGATAGTGGGGGCGCCGGGTGGGGAAGAGCCGTGGGGGGGAGGCGCTGTGGGGGCCCCCGGAAAAGCCAGAGTGCACACTGGGTGCACTCTGGCCCAGCTATGCCTCTGGTTGCCAGCTACAGGTTAGGAAGCTCCTGGAGATTTGGAGGTGGAGCCTAGGGAGATCCAGGACATCAATGGAGAATAATGCCATAAAGACCACTATCCAAAGCAGCCATTTTCTGCCAAGGAACAAAACTGTCATTCCAGGAGATCCCCAGGCAATCCTATCCCCACCCTGCAACTTGCTAATGGCCAGAAGGATCTAGCAACCCTAACTTGAACATGCAAACAGGTCTTGTAAGAAAGTGACCATGAAAAAATATAAATGAAGGTGACCATTTCTATCATGTAGGGCTCAAGGCCTTGGAAACCAAAACCAGCCCAGGAAGCCTGAACATATACTGGCACACTGGCAATGTACTCTCAGTGTTTCATCACATAAGGAGACAAATTGTTGCATTTTGGGCCAGATGGCATTTCTTAACGGTCATTTGGGAAAGCTACATATGGGATATAATCTAGATTCTAGATGAGTGCCTCAAGATCTTTGATATATGGAGAATACATTACTTGGACTAAGCACAGGAAAGGAAAATATAACTTTTTCATACAGTGCAATAGTTTTAATAACACAGTTATATTCCACTACTTCCAAACGAAATATTTTCAGCTCTCCTCCAGATCGCATTTTAACATATTAAAATTAGCAATTAGAGAAGTAAATAAAAGCTTTATCAAAAATATACCAGATTCTTTTAGATGCTTATGCTAGTCCAGTCCAATCCTACTAAAATCAGTGGGTTTAGACCACAATAAAGGATTCTCCTGTTCATGGCTCAGCAAATATATTTTTCTGGTGAAATGAAAAAGTAAGAAAGAAATGTTTGATTATTTGCAAAATGTTTGTTCTCCAGAGTTTCCCTGGCTGTTTCCGCACGGCGGCGGAAACGGCTGGGTCGGCGCTTCTCGCGCCGACCCGAAGATGCTGGGACCGTCCGCACGGACGGTCCCGGGAAGAGGCGGGCAGCTGGCTCCGTGGAGTGCCGGCGCCCGCACGACCCGGCTTGTCCCTGGGCCTCCGGCGTGTCGCCGAGGCCTGGGGACATGCCCCCCTGGCCCTGCGCGCCTGCTTGAGCGGCGCAGGGCAGGGGGGCGTGTCCCCAGGCCTCAGCGACACGCCGGAGGCCCAGGGACAAGGTGAGTGCCGGGTTGGGGAGGCGCTGTGAAGCCGCTGCCGTTCGCTCGGCAGCGGCTTCACGGCGGCGTATTCCAAAAAGAATGCTTCTTAGCGTTCTCGGAATACACCGGCTGTGGGCCAGCCGGGCGGCGCGAGGGCGGCGCAGCTGCGCTGCAGCTGCGCTGCCCATGCGAATGGCAGCCTGGAGACGGCGTTTTTACCGTCTCCAGGCTGTCATTTTCCGCCCGTGCGGAAACGGCCCCAGTTATCATTTAGTTTGGATATTAAAGATAGTTTACTGAAGACATCCACTGCATGGCATGTGACACCTTGGATATGGCATTGCATGACATGTGACAACAAAGCAGTATGGGAAGGAAATGGTGATTTCACCTAAAGGTGATTTCAGTCACTTATAGTTCTATGATTTTCTGGAATGTTTACGGAAACAATTGATGAGATAATGGAAATTCTTTTATGCTTCAATCAGATTTTAGTCCTAAATTCACCTTCTATTTTTGCAAGGGAAGGTGACAGAAAGAACCCTTTATAGAATGGCCAAATCATACCAATCCCTCTGACCTTCTTAAAATAGTACTGAAGAGGAGACCTGGTAGCCCTATACCAAACAACCTCCATGGGTACAACCTAAGCAGGGGTACAACCTAAGCAGGCTAAAGTTCCTGGCTCTGTTACTTCATCTTCAGAGTCAAACGTCTCAAGGTTATGAGGTCTCACATTCCTGCGACAATCAGTTCTGCTGAGTCTACATTGAAGGGAGGAGAAAATGGTTCTCTGCAGAATTTTCCACCTGCAAGCATGGCATCTATGGGACAATTGGATTAAACCCAATGTGTTTCTGCAGTATATTATAAAGGTAAAGAACAGGGTCTTTAATGACCTATGAAGTCATGGCACATCACAATGTTTACTAGGCTTACTATGTTTATGGATTGGTTTGCAATTGCCTTTCCTAGTCTTCTAGGAAACTTTACTCCCAGCAAGTCACCTAGTCACTTTACTCTCAGCAACTCATTTTACCAGCCTTGAGAGGATGGAAGGCTGAGTTAATCTTGAGTTGATTATTTGAAACCAACTTCTGTTAGGATCAAACTCAGATACGGAGCAGAGCTTTGACTGCAGCATTGCAGCTTATACACTGATCAAGTGTCCCTTCTTCCTTTTCACTCTCCCTTGCTCCAAATTTCTTCTCCCAAAAGGAGCTCTTGAGGCAAAATGGGGGCTTTTGGACTACTGCCATATGCACTCATGTTTTAAATAGCCTTATTGCCCTCCATTCAAATGCTGAGAGGAATTCATTTTGCAGTGAAGTTCACTTGGCCAGAGACACAAACTTTCCGCAGTAAAGAAATGCAACCAAGACTGTCAAAACAAATTTTCTCCTGAAATAGTTTTAATGCAGTTGAAAGAATACTGTTTTTAAAGGACCTCATTTACTAAAGATTTCTGTCTGCATGTCCTGAAATTGTCACGCTTTTTCTCTTTCAGAAAATATTTACTGCACTATATTACAACTACATTAATATGACAAATGGGTCTTTCCTAAGGGCATAAACTAAATTAAACCAGAAAGGAACCAAATCTAATTGTATTGCATTTTGTATAATCTGCCAGCAGGATTTCCTACTTCTGTCTCAATTCCTTTGCTTTAGCAACACTTAGATTTTACCAAACAGGAATATTTCTGTGTGCTTTAAAATTTAGCATGAGGTAGCTGAATAGGAAAATGAGGGAGCATTATAACTTATATTATATTAGCTGAAGAGACTCATTCATTGAACAGGTGGAATATTAATCTTTGGTTCTGTTCCCTTTTAGGTACCTCTCACATCTCATGCTGAATTCTCCCATTGCTCAGGACGGAATGATCTGTCATTTTTTTTTAATGGTTGCATTCATACACATTAAACTATTAGCATACTAGGGTAGGTAGATGTCCGGGAGCGGCGAGCCCCCCCCTCCCGGACTTACCGCCGCCGCTGGCCACGGACTCGATGGCCGCCTCGCCGCCACGCCCGACGCCTCCCCAGCGGCTGGATTGGGCGGCCGAGGGCTTCGGGCGGCGGCAGACAGTCAGAGGCGGAGGAGCTCCTCCCGGCGGTGCGGCGCTGGAGCGCTCAGCGGGCTCCCGGCCCGCCAGCGTGCACTAAGCCTCCCATGCGGCCAGTCCTGGCTCGGAGGAGGCAGCGGCCGATCGGGGCGGCGGACCGGGAGCTCGCCAGCGGCGACGGGGGAGCGACGCCCATAGCGGCGCCAAGGCGCTGCTGCTTCAGGGATCTGCTGGCCGCCCGCTCCCAGGAGGGAGCCTCGCGAGGACTTCGGCTCGGCTCCACCGACGGCGCCGGGCGATGCGGCCTCCCGGGCTCGTCCCGGCATGACAGGAAGCGGAGCCCGAGGAGGTCTGGAGGAAGGCAGAGCCCGGCAAGGAAGGGCCCTTTAAGGAGTGTGGGAGGCGGCGAGGGATAAGGAGAACAGCAGCAGCTGGGGAGTTGTGGGACAGGAGGCAGAAGGAAAGAGGTGTGTGCAGAGAGGGGCTACCAGGCGGAAGGAGAAGGAGAGGTTGGGAAGAGGCCAGCTGAGACAGAGGAGGGGAGTGGGGGGGAGGCCTGTGGAGACAGGCCCCAGGTTCTGTGACAGGGAAGACTTGTGGAGCAAACAAGCTCCCTAGGGGAAACAAAGGGGAGTCCTGTGGGAGGAACAGGCTCTCCAAGGGGAACTGTGTGGAGAGGCCAGGCGGGCCCTGAGGGGGGTTTAGGCCCCACTGTTTGACCCTCCCTAGAACAAGGGGTGAGGCGGGAACAAGAACCCCGGGTAGGGTTTGGAGGAAGGCATCAGGGCTCCCCGGGGTACTCTGGAGGAGGGACCCTGACAGAAGTGGTGGAGAATGCGGGCAGCGGTCTTTGCATAGGGGAGCCCGCCACGCACCCGCGCCACCAGGCAGCCGGGTGGCTGACCACCCAGCGAGCGATGTTGAGCCCAGCCCCAGCCGGGCGGAGTTAGAGCCAGTGGGTTTAGGGCAGTCATCCCAGAGGCGCTGACCACCCGTGGTTACGTCGAGTATGGAGGGATGGATTTTGCCCAATTTGGGCAGTGGATGGCCGAGCACCAGGAAGGCCAAGCTCCGCGGCGGGACATGGCTCCATTTGCAGCAGGAGGCAGCAGGTCTCCTTGATGAAGGTGGTGATGATGAGGCAAGACGCCCAAAATGCTGCCTTGCAGGACCTTACAAAAAATTGGGTTCCCTGGGAGGCGGGGCTCCAGGAGTGGGGGGCAGAGGTCTGCCGTGGGTTCCCCTGACCAAACTCACTCCCGGGGCGACATCGATAGCTTCGAGGGAGGCGTTTGAAGCGGACCCGCCCGGCGACAGGGGTGGGACAAGGCTCAGTGGGCTCTGATCCTGACACACGGCATACCTGTCTTCAGGCCCGCTCAGCGTGATTAGGGCACTACCGGGGAGGGAGGTGGGGGGACTACCTGAGTTAAGAGTTAAATTTTGGCCGCCATTTAGCGGCGGTATAATATCTCGGCCGGAGACTTACCGTATGGCGCTTCGAGGCCTTAGGGTTTAAAGGGGGGACCAACCTACAACTGGCGTGGCCAATTACCCTGCAGACCTAGCCCATGCGCTGGCTAAGCAGTCAGCGCATGCCGATGCCTCACGGATAGTGGAGGTTGCTGGTTTTGGAACAGTTTACCCAGATTCTCAGCCGCACGCTAAAAGTTGGAGTTGTGTGTGGGCAGCCTAAATCCGTGCAGCAGAGGCTATGCAGCAACTTAGTGGAAAGGTTTTCATGTCCATGAGGGGAGCACGGGAGCCCTTAGAAGCGGGAACACCCACCTCGCCAGAAGGCGGGGGGGGGAAGGGCAGACTCGGGCGCGGGGACCAGATCCGGGGAGAGCCCGGCCCCTGGGCCGAGGGCCCGAGGCCGAGGATGCCGCAGACAGGGGAGTAGCGAGAGCCCAGCGCCGCCTTCCTGCTAAGGGGAAGTGGCGGGGAGGCCGGGCAACGCCGGTAGGTCGGTGGCTCCCACGCCCCTCAAGGGTCCCCTACTTCCCGGTGTGGGCAGTGGGGCCCACTTCAAGCGGGATTGCCCAGTAATGGAAGTGTGATCTAGAATTAGGGGCGATAGTTTCCAGGTCACCCGGTGAGGAACAAATCCAGCTGACGCCCTTTGTGATTAAGGTGTCCTTAAATGGCAGAACACTTGACGGCTGCTTACGATAGTGGCAGCTCAGTTTCCATGATCGTGAACATCTCAGGCCCTTGAAGCGGTGAATAGCATAGGTGGACGTGGCTTACTGTTTCCATGGGCATTCAGAAACTTACCCGTGAATGCGCTTGCCGTTAAAGGGTGGGGCCCTCAGGAGGCCCTTGGAGTTAGCTTGTGTCCCTTCGTTGCCCTATCCTATGTTGTTGGGGCGGGATGCCCTGATTTTCTCCAGAGCTGTTAGCGGCGTGAAAGCGAGGAAGCGGTCTCATAACCAACCTCTGGCCTTGCGGCTGGTTCCAGCAACCGGCTAGAGGCCCGGATGGCAATGCGGCTCCGTCCGGATGACCAGGCTGCAGAAGTTGAGCCTCGTGGATGCGAGGGGATCCGGCTAACGTACGAGAGCTCAAGCGGAGGATCCCTCTCTTGCGGCTACCAGGGACCTCTTAGCTTGGTGAGCAATGGGCTGGTAAAGTAGATGCCCGGTGGCGTTCAGGCTTCCCTCATATTAGGAGAGATCAGGAAGTGTGGGTATAGGAAGATGCGAGATTGAGCCGGAGAGGTCCTCAGTTGTTAATACCCAGTCAGTACCGAGCATGAAGTGTTGGGGAAAGAGCTCATGACCATCTCTGGTCAGGAGCATCAAAGAGATTAATAATACCATAAAAAGAATCCTGGATCGCTTCTTTTTTAGCCTTCCGCCTTATACAAAGGACGTCCGGCGCCTTTGTGCCGATTAGAGTGCGAAGTTTGTCCAACGACAGATGGTAGGCAGGCCTCGAAACCCCTTTAGCCCCTCTACCTGTCATTCATTTACTTGCTGGCGACTGGCAATGGATTTTGTGGGCCTTGCGCCGAACTCCCCGAGGGAGCTGCCGGCTTTGTGTTAGTGTTGGTCGATTATGCCACCGCTACCGGAGCGATCCGTCCCCTCCGGGTTTGTCGTGCAGAGGGGTAGAGGCGGGTGCTTACGTCGCTCTTTGCTCAGGTAAGGATCCCAAAGGGGTAATTTCAGATCCGGAGGCACTCCGTTTACGACGCAATAACCCGAAGTTATCGCTTTGTACAACCAGGAGATGCGTAGATCTTTACATCGAGTAGGACATCCTCCAGACCGGCCGGGCTGGTCGAGAGATTCAACCAAACCCTCAAGGCAAGGTTACACAAACTAGGATACGACCGTCCCACCTGTTGGGATCTGCTCGTGGACCCTATTCTTTTTGCGGTCCGAGAGACACCACAAGCGTCTTTGGGCTTTTCTCCTTTTGAGCTTATTTATGGCCGGAACCCACGAGGCATACTGCAAGTCATGGAGGAAACCTGGGTAGAACCCCCGGAACAGGAGGGGCAAGAAGTCCCTACCTTTCTGCGAGAACGCCAGCACATTAGGCAGCAAGCCCAGGATTTAGCGGCTCAAAATCTACGAGTAGCTCAGGAACAACAGAAAGGGCGGTATGACCGGTCGGCCCGGCCCAGGGGTCCTGCAGGTGGGGATCCAGGTCCTGGTCAGAGACATGTTGGCTAGGGGCCCAGGTGCGACCCTTAGCAGAGATCCTTTCCTGGTATGTAGGGTGTTGGGCCCGACTTACCTATGCGGAATTACGAATTAATGGTCCTGCCGTTAAGCCATCACTAAACCCGTCCATGTCCAACAACCAAAGGTTTGGCATACCCGGTCCTTACGGTTGCGCTAGTACAAGACTAGCCGGATTTGCCTGCGGGGAAATTCCGAGCGCCCGATCCGACCCTAGAGGTCTTACTAGATTCGACAACCCGGTTAGCTGAGAGTCAACTTCAGGACCTTAAACTCGTCCTGAGGCGGTTTCCCCAGGTGTTCTCGGCTCTACGAGTAGGACCAGGTCGCCAACTTATGAAATCCGCCGCGAACCGGACAGGTAGCCGGAGATAAGTGGCGACCCTCCACAGCATGCGGCTGGGAGGTGAAGTCCGACAGGAGGGTAGAAGATGCTCCAGTTAGGGGTGATTGAGCCCTCCCGCAGTGCTGGCGCCAGCCCTGTGTTTCTGGTTCCGAAGCCGGCGGTTCTATCAGATTTTTACATAAACTACCGCTTGAAGTCAAGAGGCGGTGCTTCGGTTCGATCATGTATCAATGCCCAGACTACGACCATCACCGTTCAACAGTTTGAGTGACGGCCGGTATTTGTCTGCCACAGACCTTACGAAAAGGGTATTGGCAAAATCCCCATGAAGGACTCGGACCGCGAGAAAGCAGCCTTTGCCACACCCAGGGGGGCTGTTTCAGTTCGAGGTGATACCCTTTGGCTACCATGGGCACTGGCAGCCCTGCATTCCAGCGCATGGTGGATACGGTGTTGAAGTCAGTGCCAAGGCTTCGTCACGGCCTATATTGACGATATCCTGATTTACAGCCCAACTTACCCAGAGCATGCGTGGAAGCGACATCTGCAGCCGGTCCCTACTTGTTGCAGAAGCAGCGTCCCTCCTGCGATATAAACCCAAAGAAAAGCCACCTGGGGTTTCAGGAGATTCGTTATTTGGGTTACGTCGTGGGTGGTGGGGTCTTAAAACCCCAACCCGACAAGGTCGCATCGTTGGACGACCTGACCCCTCCCACCACCAAGAAAGGCTTGAAATACCGGCTTAGTCAGGGAATACATTACGGTAGAATTTATCGAGGGTTTTAAGCCTCCAAAGGCCTCTCTGACAGATTTGATACGGAGGCCGCCTTGAGAAATTACGTTAGGGTCCCCAGCCTGACACTTTCGTTCCTTGCAACCTTGAGGGCGGCTCTCAATGCGAGCTCGGTGTGCGTAATCAGACCCGATCTCTCCCCTTCATAGATTGCAAGCGGATGCCTCTGGAGTGCAGACCTCAAACCGGTCTTGTCCCAGAAGTGGCCCGACGGGGAGCATCCTATCCTGTTTATCAGCCGCAAACTACAGCCGGCAGAATGCAAATACTCCACAATAGAGCTGGAGGCCCTGGCTATCAAGTGGGCGGTGGCCGCCCTGCGATTCTACCTAGAGGGCCGCGCGTTTACCATTGTTACGGACCATGCCCCGCTACAGTGGATACGTCATACGAAAGATCATAACCCACGAGTGCTCCGTTGGTATATCTCGCTTTTGCCTTTCAGGTTCACCGTCGCCTTGCCCCACCGTCGGGCAACAACAGCAAGTGCCGACTTTCTCTCCCGGATGTGGGACGGCGATTCTGACGGTGTCCTGCCAGCCCAGAATTGTGTCGGGGCTGAGCCCCCCCCTCCCGGACTTACCGCCGCCCGCTGGCCCACACCGGACTTCGATAGCCGCGCCTACGCCGCCATGCGGCCGGCCTCCCAGCGGCTGGATTAGGCGGCCGAGGAGCTTCAGGCGGCGACGAACGGTCAGAAGCGGGAGAAACCCTCCCGGCAGTCGGCGCTGGGCTATCAGCGGAGCTCCGGCCCGCCCGCCCGATACTAACCTCCATGCGGCCGTAGTCCCTGGCACTGGCGGAGAGCAGCGACGAGGAGCGGCCGGACCGGAGCTCGCCAGGCCGGCTGAGGAGGCAACGCCCATAGCGGCATACTGCCGAGAACTTGCTGGCGGCAGCTCCCCAGGAGGAGGAGCCTCGCGGAACTTTCAGCGGCTCGGCCCACCGGCGAGGCGCCCGGCGTGCAACCCTTCGGGCTCATCCCGGCATGACAGGAGGCGAGGAGAGGAGTCTGGAAAGAGCAGAAACCGGCAAGGAGAGGAGCCCTTTAAGAGAGTGTGGGAGGCCGAGGGATAAAGAGAAGAACAGCAGCAGCTGGGGAGTTGTGTAGGACAGGAGGCAGCAGAAGGAAGAGATTGTGCAGAGAGGGGCTGGAAGGCGGAAGGAGAAGGAGGAGAGGTTGCAGGAAAGGCCAGCTGTGAGGACAGGGAGAATTATAGAGAGCCTGCAATGGAAGAACAGGCCCCCCAGTTCTGCTGTAACAGGGGAGACTTGTAGAGCAAACAAAGCTCCCTGGCGGGGGAAACAAAGGGGAGTCCTGTGGGAGGAACAGGCTCTCCAAGGGGAACTGTGGAGAGGCCAGGCGGGCCCTGAGGGGGTTTAGGCCCCACTGTTTGACCACCCCTCCCTAGAACAGGGGTGAGGCCGGGAACAAGAACCCCGGGTAGGGTTTGGAGGGAAGGCATCAGGGCTCCCCCGCGGTACTCTGGAGGGGGACCCTGACAGTAGAACTTTTCCCTTAAAATCTATTTGTCAAGCTGTGCTGCTTAAAGCTACCAGGTTCCTTCTATCCTCCCCAGATACCACACATCCTCTCATATCTGTTCATAAGGAAGGTTGCCAATGTCCAGGGAAGCTGGAGTTCTCCCAGACTTACAAGGGATCTCCAGATCACAGAGATTAATTCCCATGAAGAAAATGGTAGCGTCAGAAGGTGGACCTTATGGTACACTCCCCACTCTTTCAATCTCCCTTTCATTCCCAACAAGCACCCCATCCGTTTCTTTGTGTCTGATTCCCCCCACCACCACCTCAATTTGTTCTTTGGTAATTTAACCAATGCCTTTTTGTTCGTTTGGCCACATTCAGAGATTGGAAAAAGTGAATTCATGGAGGCAGAGAGCAAGAGAATGGAAAGATTGAAGGCTATGCTGGTGCTTAATAGTATGTTGCAGTAGGGCAACTCTGGTTACTCAGCAGTCACCTGGTTGAAAATACAAATCAAGGGAAGTACAGAAAATTGAAAGTACAAGTCATTGGGTTGGATCCAGTGTAAAAGTGCTCTCATGTAAGCAGAAATGCATGAAAAAGACCATGGCCCTTTCTGCATGGGCGCAGAGCAGGGGTGCGTTTGCATAAATTATGCCGATGCACCCCCCTGGGACCGTTTGCACAGACAGTCCTGGTAGGGGCGCAGGGAAAGGTGCAGCCTTTGCACAGGCTGCATCTTCCCTAACTGGCTTACCTGCTCCTGCTGGCTTCCGTCGTGTTATGGAGGCCAGGGGACACGCCCCCCTGGCCAGAGCAATGGCTCTGGAAACGGAGGCCAGGGGGGCATGTCCCCTGACCTCCACAATGTGATGGCAGCCAGCAGGAGCAGGTAAGCCAGTTGGGGAAGGTGGCCTTCCATCCACTGTCATTTGCACGGCAGTGGGTGGAAGGCGTCACTTTTGAAAAACCTTGCTCATGGAGCAAGGTTCAAAAGTGGTGTGTTGCAGCAGCACCTGCTGTGCGAACACCTCCCAAGGGACAGCGTTTTTGCCATCCCTGGGGCGTTGTATTCCGCCCTTACAGAAACAGCCCATGATAGCCATTTGCACCAAGCAAACCTATTTATCCCCACTTGCATTTCTACTTGCACAAGATTCTAAGCAACCAATTTCAGGGAAAGTGGAACTCCATAAAGTCTGTTCCACTCGCACATCACTGGATCTTAGCCATATATGCCCAGAAGAAATACATTTATGGGCTTAGTTAAATTTCCGCTTTAATCAATTGTGCTTTTTTTTTTCAGTTTTTGAAAAATGTTAGATATTATTTATACAAGTCAGAACCTTACATTTTGTCTTGAAATCTCTGTTTCAGATCTTTAAATGAAATTCTCAAATGCATGCAGAACAGGGTGGAAAAAACCTTTGAGAAATTGTTTTTTCATGGCCTGAAGAACAAATGGTCATAGAAGGAAGTTACAAAACTTGACATAGTCTTATAGAAGCTTTGAAAATTCTTTCGAAGCAATATAATTTAGGTCGGGGAGCAGGCATACAAACTGATTTATATTATTTTAAGAACCTAATCAAAATGTTGCAAACTGAGATGTCAAAATAAATTCAGTGTGTTTATTAGGTGCTGTACAACTCACTGAACTTTGGATTGCTTGCTGGTGTATAACATGCCACAGGGCATGTTCCTTGATTGGATCAGGGATGCATTTAAAAGTCCTGAGAGCTGCCAATTTCATTTGTTTCAGTTTTATTTTCATCTTCCAAATGAGGCATTAAACACATTCCATAAATTAATTAAGATGATTTACACATACTCAGACCAAACAAATGGAAATTGAATTAAAAGTTGATCAACTGTTAGGAACAGCAAGCATAACTCTCTAAACTACGAAGAGGCTCTGCCTAAGTGGTATTAGGAGAATGGGATTTGTCTGCACTTTCTACCTCCTCAGTGCTGAAAGATGCACCCTTAGCATTTGTTCAAAATCACACTTTCTCAAGATTTTACATGCTCTTGCACCGAGTCTAGCCATAAAAACAGACAGTAAAGTATCAAGGCTATGCATAGACTGGGGTAGCTGTACCTGTCTCTGGGTTAGTTTTCCAGCTCAGGGTATCTGAAGTCAGTTTTTGTAACTGAAGTTGGCTGGAGCAAGAAGAGAGAAGCAGGAGAAGGCAACACAACTGGAATCTGACAGACATACTGCTCTGTTGTTGTTGTTGTTGTTGTTGTTGTTGTTGTTGTTGTTGTTGTTTTCTTGGGGGGGTTAGCACCAAGCTTTTATTGATATATTTATTTTATTTATTTGTTACATTTATATACCACCTTCCCCGAAGGCTTATATTGTATATAAGACAATACAGGTAAAATACAGGGGAAAAAACAAAAACAAAACAAAAAACAGATTTAAAACAATCCCCAAAGAAAATGATAACAGGAATCTCTTAATAACAGAGTGACATAACAAAGTTAAAAAATAGAACTATCCTTTAGGGTGTGTAAGCAGGGTTCAGTTTGCAGGGTTCAGTTTGCAGAACTCTGGAGGATGATCTTAGATCCATGGTGGCAAACCTTTGGCACTCCAGATGTTATGGACTACAATTCCCAACAGCCCCTGCCAGCATGGCCAGCATGGGGCTGGTGGGAATTGTAGTCCATAACATCTGGAGTGCCAAAGGTTCGCCACCACTGTCTTAGATCAATATCAATGTTCACTGGTTCGAATGATTTCTGTCTGTCTCCCTCACATGTTGGAACCACCAAGCTGGTTTTTCCGAATGAGTTAAGATGAGAAATCAATGCATTTTCCCTTTCCTGTGTATAGTTATGTTCCTTCTCGACCTTGTTTGATTGGTCAACCATACCAGGAGGAAAGGTAGGAATTGCCACTGCAGAAGATCTATTTGTACCAGGTGTATCGCTTCTTGGACATGAGGGGTTCACCTTGCGAATCAAGTGAGGACAACCTGCGTCCTCCTCTAAACCTCTTCCAGATTTATAATGGGATATGTGATGAATAGAATCCATTGTTTCCTTTATGACTCTGAGTAGGTTCTGGGATGAACACAGATCTCCAGAGGTCAATGTAGCCCTCCTTTTGCTAAAACTGAAGGGTTTTGGGTTGTTTCTTTTGAAACTGTTGTCATTAAAACCAGTTACATTAATTAGATGAATATTTTTAAAAACTCTTATTACCACAATATCATAGGCCGTTTCATACGAAGGCGAGAGCTGGCGGCGAGTCATTCTGACGCCCGACCCGATGCCTTAACGCTGGGACCATCTGCCACGGATGGTCCTGGAAACAACGGTGCAGACGGCATTGCTTGAATTTACTGGCGCCCGGCCGACCCGGCATGTCCCGGGCCTCCGGTAGCGTCGCCAAAGGCCTGAGGGACACGCGCCCACTGGCCCTGCGCGCCTGCTCAGTGGGCGCAGGGCAGGAGGCGTGTCCCGAGCCTCCGACGTGGCTGGAAACTTTCCGAAGGACAAATGAAGATGCCGGGTGGGGGAGGCATCAGCGAAGCCGCTGCCGTTAAACTGGGCGCTGGCTTCAGCTGGCGTTTCCCCAAAAAGAGCGCTTCCAAGCGCTCTGGGGAAACGCCGGCTCCACGACGGGCGGGCGGCGCGAGGGCGGCCCGGCTGCGATGCAGCTGCGCCCCCTGTGCGAATGGCGGCCTGGAGACGGCGTTTTTACCGTCTCCAGGCCGCCATTCATTGCCTGTGAGGAAACGGCCATAGTTCAAGAGATAGTGCTCCCAGTGCTCTGTTAAGAGGTTAGGTGAAGCTCCTACTGTTTATATATTTTATTTGCAAAATTTATTATTTAACCTTTTTATTTTTACAAGGGCCAGCAAAACAGCTAACAATTGAAATCATACATGGTAAAATATTTTTAAATCTTTTTTGATCTCACTGTGGTTGTAACGTAAATCTCTGCACTAACATGAATTGCTCAACATAACACAAATTCTTTATTGCAACTAAATTCATACTAAAACAGAAACTGAAAACAGGAAAAAGAGAACAGTCCAGCAGGTGAAATCTTGCTCCAACCAATAATCAATTTCCAGCTAATGCTTTACAGTCCATTTTACTTTATCTCTTCACTTTAAGGTTTTTTTCTTAAGTAATCACCTTTTTAGAGTTTTTCAAATAATCAGATCTTCTTGCTCTGATGATATAATGGTGTGCTTCTAGTACCTCACTATCTCCTGTTCTGAAAGTTCAGTGTCTTCTGAATCCTCCCTAATTGGAGACTTGGAAGGGGTATCAAATTACAGTGGACACCTGCCTCTGGTTTTCCTAGCATTCCTGTTCCTGTCCCACTTGCACAGACTCTTGCAGATCAGTTCTCTTTTTTTTAAAGTAAACTTTACTGCAGTCATTAAAAAAAACATGGTTATTCAGTTACAAATCATAATAAAAAAGTAAAATGAGAAGAAAAAAATAAGTTGAACTTCTCCATCATCACGGAGCCTTGTTACATTCCTCTATTCCTTATTTCCAATATGCAAGAAAGGATTATTGCAAGAAAAGGAAAGCACATCAAGTGTCATAGCTATCTTCATTCCTGTCGTGTTCAACTTAATACGACTTTACACTTTCATCTCATATCACTACACAATATTTTCTTCAACATCAAAGTTCTACATCATCCTAAATATCTATTAATTAGGAGTCTATTAGAAATGAGGAATTCGTCTGATCTATCTTAGTCAAATAGTTAATCATTGGTTTCCAGATGCTTTCATAGATACCCAGGTTGTCTTTTCTTAAATATGTAGTTACCTTATCTGCTGTCCTAAATTCTTGTAGTTTCAGAAACCTGTCCTCTAATGATGGGATTTTGTCAGTTCTCCAACACCTGGCCAGGATGATCCTTGCTGCTGTAATTGAATAATACAGCAATACCTCATACTTCTGTAATGTTTTATCTTCCCCATCCCATATTCCTAACAGGTAAGTTTCTGGGGTTTTTTTCAAATACATAACCAAGTTTTTTCTCTATTGTTACATGTATTTTACTCCAATATTTTCTTATTTTCCCACAGGTCTACCAACTGTGATAAAAGGAGCCCTCTTTTTCTCCGCACTTCCAGCACAAAGCTGAGCATGATTTACTTATCTTTGAAATGGAAGTGGGGTCAGGTACCACTTATATAATAATTTTATATTATTTTCTTTCACTGGTGCTGCAGATGTTAATTTCTTACCGTTTTGCCAGCTCCTTTCCCATGCTTCTAGCTCTATACTCTTTCCGATATCCTGTGCCTATTTTATCATATTTGTTTTTATCTGTTCCGGTTCAGTTTTAATTTCAAATAATAGTTTATAGATCTTATTTATTTGCTTCTTATTTCATTAAACATTATCTGTTCTAATGAGGGTTTTCCCCCCAAGAAGCCCCATAATTTCTTATCCTCTTCATAGTAATTTTTAAGTTGTAGGTATGTATACCAGTTACACATACCATCGTTTATGTGAATATCCTCTTGGTTTTTCAGTTGTAATGTTTGATTTCCTTTATAGGTAATCTCCTTATAAGTTAACCAATTTTGGTTTTCTTTTCTGTCCCTTATTTTCAATTATTCCATTATCGATACCCAATTGGGTAGTTTAGGATACAGTATCTTTTTTATATTTTCCCCAAATTTTAAATGGGCCTTTCCTCATCGGGTGATTATTTATTATCTGTTTCCCAGTTGATGTATTATTTCATAAGTGACACCTGCAGGATAAGTCAAACCCTTCAAGATCTAGCAGCAATGGATCTTTCAGAGTCATCCATTCTCTGATCCTTAAAAGGGCGCAGGATTAATAATATAGTTCTAAATCGGGGCAGTCTCCATCTCTCTTGTGTTCATCTATTAGGTGAATGAATTTGAACCTGGGTTTCTTTCTGTTCCATATGAAGTTCTTTAATCCTTTCCTCCATATATCCTGCGGGTTTTTTTTGGTTAATTTCAATTGTTAAAGTATGGGATGAATATAATAATTTTGGTAATATTGTCATTTTGGTCAAAGCTATCTTACCCAGTAGTGATAGTTTATTTTTTTTTCCAAGTCTCTAAATTTTGTTTTATTTACAGCCAGGTAGGTTTGTAATTATCTTTATATAATAAACTATTGTTGTTCCTTAGATTAATTCCTAGGTATTTGATTGTTTTCTCAATTTTGAACGTCGAGATCGTTTTTAATTCTTGCTTTGACTTTTGCATTAGGTTCCTTGTTAGAACATAAGAACATAAGAACATAAGAACAAGCCAGTTGGATCAGACCAAAGTCCATCTAGTCCAGCTCTCTGCTACTCGCAGTGGTCCACCAGGTGCCTTTGGGAGCTCACATGTAGGATGTGAATGCAATGGCCTTCTGCGGCTGTTGCTCCCGATCACCTGGTCTGTTAAGGCATTTGCAATCTCAGATCAAGGGGGATCAAGATTGGTAGCCATAAATCTATTTCTCCTCCATAAATCTGTTAGCATTTTGGTTTTATTACTATTAATTTTGAGACCTGCAAATATGCCAAAATCATTAATTATTTTCAGGAGGTATGTTATTTTGTCTATAGGGTTGTCTAAATAAACCACAATGTCATTGGCATAGGCCTTCACTTTATTATTCTGATTTTTTTAATCTCAGTCCCATTATATTTTTATCCTTATTTTTTCCAGTAATGTTTCAATCATCATTATAAATAACAGAGGTGACAGAGGGCATCCCTGCCTAGTTCCCCTTTGGATTTGTTAGTTCTCCATTTATTTTTAATCTTGCTTTTTGGGTAGAATAAATTGTTTCTATAGTTTTCAATACCTATCCTTCTCATGTTGTTTATCATAAAGTTCCAATTCAGGTGATCAAATGCCTTCTCCGCATCTATTGCTAACCAATGTCATTGGTAAATCTATTTTGGTTTTGAGTACCTTAATTATATCTATTGTGGGTCTGATATTTTGACTACCTTTCCTTTCAGGGATTCCTCCCTGCCTGGTCCTGATGGATATATGTATTTAAGACCATCTTCAACCTGTTCACTCGGATACTGACAAATATTTTGTAGTCGATATTCAATAAAGATATTGGTCTAAATTCACTGGCTTCTGGAAATTCTTTTTCTGTTTTTGGTATAAGTGAAATTATTGCCTCCTTCCAGGTACTGGGGATTTTTCTTCCAGCTAGAATATTATTGAAAAGTTCTTCAAAATGGGGGATTAAATTTTGGCTTAAAGTCTTATTAAAAATGCCTCAAAACCATCTGGTTCCGGGTTCTTATTTATTTTTAGGTTCTTAATTGTTTCCATTATTTCTTGTGTGGTAATGTTCCTGTTCAAACTGTTCTTTTTGTCCTCTTCTAACCGAGCTACATGTTGAGCTTTTAAATAGTTGTTTATATCTATTTCTAAAACTTCTTCCTTTTTGTATAGATTTTCATAGAACCCCCATATTATTTTATGTATTTTCTCTGTATCTGTGATCATCGTATCTTGTTTTTTCAAGCCTGTTATCCAGTTTCTTTGTGTATCCTTTTTATTGTTTGTCCCTAACCACTTTCCTGGTTAATCAGTAAATTCTTTTGGTTTTATATAGTTTAGTTGTGTTGCTATTTGTTCTGACAGTGTTACGTCTATTTGTAGGCTTGGAGATTCGGGTGCACCGAATCCCAGATTCGACCTGAATCTGGGCATATTCAGGCATATTTGGGCCAAAATTGGCTGAATATGGACTCTTGCTCAAATCTGAAAGAATCTAAATGCAAGGCATTTGGGCTTTGGGGGGTATTTTGGGGTGTTTTTGCTTTTTGGCCTACAGGGGGCACATTTTTAAAGCTAGCAGCACCAAAAATTCAGTCTCATCCAGAGACTGACTTGATGATATCACCTGAGTTTGGTTAAAGTTTGGTTCAAAGTGTCCAAAGGTATGGACCCCCAAAGTGCGTGCCACATCACCCATTGTTTCCATTTGGAGCTAACAGGAGATCGGGGGGCCCTGAGCCAAACTTAGCCAAACTCAGGTGGTATCATCATGACAGTCTTCAGATGAGACCCTGAAATTTTGGTGCCAGTACCTTTAAAAATGCATCCCTGACAGGCACCCCAAGAAATTTGCCCAGATTCTCTGCTTTGCAGTGCCTTGTCTCCATTGTAGCCAATGGGGAATTTCTGAGTGTGTAAGCAGGCTGCACATTGTTGAAGATAGAGGCACCAGGCTTTCAAGGTGGCTCCAGGAGGCCCTCCTGGTAATAACATCCAGGCTTGGTGAACTTTGTTTCTGCGGGTTCAATTTTATGGGCCCCCAAAAGGCGTATTTTGTTTCCCCGCTCCTACACATGAAGCTTGCTGGTTGCATTTTCTCAGAATTCTCTCAATGCACCCCCTCTCACCACCCCCAGAAGCAAAGTTAACCTTGGTGTGGTTGACACAGAATTCATTGCTTGCACCGTTGTTCTAAATCTTCATCCAAATGTGACCACCAGACATAGCTGCAAGATAAAGCTGCCATGCAAAAGATATAGGCTTTATTAAGTTCCTATAGGAACTTCTGTCTTCCTTGTGGAGGAATAACCATCCTGGTACCTCAGAATACACAGCCATTTTCTACACTTAATTCAGCCCTCCTGCTCCAATAGGGACATATTGTTTCTCTAGGATTCTGTGTGGGCCAGCCATTCAAAATGAACTGTGCAATTTGAGAAAACATTGGATACTGCCTAATCTGAGAAGCTTTTACTGGGGCTCCATCAACAGAACAACTTCCTCAGGGCCATCTTCTCTTTCAGGCATTTTTGGTATTAGTAAAACATCTGCATTCCCAACTTGATTACCAGTTTTGTAGATTATTTTATATGATATGCTGCTAGTGTACACTGTTTAGTGTTGTAACCAGGATCTGCCATGGTGGGCTCAGCTTTACTGTCATTAATTTTAATTTAATCAATGGTTTATAGTCTGTGACAACTGTGAACTGCTTCCCATACAGATACTTATGGAATTTTTTTTATACCACAGCTAATGGCTAGGCTCTCTTTCTCCACTTGTGAATAACCTCACTCTGCTTTATTGAGTGACCTTGAAGCCTCTGCTAGAGGCCATTCCTCCTGATTTCCCATTTTGTTTGACAACACAGTCCCCATGCCATGAAGCATCACAAGACAGGATCAATTTTTTGTAGGGTCAAAATGGACCAAGAGATTTGAAGATTTCAGTAGCCTCTCAGTTTTTTAAAAGGCTTCTTGTTGTCTTTTCCCTCAATGCCAGACAGTCTCATTCCTCAAAAGGAAATGTAAGGGTTCTAATACTGCTGAGAGATTTGAAAGAAATTAATTATAATCATTCAGCATCCCCAAACAGGCTTGAAGTTGTGTTGTATTTTGTGGTGCTGGTGCTTTTTCAATAGCCATAGCTTTACCAGCCAGAGGCTGCACCCCTTCTTTGTTGATTTTGTATCTAAAACACTCTACCTCACAATTCATGAAAAAAATGTTTGTTCTGTCTTAGGTGCAGTCTTAAAATTAAAAAAAGAAGAAACTAAAGCAACAAAAGGCATTCTCTGTCACCTTTGCCAGTGATAAGGATGTCATCAATCCTAACAACTACCCCAGGAATCTCCTTCAACAGGTGGTCCGTAGCTCTTTAAATATGCCAGGAGCTGAGGAAATGCCATAGGGTAGCTGATTGTATTGGCACAATTCTTATAGAATTCAATGTATGAGTAAGGCCTTGCTCCCTTTCTGTCTCTTCCAAATAGTAAGCTTCCAACTTCTTTCCTTTGTCTTTAAGAGGATATGAGTCTCTCTCTGGGCCTTGTTGCATTCTCTGATAATTACCTTTACATTTTCTGGCTGGATGTCCCACTTTTAAATATTTATGGGATCCTTTATGTTAACAAACCAAGGCCAAGTGACTTCCTCCATACCCAAAACATCTCTCCAGGGCTGGAGTCATTTGCTTCTCACTTTGTATTTTATTTAAAGGGCTCACTGAATGTCCTTGTTATCTAAGAGCCTCATGTACATCTAATTGTAGTAATGTAATCTAGATGTAACCAGGGCATGCACCATAGTGGCCAGAGCTTTTCTGCCCAGGAATGGCCATTGCTGGCTAACCAGTCAAAACTGGCAAAAAACGCTCTTGGCCAAAGCTGCCACCTGCTTATCCAGAAGTAAGCCTGGGCCCAACAACACTCCCAGACTATGGACCTATTCCTTCAAGGGGAGTACGGCTCCATCCAGAATGGGTGACACCTTAAATCCCAGATTGGACCTTCCACTTACCAGCAACATTTTTGTCTTGTCAGGATTAAGCTTCAGTTTATTACCTGCATCCACTCCACCATTTCACGGTGTCTACAACTTCCCTGTGACCAGCTGTAAGCGCAGGATAGAGCTGCCTGTCATCTGCATATTGGTAACAACCCAGCCCAAATCTCCAGGTGAAATGTAGACTTTCATGTAGATGTTAAAGAACGTAGAGACAAGAACAGTGCTTCCCAATCCCAGTTCAGATACATGGTCCCGAAAGATATGATGATTGATGGTGGTAAAAGCTGCTGAGAAGTCCAGGAGAATCAACTGTCATGGCCACTGTGTCCATTTCTTGGAGTTATCCATCAAAACTACCAAGACTGTTTCAGTCCCATGATCAGGCCTAAATCCAACCTGGGAGGGGTTCAAACAATTTGCATCATCCCAGAAAATTTGGAGTTGTTCAGCCATCACTTGTTAAATTACCATGCTTAAGAATAGGGTTGGCATGGCTATAAGAGAGGGTGAGGGATGGAAGTAGGATTGCCATCTCCATGTTGGGAAACTGCTGAAGATATAGGGGAGGGCAGGTATCTGGGGAGGACAGGTACCATCCTCCAAAATATCAATTTTCTTCAGATAAACTGATCTCTATACTCTGGAGATGAGCTATAATTCTGGAGGATCTCCAGGTCCCACCTGGAGGCTGGCATCCCTAATCAAGAAGGGGAATTTGAGACTGGTTGATAATTATTGAGATCTCCTAGGTCCAGGGTAGGCTTCTTTACAAGTAAATATACCACAGCCTGTTTCAAGATTGGGGTGACCATCTTTTTTCTTAAGGAAGCCCCCTGCCTCAGGCAAGTGTCATACAAGCCAGTTGTATGCCTTGTATGCCTCAGTTTTCCAAAGACCCTGTCCACATCTTCAAACTGAATAAGCCGAAAACTATTTTGCCCAAAAGCTGAGTCCATCTACATCACCACATGCTGGGGCCAAGTTTGTTCTGTTCCTTTCTACGTGTGTTGCAAAAGGCATTGCCAACCTCCAGATAAAGCCTGGAATCTCCAGATCTCCTGGAAGTACAGCTGATTTCCAGATCAGTTCTCTTGTGTAAATTGCTGCTTCGAAGAGTAGACTGTGGCCTTATACCTCACTGAGGTCGCTCCTCAGGTTCCATCCCCAAATCTCCAGAAATTTCCTAATCCACTGTTGGCAACCTTAGATGAAGACTCTGTGGAAGAGAGGAGTGGATGCTCCCCATTTCATTTTTTCTGAAAGCTTGTTTGTCATTTTTTTCCCTGTGGTTTCAGTTCTCCACTTTTTATTGATGTTGCTGTAGATTGATTTGTAATGTGTACACAAGCTATATTATTTCGACACGTGCTTTCGACACGTGAGCATTTGATTAAAGTGGAATAGAAAAAAGCCCTGTAAAATGCCTAATTGGTATTTTTTGAGGGTGGGTCCAGCCAAAAAAAGGTAGCAAAATCATGCTGAAAAATTTCAGCACGATTTTGCCTGCTTTTGACCCACTGTTAACACTGCTACCTCCCAGCTCTACATGGAGCTAGGTGGCTGCAAGGATATTTTGGGTTCAGGTCTAATAGATCCGAAATTTTTTGAACTATCCGAAAAAACTGATATTGCATATTTCCAATAGCAAAATAGCAAATTTGGGGGAAGTACTGAGGAAACTCTTATGCAAAAAAAATCTTTTTAGAATGGGTTAAATGTTTTTTACGGGAAGGGTTTACTCAACATGTGTTTTTATATATAACACTATCTACAGCATTACATAGTGATAATTTCTATGTATGATGTATACAACATATTTTCAAGAATATGCTTACTGTGCAAATGTGAGTAATTTTGGCAACAATTAATATGCAGCATTGTTTAATTATAATTAATTATTTAAAGGTACATTTCTAGGAGTAACAAAGTTCAACATACATCTAAATATCACTGTATAGTGGTCTCTCTATATATATGTTTCTGTAGAAATGATAAACTTACATTTGTTCACTAGAAAACTTGTTTTTTCCCTTCATTGATTATTTTTTCTTACTTCAGATGGCAGAAATTAAGATACATGTGTTATGGAAGAATAGGTACAGCTGTTTCTCTCTCAAGTATTAAGTATATTTATAATTTTTAACAGGTAACTAAAATATTTAAATACTACAAATATGCCAAATAATACAATAGATAGATTGTGTTCTTTATGACATTAAATCAGCAGACTACGTTTGTTTAATAGGAAAATAAGTATGGCATGTATTTCAATTCCTCCCAAATTTCTGATTTTTCCTCTGAACAAAACAAAACAGCAACAAAACCTGCACTTTGCCCCATGGTTTCAAAATTTCCTGAAATTTTACATCTCTTCCCTGAATGCAGGTAGGCTTGGTAGCTCATTTGATAATGATGATATCCCCACTTCAGCTATCAGAGTGCCTGAAAGTGGGTTAACTTCTTTAATGCCCTGGAAGTATTGGAATAACTGATTCCAGAGTGTCTGTTGATATTTAAGAGATTATCCTCCTATTCGTTTTAGATATAGCTTTCTTCCATTTAGAATATTTCTGCATGAGAAAAGGAAATTCATTTTCTGCAGTCTTCCCCCGCGTACAACTCAAAATTCAGTCTTTCCCCAGTTGCCAATAGAGTCACCTTGGTTAGCGCTTTAGAATAAGTAGACCTTAATTCATAAATTAGCATGGTTTACAAGGCTGTATCTAGAAAATTGCAGAGTACAGCAAAGACCTTTTAAAAATTCCCCTGTTACTATGTCTGCATTTGCAGATACTGCAGGAAGAGGATATATGGTGAAATTCATTGCTGAAGAGGCCAGGATACATCAGCAACAGAGTCATTTACAGAGGATGCAAAACACACAGGTGTCCAAATGCATCCTAATGAATTTGCCGTGAGTAATCCTGAGTGATCAAGTTTAGCATAAAAACTCAAAGCCGCAACAACTTGGATCTCTATGTAAAAACAAAAACCATCCAAAGGGAAATGTTATTAAAAAGTATAATAGTAGACCCACAAACAATGTTTGTATTCACATCCTCTGAGATCAATTAAACTGTAAAGGGACATTTAGTCTCTCAGTTTAAATAGCCTTTTGCAAATGCTCACGTGCTGACTGGCTAGGAATTCACTAGCTTAAGCCAGGGCCATTGATATTAATAGGAGCTACTAGCCACTCAGCAACTGCATACTAAGTGCTGGCTGTGATATCCTGATTCCATTATGGTTATTAGACAGGTTTTCCTCTTCTCTCCAATTGTTCTGGGGTGAGGCATCTGGCAAAAACTGCTAGTTGATAACCTAACTAACCCCCACTTCTTTTGCATTTTTCAGTGATTAATCATTAAGGGTTCTCCATTGAGACTGTTGTACTCTATCACTGTTCTAGCTGAGCGGGCCTTAATGTAGAATAACTTAATAGAGGGTGATGCTCAAAACGTATTGGTCTGTGGCCTGTCAATCATTCTGTATTGTTAGCTGTTTCAACCAAAATGACATGCCTTTGCTTCACCAAACAACTGGAACCTCTACCTGTATTGGCAGGGAAGGAGGGCATTTCCATCAAATATCTCCCTGTTGGGAGCCTAGCTGCCATCAGGACATCATCTGTGGGAGGAGCTGTATGGTAGTCCACCTAACTGACCAAGACAGTCAGAACTATCATTGGTATTGGCAAGAGAGGCAGCAATTGTTGTTCTATATTTTTGTCATAGTATATTTGTAAGCCATCTTTAAGACCTGAATACTAGAAAGGCAAGTTTAAACCATGACAGTAATGCCAAATCCCCACCGGGAAATTCAATCTAGATCAAACCAAGATTGAAAATAAACTGCACCTTTTTATCGAGGTTTCAACCTCCCCACCGCAGCAGGTTTCCAGTGAAGACATCTAGGCCTATCTCGGATTCAAGAAATGTAACAATCCCCACTACCATGAGATTGGCTTGGCGGGTCTCTCCTGATTGGCTGTTGTGACGTGTTGGGGCGGGACCTTATTTTTTCTTCCACAAAAACATGCTCACATTATGATATCATCACGTCAGCATGTCTCCCCTGCCCAAGTTTCTGGTTTGTTATCGTTCTCTCGTGCTCTCGCAAAAACAGCACCATGTGCACTAATTGGTTGTAAGGCATTTGTGTCACGCCCCATGGTGGGAAATTTGAACCAATATTAGACCCCCAATCCTCCCCTCCAAACTGAATCAAAGATGTATTTTTTTAAAAAAATAGTACTTTCAAGCAGATTCAGCAAAGACACAGGATAAGGGGGAGAATGAGTGCCAGAACCAGGATGAATCCTTGTTCGTCAATCAGGCAGTGAGGAGTTCTTCCTGAATCACGCGATTAATTGATCGTGGGGAATCGGCCTAAGTGAACAAATTGGTTTAGAAAGCGAACAATATGTATTTTAAAGGCATATACACACGATAACCCATTTTCCACTTTAAAAAAATTCTGCCAAGTTTCTTAGTAATGTAACAGAAAAACAACATCTCTATGAATGTATGTTCATACACATGTTTATGCATGAGAGCGAGAGAAAGAAAGAGAATTCCCCACAAGGGAAAATCTCCTGTATTCTAGCTAAAGCGCTGAACAAAATGAAAACGTTTTGTAAGTCTGTTCTTGAAGCACTTGTAAATGGTGTGTCCACAGAGAGGCTTTTATTAATGATCTGCATTACCAAGGCAGTTTGAAAAATGACAAACTGCTTCCATTATTGTTTCTCTTGCTTTATAGTCAGGGGAAGCTGCCGGTAAGAAATTGGTGAACGTTAAGTAGAGGAAAACGGCCGAAGCATAGGGGTTACGCTGATCCAGGAGAAGAAGATTGCCTGGGGATGGCTGGCGGAAATGAACTGATGACAGGTCTGAGAGCTGCAGCACACAACTGGATAACACATTTGTTAATCTGGATGATGTATCTGGGGTCCAGCTGAAGAGCATAGGTGCAAAAAGGGATGTTAGAATAAGCCCACAGATCAAGAAAAGCAAAAGGAAACTCTCTACTTATACAAAACCAACCTGTCAGGAAGAAGACTGGCATTTTCAAAATGAAAAGAGGAATGCTTTAAAGGGATGTTGTCAAGAGTGACAGTGCAGTCCCTTGGATA
Organism: Sphaerodactylus townsendi; assembly: GCF_021028975.2. Taxonomy (NCBI): domain Eukaryota; kingdom Metazoa; phylum Chordata; class Lepidosauria; order Squamata; family Sphaerodactylidae; genus Sphaerodactylus; species Sphaerodactylus townsendi. The sequence goes on along the minus strand of NC_059431.1, from coordinate 90,149,053 downwards.
ACATAGCCCCCTACTAGCTATGTTACAAGGAGTGGACCCCTGAAATCCACTTTTTTAGATACAGCCACTGACTGTTCTTATTCTCATTCTCTTTTATTGTGCATTTTGTGATCACATTTAAAGTCCCAGATATGCTTCCACATCACTCTTCCTTTGAAAAAACAGGACAAGTTTCTACTCATTTTATCATAGGTCTTGGATGTGCTACCAAAATCAGGCCCAGACTGGTTTCAAACCAGATTGTGGCTGATGAAACTTATTTTACCTGCATATATTATAAGGTTGACACTATTTTGCCTTGTGAACAATGATAGTGGAGGAAATGTGTGCTGAAAGGTTAACAGGGAGGGAGATTGCACCTAAATAATGCCCTGATCTGGGTTGGCCAGGGTAGATTATCAGATCTCAGAAGCTAAGCCGGGTCAGGCCTGGATAGTATTTGAGTGGGATACCACCAAGGATAGTATATGAATGGGATACCACCAAGGGCCTCTGCATAGAAGCAAGCAATGGCAAACCACCTCTTGCCTTACGAAGCCTACAATGCTGCACTAAGATGGCTGCTACTTGATCTTTCCACCACCGCTGACAGGGAGGAAGAGAGACCTGATCAATTTGGAGGAGGTGGTGTTGGAGATGTGAAATTACAGCAGAAACATAAAAAGAAGCTCAGTCCTTTATATTTATTTTTTAAAAAATTATTTGTCACCTTTCTGTCGTATGGAACTCAAGGCATCTCACAATGTAAACAAAATACCTAAGAGGTCACAAAATAAAATCCAATTTAAAACTGTCATAAGTAAATGGGTGCTGACTGATTTGATTTGCCATAACATTAGTATCATGATTAGGGTTTCCAGCCCTGTGTTAACAACCCGTGGCAGTTTTTTTTTGGGGGGGGGGCGTAGAGAATGGGGAACAGAAGTGTCATAGATGCAGTGATGACACTTCTGGGAATCATGTAGAATAAACATCACTGTATCTCTAGAAATGTCCTCAATCTCTATGGCAAAGACAATAGAGATAGGGAAAATTCCTTGTGGAGGGGACAGTGCCAGATGCAGCAACTGCTAGTGATGTCATCATATCTGCCATATCAGTCCACCTTATTTTCTACCACTACAGTAGAAGGGAGAGCCAGTGGGAGAAGGAGGTTATCTGCCATAGTAGATAACCAGGAAAGCCTAGACAGCACCCTTGCTTGGCATTCCTAGACCACCAGCATCTGCAGACCTACTTGGATCTGTCCCCACCCATTCTCCACTTCCACCATCCCTTCAGTCTCCTGTTAGTAAAGGCAGGAGTTGCTTCTTTGTTTTTTTCTTCTTACCTTCTGCCAATACACCACCTTGGAGAAGACTTTTGAAAAATGTCATGATAGCCTTATTGTGAATATGGCTATTGAACACTAGTACATGCTAAAAGTTTGGGATGCCTTCAAAATGTGCATATATACGCATACCCATTCTTTTCCTAGTGATTAATATGGCTTTTTGTTGCATGGGATTGGGAAGGGGGAAAGGTCATGTTGTAGTTTTTCTTTTGATTGATTTTAGGAGACATAAAATTACATGTTCCATCATCAACCATGGCAGAATGTGAGGCCAAGGAAGTCAGGGGAAAGTAGTTGACAGGGAAGATAGCTCCTAGTTGGTCATCTATTCAAAGAACCTTCCTGCTGTTGGTTAAACTCACCATTCAGAAAGATGCACTTTTGTTTGTGGCTTGGAGGAGAGCTAGGTAGTAGCAACAGGTAGCTTTGTTCACAATACTGAGACACAGTTAAGAACAGTTCCAGGTCTGCCTTTCCCCTTGCAGGTCTTCCTTTGGGTAAAGTTTTCCTGTGCAGCAATCCCATTCATTTTTATTTTAAATGTGTAGTGCTTATCATTACGCTAGTTTGGCTGTTGAGAGCGATGGGTAATGCTTTACATTTGTCAACAGTCCTTCTCATTTGCTAACTGTCACCCTCATCCCCCAAAGAGGCCTGAACCACTTGGAATTCAGCTAGCTGCTCATTGTGTGTTTCCTTGTTCCTCCAAGGGATACCTCCCTCCCTCCCTCCCTCCCTCCCCCCCCCTCTCTCTCTCTTAGTCATCAGCAACTTTTAATTAATTTACTGTGGTGCAATTATTTGCCATTATTTTATAACTGCCAAGTCTGATGACCTAGTCTCCACAGTGAAAAAATTTAAAGTAACCGTTGTTAACGCATGGAAAGCAGGCACACAACAGCAAAAGCTTTTTTTTAATACTGTAAAAAAGGTAATCTAATTTCATTATAGCACTGTCACTGTGCTAATGACTTTTTAGCCCTTGTACACTAAAACATGCTGTTGATCCATGCTTTTAATCCACCCATCCCCCTTTCCCCCCTTTTGTACTAATTTTCAGTCTCCGGGGAAAATGGTGCACAATGCTTTTCCTTAGATTGATGACAGTCAGAGAGAAGGATCTTTCAAGTGGGGGCTTCATATTTCAGTATCCCATGTGCCACTTGCACATAAGAAGAAACATATTCAAATATTGGTGTAAGAAAGGGTGAACATTTGTGTGTGGTTAAGTGTGGATTTTTTATAAATATCTAAAATCTGGGAAAGTGTATAGATTTTTTGTTGAGTGGGTAAAAGCATCTTGGGGATAGTCATTTTTGGCAAGGGAATAGCATGGATTTAAACAAATTAAAAATCTCTGCTCCTTCCAGCTCACTCCTCCTCCCGCACTCCTGAGATTACAGACCCAGTGGATGTATACCATATAATAACAATGTTAGTTAAAAGGCTCAAGAAATTACACAGTATCCGTAATCTGTATGTCTGTCTACACTACTGATTGCACTGTGATATTTATTGAAACAATGCACTCTGGAATCCATGGGAAGGATTTTATTTACTTCATTGTAGTCTCCCTACTCTGAAGGGAGACTCAAGGTGAATTACAAAATATAACAATCCATTTTAAACAAACAGCTAGAATCGCCAATAATCAATGTAGTAGGCCTAGAATTACAGAATGAGAAAGGTATGCAAAAACAATAGCAATAACTTTTAAAATGGAGCCGGCATGATGTCGTGGTTAAGGATCTGGGAAACTCAGGTTCATTTTCCCACTCTGCTGTGGAAACTTGCTGGGTGACCTTGGGCCAGTCACACGCTTTGCTCACAACCCCGGCAAGTCTTTGGATGGGAGACCTCCCAGGAATACCAGGGATGTAGATGATATGCAGGCAGGCAGTGGCACCTCTGAAAGTCTCTTGCCTTGAAAATCCTACGGGGTTACCATGTCAGCTGGGACTTGATGGCAAAAAATGCAAGATATACTGTAATGCATAAAGTGAATTAAAAAGGTGCAATAAGGGGGAGGTGATAATCACAATAAACACTGCAAAAAAAGCTACAATCCAATAAATATATCTAATTCTCAACGTGGCCCAATCTGTGGATACTTAACTCCAGAAGCTAGGGCCCTATAAGACATCTTTCTACAACCCTGAGCAAAGCCTTAGCATTGCAGAAAAATCTGAAATCAAAAGAACCTAAAGCAAATGTTACAGAAAGTAATTATTTGATATGATAATGACATTTGCAAAAATGTGGTTTTTTAAAATGTTTCGTTATTTGATTAATTAATACTTGAATGCACATTTTGAATTTCCCTCATGTGAAGGATATCACCTGTCCTTTGGTTATTACTGTCCCCTTCTATTCAGCTTTCTAGTAGTACCTTTCCTGGTCATGCTGAAAGCAGCCAATAAGGTGGACTGACAAATATTGAGACATTGTAATAGCACATGCTGTATTAGAGAGCTACTATTTTACTGATTCTGTGACTTTAGACAAGAGACATTTTGAGCCATTAAAAAAAGAATGGGAAGAAGGGAAAAATTATATATACTCTCTTTACCAATTATGTGCATATTGAAAGCGATAAGAACAAGATGAGGTTAGAATCAATTTTCTTCCTAAACAGGCAAAGGCTGAGACTAGCTTTTACTGTTCTAATTTATGCACACAAGTTTATTACCTAAGCAAGCCACCCAGTGCACCAAAGAAATTGAGCACAGGTCTTCATTAAAAGGGTGATGGCCACAGCAGGAGAATGCTGGAGAAGTTCATTGTGGGGAAAGTGGAGACCTAATCCACAGCCATTCTAAAATCTAACAGCATTGCTCAAACATTTTAGTGCCTTATTAATCTGCTGGCTTTATGCTGGCTTTAAATGCACACAGGGGAAAGGATATGTGATAGATGTGCTAAAGGATCGGCACTTTGTTTCTTTTCTTTTCTTTTTTTTCTTTTCCTTCTTTCCTTTTTTTGCACTTCTGTTAGCTATAAAACATGCACTGTTTTAATTAAGTTGCTTCCAACTAATTCAGGTGCTCTATAAAAATATAATGAAGCAATTAAGATGTGCTCCATGTGACTGAAACACCTTTTCTTCCCCCCTTTGCAAAATGCAAAAGTGGAGTTTAAAGATGCTCTTTTTACCTTCCCCCTACTATTACCAATACTGTAGCATAGAGAAGGCTGCTGAAGAATTGGGGTGAGGTGGTCTATCGGAACACAATTGCACTTTATTGCATAGGTTTCTTTAATAAAAGAAGACTGAGAAAAGGACTCATTTGGGGCTTTGTTTAACAAGGAACTTAAGTTTTATTCTCAAAACAAAGAGCATTTACCTGTACTTGTCCACAAACTTGCTCTATGTAAATGACATTGCCTTTGGATCTCAATGCTAGAAATGGTTAGGATGTTACTGAATTTTGTGACAACTCCAGAGGGTTCAATCACAAGTTTAAATTTTTACATACTTGGGATGACACTTCAGACATCACCATGTATTCAGATAGTTGCAAATAAGACACATGGAGTTTTCCCATATTCCTTTCTGTTCCTATAGCCCAGGGGTAGGGAACCTGCGGCTCTCCAGATGTTCAGGAACTACAATTCCCATCAGCCCCTACCAGCATGGCCAATTGGCCATGCTGACGAAACTGATGGGAGTGCAGTTCTGAACATCTACCCACTAACCCATTCTAGAAAGCTCATGTGGTTGAAGTGAGGAAGGGGATGAAATCAACTCCCTTTTCAAACAGAGTTTGCAAAAGAGGAAGGTGGAGCAATTTCACCACCCACCCTACCTTTCCAGCCCCACAGGAGCCCCATACCTATTCCTCCACATGGATCCTGCAGCCCTGATAAAGAGGCTGAAGGAACAGAGAGAAATGCAAGAAAATTGCATTCCATGTACGGAGTGGCAAGACACATACTATTAACAAATAAAAACTGTACTAAATAGCATGGCCTGAAGAGAGCACATAAATATGGAAGGAAATCTCAGTTCTACAGAATTTGATGCTGTACCATGTAGAATGTTTCCTTTGCTGTAATGCGTCCAGAGAGCTGAATCTATCCAACAGAATGATTCTCAAACCGAAAAAGAAAATGACAAAAGAATGGGACTTCCTTCATACTTTATCCAACAGAATGACTCTCAAACAGAACGTCTCTCAAACTATTCAACAGAATGACAAACAGAAAAAAATACAAAAGAATGGGATTTCCTTCATACTTATCCATTATCTTGCCAGACTAACAGCAAGGCAGACAGGACAACAATAAAGAAGATTCTGAAGAAATCTGATCTGGGAAAAACATATTCCTATCTTAGCCTTCATGCCAGTTAATGAAGAGAGTTTGAGAACTAGGCAGTACTCAACCTTAGGTAAAGGAAGCATACATGTACTTTTTGAAAGGGAAACAGAAACGCTATATGATGTGCCAGCTATATTCTTCAAACAGCCTTGTGGTGGATCCAATCCTCTGCATACTTTTGAATTTGTAATTTCTGCCTTTTAATCTATTTACTTTTAAAATCTTGCTAATTGGACTATTGTCCAGTTTTTGTCTCCTTTCTACCTGGTTGTTGACTTTTCTTTTTGCCATCAAGTTGCCATCAGGTAACCACTTATGATAACTCCATAGAGTTTTCAAGGCAAGAGACGTGTTGAAATGTTTTGCTACTGCTTTGTCATTGCCTGCCTCTGAAAAGCAGCCCTGGATTTCCATGATGATCTCCCATCCAACTACTAACCAGGGCTGACCTTGCTTTGCTTCTGAGATCTGAGATCAGGCTAGCCTGGGCTGTCTCGATCACAGTGCTACCCTCAATCTACAGAGTTAAAGTAGGGCAGAAATATTTCAAATAAATGAATAAATTAATGATAGCAATGATGCAAGACATTTTCGTGTGGGAGAACCCAGAGGCGTAGCAAGGGGGGAAAGGGCCTGGTGCACTGGTGCATTCTCCACCCTCACCCTGCCCCTGGAACGCCCTCGCCACACCCCCACAGGGGCATGCAGCCAGTGTGTCATGCACCCCCAGCCCCCTTGGAGCTATGCCTCTGGAAGAACCAGTTACCGTCTATCAAAATGATGTAGGGAAATCGGTAAAAATGACTAACATATAACTATGACTACTATGATGAAGTCAGGATGACCATAAGAGATCTGCTGGACATTAAAAGACTTGAACCAATGATGGAAGAACCAACTGAGAAAGCAGTTGTTTAACCTAAAGTAGTCAATGACAAGTTAAGGTCTCAGAAGATCAAAAATGAACATCATACAATGCCAGAGAAGATTCAGATGTTTAGTATGCTTGTGAACATATTAGCACAATAAAAAAGCTTATCGAATATTGATATATTAGATTCATAATGAAAACAGTAACAAAAGTGTTACATCATAGGTGAATAAGTGCCCAGAAGTCATTTGGAGATGCAGAAATATGTGGTAGTAAAACTTATATAACGTTAATGTTTGTTGTTTCGCACATCAGTTTCCTATGACATCATTTTATAAACCTTGGCTTCCACAGACTCAGCAAAAAGTCAGAAAGTTCCATTCATCACATTACAGATTTGTAATATTGCCATGAGAAGACATATTAGCTGGGAATGTTTATGATTTTCTCCTGGAATCTGCCATTCTAATCTGAAATTTTGGTGACATAAAATTCAATTGCATTAATAATAATGCATTTTCAAACCACTTTCACAACTGTTTCTAAGTGGATTTTGGCATTCCACACAGCTTCAAAGAGCACTGAAAGCAGTTTGAAAGTGCATTATTCTTCATGTGCGGAATGAGCCATTAACAGCCTTTCTCTGGTCACAGAAGTGTAGCTCCAAGGGGACGGGGGGTGCCCGATGCACTGGGCGCACGCCCCTGTGGGGGTGTGGTGAGGGTGTTTCAGGGGCGTTCCATGGTGGGGGTGTTCCAGGGCGGGAAGGGGCATTCCAGAGTGGGATAGGGACATGTCTGGTCATGCACACTGAGGTCTGTGGCTTCCTTTATAGAGTAAATATTATTAGTTTTTATTTTCTATTAGAATGTACCATGTGGTGATTGTGGGGTGGGGAGAAAATACATTGGATACACATGGGTACCTCTTATTCAGGAAGTACTATAAAAGTACAGATTGCAGCAGGTACTGGGTATTTACAAAACTCTATGTAAAAGAGAGAGGAAGTTTTCAAGTCCACGTGGGAACACATCTCCTCTGTTCTGTGCCACTTGCACTGGCTCCCAATTGAATTCTGGATCACCTTCAAGGTGTTGGTACTTACCTTTAAGGTGCACCGTGGCCTGAGGGCCTCATATCTGAAGGATCGTCTCTCCCCTTATGCCCCAGCTTGGCCTTTGCACTCTGCAGAGACCAATTTGCTGGTGGTTCCTGGCCCCTCTATGATACAGCTGGCTTCTACCCGGGCCAGGGGATTTAGTGCCTTGGCCCTAGCCTGGTGAACACTCTACCTCCGATCATCCAAGCCCTGTGGGATCTTGAACAATTCCACAGGGCCTGCAAAATGGAGTTGTTCCACTTGGCTTTTGAGGAAGCCAGCCGCTGATAGTCCCCCCCCCCCCCGCCTTATGTTGTTGGCTGGTTGTAGGGGCATACGATCTCTGGACTGCTCTGTTTGGTTACTGATCGCCATCTGATAGTTGATTTTAGGCTTTGAGGCTTTTATGCTGTATTTTTACTTTTATGTTTTATGATGTATTTTATCTAATGTTTTAGAATGCTCACCGCCCAGAGCCCTTTGGGGGTGGGCGGTTATTATAATAATAATAATAATAATAATAATAATAATAATAATAATAATAATAATAATAATAATAATAATAATAATAATAATAATAATAATAATAATAATAATACACCCGACATCACCATGATCGAGGACAAGAAAGTGACCATCATCGACATAGCAGTCCCTGGTGACAGCAGGGTAACTGAAAAGGAACACAAGAAGGTCACTAGATACCGCAATTTGAAAATCAAGCTTCAGCGCCTATGGCACAAACCAGCTGAGGTCATCCCAGTGGTAATCGGTATGCTGGGCGCCAACCCAAAAACACTAGGGCAGCACTTGAAACATCTTTGAATTGACAAAATTAACATCTGTCAAATTCAGAAGGCAGCCGTGCTGGGATCCGCACGAATACTACGCCGATACACTACAACTTCCTAGGCCTCTGGGTGAGGCTCGAATTGTAATGAAGGCCAACAACCAGCTAAAGATCTGGCAGCTGTGAAATCTACAATAATCTGGCAGCTGTGAAATCAATAATAATAATAATAATAATAATAATAATAATAATAATAATAATAATAATTATTATTATTATTATTATTATTATTATTATTATTATTATTATTATTATGAAATGTAATTTGTAAATTTATATTATTATAAATATAATATTTGTAAATATAAGGAAATATTTGTAATTATAAAAGGAAATGTTTGTTTCAAAATCAGGATAATGTACCATAAATAGTCCACTTAAATACTGTCATGTGATTATTCTTTTAATGGTAGATGGTTAATACTATTAAGTATAAGTGAATGTTTAAAAGAGATCACATTATTAACAGCCAGAGGAATTAGAAAGAGTTTTTCATTTGGAAATTAAATTTCAAAAGTCCTGCCAGCTGCCCTTTGAAGTTCTTGACTCCCTTACAGCCACCCCTTCTGTTGTGTCAGCAGTCTCAGTGAACACAGTTACTGTACCGTAGAAAGTAATTGTATTATATGGCAGATAAAACAAGGAACTATGCATCAGATTATAAATAACTTAATTTTCTCCAGGAATTTTACATCTTAATCTGCTGGACTATCACTTTCACTTAGGCTCTGAAACAAAATTATGTTATTGTATTCCCAGGCATAATTCAATAACTCACCCATAAGGAAATGTCAGGTCATATTTGCAGCAATTCAGGGACCATTAAGCGAGATCGGAAGGTCATTCTGTTTGAGCATTGTAAATGAACCTGTCCAAGGAAGTTTTGGTTAGGGACAACCAAGGACTCGTTATAGAATCCATTTACCCAACCACCCACAATTACCACATGACGGTTCTTGTGGCAAGCCCTTGCAGTTTTGAAATAGAATAGAGCTTACACACAAGCTTACACATTTATTTTCAATCAAATCTGAGATGAAACCAGCACTTAGAAATACGCTCTTGCTATAAATCAAACAAATGTATGAGAGAACAGGAAGGTGCTGTAATGACTTACCGATCAACTCCATGCTGGGAAGTATCTGGAGATTTGAGAGTGCACCCTGAGAAGGGTGATGTTTGGGGAGGTAAGGGATCTCAGTGGATTATTATGCTATAGACCCCACCCTTCAAACAAGCCACTTTTCTAGGGGAACTGATTTCTGTACTCAGATCTGCAGCCCCATCTATGGCAACTGCATGCAACAATTATTTATATTCACCAATCCTGTATGTTATAGTCTAGTGCAATAACACTGTAGAACTGGCTTCCTAGAGACAGCTGTCTGATACCAGGTTGTGCTCAACATAAAAGACTGAATTTTTTTTCAGAAGGATAAGAACCAAACCATCAGGAATAAGAGAAGGAAAGGATGCATTGCTACCTTTCCCCCCTAAGCCTTATAGCTTGGATTTTGCTGGAAAAATTGCCTTCATAAATGAATTTTGGGTGGTTCTGTCTTTCTGTGCTGCCATTCTCTCAATGCTGTCAATTAATGGTTCAGTGAAAGGGCCCTAATTTTTTGTGGGTGCCTTTCTTGTTCACAGGTAGACTGCATTAAGCAGCCATAAAGCTGTGTTCACACGATCTTAAATAAATTTACAGTAGCACTAACACCTCCACACAAATAATTCTTCTGTGTTTTTCTGGTGTGCCCATCATCCTAGCTTTGCTTTTTAGAATGTTTTTTTTTAAGATCCTGGAATTACAGCTGATCTTTAGACAACAGAGTTCAGTTCCCCTGGAGAAAATGGCAGTTTTAGAGAGTGAACTTCATAGTTGTACACCCCACTGAGATAGCTCCCATTCCCAAAATCTGCTGTCCCCAAGCACCATTCTCAAATTCCCAGGATTTTCCCAGCCCAGGTATATTGCTATAGTGCTGATGATGAGAGATATAGGGAGCAAATGGCATTGAATGTAGGCAAGGCGTGTAGGCATCTTCCTGTCCACACATGCTTTGAGTACCACACTCAACAGAAAAATCTCTAACACAGCAAGTCTAAAAAACTGCAGAACAGAACCAAGAAAAAAACACAGAAGGTGGGTACCTACTCAATGTGTCATTTGGGGCAAGAACTCTACGTAGAAGCAAGAAGTTCATTAAATGATACTTACAACATATAACTCCATTTTGAGTATGTTGTTAGCTACCAAAATGTTGATGATTGCTCTAGACTCTCCATGCAACACTCAGAGATCTGGTTTCTAATAGAAGTACCTTCCTATGTCATTGTGTTGCCCTTTGCAAAATCTACAAATGTCTCCTTTCCTTGCTTTTTCTGCAGTATACATTTTCAACTGACACTTAGGCAGATTCCGCACGGGCCAAAAACAGCAGTGTGAAAACAGTGTGAAAGTGATGTAAAATGGTTTAAAACAGTGTAAAAGGGTTTACACTGTTTTCACACCACTTTTTTTGGCCCATGCGGAATCCGCCCTAGCTTGGTAGTGAAATAAAATTGTTTTTCCATGCCGATAACCTGGACACGTGTCTCTGACCTCAAGTGGATTGCTCCTTGATTTGTTCAGCAACCAGTTCTACTTCTGCTTCAAACTCTACTTTGAAGCTCCACTAGCTGTAGTTTCCATTAATATAGAACATTAGAAAGGGGAGGTTTTTCCTCACTTAAAAGTCTCCTTTGTATCCTCTTGCTGTGTAGCCCACATACCAATTTGTCTCGTAATGCATCATTAAGCCCCTCCTTGAAGTCAGTGTTCTGAAAGCCTTTTTAATTTTGCAGCAAATGAGGAAACAGATTCACCTTCTTACTGATGCCTGCTGTGAAATCTGAAACTTTCATTAGAGGGTTGGGTACCAGATGTTACTGGGAAAAATGCATTATTTGTTTATAATGCTTGTGGTGTTTTGTTTCCCTGGAACAATCATATTGAATACATGATTATACACTTTTCCTCTCATAATACTCTACAAGAAAGCCACACATTTTTGGAGGGACTCTTACTGACATCAGGGTAGTGTAAGTAGGCCAGTCTTCCACAGTGTTGTCAATTGTCCTGGTTTGTGCAGTATAGACTGCTATTTCACATAGTTTTCAAGTCATTCAAAGTTATTGAGTCACAGCTGTAGGATATTATCTAATATTATCCGATAATAAACCATAGGAGGAAAATAAAACAGAATAAAACAACCTACAAGAATCTAGTTTCTCACATGGAATATGAGGGCTTCCTCAACAACTCAAACAGATCTCCCTCAGGTCTCCCACACTCCCCCTGCATATCAGGGCTTTGCATGGATAACAACAAATTAAAATACACTGAATAATAAATAGCTTAAAAACAAATTTAAAACAGTAAAAGACGCACAAAAAAGGCATGTTCTAATACTAGTGATATAAACCATAATATTCCCAGACCTGATGAAACTGTACTAGATTGTTTAAAGCTCAGACTTCCCTAGGCAGAGCATTTTACCAGGTAGGTGCCATGGCTGAGAAAGGCCAGGCCTTAGTCGAGGACAACCAGATAGCCTTTGAGTCAAGGACCACCAACAGATTTTTGGACAACGATTGTAAGGATATTGAGGGATTTTACTGGAGAAGGTGGTTTCAGACTTACAAAGCCTCCATGGAGAGGGGATCCTCAGAGAAAGAGCTATGCAAAAAAAAAAAAACCCAGCAGGCAAAGAACAAAAGGCAGGCTGGCAAATGCTTGCAGAAGCATCTCAGTCCAAAGTCAGCTGACAGCACTCAGGCTGGTTATCAGAGACAGAATTATGCTAACAGAACTATGCAGGCTGTCTTTGCTAACAGAACTATGCAGGCAGACTGTTGCCTGGCTCTGTTTATCTCATCTGGTCAAGACACTGAAACTTGATGCCAGCTGCCTGACTCAGAATAGTAGGGCTTCAAAGGTCAGCAGCAAAACCTTGAACCTGGCTGGAAGCCACTGCAGCTGTCAAAGCACAGTCTGGGTATGTGTTCTTCATGGCACCATAACAACGATGGATGGACCTGCATTCTGGACCAGCTGTAACTTCTGGAGCAGTCTCAAGGATAATTCTGTATAGAGTGCGTTGCAGTAGTGCAATCTGGAGGTGACTATTTACATAGATCATTGTGGCCAGATCAGCAGCTGACAGGGAACGCAGGAACTGTGACACCCAGTGGAGATGGAAAAAAGCTGCCTGGGGTTTCTGGTAAGGGAATTTATGACATATGGATTATTAGAATGCCAGCCGGTAGGCCTAAATAATCAGCAGAGTAATCAATCTGGACAAAGAGGGATTGGGATCCATGACTCTTCAAAAAGATCTCCTCTTACAAATAAAGAGAGATTTCATCTGTGCTGATGCCAGAAACCTTGTGGTGCAATAATCTTTTTCTCTGAGAAACTATAAATCACAGCAGAACTTTAAAAAAGAATAAGACTTGGCTAAAAAGGAAGAAGACCTGCAGAAACACCTCCTGTTGTAAATCTTTCCAAATAGAGTCCTTCCCTTTTTTCTTTTGTGACAAAAGTGTGTTTGAGAGAAGGCAATCTAAGCTGTGAGAACTGTTTGCTATGGAAACTCCTGGAATATAAACAGATTAAGTTGCTGTGGTCAGATTAAAGAGTTTGCTTTCCTTTTTTTTTACCATGGCCAGTGCCATCTCACCCTACAACAGCATTTTGATACAAGATTGAAAGTGGATAATGTGGACAATTTTTTTTGAAGGAAATACTATCCTGCATAAGAAAAAACAATACACATTCCTAACTGAAAAGTTGAAGATTATGTTTTGTTGGGGAAAAATGGTAGGTGTGTCTTTATTATTTATTTATTTATTAATTAGATTTTTATACCGCCCCATCCCCGAGGGGCTCCGGGCGGTGCTTTCACTTCCAAGCAACACAGGTTCATATTGACTGTGATCCAAAAGGCACAAAAATTCCTTGAAAGATACAAAAGCGGTTTTAGTGACATAGGCCGTTTCCGCACGGGCAGAAAATGATGGCCTGGAGACGGTAAAAACACCGTCTCCAGGTCGCCATTGTTAATGCTATCGAGAGCAGCAGCTGCAGCGCAGCCAGCCGCCCTCAGCGCCTGCCCACGCGACCTGGGCGGCGTTTCCCCAGTAGCGCTTCCCTGGCGCTCTTTTGGGGAATGCTTAGCCGCAGTGAAGCCACTGCCGAGCGAACGGCAGCGGCTTCACTTCGACTCCCCCACCCGGCACTCACCTTGTCCCTGGGCCTCCGGCGTGTTGCCGAGGCCTGGGGACATGCCCCCCTGCCCTGTGCCGCTCGAGCAGGCGCGCAGGGCCAGGGGGCGTGTCCCCAGGCCTCCGTGACGCGCCGGAGGCCCAGGGACAAGCCGGGTCATGCGGGCGCCGGCACTCCGCGGCGCCGGCTGCCCGCCTCTTCCTCGGGACCCGTCGCCCGGACCCGGTCCCCAAAGCGTCTTCCCGAGACCATCGCAGAGCACGGTCCCAGCGGATGGTCCCAGCATCTTCCCGGGACCGTGCGGACGGTCCCAGCGTCTTCGCTGCCATGCGGAAACGGCCATAGAGACTTCAGAAGATTCAGATCAATTAGAAATAGAGATCCTCAACAGGAAAAAGAAGAGGAAATGACTGGATTGACTAACAATAACATTTTGGTCACTCTCCTCTAGACACACTCCCGTTTCTCAATATTCATGAATTAGGGTGCCAGAACTAGACACAGTATTCCAGGTGAGATCTGACAAATGCAGAATAGAGTAATACCTGTTGCACCCTGTCAATTGCTGGGAGTTGGATGGCCAGATCTGGACCCGCACCCTGAACCTAACCACAGAACCTCTGCCTTCATTGGATTTAGCTTCATGTGGTTCTGTTAAGCCATATCATTATGGCTCCAAGGAACTCAATGTAGACCATAATTGAAGTGTCCAACCGGCTGCTCATCAACATGGTTGGGGAGGATGGGTGGGGGTGTTACTGGGCTTAAAATGAGGCCTAGGCCTTGGTATCATAGAAATAATATCATCCTGTTAGCGACACTGAGGGACACTCTGTGGTATTTTGGCAACTTGCCTGAAACTCCATACCAACTGGGTGAGGGTGTGCATAAATTTGTTGAAAACCATCCCAGAGGGACTCACACCCTGTGGAACTTCACATACCAGAGGGTGCTGACCACTACCCTCAATCCCTGGCCTTTGCCACAGATACCCTTGCCACAGATGGAGTATCTTGAGGAAGTAAAAGATCCATGCATATTTTAACAGATGTTTAAAGGATATTCAGACATGTATTAAATATATTATGTATTAAATACATAAATATGGGAAAGACTCTCCCTTGCTGCCCTATAGGCAGTGATATCTATGCCTCTCAAAGTAGCTATTTTTACTCAAAAATTAGTTCTAGCAATTTCAGGGGTGATAATTTCAGGTCTATCTACAGGTGCTTGGTTCATTAACTGTCCACTTGTTAACCACCAAGGACTTGCTCAGCAATTGCCTCCTTTCTCCCTGGGGAAGTTTGTGCCCTGTGGTATTTTCCAGCATTCCACAGAGCAAGTAAGACTGCTTTGTTTCTTGTGGCCTTGGTTAATGTTATGAACCAGGGAGAGGGTCAGTTTTAAT
This sequence comes from Sphaerodactylus townsendi, assembly GCF_021028975.2. Classification (NCBI taxonomy): domain Eukaryota; kingdom Metazoa; phylum Chordata; class Lepidosauria; order Squamata; family Sphaerodactylidae; genus Sphaerodactylus; species Sphaerodactylus townsendi. The sequence continues at coordinate 90,133,906 of NC_059431.1, read as the reverse complement.
TCTTCAAAGTGGTTTGCTGTTAAGTTAGTGTTTTAACTGGTTTTATGGTTATATACTTATTGCATTTATTTGTATTGGTGTTGTGTCTGTAATTATTTTATTTTTAAGTGTTGTAAGCTGCCCTTGTACTCCCCTGTGGAAAGAGGGTGCAGGCTATAAATTAAATAAATTAATAAATATGCATAGGATTGTGGATTGGGAAGATGACGGGACTCGTAGATTATTAAAAAGTTCTTTATTTTCACATTGGTTTATGTTTCAAGCTGGGGTGTGTTCTTTTTCTCCTGCAGTGTTCACTGCCATTTTTTAAACATGGCATTTGATTTGCATAGTAATTACAAAGTTTAACAAATAGCTTTAATGTCTATAAGGAATGTATACTCCATTTAAATTACTGTCAGCATTTTCATTACACAGTTTTGAAATGCAGTTGGGGAAAACAGAGAGGAAAACGATTCTACCCTAATGTACCATACAGATTCTTGAAGCTTAGTTACACAGGTGTTTTACAAACGAAGAGAATGCTTTTCTGACTTTACTAAGGAAACGCTGCTCTTAAGGGGCTTCCAAAACCCTTTTCATAAATACTGATTAGCTACTATTTAACTATGGGGTGTAACGTTACTGGCACCTTTCCTGGACTTTGAAATGTTAGTGCACTAAATCAGACCCAATACTGCAACACCTGAAAGATCATCTTGAATAAAGAGATGCTAACTTGGGATTCAGATTACTTTCTGGTTCATCTATAAATGTTAAAAAAGAAGACTGATTGGCAAAAAATAATGAAGAGGAATGAAGAATTTCACCATGTCAAATGAAAAGTAAAGCAAAGTTCACTTGAGCTATATATGAAAATGCTAATGGAGTGCAGAAACCTTAATGTGGAAATATTATGTTACTTTTTGCATAAGTAGTATATACTAGACTTCATGACTGATTTTTAACAACCCTTTTCTACTTTCAAGGAATCTAGGGCAGTGCATGCAAACTTTTGTTTTATCTTCAAGACAATGCTGAGAGGTAGGTTATAGAGAGAAAGAGTGACCAGTTCAAGATCATCTGCAATTTATGAGTATGGGTTTTCCTAGCCCCAGCAGTTTAACCAATAGACAATTACTTCACAAAACATAGCCCATTGTTTTTCAAATTTCCTACGCTCAAGGAACACTTTAAGTGCTGATTTTGTTAACTACATGTCTGTCTCAGAACCCTTGGATAGGTTTCTGGCTTATATCTGAAGGTGTATTCTCTATTCATGGGCCAGGCTATGGAGAATTGGCCTTGACTCAGAGGTGGGATCCAGCGGGTTCTCACCAGTTCCCGAGAGTGGGTTACTAATTATTTGTGTGTGCCGAGAGGGGCTTACTAATTGGGTCCGCTTTTCCATCTCCACGCCCTCGCCTCCCAGAGAGGCATCCTGCCTTTGAACGTGAAGGTTCCATGTGGCAATTACGACTAATAATGTAACTCCCTGAACTGGGTTAATCCCTTTCAGGTACTGCAATTCATTGATTCTCAGCCTTTCATACCTTTTATCTCACCAGTCTCTATCAAAGAACCTATGTGTTTCACCATTGCTGTTTTCAGATTTGTGAGTTGGGGCATTTTCTATAATGTGATGATGATTTAGAAATGACCTGGTGCAAAACAATTTTTTGGGGTCGTGGTGGGGTGGCTGCCCATAGGGGGGCATTCAACTCAGGTTTTGACCAGGGCTCAGGTTTGCCTAGGTATGCCTCTGCCCCCTTTGCTGAGGGGGGACTGGCAAAGGAACCTGTTACTAAAATTTTTGGATCCCACAACTGCCTTGACTACATTGAAAGTTCACCGGAGAATACGTTATTTACCACTCTGCCTCATGGCTGCTTGTTGCAGAAGATTTGTACTTGTGAATGAGTTTACAATTATTAGTGATTTTCCCATCATGAAAATCCCAATAGGCTCCCAGGAAAACTCCAAACAGTTTGAAAATCACCCCCTGCTCCACCAAAAGAAACCCCATTCAGCTAGAATTTGCTACTTGGGTTAATTGCAAAAATAACCACATCTTTCCTGGGCTACTGCTTATATCCCATGGTAATAAAATTAGAGAATACTTGGAGGGGGGGATAGATTTTATTTATTTATCAATTTCAATCCTGCCCCTCCCCAGTCAGGCTTAAATACATTAAAATAAAAATGTCACACTACATACTTTGCTTTTAAAACATTATTACTTAAAAATTCCAGATGTCACCTTAAGATTCCATGGATGACCAATCAAGAATAAGTTTTAAAAAGTAAAAAAAAAGTTTAAAAAAGGCGGGGAGAAAAAGGGGAAGGGATAGGAGCAGAAAAGATACAAGGGAACAACTATAGGGGTTAGGGTACAGATAGGGAGGCTAGATAAGATGAAGAATCATCACTGTCCTCAACCATAGGCCAGGCAGGCAGAACATTTTCATCTTGCAGGCCCTGAAGAACTGCACTGAATCATGAACTAAACTAAGGCTCATTTTATAGAAAGACCAGAGCTATAGCTGCAAAGGCTCTGGTTGAAAACAGTTGAACACTTCTTAGACTGGGACCACCAGTAAAAGGACTACTATACAATATTCTACTATGTTATGCTGTGCTATGCTGTACTATACCATATCAGGCCACTTATTACTAGTCAGTTACTCCCTTATGTTTTGGAAACTTTGTTGTATTTGCTTAGAGATAATGATTCAGGCAGCCTAGTCCAGAGCCCTGGGTGGGGTGGGAATGGTGCCCGCCACCTCCAGAGGATTTTCCACCTCCAGAGGATTTTCCAGCAGCACAGGGAGGCAAGAATTAAAACAAAACCTCCCTGCCACCAGAAAGCCCTCCACTGTGCTACAAAGTAAGTCGGAGCCCTGGGGCACAGTGTAACTGGAGGTAATTACAAGGTGGAAGTTGATTAGTGTTGGTTCAACCCTTGTCCATGCCTCAGGAATACTCCCGCTATGCTGGCAGGGCTGGCAGCAGTGCAAGAGCACTGACATGGGGTTCAGCACCATGCCCAGGGGGCTTGGAAGGCCACTGGGTTAAGTGCCCCAGGGAGAGCAAATCTGCTGGTGTGGTCCCACATTGCCTACAGGAGTTGTTTCAGCCCCCTCCATCTGAATTGGGCTGTAAGATTAGTTTAGTAGCTAAAATTGGTAGCAATGTTTGTTTCAGTCCTTTTATCCCTCTAGCTAAAAAAAGAGACGGAATTTGTTTGCTGCTCAAGATTTGTAAAATCAATGAGCTTCTATGAGAATAAAAGGAAAGGTTTCTGTTGGACATTGGGAAAATTGCTCCTCTGGGCAAAAAAAGTTTGTTTCTGAGGAGGTAGGAGGAGCAGCAAGAAGAAGAAGAAAAGTTTGGATTTATATGTGGAGGAGAATGGAAACAAACCTAGTTCTCTAGCTTAGAGTCCACTTGCTCCTAACCACTACACTACCTGCTCTTAACCACTTCACCAGTAGACAATTCCTTTGAGTTGCTTTGGATTGCTGTGGAGAAGAGATAAAATTATTGTAATAATGCAGTAAAAATAGTTCAAAGCAGAAAGCATCAACTTGGCCCTTGGTTAATGTCCTAATGCTGTCACTTATAGCTCCTCTTTCCTCTAGTGGGAGAAACTCACACAATACTTTGTAGCCAGGTGCTTAAGAGGGGCACCTTCCTTGCATGTGGGGAAACAGCTCATGGGTAGACAGGAAGAGGTGTTTGATTTCTTGGTATGTTCAATTGCATTGCAAAGCCAGGAGAAGCCACTGTGAGTCCTATTTTTATTTTATGTTTGTCTTCAGCCTATATTCTGCTGAGATATGACAGCTCTATTCATAGACTATCCAGGACAATATGTTTGTTGGGTATAATTGTTTCCTGAGCAGCTTGGTACATCCCTTAACAACAGCTATAAAAAGCTGACAGCATCTTTTATTGAACTCCATGTGCCCACTGTTAGCAACCTAGCGTGGGCCAGTGCGGTCAACAGAAGCCAGAATAAGCTCACACAGGCTCATTTGTTTATACCATTTTGTTCTACTGCTGCTTTAAAGTTAGAATGACATATACTTAATGGAAAGCAAAAACAGATGTCGTAAACATATAATCTCAGTGTTCCCTTGTGTTTCTTCATCTCTCCTTCATCTGGTAATATCACTGAACACTTGCACAAACTCTTGTAGTCAAATATTTTCCTCACCGTTTTTCAAAATACAGAAGACCAGGTTAAAAACCCGAGTCACCTTGTAATTGCCCAATATTATCTCTGGGTTGTGCTGTGGCTTTTAAGTCCAACTGTAGTTAATATATTCAGCACCCACAATCACTTATGGTAAAATCCCAGAGCTCTTGCTCCAGTGTTACAATATCTACTCTTTAAAAAACCTTTCACTTTCTAAAAATCACCTAAAGGTATTCTTATTGCCTAGGTTATTTTGTTCCTAACCGTCTTTCCTCACTTGCTTTCATTTATACAGGCACTGATATCAAAAGGTACTGAATACATAAATGCTGTCATTTGTTCAGGATCAGGAATATGTCATTAAAATTCACCTAAGTGAAGTGAATTTTTCTAGAGCAAAACAGATCACTTTGCATTTCACCACTCATGATACTACAGAGAATGAAATGTGAAGCAGGTGTGAAATACTTCAAGCAGTAACTCAAAGTAGTATAGTGGTTACAGTGTCAGACCAGCAGAATTTGATTTAAATCTTCATTCAGCTTTGAAGCTCAATAGGGACCCTTCCACTCATGTAGAATAATGCATGTTCAATTCACTTTCAGTTCCCTTTGCAGCCAGATTTTACTGTGCAAAATAGCAAAATCCACTTGCAAACAATTGTGAAAGTGGATTGAAAGTGCATTATTCTGCATGTGCAGCAGGGACCTAGGTGATCTTGGGCCAGCAATTCCCAGCTTATTTTCCTACCAGTGTTGCTGTGAGGACAGAATGGAGGGAGAACTGTAATCTTTTTTAAAAAAATATTTTATTATATAACATGTATTACATAGAATAAGAAACAGTAAGAAACAATATACAGTTGTTAGTGAAATAAACATATTCATATATCCTTAACCAATTCACTAACATACCAACATTGATCTGTTTAGTGTAATCTTGAGCCACCACTTGGTGGTTGTGCAAATTTGGCACATATTTTAACCATCAATTTTTATTCATCAAACCAATTGTTATCATGAAATTTGCCAAAGTAACACAGTTTTACAGTTCTGCCAGAACAGACATACACCTAAACATCAGTTTCAATATGCTGTGCGTTGTCACTTTAAATATTATATCTGCTTGCTTTCTTCCACTCAGAAAAACCCTGTTCAGGTGGCACATTTTTCAGTTGTCTTACTTCACATATAAGGCTATACACAATCCTCTTGTAACATACAGCCATTTTGTGTGAGAAGGGCAACATATGTATTTTCTGGCTTTGGAACATGCAGATTCATGCCTGCATACTTGTCATAACTGGGTTTCCAAAGTATTGAAGCTGGAATGAGCATTGTCTTATTCACACAAAATGACAAACGGAATGTAACAAAATAATCATGAATAACATGCTGTCCTGGTATGAAAGACAGGAGCACCAAAAATGTCACACCTGAACAAGGCTAAAATAGCAAACAATTCACTTCTTTTTGGACATTTTTACAATCATTAATGTCTTTTTATGATAGAAGTATATCAGTCAAGATTCACAATATGGTACAACTTGAAGAATTCGCATTCCATTCTTCCTTATATTCATTGTAGTTTGAATCGTTAATATCATATGGATTTATGAAGGAGGAAAATAGTTTCATTCTAACCTTTGTATTACTTTTAATATTTTTCCATTAATTTTCTTCCTCGAATAAGAAGCCGAGGGGGGATGAGAATGTTATTATTTTAATTATCATCACAGAGGCTCTTCACCACAGAGTCCGACAATAATTTTATTCCCTGCAGAGTTCATTTGCTTAAATACATGGAAGGGATTTCCAGAGTAGAAAAATGTCATTAAAATATGCTTTGCGGTTTATTACTGGGAATAATTCAAGCCACGAAAACAAACAAACCAAAGACTCTGTTAGAATTCTGGTAAAAAATTATGCCGTGCAACACCTCCTATGTTTTGATGTTATTGGTTGGAACTGAACTTGATAAATATACCATTTTGCCACCAGGTGGATAGGAATGAGGTTTTTAAACAAATAGTACTAACAACTTTTGTTTGTAACTAGACTACACCTCATGAAGATGATCCCAAATGAAAGTCTGAAGGAGGCTTCCTCACTCAGACTGTCACATTCACCAGGTTCAGGGAGAACAGGGACAGGAATTACTATGAGATATGATCCAAAGTAATTGATTTGGGAGAAGATGAGTTAGCAAGATTTTTCTCAGCTCAATCCAGTAGGTGGCTGAGGAGCAAGGACCAGTTTCACAGGCCATGGATACAGGTGAGGAGATGGTCCTCAGTTGCCTTAGTTCAAAGCTGTCCACAGATGTCAGTTGAGTATAGATTCTTTAAAAGTTACTGAGACCCTCATTACACATTATCTCCTCCCTTGTGTCCTCCTTGGATCCACACAATGATATATGTGTTGCAGGTTCTGTGCTGGAAAATTAATTGCCATGCATTCATGGGTCTGAGTCCAGACCTTAACTGATGTACCCCCAAAGGAGCTGCTACTGACCTCTCGGGGGAAACTTCTGTGCAGTCAATCAGTGCTCATGGTTTCTCCAGTGAGGTAAATAGCAGCTATAGGACAACATCTCACATCTTGAAAACAGCAGGGGAAGAGGCCTTAACACCTCTCTTTCTTTGCACTGTTGTTCTAATCCAAATTGAGTTACTTGTGCCTGTGAATTAAATTTCCAGACAGAGCTCTCAGCATAGTCTGCTTCCTTTCACTAGTACTTCTTGTGAGAATTTTTTTCATGATGTAAGCAGCTTTGAATTCTTTTGATAGGGGAGAGGGGGAAAGCTACTGGTTTTCTAGTTGCAGGGATGCAAACAAGTATCTTTTCACCTACAATCTGAAGGGAAGCAGACTATTCTGCCTTAAAAGATTCTGTCTTCTCATGACAGTGAAGAAATAGAAATTTACTTGAAAAGCAAAGAAAAATATTATAAGGAGCTGCCAAGGAGACATTCTGGACTCTGGTTTTTTGGGGTGTGTGTGGGAGCTTATGTGGAACTGTGGAATATATGCGAAGTTCTGCACCTTGTAATGATTTCAGCCTTAAATCCATATAGCTCTTTACTTAGTATTAAGCCCCACTGAGTTTAGTAGGACTTACATCCAGGTTAGTTATTGCTTAAGAGAAGAAGAGTTGGATTTATATCCCCCCTTTCTCTCCTATAGGAGACTCAAAGGGACTTACAAACTCCTTACCCTTACCCCCTGAGGTAGGTGGGGCTGAGAGAGCTCAGAAGAACTTGACTAGCCCAAGGTCACCCAGCTGGCATGTGTTGGAATGTACAGGCTAATCTGAATTCCCCAGATAAGCCTCCACAGTTCAGGCGGCGGAGCGGGGAATCAAACTGGGTTCCTCCAGATTAGAGTACACCTGCTCTTAACCACTGTGCCACTGTTGCAGAGGCATCGCTGATTGATCCTTCCTGTATGTGGTTACTTGGAAGTAAGTTCAACTGTGTTAGCTGCAGGCTTAAAGTTATTTTGTTGTTGCTCTTTTCATGAAGATTTTAGAAGCTCTTTCATTTCCTAAAGTGTCATTTCAAAATATACACAGTTAATGTCTTTCTTTTTTCTCTGCTTGGTTTTCACCTGCATCAACAGCTTACTGTTAGTTCAGCTGTGGAATCTCTATTTTGCTTAGCATTTAATTAATATTCCCATTAGGCTTGCTAATTGGTTAGGTCACTCTTTGTTGAAACAGGAGTCTTTAACATGCTAAACATAAAAGGTCATTACAAAAACAAAACAAAACAACACTATAATCTGCCAGTAGATGCAGTGGAAAATGAATAGTATAATTCATGAACATGATATTCCACTGAACTGTATATGAATGACTGAAAATCAGCTGATAGCATGATCAGATAAACTCACTGGCCTTGATCCTGCTGGAGTTTAGTGATTCAACTCTATGTCAGTTGGTACATCCTGGGCTCATTAGATTCCCAGATGTTCTAACTCTCAGAAAATGTTGCACTCACCTAGGCCATTTCTGCACTGCCTCATGAGCAGACGTGCACTGGCATAGTTGATGTTGGTGCCCCACTCCGAGCCATTCGCACAGTGCCCTGCGAATGGCCCCAGTGCTCCAGCGGCCCATTGGGCCACGTTCTCACAGGCAAGTGTGTCCCCTGGCCTCTCCAGAGCGATGCAGCTGTGGGACAAGGTAAGAGGGATTTGAGCTGGTACGGTGAAAACACTGGCGTGAAAATTGGGGGAGGGAGTGGTAGCTACAGCAGTGGTAGCTGTGTGATCGCCCACACAGACAATGGCGTTTTTACCAGCCCCACACTGGTCTAAATGGGCTGTGCAGAAGCGGCCCTAGGTTCACCTGAACAGAAAAAGGGACAGAGTCACAGGATCCAAACCAAAATAGTTAGACTTGAATGAACAGTCTGAGGTTTGGATCACAATTGTTTTCTTCCAAAATGAGTCCTAATATTTGAAAATGCACCCATAAAAATCTCATTGAGCAAGTGTGAAGTCAGAAAGCCAGGAGATCCTGGTTGAAATGTCGATCCAGCCATGACACTCATTGGGTGTGCTTGTGCAATTTGCTGTCTGTCAAGAGGATACTCTGAGATCCTTGAAGTAAGGGCAGAATAAAGACACATTAGAGCAATTGGTAACAAGAATTTACATGGAGAAGGAACTGAACAAGTATCTCAATTAAAAAGCCCCAGAAGCCATATGGAAAAAAGAATGAAATGTTCCAAGTATGATCCTTATTTATTATTATTATTATTATGCTAGTTGTGTAATATTACTGTAATTATGCAAGTTGCTTGAAAGTTGTTTCTTATGGAACATATGGAATAGCAAACAAAAGACCAAAATTCCCAACCAGTGCTATAATTGTTAAAAAATTTATCTCCCTCAGTATCCATATCACCCTGTCGGTGTGACATGCCATCTCCTGCAAACCGTACCAGCCATGTATTATCCATTTATGACCCTTCAGCATGTTAGTAATTATCTTGGACACTTTGGTGTTTCTTCCCTGCTCACCAGCAAGTGTCTTTGATGTCTTCTTCCTGCTGATCCTCCCTGGCAGGGATTCATTCATTCATTTATTATGGTCATAGATCAGAAATGTAAGCAACTGAGATAATAAAAAGTTTACCAAACACTATTCCTGAATTACAAAAATACAATAGTTAACCTTGGCAGGGATATTCCATTATCCTTCCTCCATTCCTGCCGGCTACCATTTTGAATCATAGCATTGTCCTAATCATGCAGCAGATAAAGAACTTTGTATGTCAAATCCCCAAATATATTCTTTCTGGTAGTCTATAAAGAGGACCTAAATTTTCCAATTGTGACTATAGATTACTTTCATCGGTGGTATATCAGAGGCATCATCCCTTCTTTCCTTTTATCACCTCAGTGTCAACTGCATTGCATCACCAGTTCGGCTTTCAGTTACTGTAAGGGTAAAATTTATAAACTTAATAGTATTATTACAATTTTCAGCTGCTAATATATTTTTGTTTGTGTTTTAAAGCTGTAGGACTATAATTATTCCCAACAATATTGCTGTAGGTTTAGGTTCCTAAAACTGACTGCAAATGGTCAATATAATAACTGAAAATCTATAAACATATAAAAGTCCTCCTTGAAAAGAGAGAGATTTTTTTTGTTGTTTCCATCTTGGTGGGATCCAGATTCTTTGATAAACTGATTGGTGATTGGACACTGAACATAAAAGGTTGAAAACCACTTTCATAGAATCTTGTAGAATAAGGTTCTTCATTAATATATCTCATGTATTTACCTTGGGATTACAAAAGATCATATAGATCAATTTCTATAATCCATTGTGATAATGCTGAATAACTATCAGGAAACTCTTTAGCCTTAAAATTTATTTCCTTCATTTATATTCAATCATTTCTTTCTTTGTGAAAATACATTAAATTGTGCTGTCTGTGATATGACAAGTTTTTAAAAGGTAATAAGAAGAGAAAACTGCTTTCTGAATGAATCCAAAATGTATAAGTTCCATAATGCTTATATAATGTAAGGAGTGCAAGTAGAGCTAAGCTAAAAATACTAACATTTGCAATGTTAATTGTAGATCCCAAGAAAGTGAAAGAGTTATTATTGAAACTATACTCCTTATGAATGGAATCATAAAATTAAATAGAGAACTTGATGCAGCTAATCATTGCACCAACCTTAAAGAAAATCATTATGTAATCATGTGCCTTATATCTTAACTTTTATAAGATAGGTAAACAAAATTCATGAACTGGGCAATTAAACTTTTGGGGTTGTGGGAAAAAAACATGTGCCTTGTGGATCTACTCCTAAAAATGTGACCATACAGGGGGGAAATAAGCTTATGCAATCAAGGTAGAGATGGGCATTATTCTCTACCCAATAAATATGCTGCAAGTTATGTAGATAATCCTATTTAAAAAAGGTAAAAGTAGTCTTCTGGTGGAAGCATGAAATCATTACTGACTCATGTCTCAACACGATGTTTACTTGATAAATTGTTTACGGGGTGGTTTGCCATTGCCTTCCTCAGTCATCTACCTTTTACACCCAGCAAGTTGAGTATTCATTTACCAGACCTTGGAAGGATGGAAGGCTTGAATGAAATTTGAGCCAGCCACCTGAAACTGATCTCCATCAGGATCGAACTCGGGTAGTGAGCAGAGCTTTGGCTGCAGTATTGCAGCTTACTACTGTGTGCCATGGGGCTCTAACTCGATAAAAAGGAGCCTAATAATTTTATGTGGAATTATATCACAGCTGCAAATATTGTGATAGCCTTAAAATTGCATGAGCATTGCCATCTGTTAGAGAATTATTACAGAAAACGCAGAAAAATGCTGAAATGCCAAAAAAACATAGAAATTGTTTTATTAATGAAAGACAAGAGAAATACACAAATCTTTATGCTATCTTGGTTATATCTTTTTTAACTTCAAATAAGATATCCGTGAATATAATTATTTTAGTATTTCATAGTGATCTGTTACCTACCTCGTTTCCTACTGTAATTTACAAATGGCATTTTCCTCCCACTTATTGTTTTGATTCCCATGCATTCAATGAGGACATTATGGACTGTGATGTAATTTTTTTCTAGTTTGTTCAACCATTAACTTGTCTTTTAGAATGAAATTTATATCAGGTTGCTTTGGTGGGGGGGGGGCAAAATTAATAGAGAAGTAACTCCCCAATGTTTTAGGATATTGTCATCTGCATGTTAAAGAACAACCCAGCAAACAACAAATACTTACAGTTGTCTTTTCCTAAAATGAGAAAGCCCCTGCACCAAAAGTGTTGATTTTTGTTATTGGTGTGTGGGAGTGCGTTTGTTACAGACAATGTAATATGTTGGAATAAAGGTAATTTCTCCCCCCCCCCAAAAAAAAAACATTGATACAGGCAAGCATCAATAAGTGTTCTGGGGAGACACACCCTTCCCTTACTTCACAGAAAGATGACCAGATAACATTCCACAGAACTGGTCCTAATTGTTCAATGTGCAGTGACCAAAGACGTAGGTAAGGGGGGGTTCTCAGGTTCAACCCCCCCCATGGCATATCCGAAGCTCCACCCCCCCATTTGTGGATTTTTTGTATTTTAAAGTGTGTTTTTGGTTTTTGGCCTGCAGGGGGCGCAATCTTTAGGCTAGCAGCACCAAACGTTCCGGGTATCGTCAGGTGATACTCCTGATTATACGAGCTAGGTTTGGTGAAGTTTGGTTCAGGGGATCCAAAGTTATGGACCCCCAAAACGGGTGCCTCATCCCCCATTGTTTCCAATGGGAGCTAATAGTAGATGGGGCTACCCTTTTGAGGGTCCATATCTTTGGACTCCCTAAATCGAACTTCACTAAACCTGGATGGTATCATAAGAAGAGTCTCCTGCTGATACCACCCAGGATTGGTGATGTTTGGTTCATGGGATCCAAAGTTATGGACTCCCAATGGGGGTTCTCCATCCTCCATTGTTTCCAATGGGAGCTAATAGAAGATGGGGGCTACACTTTTGAAGGTCCATAACTTTGGACCCCCTGACTCAAACTTCACCAAACCTGGGTGGTATCATCAGGAGAGTCTCCTAAAGATACCCTGAAAGTTTGGTGCTGGTAGCTTAACAACTGTACCTCTGACAGCAGGCACCCCCTCAAATTTCCCCAGATTCTCTTTTTAAATCCACCTCCTTCGGCATGGATTTAAAGGGAGAATCTGAGGTCCCCAGGTTAAACACTGAAAGTTATGCTGTTTCAGAGTGGGGGAGAATCCACCCGCAAACAGTATCATTTTCAATGTTGTTTTAACTAGGGACCCCAGATTCTCCCTTTAAGGTAGATTTAAAAGGAAAATCTGGGCTCCCTAGTTGAAACACAATTGAAATTGATACGGTTTGGGGGTGGATTCCAGCATCACAGCAACCGCCCATGGGGGGGGCACAAACCTCAGATTTTGCACCGGGTCCATTTTCCCTAGGTACCCCTCTGCCTGGAGGGGAGGGAGAAGGGACTGCCGGCTGCCAGCTGGGAGCCCAGCCAGTGGGGTGGGTGGGCTGGGGGGGCAGGGAAGTCTGCCATCCCTTGCCTCGGAGAGCTGCTTTTATAAGCACTGAGGTTGGGGGTGGGGCTTGGGGAGGTGTGGCCATGCCCCCAGAACTCCCCCATAAAAAATCTATACCTACGTCACTTGCAGTGACTGTGTGTATTCCATTTGCAATGACTGTGTGAACAAAAATAAATAAACACTTGACCTCATGTAAAAATATTATATAGGCCTGGGGCACTCAGCATTTCTGGATGCCAGATACATCTGTCCTCTATGTGTGAGCTATGCTCCATCAAGTTGCTTCTAACTTATAGCAACTCTATGAATTAATGACCTCCAAAATACCCTATTATTAACAGCTTTGCACTGTACTCTGTACTAATAAAACTGAAAAAACACTTGGAGTCTTGACACCAACACTATGTACATTAAAGTTTCCCTTTCACGAATAAACTTGCTTCAAAATAATAAATATTAGCATTTTACTAAATATATTCAGCCACAGTTTCCTTACTTATATAGATAACACGTTTTTGTCTTAGCTTTCTTCCAAGGTTCCCAGCACTCCTCTATTCTTATAGCAGTCTTGTGAGGTATTTAAGTTAAGAACAAATGAGTTTCACCACTGTATGGGTTTGAAATCCCTATATTTTCCACCCTATTCTAACTCCCATTTTACCCCACCTGGTATACTCAGAAGAGATAGTCAAATGATTTTAAGAGTGATAATTATGTTGTCAGTCAAGCACTGTGAGAGGGAGAATGGCCTTTTATATTAATTAGGTCTGCTTCTGCTTATACACATGACATAATAGTAATATGAAGCACTGTAAATTACATTGTTATACTTGCAGTCTTGGGAGCCTCACATGACTAGGATTTCCATGGGTAGTTACATTCTGGAAGCAAGTTTTTCTTTCTTTGCTGTGTTCCAAAATAGCAGTCAACGCAAAATAAAAACCCTAAACCAGCTGTATCCATGGAGTCTTTCTTGACAGCAGCAGAGCTATCTCAGAACTCAGCTTTGGCCCATTGCTCTTAAAATAGATTGCATTTTATGTATAGAAATAAAGAAGAGGTAAATATTTAATACACATTTCCTGAGCCAACAGTATATCAAGGTTTAATTTGTTGTAGTTCATGTACATAATAAAACATTAAGCAGATCCTGCTGAGAGGTACATTCAGGGCACTCTCAGAAGAGAATGAAAAATGGCAAATCAAAGCTAACAAATGAAAGATGGAATGTAGTGTTTTTTTCTTACTTTCTAATACATTCAACATCTAATAACTGAAGTCATCATTTCTGGAAATGGGCCACCTTTCTACCTGACATATCAGTATTGATTATCTTTGGAACATCTGTTCATACTTTGGGGTATAGTATGTTTTTGAAATGATTGCCAACAAGGGTCGGTTCTACACAGCAAAAAAAAAGACATCTGTGGAACTTCTTAAAAACAGGCAACTACTTCCTTTCACTCAGCACACCCAAAATAAGATGTCCAGGTGACGTCTTTTAAAAAGGCAGCTGCTGGTTTGGTTCTGGACAGCAAAGGCATCAGAGGGGAAAAGAGGCTTTTTCGCTCTCTGGTCAGTTTCATCCTCCAATCGCACCTGACATTTTGTGTGCTGGTGAAAGAATTCTCCCTGCCTCCATTTGCTGAAGGTTGCCTCAGGACATTTGCTCCACCAAAATTCTAGCCATAACCCTTCCCCTTTCATCAACTGCAGTCCCTCAATCGGTTGGATCCCAAAAACAGCAATGAGGTGGATACTAGGCTTGGTCAACACCCTAGAAATTCAGTAAAATTTGGATTTATTCTGGCATAAAATTATCTGCATGCCCAAATAACAAAAACAACATATTCGGATATACCTGAAAAATTCGGGTCCATCTGATTTTTTTTTTGTATTTTTGGTGTTTTTTCACGTTTGTTTCTGCAGGGGGTGCATCTTTAAAGCCAGCGGTATTACAATTTCAGGGTCTCATCCAGAGACTGTCCTGATGTTACCACCTGAGTTTGGTGAGGCTTGGTTCAGGGGGGCCAAAGTTATGGACCCTCAAAGGGGTAGCCCCCATCTCCTGTTAGCTCCCATTGGAAACAATGGGGAATGAGGCACCCACTTTGGGGGTCCATAACTTTGCACCTCCTGAGCCAAACTTTAGCAAACTTTGAAGACATCATCAGGACAGTCTCCACATATGATCCTGACATCTTGGTGCCACTAGCTTTAAAAATGCACCCCCTGCAGGCCAAAATGTGAAAAAAACACCCAAACACCCCCCCCCCAAAACTCAAATGCCTTGCATTCAGATTCATTCATATTTGGGCAGGACATATTTGGGACCACTTTGGTACGAATATGCCTGAATACACCCAGATTCAGGCCAAATCCAGCATTTGGTGCACCCAAATCTCCAAGCCTAGTGAATACCTCCTGATGCCAAACAACAGTGAAGATGCCCCCGAAACACCTACATTCAAGCAAGAGCTGAAGGCATTGAATATTGCATGGGAAGAGGCTGAAACATTCACCCAAGATTGGAAATTCTGGAGAGCACGTTGCCTGATATGCTACTTAGTATGATGGATTTGATGATGATGATGATGATGATGATGATGATGATGATGATGATGATGATGAGTCCCTCAGTAAACCAAAGAACTGCCTGTGCTCTTAGAGCTGAGAGAGGGCATCTAAGATGGACCATATCAATTGCCTGGTTCATTTCTTCATTCCAGAGATAAACCAGGACATCGACAGGAGTGCTGACCATATCAGCAGGAAATTTTCCATGTACCATCTGAAAATTGGTCAAGTCCATCTGGTTGCCAGGGTGGGTCAAGAATTGTTAGAGCCATGCACAACCTTCTTCCATCCACATCCTCCAGTGGAAATTCTTTGTGTCAGTTTCCTAGCTCAAAAAAAGGAATGTTGGAGGAGCTCCCAAATTTTCTTCTTCATCATCAAGGAATGGGCATGAGCAATATTGCTGGTTGAATTGGAATTGCTAATTCTCCAAAGTAAGAATTCTCAACGGTGTTAGGGAAAATTGCACTGAAAAGTTGAACTAGTTGTTAAGTCATGTATACAACCTCTTGGCACTTTAGTAGAATCGACTTCCTCTCAAGTATGTGCATGTGGTGTGCCAGTCTCCTGGGAAGCATGTGTCCCTCTGCCTCTGTATTAGTGTTAGCCACATTCTCTTTCATGGCTGTGAGACAGGCAAAGAGACAACTCAATGTAATATTCACACTGAGCTTTCCTTAAAAATGCATCTCAGTCTGACACAGGAGTTTTCCTAGCTATGGTGTTTCTAGCCATGGAAATGTGACAGGTTTATTTTTCTCTCTTATTATTTTTATTTCTTTGCATTTATGCATTAGCATTATAATAAGCAATGTTCACACACTCAGCACTAATTTGCAAAAATAACAATACATCTATTCTCAGAATCAATGTGTTGAACTAAATAAGCCAGGAGAGAAATACAAGCAGCAACTAATCTTAAAATGGTTGGGGGCAGATGGGGGGGAGGAGGCATCTTTTGAAGGATTAAACTGGTCTAAGCTAGCTGTGCATATTTAAAAGAAGCAGAACACCTATGAACTATGCTTTATGAAGAACTGGAGAGACCAACTGGACAGTATGTTAAATATATGGCTACCGCTAAAAATGGTAGTCATGTATCCTCCTACTGTATTTTAGATTATCTGTTTGAACTTTATGACTCCTGACCTCCCAATGTTTTGCATTTCTCTACCCTTGCTTGTTATCATTATATATTTTTATTTACTTTCTTCCCAATGGGAACCAAGGTGGCTTATGACATTCTTCCCTTCTCCTTAGGCTGAGAGGGGTTTTCCTGAACATAATTATCAAAATCTAAACTATACAAAGTTCCCTCTCCTTACCCCATGGAACACAGGACATCATACGCCCCCTTCCTCCCAGACACACACAACACATTTGTGAGGGAGACTGAGAAATTAAGACTTTGCCTGGTCACCTAAGGACCTAATGACAGAATTGGAATTTCAACTCAGGGCTCTTAGGGCTATCCCAACATGCTAATAAGTTCTATGGGACACTGAAGTCGTTACGGGCGACGCAAGGAATAGGCGAGAAGCAGCGATATCATCCGGTGGAGAGAAGCCAGTGGTGATATAGCGTGATCCATGGATCTGGCTACTCTCAATCCGTGGATCTGGCTACTCTGCCGAGCTGGCGGTCCCTGGCACCTTTTATTAGGGTTTTTGGGAAGGCGGGAGAGCGGGAGAATGTTGCACAATACATGAATCATAGGGGCTGCGTATGTGCGGGAGGAAACGTTCCTGTCTGGGCCTAATCCATACCTGGGGGTATGTACCTCTTGCCCCTTTGTCCAGGGCATCTTGTGACCCGTGAGTCATGGGGGTCTTGTGACCAGTGAGTGTGCTTGCCCAGAGGGCAACAGATGGCGTAGGCATTCCTGTGCTCTGTCTGAAGCTCTGCCGGATTCGCTGGCTCACCCCTACAGGACATCATTGATTAACAGATTATGGTATAAATCATTAGTTAACATGTAATGTGAGTTAACATGATTATTTTTTATTCACTTGTTTCACTGTAAACCGTGTTGAGCCAAGAGGAACAGTAGCATAGAAATTGCTTGAGTAAATAAACAAATACAGTTTCATGGACTTCAACAGGATCATGAAATATGTATCAGCTGGCACACGCATACATATATACATGCACAAGCACATACACTGGCATGGAGAAAATAATAGTAAATAATAGAATCCAAAAAGAAATGAAAATCAGTACATGGCAATTTCTTTGGAACATTTCCCTTCATGCTATCAGATTAATTATCAGATTACAGATTACAAATTATCATGATTACAAAGCCTGGCATCCTTACTTTGAGACTGTAACTCTCTCTGAGGATAAAATGGAGCATGGGTGTGTGATTCCGTAAACTGTTTTGGGGTTTCCATTGGAAAGAAAACTTGTCAGATTTCACCATCTGGGAATTCAAGTCCACAGTCAAGCCTCCACATTTCTGTACCTTAGAACTAAAAATTCCTCTAATGTGCAGAGGTCTTTAGCAGACAAAAGGATTTCCTGAAAGCAGAAAGTTTGAAAACCACTGATCTGAGTTCCTCAACTGTAAGAATCTGTTCCTTTCTTCCTGTTCTCTCTTTTTCTCTGTTTCTCATATACTCGCACCTGCAGTTTGAAGTGGTACAGGCCAGTTTAGCACCTCAAAGACAATGAGACCTTACCTTTTGCCACAAAGTACAAGAGCACCTATTTCCCAAATGCATCAGTTTGTCATTGACTACGTACAGTAAATGCCATAGGCTGTATTCAGTCTGAAATAGTGACGCTTCAAGAAAAGTAATTTCAGTCCCAGCAGGAGTGCGAGCTTAACTTCTTCTCCCATCACTTCTAAATTAGTAAAACTTTATTGTCAGGAAGGGTTTGTAATGGGTAAAATGAGGACATGTTCCTTTCAAGTGTTTGCCACAGGCAGACACCATCCATCCTCCCCATTTAGGTAATGGGGCCTCTAGGGAACATAGCAAGGAATCTGTACTGACTCTTTTCCAAGGGCTGCCTCACAGATTATGTTTTAGGTGTACATGCAAAACTTCTAAAATACAGTCTTAAAAATATGGGGTGTGATTATGATGCTGACAAAATGTCATATACCAAAACGTATATTTACAAGAGAACAAGATCTGGTGTGATCTCCCTATCAAGTGTAACAGCTGATGTTGCACAGTGTTTATGAATTATGTGCACACAATAGGGTTTGAATGTATTTTCTCTGTAATCTTCACAACAATTATGGCTGTTGTTGTCCTTGTTCTATAGATTGAGAGGAAGAAACTTGAGTCATGTAAGTTTACACATTGAAAGGGGAATGGAAATGGGGATTTTTCATTGCACATTAACCCTTTATTTATGGTTTTCTTTCAAAAAACTTTATTTAATCTATCATCCACTTTTTCTTGTTGAGACTAGTATTTCCAACCTCCAGGTTAAACATGGAATTACCACTGATCTCCAGAAAACATAAATCACTTCCCTGGAGGAATTAGCTGCTTCAGAGGGTAAACTGTATAGCATTCGATACAGCTGAGATCTCTCCCCTCCCCAAATGCTACCTTTCTAGGCTCCACCTCCAAATCAATAGTTTCAATCTTAGGTTCAAATATATTCAGTTGTTCTTTAACCTCAAACTTCTCAGGTTTTGTTAGGAAGACTTGGGAAGGAGAGACAAAAGGGGAGGCCCTGATTCTAACTTCCTCCTGTTTCCCTTGCCCATTCTCTCACAATAGCACCATAAGTCTCTTATCTGAAGATGTCATGTTGCAGAACTACAGCTGTTACTTTCCTCAGCAGTTTCTAGTGAACCATCTCTTGCAAACAGTACTTGAAAATGCTCAACAGGGGATTTACCTAGTCATATTATTAAAGAGAAAACAATGCATTAGCAATTATCCATTGTTCTATTTAAAAACAAATCCACATTTTATACCAACCATTGTTCGTGTGCATTTTGCAGTAGCATTGTTTCCTGCTTCATGACTTCCCCCACCCTCCATTTCTGATGCAAAGTATCTTGATAAAATGCTGCAAATAAATTTTTATGATAATAATATAAATTTTATGAGGCTATCTATATGAGAGATATATAGCTGCATCCAAATTCTTTTTGTCTTTCACCAATATGCAGGAGCATGTATGTGCATCCAGTAAAATATTGCACAAAAACAACTATGAGGCCAATGTTTGCATGTTCACAGTGCCGGTTACTTGTTTGCCAGGTGCCATCCTTGTGCCTGTGTGTGCATTAGTCACCTCAAAAGGAAACAAAATGCAAATGAACTGAGGGAACTTAAAGTTGCGGCCAACTGAACAGGCTCTAATTCCAGAATTAATTTTAGAAATCCTCCTACTTAAAATGGGATTAAGGAGGAAGGATGTGCAGCATATAACAAAATTTGGAAACAATGAAAGGATGGAATTGCGGGGAGGGTCCATTCCTCCTCAGAGAAAAGAGCTCTAATTTAGAATATAAGTAAAAATGCTTTTGGCATCATAACTTTTTATCTGGCCTGTATCAAAGCCAGCAGTATGCCTGCTGTGTCAGGTGACAGTAGTCTGCTAGAGCCAAGGGATCATTTTTACACAGAAAACTTTCTGCCAGTTAAATCAAGAGCCCTATTAAGCCCTGCACTTTGGGTTTGTATTGGCTTTGATTTGGTTTCACTTTGCAGTCGTTTGCGGGAGTTTCCTTTTGCCATCCCAGTGCAATTCTCTCCCTTCCCCCCTAGCTTGCGAACTGTAATGGATCTCTATATCATACTGAGTTTGGAGGACTTATTCATTTTTCCTGCAAAAGTTAAATAAAGTGCAAAACTTTCAGCCCATCAATCCTTTAGCAAGCTGTCCAAGGTGACATTTCATTAGCACATTTTGTCAGTGGATAAATTGTACAGCATGCTCAGAAGGGAAGGTGGAAAACATCCAGTCCTTTTTCATTAGATCCATCTGAAGTTGAACCACGGGAGATTACATACAAAAAGCACACGAGACTGAGGAAGCGCTACCCTGTCTATAAAGTGCATTAATCATTCATTCCTTTCCGAGTGCCTTAAGTCAGTGCCATGTCTCTGGTTAGGCCCCAAACTGGCTATTCAATTTTGAGCTGTGTGACAGATGCATTTCAAGGAAAATCACAGACATAACGACTCCTGCCAGGCTTGATAAAGTCCTCATTCATCAATTAAGAAGTTTCCAATAAAGCCAGAAAGATGCAGCAAAATGAGCCAATAATATGTTCGGCTTTTGCCTCTCTTTCTTAACATGCCTTTGCTGATCCTGGCTGTTATTGTCCATTTCATCTGTATACTATGATTTCATGGAGCCTTTCCAAGTTTAATCTTGACAACTGCCCCGTCAGATGGATAAGGTTGGGAAAGTATGGCTTGGATCAAGAAGGGTGTTTCTGTGGTTGAAATTTTTTTTTTTTGCTCCCACAGTCCACCTTTTTTGCCCCTCTAACCCTAATGGAGCAGCAGTGGTGTAGGAGGTTAAGAGCTCATGTATCTAATCTGGAGGAACAGGGTTTGATTCCCAGCTCTGCTGCCTGAACTGTGGAGGCTTATCTAGGGAATTCAGATTAGCCTGTACACCCCCACACATGCCAGCTGGGTGACCTTGGGCTAGTCATGGCTTCTTGGAGCTCTCTCAGCCCCACCTACCCCACAGGGTGTTTGTTGTGAAGGGGGAAGGGCAAGGAGATTGTAAACCCCTTTGAGTCTCCTGCAGGAGAGAAAGGGGGGATATAAATCCAAACTCCTCCTCCTCCTCCTCCTCCTTCTCTTCTTCTTCTTCTTCTTCTTCTTCTTCTTCTTCTTCTTCTTCTTCTTCTTCTTCTTCTGCAACTAAGCTTCTTCTTCTTCTAATGCAACAAGGATTTGAACCCACATATTCCCACTCGAAATACAAATCTTTTATTCATTCATTCATTTATATTTTAAAAATATTTACATCCCCACGTTCTTTCTGCCCAATGAATCAAGTTTATTTAAAACACACACAGAGACAACAAAAAACCCAGGATTTGTCATCTCTGGTTGTAGCAAAGGGTAACGGTAAGGAACGACATGCCTGTCTATGCCAATTGAACACACGAAGCTGCTTGATACTGAACAAGGCCGTTGGTTTGTAAAAGATAGAAGTGTCTACCCTGACTCACAGCAGTTGTAAAGGTCTCCGCTAGAAACCTGTCACATAAGCTACTGTTTGATTTGAACAAACAAAATGCTGGAGATGGAACCTGAGACCTTCAGCATGCGCAGCAAAGCAGTTCTTCCTGAGCAATTATACCAGTCCTGAGTAGGGCTGAATCAATTTGATATTAGCAATAATGGATGTATTACATGGGAAGGAGCAAGAGAGTGAGTGAATTCCTCACATCACATACAAAACAGGAAATAATATAAAAAGAAAAGAACAGGCAAGGGAAAGAGAATTAATTGGTGAGAAGACATTAAAGAGTCTATGAGGCAGGACATAAAACATTTCCACCATGGAGTTCCACATTTTTTACACCCAACTTTTTATTTCTAGCCTCAAAATGTTTTAAATGAATCCCCCTTTAAAGTGATTCTCTGGCTGAAATGTTTTGAAAACGTCTTCAGTTGCAGTGTGATCTATTGACTACATTTCCCACACTTCGCTGCTTCCCTGATCTTCCTCCTCAGTGCCATCTTCTCAGCTCACTCAGTTCCCCCTCATTGCAGCATTTAGTGGTTTATTCTTTTATTTTTGGGGGGCCAATCTTCAAAGCATCAAGTATACAAGGAGAAGAGAATACAGCACAAGGCTGTGAAGCACTGAAGCACTGATTCAACACAGAACTTAAAAGGGGGGGCAATCACAAAATGGTGGCCAGAAATCATTTCAAGGGGATGAGTGTGAACAAAAGGAAGAGGGGATTAAAATGTTTTACAAATGTATTACTTTTTACAAACATTTTACAAACATTTTAGGCAAGGACATATGTAAGGGGGGTTCCCGGGTTTAAACCCCCCATTACATGTCTGAAATTCCACCCCCCCTTTTTGTTTTTTGTATTTTAAGTGTTTTTTTCAGTTTTTGGCCTGCAGGGGGTGCAGTTTTTAGGCTAGCAGCACCAAAATCTCATGACTTTTTTGGGAGACTCTCCTGATGATGCCACCCAGGTTTGGTGAGGTTTGGTCAAGGGGGTCCAAAGTTATGGACTCCCAAAGGGGGTGCCCTCATCCCCCATTGTTTCCAATGGGAGCTAATAGGAGACGGGGGCTACACCTTTGAACCAAACTTCACCAAACTTGGGTGGTATCATCAGGAGAGTCTCCTAAAGATACCCTGAATGTTTGGTGCTGCTAGCTTAACAATTGCACTCCTAACAGCAAGCACCCCCAAAATTTCCACATTCTCCTTTTCAATCCACCCCCTTTGGCATAGATTTAAAGGGAGAATCTGAGGTACCTAGTTTAAACGACATTGAAAGTGGTGCTGTTTCAGGGTGGGGGATAATCCACCCCAAAATAGCATCACTTTCAATGTCGTTTAAACTGGGGAACCCAGATTCTCCCTTTAAGGTGGATTGAAAAGGAGAATCTGGGCTCCCTAGTTTAAACACCATTGAAAATGATGCTGTTTGGGGGTGCATTCCAGTATCACAGTGGCTGGCTAGGCTCCATTTTTCTAGCTACGCCTCTGCCCGGAGGGGAGGGCAGAAGGGACTGCTGGCTGCCAGCTGGGATCCCAGCACGTGGGGGGGCAGCGGGGTCTGCCATCCCTGGCCTCAGAGAGTTGCTTTTATAAGCACTGAGGTCAGGGGCGGGGCTTGGGGAGGCATATCCATGCCCCCAGGGGTGGGTGGGGGTGTGGCCCTGCCCCCCAAACCCACCCCATAAAAATCTATACCTATGTCCCTGGTTTTAGGAGATTTGTTGGCAGAAGTAACATGTGAAGGGAAAACAATCAACATATATATCATTTAAAATTTCATTTGCCAAGTGCTTTGCAGTATTTAATTGCACTGTAATTGTGGTTATTCATATGGAACCAGGCTCTTCCACTATTCTGCTGTGACATACAGGAACTTCCCCCACACAACTGCCTGTGGGAGTTGAGGGACTTTCCTGAATGTGCTCTACGTAATGCAGCAGAGTTTATTAATCACCAGGGTTATTAAGGGGTCAGGATATCTTATCTCTAAGGACAAGCTGATGAGAAAAAGACAACCAGGTAGGAACAAGAAAGAGGTTTATAAAATGATACAGAACCTTTGCTCCCTCTCCCATGATACTAAAACTTGGGGTTCCCCGATGAAGTTGATGGGCAATAAAATCAGAACAGATGGGGAAAACACTTTCTCTGTCAAGGAGTAATTAAATGATGGAATTTGCTGCTAGAAGTCTATTGTTGGCTTTTAAAAAGAGATTACACATATTCATGAAAGTGAGGTCCATCAATGGCTATTAGTCACGTGGGAAAAAAAAAGAATTTCTACATCTTGAGGGAGCAAACCCTTGAAGTTCAGTGGTAAAAGAGAACATCAGGCAACAACCTTGATCTCTATGCTTTACATGTTGGTCCTTCGTGACAAGTGGCTGACCACTGTACTTGACTAAATGGCCCCTGATCTGATCTAGCAGGGCTGTTGTTCTGTTCTGTTGTAGCAAAAACACACACATTTAGCACTCTGGAACCCCATATGTGCCATATGTCCACTATAAGGCCGTTTCCGCATGGCCCATAAACGACGGCCTGGGGGCGGTGCAGCAGCGGCGACCTGAATGCGCTTCCCTCCCCCCAGGGCGGCGTCAGGCCGCCCTAAACAACAACCCTTTAAAGGGTTGTTGTTGGGGAGGAAGCGTCTTCCCGGCGCCGCGTTGCGAACCGCGCCGCCGGGAAGACGCCGTCGCCCTCCTCCGTTCTACTCACGATGTCCTCATCGTCGCCTGCTGGCCGTCAAAGCCCCGCCCACACTGTCCTCTGACCTCCAGGGGTCGGAGGGCAGCGTGGGCGGGGCTCCGACGGCCAGCAGGCGACGAGGAGGACATCGTGAGTAGAACGGAGGAGGGCAAAGAGGCGGCTCCATGCGAAGAGGCGAAGAGGCTTGCGCCCCCACGCCGCCAGCACTCTTGGCGGCGTGGGGGCACAAGGAGGCCGTGCGGAAACGGCCTAACACACTGGTTCAAAGTACCTGGATGAAGAATTATGTTTGGGAGCTATGATTGACTTATCAGAAAAGATGCTGAAGCATTATGAGAGCAGAGAGGGAGGCTGCCCAGACACTTTAAAATGTGTTGAGGCAGGAAATGAAACATTCCCTCCAAGGAGTTCTTTTTACCACAAAATGTTTTATTTCAAGACTCAAAATGTTTTAAAAGCTTACTGAAGATTAGGCTCATTTCGCACATGCAGAATAATGCACTTTCAAACTGCTTTCAGTGCTCTTTGAAGCTGTGCGGAATAGCAAAATCCACTTGCAAACAGTTGTGAAAGTGGTTTGAAAATGCATTATTTTAGGGATTCCTTTTTGCTGAAACATTTTCAAAATGGTTTGACTTGCTTTGTGATCTCATTTTGACATTTTCTAAACCTCTCTGCAATCCCTGGACCTCCTCCTCAGCACCATTTTCTGAGATTGCTCCGTTTTGTCTCACCCATTTATCTGTTCTGTTTTTTTTTTAATTGGGGGTGAAATCTACAAAGCATTGATTATATGAGCTATGGTGACTCGCAGCACAAAGCATGGAAGCCTTTAAGCATCGAATCTACAAAGATTTTTTTTAAAAAAACCAGAGAAATCACTAAATGGCAGCCAAGAATTGTTTCAAGGGTGTGGACAAATGGGTGTGTGGACAAATGAGTGTGGCCAAATGGGTGTGTGTGTGGAGACTTGTCCAGAAAAAGCTGGACATTGACAAGAGCTTCAGAAGCAAGAGAGATTGCAGTTCCCATGAAGCAACCATCCAGATCTTTGGCTGCGGTTGCCTTGTTTCAGAAGTTTCAGGTCTGACATCTAGCTGTTAGTGAGCATTTTCTTTATATCAGAGTCTAAGAAAGATAAAGAGCTAGTCTGTTAAACAGCTGAAGTATTTATATGAGTGAAGGCCTCTCGATAATAAAACTGCCTTGCATAAAATTGAATTTTACTGAAGGATTAGCTGGACCAGCTTTGGGGGGGAAAAAAACCCTCCAAGCACTATAAAGTTATTGAAGTGACAATTTCAGGAGCAAGGATTTTTGGTTGTTTGTTTTTTGCTAGGAAGTGGCCTTAAAGGTAATCGCTGTACAACCCCAAAGCCTCATCAATAAGCACTGGTGGAGAAGTCCTTGGCATGCTGCTACAGATGCTAACGGGGTCTCATCCATCACAGAAACTGTTGCATTTTTCAGCATCGCTCGCAATATTCTAATCTCCCGTCTCATCCCCACAATAAAATTATATTTGGGTTATACATACTGTAGTAAAATTGTGGTAACTACAGAAGTGCAAATATAAAATTATTATCCAACATGTTTCACTTCAAAGGGGTCTTTGTTTCTGTGGTTACCACTGCTTTATTATAGTTATAAATATAAATAAAATATACTGCAGGTCGTTTTATTACAACATCTCTATTATTTTCCTCATTTGCTTGTGACGACAGTAGCTCTTGTCTTTGCTGCTCTAAAGAAAAGTAAAGGAATCTGGAGAGAAACAGCAGGGAGAATTTTCTTTGCCACTGATCAGTTTTCATTCTGTGGTTTATGTAGCACAAGTAATTGCCAACAGTTTGTCTAAATGGGCTAGGGGAGAACATGGGATCCATCAGTGAACTGCAAAAAGCAATTAATTTAATAGTCGAAGACTCCTGGGTGGCTCAAAATACTCAGCTACAGGGAGGTTGCCTGTTAAATCTCTGCATGATTCATAGATCTCAGGGTGTCTCTTTTTCTGTGTCACAGAAAAAAAGTCTATGGTGTCTTTGCAACAGATGTGAGTGCCTTGTCTAGTCACACCCATCACCATTATGTCGCAAAATTAGCCATACTCTCAGAAGAAGCTGCTTTCCATTTCCCTGCATGAATCACTGGTCTGGTCATGTTTCCAGCTCAAGAGAAAGCCAATCCAGATATGTGGTTCTTATAGAGATACAGAAGCAGCCTTCCTGGAAAAAGATAATTCCATGTTCCTCTCCATTGGTGGTGGCTTAATGATACAGGGGCTATTGCTCAGTGGTTAATTAACAGTGCACTCCTGGGAGGGATAAAACTCCCCAGGAAGTGGCATGACCTTCTGACACTTGCCTTCTGACACTTATGCTAGTGTAAGAGGCATTTGTCCTGGTGCAGGCCCACTTATGCTGGAGTTAGGGAGCACAACAGCATGACTCCTGAGGCTGGGAGCCCATGCAGCTGCCTGGGAACCAATGCAGGAACCTTGCTAGAGCTGAAGGGGGTATTCCTAGAGCTAGCTTTAATCAGCTTCCTGAGCCCTTTTGAACTGAGAACACCCCCTTTTGCTGGCATTGCAGCCCATTGAGCTGCATACGGCACTTGCACGGGGTGGGGGGGGGGGAAGGAGCAATGTTGCTTTTTGCTTGCTGGCCACATCACAGCAAGACTCTTAGGAGGTGGTATAGCTGCACTGTCCAGCCATATCACAACTATCTCCCCTTGCACTGACTGTCTCCCACTCTGTGGCAGAAGAAAATCAGCTTTGTCTGAGAACTTGGAGAGTGATTGCTAGTCAAAATATAAAGTACTGGTGTAGATGGGCCAATGGTCTGACTCAGTATAAGGCTGTTTCTCTTATTCCTGATCACAATGGCAGAGGAGGCAGAGCTAGAATTGTGAATTACACAGATAGACAGCAGGCCTCTTTTGTGATCAGTATTTAGGGTCCCTGGAGCCTTGAGTTGTTTAATCAATACAGTATGTTACAGGTTGGGGAATTACTGACTTAGTTGCATATTTTGAATCCTTTACATTCTCCCAGCCATCTAGAAAATGTCATTTTTATCAACAATTTTAACAGAGAATTGTAGGAACTAGTCATCTATATGAGAACCCAAAAAACAAATAACCTTTTGTCCTGGAAATTGACAGTCGTTTGCATATACAACCCCAAAGTACCTTTTTGGTTTATGGATATATGACCTGTTTCCCTTAAATGGCACCATGGCTTTGTTTTTACAATATTTTATATTACCATCCAATTAGCTCTACTGGACTCCGCACCATTTGGTGAGAATTTTGCTTTCATTATGTTTCATTACATTTCCAATATTCTCCTATGCAACAGAGAAGTGGTTTATAGTATGATCAAAGGACTTAATGTACCACCTGTTCTGGGCTATTATACTTGCCCAGTTTAATGGAATAATGGTTACTATGGGAATTCCTTTAAACATCCAAGGGACACAATATATAAAAGAGAATACCATTCCTTACAGATTGCAAAAAGCCCCTCCTCCCCAACATATCTTTCTTTTTCTTCTCTCTCTTTTGGGCTTTTAGCTTCTATTTAGATCATTATGAGACAGTGGTAATGATGTATTTAAATGTGGGATTAGAGCAATAGGAATTACTTTCTCATTTTTCCTCTTCATAACCATTACAAAATGCTGCACAGGAGCAGGTACAACCTTGAGAAAGGTTGTACTTTGAAGAATGTTTTTCAGTGTTTCAGCTTTTAAGGTTTCTCAGAATATAGTGTTAGCCTAATACCCTAAATATTTTTAGGAAAGAATATGTGAAGTGGGGATTTTCTTTCCTTTTTTTTTGGGGGGGGGGAGGTGGTTCTTTAATGTTTGAGGTGTCCCTTCCTTTGTTCTTTCCTTGAAACTCTGCATTTGGTTGTTCTGCCAAATTTAAGATTTTTGGATGGTTATTTTTATTTCTTTCATTCATTCATTCATTCATTCATTCATTCATTCATTCATTCATTCATTCATTCATTCATTCATTCATTCATTCATTCATATGCTGACTCTCCAGAATCTTGATTAAGGTGGCTTACAAATAAAAACAGTACCACAAAATCATACAAAAACATTAAAACTTTCAAAATAAAAACAAACAGACCATTAAAACAAGCAAGGAACATAAAAACAGCTCAAAAGAACCATTGAGCACCCTCAGAATATTTGGCCGTTTCCGCACGGCCGTGGAGGCGCCTCCACGCCGGCAGAATCCTCGCCGGCGTGGAGGTGGAGGCTGTTCGCATGCAAGCATGTGGGCGGCCTCCAGAGAGGCCAGCAGACGACAGGCGGCTCCGCACAGAGCCGCCTCTTCCCCCTTCCCCGTTCCACTCACCGTGTCCCCATCGTCGGCCTGCTGGCCGTCGCAGCCCCGCCCACGCTGCCCTCCGACCTCCAGGGGTCGGAGGACAGCATGGGCGGGGCTGCGATGGCCAGCAGGCCGACGATGGGGATACAGTGAGTGGGACGGGAAAATAGCGTGTTCAGCTGATTGCTGTTCGCAGCGCCGCTGAACACGCTTTCTCCTCAAAAACAACCCTTTAAAGGGTTGTTTTTTAGGGCGGCCTGACGCCGCCCTGGGGGAGGGGGAGCGCAGTCAGGTCGGCGCTGCTGCGTTGCAGCAGCGCCGCCTGTGCCAACGGCGGCCTGGGGGCGGCGTTTTTACCACCCCCAGGCCGTCGTTTTTGGCCCGTGTGGAAAGGGCCTCTGTAAAATAGACATCAGATCAGAGATCTTACAAATACAAATCTGAAACACATCTATTACTATGGAGTTAAGCACTTTCTCACCACAGTTACTGTAGTGTCTCTTGATGCCCATATTGTATCAACTGTTACCAGTCCGGTCCAGTCCAATCCAGTCCAGTCCAGTCCAGTCCAGTCCAGTCCAGTCCAGAACCTTTATTAGGCATATAATCAAGAAAATGTCAAACATTTCCAGATACATTAAAAATCATTCATTGTTACATTGTAAACACGCCTTAAAAATATGGCAACTGCTTCCAAAATTTCTACATTGGAATTGTTCAGAAGCTTCCTTCTTCCAGAGAATTTAACTGGGAGGTAGAAGTCTGGTACTCTTTTCATTTGAATTTCTTGCTTCCAATATACCTAGAAACCTCCGTTGATTGCTTCTTAGGGTCCCAGCAAACAATGGTTGGTTGTCTAATATCTTTATTATTTATTATGATAAAGAGATCAGTCAACAACAATTTAACTGTACAGTTTACATACAAATGAAAAATTACTATACAAATATTAAAATTTATAGTCTCATTGTATTGTAATTAATTCTACCTGGAGGTTATTAAAAAGTCTGGAATGTCTGCTTCCTTACGGACAAAGTCTCAACACATAATTTAGCCACTTAAGAGGTGGTCTCATGGAGGCAGCCTGCAAGGAGGAGATATGTATAGAATTTTTCAGATCTTCCTGAAACTTGGATAAAATAAAGGTGAGGTATGTGGGTCAGATGTCCTTATAAAATGGACAATATAATAATAAACATTCTACTCCAAAATATCTCTCTCTCTAGGCTAGAGCAGTCTGGTGTCCCCCTTTTTTCCTCTTTTTTTTCCTTTTAGCTAACTCAACTACTCCTATTGTTCCATCCCTTCTGGAAGTTTGAGGTTTCATTTGGCCATTTTGAAGGTTTTTCCCCACGGCCTCCCTCCCTTAAATTAATTTGCACATTTGTATTTTCTGCATACCTGGGAAAATCTCCATGATGGTAGAGACCCACCTTTTATCGATAATGGCTTAGATGGGCTGTATTGAATCACTGGATGGAGAAATTATTTGAAAATTCTTTTTGTCCCAATATCTTCCCACCAGGGTTCTCCAAACACTTTGGCCCCTTCTGCACATGCAGAATAATTAGCTTTCAATCCCCTTTCAATGCACCTTGCAGCTGAATTTTACTGTGCGGAATAGCAAAATCCACTTGCGAACAATTGTGAAAGTAGATTGAAAGTGCATTATTCTGCATGTGCGGAAGGGGCCTAAGAGTCTTGAGCAGGCTAACACCTCCTCTTACCAACAATCAGCTGATCTCATCATTCTATGCTTTCTTGAGTGTTTTCTTTCATTTTAATATAGAAAGCATTTTTTATGAAAACCAAAATCATTTTTATACAAATCTGGGAAACCCTACCTTGTCTGTGAACCTTCACTATGTGGCTCTCATTAGTTACACGGGCTCAAATAGTTGGGCCAGTCTAACAGCCAAACTAGAATATACTTTAAAAAAATAAATTGGATCCAGGTTCCTCACAACAGCTGTGGGGAAAGGCATTTTTAAAAATCTGTGGTTGCCTAATTTGGCACAGTATGGCAGACTGGGGAGGAGGGTATCATGCCTTCCCACCACATGGTGGTCCTGAGTGGAAATGGTTATTTGGCCCTTTTTGGAACTACATAATTCCAATTTATTAAAAAAAACATACATTATGTAGTTTTGACCTGATGAAAGTTAAGAGAGAGAGAGTTCTTAAACAACAGAGGATTGGAACATAAGCCCCTTCCGCACATGCAAAATAATGCGTTTTCAAACCACTTTCACAACTGTTTGCAAGTGGATTTTGCTATTCCGCACAGCTTCAAAGAGCACTGAAAGCAGTTTGAAAGTGCATTATTCTGCATGTGCGGAATGAGCCCTAGAAAATCTGTTCATCCTTACTATTTAGTCACTTGAGACACAAGAGAATGGAATGCTCTGAGAGACAAGGTTCCCAGAACAGCGGTTCATGCAGAAATATCAAGACCTGGTTCCCCAGGGAGCAGGTAATCTTAACCCTTATACCCTTTAAAGGTATAATTTGTTTGACATCACAAATGCGAAGTGTACTGCCAATTGTAACGACAAAAAAAAACCCCCTCTCTGTTACAAGTTTGGAAAACACTTTCTTAACATCCTCAACACAGCTAAAGTTTTTAAGTCAATGGGTATGGAAATGCAAACAGCAGCAATATTAAAAATTAATCTGTGTTAAAATACCTATTTGGCTAGTGGTAAGTAAGAAAAAATATATGGCATCATAAATTTAGCCCTTGTAATAAACCTCTCTTCTCATAAAAATGCAGTGATTTGCATGCCGGAGTTTAGTTTCAGAATTTAAATAACATTGCAACATTTTTGAAATGTCCTTGTGTGGAAATAAATAGGGGATTTAAATAGTGAAGCAAAGGTATTTTTGGAGTCTTTGGGTTACTTCAAATGTTCCGGAAATGGTGCATTTTTACTTTTGCATGTGGCTGGAGTCTATTTCATGTTGCTAACGTCAGGTCAGAGGAGTGGATCATTGAGGACTTCAACACAACAGACTTCTTTCTTGATGAGAGAGCTGATGCAGAAATTTACCTTGTGTTCAGCCGATCCCATACAGTTTTATTATGCAAACACTGCTAAAGTGACTTAGAAAACTATTAAGGTTAAGGAGGCAGCCATAATGCACATCTATCATACATAATGCACATATATCACCTATCATACATGCTAAAGGCCAAACAAATGAAATGCTGGGAGATCCTGATCACATCTCCCCAGCATTTGGAGCTGAGCCTTGGAAGAAAGGTTTTCAACTTCCCTTTCTCCAGGGATTTTTGCTGTTCCCTTCCCTTCCCCCGTGCACTGCTATTAGCTGACAAAGGAAACATGAGGGCTGTCCATCTCTGGCTGACCTCTGTTTTTCTCTGAGTATTGACAGCATTAGCTTAAGCTGCCAGGGTGCAAGTGGTATAGTTGCCTTAAGAGAAAGTTTGTTCATTTGAGACAGGAAAGGATATTCTTTATTGATAAGGAAATATTGACTGTGATAGGAGTACCTAGCCCCCTTGTTGGTAGACCAAGTTGAGGCAAGCGATGCACAAAAAACTGTATTTCTCCTTAATAATGAGAACAATGTGACTTTGGAGGCCGTAGCAAAATTTCTGTGTATTGTTATACGATCTTAACCACTCCTTCCTACCAGTATTGTTATTGTTATTGTTGTTGTTGCTCTGTTGTTCTGTTGCTTATTATTCCAATTGTTGCTCTGTTATTGTTCTGTTGCTTCTTATGCCAATAAAGGTTATGAAATGAAATGAAAATGACTGTGGCCCTTTCTGCACAGGTCTAATATGGAGCCCTGGGGATGGCAAAAACGCCATCCCCAGGGAGCCGTTCGTACAGGGGGTGCATCTGCTTCATAGCCGCGCTGCCTGAGTGGCGCGAAGCCGCTGTTTTCCTACCTCCCTTCCCGAGCGAGGTTTACGAAAAACGGCAGCTTCCCTCCCCCCATGTCCGGTCAACCTACCTGCTCTGCAGCCCTCCAGCACGTTGCCGAGGCCTGGGCACACGCCCCCTCTGCCATGCGACTCCGGCACATCGCCGTTGTCCCGGTAGGTTCTGGGACCGCTCATGCGAACGGTCCCAGAGGGGTTGGGTTGGCGTCATGTACCGTGCGGAAACGGCCTGTGATAGGAGAGCTGAGATAGGGTTAACCCTACCCCCACCCCGATCCACACAGGAACCCTGCATGGATTCTATTAGCAATTTTAGAAATGCTCCAGCAGTCTGATTAGAGATTTCCCAAAATCATATTTTCCTTGACTCTTACAAAGGTAAAGGCAGCTGATCTTAATTTAGAATACAGAAGACTCTTTTTTCCCTCACATACCCAGGAATACATATCCATGGAACAATTGTTTCCATAGACATCTCTACCAGCAGCAGACATTGGCGGCATCTGGAATTGTACAAATAATATTTATATAGATTATCAGTATTATAATTGTTTGCAGCCATTAGAAGAATTCCAAAAAACAGCAGTGGTATAATATTCTATAGACTCTTTTACATAAATGTCCATCTCAATTTTTTCTCTGTTTTGTCAATGTGTACATTGCTAGGTTTTGCTTCTATTTCTTAAGGGGCACCAGTTAGGGAGGTTTGAATTATGATGGGTTCTACATTTTCAATTGGGGAGCAGTCATGGCTTGTGTAACCCCACTAGCCTCCTATACAACCTGATATTTTTCACATATAGAATCACTTAATTTAATTAAGTCTACAAAATGCCCCTATGTTCTAGCTGTAGCCTCTGCATATGAAGAAGTTTCTCCATTCTGCACAACATTTTTTTTCTTGTCCACGCTTTGTATAACTCAGATGCTTTCTGATTATTTGTGTCATTTGGATTGGTATTCCATTCATACCAGTGTTTTTCGAAGTCTTGATAGCATTAGCTTAAGCTGGCAGGATGTAAGTGGCATGGTTGCCACATACCTGTTTAAAGGTGTAGGCTGTTAGCAGGTGGCTTCAGTGTAGATGCCCTCTGTACCCCTCTGCTACCAAGCAATACCATGTCAGCGTAGATCCCATGATAGACATGGTATAGTGATCACAGGGCAGTTGATTTTGGCACTCATACATTATGCACTGACTTGAAGGATAGAAAACAAGTTTTCTGATAGATTTTGTTTCTCATAGAATAAAATGATGGGAGTTATACTAGAATATCTAATTCTAGCTAAATTATTACCTCAGAAAATTTAACATAGACAAGGCTTGTGATGTAAAGAGTGACATTTTGAAAGTAAGTGGCACGTAAGTACATAGAAATTCATTTTGTTTAGACAAGTTATCCAAAGCTTCCTATGGAGTTTTCAGTTCCGGTTAAAATTTTATGGCAGGCTTGGAAACAACAGTAGACTTTGTGAAAGGTTGCATTTTTGGTAGTTGATTTAAAGCTTCAAAGGACCTTTACATATTTTGACTGACTTTTTCACTGGCATATTTAATCTCACAGATTCAGCACACTCAATGACTCATTGGTCTCTTTGGGATTAATAGTGATAACACATCTCAAGAAGTTCATATGTGGAGTTCACATTATTGCATTTCAGCATTGCATAGTTCTCTCAGCCCTCCAAACACCTGAGGCCTAAAAACCTGAGGATAAATTTCCACCCCCACCCTCCCAGCCAAGGGCTGCTAATTTAATCTTAGTAAAAAGACTGATGAATTACATAACTATTCTTAAAAATGGAGACAGCATACTGGGGAATTTATTAAAAACATTGAGAGTAGGCTTGGTGATTCGGAAAGCCTGAATTGCAAAAATGCCCAAATCGGGCCCAATTCAGGTAATTCGGCTTGGATTCAGCCTGAATTTACATGGCCTGAATCAAGCTGAATCTGAAATCATTCGAATGCCCGAACCCAAATTGCGATGTGGGCATTCAAATGGATTTTGGAGGGTTTAAAGGGCTCCCATCCCTTTAAACTGCATTCCCTGAAGTTCAGCGTGCATTCGTGGGGGAGGGCTGTTAAGAGCTCTCTTAGTTGCAACTCAAGGTCTTTTCTTTTTACAGGGTAACAATGGCATGGCTGTGGATTCAGGGGTGGGGTACAGAAGGAAAGGAACCCTCATGGCCATGGGTTTTTTAAAAGGTTTTTAAAAGTTTTTTTTAACAATTTAAACTTGGCATGGCCATGTATTTGGAGGGAAGATTTAAACTTTAAAGGGACCTTAATGTCATCCTAAAGAATCCTCCCCTCCCCCGGGAGAATCCTCCCAATACTTGCTTTACATTGCTGTCAGTGTTGGGGAGGACTCTCTGTTGTGATCTTGGGGGGCCAGCCTGAACCAGCAAAGGTGTCTGCTGTGGGGAGACAGAGGGAAGGAAGCTGAAGTCCCTCCAACTGAGTCTCTTCTCTTTACAGGAAAGAAAGCTGGGAAGGGATAACTCTTCCTTTTCTATTGTTTGTTTGACCTGTTGTTTTGTGCATGTTATTTATCCCAAAATGATAGAAAGTTGTTTTGTTTAAATTAAGGGTTTGTTAATTTGTTCAAGCAATGTCATGTTTGTTTGTCAGACCTCATGGTGCTGCCATTATATTAACTTTTAAATTTTCCTAGTTCTCCAATGTAGATTGATGTGGCCAACGATAAGCTGTCCTCCTGGGCCCTGTTGTGTGGTTGGTGGCTGGCCACACCTGTATTGTCTTGTTAATGTGTTACCAGGGTGATAAATTGGACATATCTTGGTTATTGATTGCCTTCTGAAGAGATCCACAGAAGTCCTTTTGACCTGCACTGGGACAGGAGGACATGCAGAGCAACTGCCCAAGACTTGGATGATTTTGAAACTCCATCTGGGTTGCCTGGCTGCCCAAAAGTATTAATTGCAGTGGTGTTGGTTCTTCCCAGCCCATTTTGTGCCAGAGAGGTAGAGAGACAGTTCAAGACAGCCTTGAAATTGCCCTCCCTGTATCTGGTGACTGTATAGATCATGCCTTTAAGGGGCACACCAGCCCTACAGAGAAGAGTAGAAGATGGCAAAGGGTTGGATTTTAGTTTAATCAAGCAACTGTTACTTTTAAAAACCATTTGCTTGTAATTTGTTGAATTGTTCTACTGTTGTGAAATGGATGCTAGAAGCATTTTCAGTGTTTTACTTCAGGTGTCTGGATTTTTGGGTGGTGTGTGTGTGTGTGTGTGTGTGTTGGGTGGTGGTGGTCCTTGGGCCAGTACCACTCATGCCTACATTACTTCAGCAAAGAATGTGGTTCTCTAATTTTTTTCCTGGTGTTACTGTAACTGCTGCTATATTGCTCTCATTCCAAACTGTTTACATAAAAGGAGTTTAGATTTATACCCTGCCTTTCTCTCATGTAAGGATGAAGCTTACAGAACGAGTGCCCAGCCAACCAGAGAATGTACATTGTGCCACTGCCACAGCTGTCATTGTCTGGGAGAATTCTTAATTCCAAGACAAATTATGCTGCTGGAAGGGGGGTGGGGAGCGATGCAAAATATGCAAATAGAAGAGGGCAAAGTACAGCCTTCTGACCCTCTGCATGCACTGTATGGTAGCATGCATAGCCATTGTAGGCAACAGAACTTTACCACCATAAATAATGTGGTACTAGATTGGGCCTGCCACAGTGAAATAATTGCTTAGACATCAAATCTCAGCAGGTCTACTCCAAACTGTACTCAGGTCTATTCAATGGGACTACTTTCCAGAAAAGTGTTTGCATGATTAGGTTATTTCCCTCTGTGTAATTACTTGTCATAGATTATCATCTGGGATAAATATGTATATTTTTCCATATGTATATTTTTTTCCTTAAAAGGTCAGCCAGATTTCTGTTCTAAATTCTTGTCTTTATTTTCTACATTAAACAGAAGCACATATAGGACTTTAGAGTTAAGATTGGTTCTTGCATCATAGCTGAGGTTTGTTCAGGGTTTTTATAGAAGTGATTCAAACTATTTTTAAGATCTTCCTTTGTCTGAGTCTCTGGAGAGCCACTACCCATTAGTGCATACTGAACTAGACAATCCATTTCAGTATAAGGCATGTTTAACCTTTCCCCTTTGCCCTGCTAAAGACCTTCCCATTGGAGTAGAGCAGTGGCTCAATGAATGAACCTCTGCTTTGTATGCAGAAGGTTGTAGGTTCCATCCCTGGCATCTCCAGTTAAAAGGACCAAGTGATAGGTCGTGTGAAAGACCTCTACTAAAAATCCTGAAGAGCCACTGCCAGTCTAAGAAGACAATAGTGACCTTGATGAACCAATTGTCTGATTCTGTTTTATATGTTGTGTGGAACAGTACCAGTTTCATATGTTGTGTGAAATAATATCACCTTTTCTCTTCTGAAAGGAAGGCAGGTTAGACTTCTCAAGCTGCTGAGAGCTCAAGCTGTGAGAGCTCTGGCAACCCCGGAAAGGGGATTTTCAAATTGTTCCCTCCTTTTACAGTTTCTCATGCCTCCCAGCTTGGTTTATTTATTTACTAACAGGGCCCTTTATTGTATTGCAGCTGCCTGTGTAATAACAGACCCATAACATTATGATTTACAGGTGGGTACTTTAATGCATAAAAGAAAAAGGAAATAATAATTTCACAGAAGAGAGAAGCTAATGCAATAATTATGGTCTTGCTTCCTTTCCCCCCTCTGCTAAGCTGAAATACTAGACTGAGCAACTGTAAAAAGCTTTCAAACTAATCTAGTTACTTGCCTTGATCTGCTAAAGAATTTGTGCTAATCTGTCTATTTTTAGGACGATTTAGCAGGCTTTGATCTTTTTGTTAATGAGTGAACATTTCCAGCGTCTGAGTGCTTGGCTGCTTGGGCCACTCAATGTCAATAAGACAAAGCAGGAAGGCACTAGAGATGCATTGTCAGTCAGTTCCTCCCAGCTGCTGATCATCCATCAATATAGACATGGAGACTGTCGGAAGATCAGCTCTTCTTTCTATTGATGGGTCAAGGCAGGATGAGGTGAAGATGTATTTGGAAATCTGTCTTAACTAGATGTCAAATGATTTTAAATCTACTGCACTGTGCTTTCCTTTAAAAAAGGGCGCTCCAACTGTTAGGCAGATTTTAACTGGCAGGCTGGATAGTATGGGAGGAGGTGGTCCTTCAGGTACACTGGCCACAACCCAATCTTTTTGAATTGGCAGCATCTTTATGCATGTACAATTTTGTGAAAGCCCGATGCAATCCGATTCACCAGGTGGAGACCAACCACCCAAACCTTTATTGGCATATTGGACAATACAGGTAGATTACAAAAAATAAATTTAAAACAATCCCCAGGTAAAATAATAATAGATAATCTCTTAAAAACAGAGTGACACAACACAGTTTTAAAAAGCAGAACTATCCTTAAAGTTTAGGATATATAATTTCTAGTAAAAGATTGGCCATCAATTCATAAACTACAGGATCAGAATTATTTAGCAAGTATAAGATCTTTTGAGCATCTGATGTCCTGTCACAGTTTAAGAGGAGAGCATGTGCATATTTCCCCTAATTCCCTCATATTTAGTGCAATGGAAGAGGGAGTGGTCTAAAGTTCCCAGTTGATTTAAGTTACAGGAGCAGAATCTCTTCACTCCATTTTTTAAAATCTACCATATAGCAGTGCTGAGGGCAGAACATTAAACCTAGCCATTGATAAGGCTCTCTTAAGGCTAGGGTTCAGCATTATGCATATATAACCTGCTATGCATCCCTGTTTGAAAGGTATCCAGAAGCTAAGGGTTGAATATGTTTTGGATGCTGCTGCAAATAGGTTTTGAGATTCTGTTTCTAGTAATCTTTTTTTCAAACTATTATAGGCTTCAGCAAGGGGCAACATACCCAAAGATTCAATAGAAATGCCAATTTCCTCAATTTTCTTTGTAATTAATGGGAGCCAGTTGGAAAATTTGGGTTTGGTTATTGTTAAATATAAATAGCTTGAAGGGCCCTGTTGAAAATGGACATGCAACCAGAACCTAAAAGTTCTCAACCAAGCATTTGTTTCCAAAATTGATTGTCCAGTTTCTAAACACAATGCCGCATGGGGCACACAATTTGGCTGCCCCATGATTTTGTGTAGAAATTTAGCGTACAGCTTGCCAATTATTGAGAGCAAGCTAATGGGGCAGAAGTTAGCCAGGCCATTGTGGGTCCCCTTTTTATATATAGGGACCACAATGGCTTTCTGCCATATTTCTGGTACAATGCCTGAATTATTTATTTGGGTGAACAGAGTGGCAAGGAGTTGAGCCCACCATTCTGGGTTTGCCTTGAGAATTTCTGTGATAATAATATCTAAGCTCGGGGCCTTTCTGAATTTTAGGCATCCAATCAAATTAGCAACTTTCTGGTACATGACTGGTGGCCAAGATGACCATTTAGATAGATTCCTTGGGAGCTCAGTTCTGTCAGCTATGCTCTAGAGTGCAGTGGTTCTCAACCTTCCTAATGCTGGGACCATTTAATACAGTTCCTCATGTTGTAATGACCCCCAACCCTAACATTTATCCATTTTACAGATGGAGAACACTGATGCAGAGAGTCTTAGGCGACCCCTGTGAAAGGGCTGTTCAACCCGCAAAGGGGTTGTGACCCACAGGTTGAGAACCGCTGCTCTAGTGAAAGAAATTTTAAAAGTATGAAAACCAGTGATTTGCTGGAATAACTGACATAGTGGGATTACAGGAACGATATGTTTTGTTTACTACAGACCAGAATTGTTTGGCATTGTTGGAGATTGTTGCTTGATAGAGGAGCTCCCATTCAACCTCAATATACTTTTGATGTTTCTGTCCTTAAGGAGGTGGAAGTATTTTTTCAAATCAAGAAGACTATAAAAAGTAAGATTGTCTCTTAGTTGACAATGGATTCTGTAAAGATACCAGATTTGATAGTTGGTCTTGATGCACTCTCTATCAAACCATCTGCTGGCTTTTGGACTTTTGTTATTCCTAGCATCAGCACCATTACTAATAGTGTTTATCATTAAAGCTATTAGACTTTCAAAGAGGGAAATTCCCTCCGGTGCCTTTGCATTGATTATCAAGTTTTTGAGTTCTACTACTGGTGCTGACTCCAACATAGCAACTACTGGAGAATTCAGATTAGCCTGTACACTCCCACACACGTTAGCTGGGTGACCTTGGGCTAGTCACAGTTTTTCGGAGCTCTCTCAGCCCCACCGACTTCACAGGGTGTTTGTTGTGAAGGGGGAAGGGCAAGGCGATTGTAAGCCCCTTTGAGTCTCCTACAGGAGAGAAAGGGGGAATACAAATCCAAACTCTTCTTCTGACTCCAACATAGTGGCCATCTCCAGACATGGGGATCATCTTATCTTAGGTAAAAGGTCTTGTTTAAAAGTTGTCTCTGTATCATTCCCACGTAGTTCATTAAATTTCAGACTAAACACAAGAGGAAGATGGTCTCTCAGGTAATAATCATCAATGATAATTTTTTTAAAAAAAATTCCACAGGTAAGGGGAAATCAAAATATAGTAAATTACACTTCTGCCTCATGCAGTTCACCAGGTGTTCATGGCTGTTTGGCATGAACCAAACAGACTGCTTGATTTACTCCAACTTTGGACATGAGAAGTTCAAGTGTTGTACCTGTTTGTGGTGGAAATTGTAGCATTCCTACTATAAAACTGATTCTGTATTACAAAATACAGATTATATCCAGGGTCCCCATTCCATCTCCTGTGTAACAATCACACGTGTTCCATAATTTCTGTGTGCACAGTTCACAATTCAGATTGCAACTTTCAGCATCCTCTCTGCACCATTTTCTCAACCTGAAGCAATTCAGGGGACACAATTTGGCACACTGGGGAAATCCAAAATGCCCAATATTTGGATTCTGATCCCTTTCTACCATGATTTTTATTTATATATTTATGTGATTCATTTATACCCCATCTTTCTCCCCAATGGGGACCCAACACAGCTTATCTCATTCTCCTCCATTTTATCAATTGTAAAGTATTTTCTTTATTTTGGTTTATTTATGGTTTGATGTATTTGTTGTATTTTATGATGCCTTGAGAACTTTTTAAAGTGAACCTCCGGAGAATTGTTACAAACAACATTTGCTATGGTAAAGCAATCGTGTCAGTGCTCCAATGTATGAGGAGATCACAGTTCATTACATCTTAACTCATTTTTGACAGTTTTCTTGGCTATAGTGAGCTCCAGATATTTACAAAATAGATGTAGGCCCAAATAATGAAGAAAAGCCTTGTTTGTTGACTAGATGTGGGCTTGTCACTGATCTCAGCTCTACAGTGACTGAGTAGTCATTGAACCATAATAAAGAAAAGATGAATTATGCCTACCAAGTTATTCTTTGAGCTATTACTTCTCTCCCAATCACATTACTATTGTTTCATTTTCTGTAAGCTATAAAAATGGTATCATACAAGAGTTATACCAAATAGTCTTTATTTCAGTATTTTCTCCCAAAGCAGCATATTTTAATTGCAATCCTAAACAGACGTACAGAGTAGAGTGAGAAAATTGTGTAACTTGTTCTTGCTGTTGTTTCTTTTCACCGGCTGCTTTCACATATTCCAGTGGCTTTATAGATCTTTAACGCCAAAGTCTGTCAACAGCTCTTTTATAGTATCCCGTTATGGGTTCAAGCATGGAACATCGAAATCAAGTGAATTCAATCTAGCTTCCTATACAGAATGTTTGGAATCCCCCATTCTTTGCCCTATGCTGTCTTGTGCTTGGAAGGAGGCCAGCATTTGATGGAAACGAGAGCTTGGTGCCTCACCTTTAAGTTTTGGCTATGAA
This sequence comes from Sphaerodactylus townsendi, assembly GCF_021028975.2. Lineage (NCBI taxonomy): Eukaryota > Metazoa > Chordata > Lepidosauria > Squamata > Sphaerodactylidae > Sphaerodactylus > Sphaerodactylus townsendi. The sequence continues at coordinate 90,092,533 of NC_059431.1, read as the reverse complement.
TTTTCTACAACAAGGATTCTAGCTTTACTTCTCATGCGCTCACCTTCCTTCATTCAATGGGCTGGTGGGCTCATTTGAACGCCAGACTACAAAGTCTGGATTTGCCACTGGACTCTTTACTTATGCTAACTGCTAATAAGATATTTCGTAAAATAAAATATAGACTTTTTGAGCAGGAATCACAGAGACTGGTAGTCCAAGTGAATAAAGTTTGCTCCCCTGTCCATCTGGGCATCCTCCCTCAGTTTACCATCACAGCCGTTTATCTTCATATTTTAACTGATATTATTCTGTCACTCTGTTACTCTGGCTAGATACAACATGCTTCCTTCCACCAGAAGATTCAGCAGAGAAAATCATATTGCAACCACTGATAGAACTTGCATTTGCACCCTTGGATTGGAGGAAACCATTCACCATGTCCTTCACCATTTCCCTTTTTTACGATTCTGTGCAGAAAAAAAAACCCTTTTGTTTGGCCTAGACAGCATTGTGGATTCTGCCAAAACTCTGTTTTTGTTAGACAGCAACTCTGTCTCAATATTGGAACCTACAGCCAGATTTCTGTGTGTCGTCACCGCACATTCTCAATTTTTTGCTAAACAAAACTTTTAATTCTTTCTTTTTAAAAGTTTGTTTTATTTAATGATTTTAATTTTTATATTTTTCAGGCCTATGGTATATTCTTTTTTTAATGCCATCAAATGTTTTAATTCGGAGTAGAGTGAGAGAATTATGTAACCTGTTCTTGCTGTTGTTTTTTTTTCACTGGGTGCTTTCACTTATGCTGAATATGCTCTTTCAATACTTTCAATACATTTTAACCACCATTTGCAAGTGGAATTTGCTGTTTCACACAGTAAAATTCAGGTTTAATGTGCATTGAAAGTGGATTGAAACTACATTATTTGGCACGTGTGAAAGCGCCCCCTGATTGTTGCAACTACTTTTTTTTTCGATTGCAAACCTCCAGGACATCTACCTGATTGTCATAACATTGCAATGTCCTCAATAAAATCACAGAATTAAAGATCAACATGAGCAAAGAATACTGAGGACAGTTAAGAAGTATGGCATTGAAACAACACAATGCTAATTTGACACTCACAAAAATGAACATAAAGTAAGGCAAGTCATTTTGCCTTCATCTTATTTTGACACACAAAGCACTGTGTGGAGAGAGGGTGGGGTGGGGAAGCACCAGATGCTAAATTATGAAAATGATCTCTGCTGTTTTTCTGAATCCACCTTTTGAATGAGAGAAAGCAGCTTTGATTTGCATTTTGCACAGATTTTCAATAAGCATACAATTCCTTTGCTCTCATCTGAGAAGCAAATAAAAATTTTAAAAAATAGAAGAATGTAATCAGGGGAGCAACCAAGCGTTGTTGTTTTTTCCAGGAAGGCAGTTTTCAAAGCAGTCAGGCAGGCAACACCTCTTGCACTGAACTGGAGCCAACAGCAAAGAAATTAACAGTGCCATCTTGTCGCTCTGAATACACAGAGAAAAGTCATCTGTGTAGTTTATGGCAGATGCAGTGTCATGCAGCTGCATTGGAAAACAAAAAGACTGAACTAGCCACTGTGAAGAGCATCATAGATAATTTGAGCATCCACAAAATGAAAATAATTTCATGACAGGTTTTGGAATACCCAGTCTATCAGTGAGGATAATTGCAAAGCTGTCAATTTACCTTGTGTTTTTTCCACCAGCAGGCCTTACAATCTCTGTCATTTACTTTGCTAGAAATAAATTTGGCAACAATTAATCTTGTGAATGGGCCACCCTGGTGAAATTTCCCTGTTCTTTCAAGCTGGTCTTAGGCAAGCCACCATCCCCTCAGTTCTTTTCATACAAGGCGGGACATGGCAACACTGATACAGGGTCACGTATCTGTAGGGCTTACTGAGATAATGGGTATGTAAGTGCCAAGGACAGGCAGTTTATGACTGGTGAGTATGGTTTTTAGGATACATTCCAGCTTACATTTGAGAGAATGCAGAAAAGAATTCATTCTTATGTCACCAAGTCTGCATTATAAAATGTTAATTTGCTAATGCTGATTGTATCCTGCTTTTGTGCTATTGACGAGATGCATGTTTCCTACAATATAGCCTCGGTTGATTTTTCAACTAATTAAAAAACAGCATCTTCTCCATAGCTAAGAGTCATTAAACTACTGTGCTGAGCTTGATCTTGTCCAAAAAAATACCAAAATATTACCATCCTATGCTAAATGTCTGGGAAGCAGACCTCATTTCACTTTGCAATATTTTCCATGATGCCAGAGTCTCAAGGCTGAAAGGGAATCATAATACCACCTTGTAGTTCATCTATCAGAGTTGCAATGTTGAGGTTGGCATTACCATTTGTTCTTATAGGGAAACAGCATTATGGATGGTCCTATGATTTGTCCCATTTTAACGATTTCTTCTCTCCTTCTCATTCATTCTTACTTCCACTTGCAGGTTGCAGCTGCATAGATTTGTTCAAAAGACTAGAATCTAAGGCCCATTATGCATGAAGCACTTTCTGTGACCTTCTAGCCCTGTGGTACCTTCACAGTGGGGTCTCCTTGCATTTCCCTGTTTAAACACAAGGAGGAGCCACATTGTCTGCCCCACAGCCACAATCACTCTCAAGGCTTCCTACCCTTACTCAAAAGGCAAGATATTATCCTTTAAAGATAATATCGATATTGTTTATATTGATATATCAATATATTGATATTGTTGTGGCTGCTTTTTATTGCTTTTGTATTTTTAGGGAAAAGTTGTGGATCCCTGAGGGGGAGGAATGTCCCCGCCCCACTCCTCACAAAAATCCATGGCTGGCTTTTCTTTCAAAATGCAAAAGCAACAAAAAGCAGCCACAACAATATTAATATATCGCTACATCAACATCAACAATATCAATATTAAGAAAGGGCACTAACAAAACAAAATAGGCAATTTTCACCTCATCTTTTGGTTGCAATGACTCAGAAGGAGGGAAACCCACAGTGAGAGGGAAATCTTGTGGTTTCCCCACTCTCACAAACTATGGAATTCTCAGGATCTACACTGATGCTACTCTAATGGCATCAGTACAAGAATCTCTGCCCCGCAGGAACCATACGCTCACTGTGGGGCAGAATGCCAGTTTATAATCAGCCTTAATTTCTAGAACACTATGAATCTGCGATCCATCTGCTACTGAGATGATAGACAAATAGGTACAATTGATAAATGGTTTCAGTTTTGGCACAATTTAGCACATACCAGGAATCTGTCCATACAGTCAGAATACGCAGATGCTGTAGTAACTCTATTGCAATAAGCAACGCTGTCTTTAAAAATGGAATACTGAGGGGGTAGATCAGGTCATAGAGAAAACCCTCAGATTGGTAACTAGGACTGGTAGCAAGGTAGGCCACTAGTCTGTATAGTCTCGCGCCATCTGCTCTGACGGGCAGCCGCTCTCTAAGATCTCAATATGAGTCTTTCCTGCCTTGCCAGTATGGTTGCCAACCTCCAGGCGGGGCCTGGAATTATAAGTAATCTTCAAACATCAGAAATGGTTGACCTGGAGAAAATGGCAGCTTCAGATGATGGACTCAGTCTCTATGGCATCACGACCTTGTTGGGCTCCTCCTTTCTCAAACTCTGTCTTTCCCAAGCACTGCATTAGGGAAGTTTAGGAAGGTGGGTTCAGGGGAGGCAATCAGCGTCACCCACATGATAACATCACTTCCAGTTTATGCGGAAGGGCCAGCATCACACTGGGGTGGGGGCACTCAGGGATGTGATGCCATACAGTTCCCCCTCCAAAGCTGCCATTTTCTCAGGAGGGACTGATTTCTGTAGTCTGGAGATCAGTTGGAATTCTAGAAGAACTCAAGGTTCCACCTGGAGGTTGGCAACCCTATACAACAAAAGCAGCGTACCACTCTGTTCTCTTGCAAGTGTGAATAAGGCTTCAAGGCTTTCCTGTTATACACTTTACTTGCTTTTACTTTGATTTCATATTCCCATTAAGTCACTCCAAAATCTCCTGCTAGCTAATGAGAGTAACCAGCCCCACCTTCCCTATTACTTATTTTTATTGTGCTCTCAATTTTTCTCACCAGATTGCTTATCCTGTTAAAAGCTTTCAGCTTATCATTGGCATCATTATTTGTATTGCCACTTAACCATGTTGGCCTCTGATGCCTTTTTATGTGGTCGGTCTTTACTGAGATATATTTGGTGTGCAGTCGCCTTGTTCTTTTCTTTGCTTAACTGCCAGTGGGGGAAGTGCTGTGCGCAGCCAAGTAAAAGGCAAACAAGCCCAGCAAAGGGGGGGAGAGAGATGCTTTTGAAAAAAACAGAAATGATTTGAGAGATGGTGGCAAAGACCATTAGGTAGGAAGGAAGGATTTTGCTGTTCTAAGACTAATTCAAAGACAACACTAGATAAGCACTCATTTCAAAAGATTTGTATCTGGGTGAAGGGCAATTGTAAGACTTCAAGGGGAATCTAGTAAGGAATGCTTGAATTTCCACCCGATATACAGACTGGTACTGCTCTGACTCCTCAACCCATAATAATGGCACAACACACATGTCTCTGGGTTAAAATTTTGGCCACAGCCAAACCATTTTATTGGCCCAGGAAGAAAAGAAGCGTGAGGCGAAGCATGGGATCTGATCTTTACACTGGGCAGCCCTAGTGCTGTCCCCCAGTGAAAGCTTCCTCCAACCCACCTGTTGGAGGAAACCGTAAACCTTGCGCTTCAATTGTGGAACTCAGTTGGGCAGAGGGCCCTGTTTTGGAGATCCATTTTGCACAGTGCCGCCATAGTGGAACTCAGCTGGGCGGAAGGACCCATGCTGAAGAACCATTTTACTGCCAAGGGGTGCAAGCCTCAGTAGCCCCCCCCCACACACACCTGGGCGTCCTGCCTTGTGGCTTGCTTTGCCCAAAACCTCTTAATGAGGTCCCACCAAAGAGGGCTAGCTCCCTAGCTCCCCACACCATCAGATCAGTTCCCATGTGCAACACACCAGCCTGGCTATGACAGAGAACAGATGCATCAACATTATTCCATAGGGGAGAAGCGGATGGGAAAAACCCGCTGCCGCCAGCCTAAAAAGGGGGAGGGCCATGGTCTGAACAGAGCCTTATAAAGGCTCCCTGCTGGCCCCTTTTGATAACATCATGACGCTGCGCTGGCATCATGACGTCCTTTGCTCATTAAGGACATGGCCAACGCCTGCCCTCTGCCCTTCAAAGGGCAGACACAGTGGGGGCCTTTTCACTGTGCTCTTACCCAGCCGGCAATGGCAGCCACGCTAATTCACGGCTGCTCTTTAGAATTTGAGTTTGACTGTATTAACCAGAAGTTAAATAGAGCTACTTTTCTCAGCCAATACTGACATAAAATTACATAGGTTACCTATTGTAGCTATTTGAATGGTTACATATTTTGGAGCGTTGCATGGAGAAGTCAAAAATTATACTTCCTCTATTTCCTTGTTTTGTTATTCCAACATTTCCATTTTTCCCCTTCTTTTGTGTAAATTATATTGTATAAATTATATTGTGTAAATTGTATTGCAACCTCAGAATTCATATACATTTGATAGACTATTGTACTCCACTTATGTAAATTTATGTAAATTTATGTAAATTATGTAAATTATTTTTGGTTAAGAAACTCAAAACCCATGATTGGCGAGTAGCCAGACCACCTTGAATATCACTTGCCTTGAAAAGCCTACAGGGTCACCATGAGTTGACTGTGATTTGATGGCACTTTCTGTCACCAGTTCATCTGCAGCAAATATTTTTAACCTCTCAGAGAAAAAAATCTATTAAAACAAAGTAGGGGAATGAAACAACAGGTACCCCAGCATCAGTGAGCACTAACAGCATCATTAATTTCTATGCGTTTTTGCACAAAACCCTGAAAGGAACCATTGAGTCCTATAAAGGCGTAGTTTGCATATTTTGTGGCTTTGAAAAAAGGCAGAGGGATGTTTCAAAGACGCAGAAGGGGGATTTCTTTGAGGGGAAAACAGTAGGGGGTAGCGCATCTACACTGTGTTCACTGAGTTCTTGATACATTATTTTTAAAGTGTTTGATTGAATGTAAGAATTCTGTAATCTGTCTCCTAATGCTCATAAGCTTTGCAGCAATAAACTTTCCTAAATGCTAAGTTTCGGAAAATGCTGTGCAGGCAGATGGCAAATATGTGCCTAAAGTCTATCCCAAAGCTGCAAACATTACCATCTGCTTCAGCACTGATTTCTCCATTACAAGTCCATTGGCATTGTTTAGCCTTGTTTTTGAAATCTGATCCTGCGTTATAATTTCATATCCATGCCTCTGGCTGGGAGGGGCTGTGGCTCAGTGACAGATCACCTGCTTCAAGTGCAGCAGGTGCCAGGTTCAATTCCTGCCATCTCTTGCTAAACAATTTCAGATAACCGATATAGTGAAGGTTTATGTAGCAGATGAACCACCTGAGATTTTATAAAGCTAAGCAGAACAACTGATATGGAGTTAGATGGATTGGTAGCCTGCCTCCACATGTATGCTCCATATGTATGTTCAGACTCATGTAAATGTATGTTCAAATTCATGCAAATGTTAACAGACTTGCAGTGCAATTCTGAGCCAAGTCATGCACTTCTAAGTTCACTGAGGTCAGTGTGCTTAGAAGGGTGAAGCTTGGCTTAAGATGGTACTCCATTTCACCTCTTTCCAGGGCACTTAATGAAGGACATGATTTAATAGGTTGGAGATTAGGTGCTGAGGATTCCTCTCATTGATGTGGCTCAGAGAGGTGTTGTAAGGATGCCTAGCTGGAGAGCTGACAGAGGAGGATATATCCCCCCTTTTCTCTCCTGTAAGGAGACACAAAGGAGCTTACAATCTCCTTTCCCTTACACCCCCCCAACAAACATCCTGTGAGATGGGTGGGGCTGAGAGAGCTCTGAAGAGCTGTGACTTGCCCAAGGTCACCCAGTTGGCATGTGTTGGAGTGCACAGGCTAATCTAGTTCCCCAAATAAGCCTCCACAGTTCAAATGGCAGAGCAGGGAATCAAATCCAGTTCTCCGGATTAGAGTGCACCTGCTCTTAACCACTACACCATATCTGAACATCTCTTGCCTGAAAACTCTACCAGGAGTCACCATAACTCAGATGTGACTTGTCAGCAAAGCATTCCGCTTCAAGAGACTTCAAGCAGAAATACATGTTGAGATATTGAGTGGAAAGAGTGTGCCACAGCTGAAGATGAATTATGTACTACAAAATAGAGACAAACAAGTCAAGAATTATAACAAAGCTGAGTTGGGGACAGAAACTGCAGAGTCTAAGGAGCAAGCAGAAGTGACAGGTGAGAGAAGAATAGGGAAAGCATCAGATATAGCCACCAAATCAATGGACTGCAAGTAGCAGCATAGCATGGAGAAAGTCATCTGTGCACAATAATGTTAACATTTGTTTTTAATGGACATCAGAGTCAGATACATTCCAAAGGTGAACACAACAGCAAAGAGAAGCAACAAGTTATGTCAGAAAAGTACTGCTTCAGAAATAGTCATAAAGTTAAAAGCAAGACACACATCTTAATTTGCTAATCCTGTCAGGCTACAACTTCACCTTTCTAGGTTTGTGCAATGGTATTAGCCAGCTGGGAGAGAAGGTGAGAGAAGGACCTGTAGCTTTCCAGATACTAGAACATAATTCCCATCATCTCTTCGTCAGCATGGCCACTGGCCATGCAAAATGACAAACCGTAAACCTTAAACTGGCTCCATGTCCCTATATAGCCAGGGGTGGGAACCTGGCTCTCAGATGTTCAGGAACTACAATTCCCATCATCCCACTCTGTCCAGCATGGCCAATTGGCCATGCTGGCGAAACTGATAAGAGTGAGACCCTAATTTGAAGCCATAATTCTGACTCCAATAATTCTGTCAGATCTCAGGAACTAAACAGAATTGGTACTTGACTGAGAGACTACAAAGGAAGGCTCTGCCGAGGAAGGCAATGACAAAGTGCTTCTCACTTGCCTTGAAAGTAGGAGTGCCAGTCTCCAGGTGGGACTTGGGGATCCCCCAGAATTACAGCTCATCTCCAGACTACAGACATAAGTTCTTCTGGAGAAAATGGAAGCTTTGAATGATGGATTCTATGGCCTTGTACTCGGTTGAGTACACTTCATCTCCAGGCTCCACCTCTAAAATTTTAGGAGTTTCCCAACCTGGATCTGGCAACCCAAACCACATAAAGTCTGGCAACCCTACTTGAAAGCCCCTGCTGAGGTACCATACATCAGTTGTGACTTCAAGGCATGTATATACCATTGTACCTACTTTTCAGCTAGTTTCATGTAGACTGATCTCATACTTTTAAAAGGTAGGTTCCTATTTTTAAAAAAATATATACATCTAAATACAGATAGCAGAGATGTGACAAGTAGGGGCTTAAAAACATGTGATATCCTGCATAATCAGAAATCCCATCTTCATAGAGCTGAATCTGATTACCAGTACAATCATAAGACTCCTTTCCTGGGAGTAAGCACGATTGAGCAGACCTGCAAAGGATTCAGAATAGACCTGGTCAGGATGGAATTGTGCAACTCCAATTTGAATGTACTTTAAGCAGCAAACTAGAACATGTTACTTTTCTATGGGATAAAATGATCCAAAGCAACCCTACTGCTAGCAGATGTTGAGGCGTCCACTTGAGGAAGTAAAAAGTTGGAAAGGGGGAGAGGAAAATGCAGTGCTTAGCATCATCATGTTAGCTTACTCTGCTCCCTCCCAGTGGTGCCTACAAGAGGACATTCCACTGACAGGTCTTTCACAGTTTCCCCATTCCTTTGGAAAAATGAGCCTTATATTTTCTCTAGAGACCGCATTACCCCATATGTCCCAACTCGACCACATTACCCCTTATGTCCCAACTCGACCTCTGCGTTCGTCAGAGGCCAACTTACTGGAGATCCCTGGCCCCTCAATGATGCGGCTGGCCTCCATTCGGGCCAGGGCCTTTACAGCTCTGGCCACTGCCTGGTGGAACACTCTCCCTCCAGCTGTCCGGGCCCTGCGGGATCTGGGCGATTTCCGCAGGACCTGCAAGACTGAGTTGTTCCACCGGGCTTTTGGAGAAACCAGCCGCTGAGTGTGCCCCCTCCCCTATACCATCGGGACCCGTTACTGGGATATTTGGGTCCTCCATACTATCAGGACCCGCTACCTCTTCCTCCCCCTCCTAGGAGGATTAGATTTTAGATGGGAGGCCATTTTAAGATACAATAGTTGCTTTATTATATTTTTGGAAATATTGATTGAAGTTTTTATCTGTGGTTTTATGCTGTACACTGCCCAGAGCCCTTCAGGGATGGGGCGGTATATTTAAATAAATAAATAAATAAATAAATAAATAAATAAATAATTAATAGAGTAAAGGGTGGGAGCAAAGTGTGCCCAGTCATCCCCTTTAATTGTGGGGGTTTCCATGTCCTTGTGGGGAAAAAAATCTGCATATAGAAGTTTCACTTCTGTTTTATATATAGGATAGATGCCATGCTGGCAAAGCTAGCAGTTTTCCAGGGCTGGCCAGATGCCTTTTCCCATTTTTCATTTCCCTATTGTCATTGCGCTCCTTTTCATTTAATCCATTGCCATCACTCATGTCCCCAATTTTGTTGCTTCTTTTATGCCAAATTTTGTGTACCATTTGTACGCTTGACCCAAAACAGTAGTCCAGCAAATTTAGCAGGAAGACTTTAGCCCAGAGGAATGCAAATTGGTGCACAAAGACTCCTGGCTTCTGTTTGGACAAGACTGAATTACCCACACTGATGTCAGAATGCTCCCCCCTTATTTACTATTCATTTGGGAATCAATGTAGCTACCATGTGATTTGGGATCTACATATCCATCAACAACAGGGAAATTTAATAGGCTGGAGATTTCAACCAAATGCTGGATTTAAAAAAATCTAGTTACCTGAGCAAATTAACCCACAGAAATACGAGCCTTTTTGAAATGCTTCATAAACCAAGTGAGGGTTAATGTTGTTCGCAGCAGTTTCAGGAAGTAATAAGATACAGGGCCCAGTGAACTTCTTATTCTTTAACTCTCATGTCAGTTGTTTTTCTTGGTACAACCCATTTTATCACAACAAAAGGTAAGGAGGAGGAAGAGACCTTCTGTTCAGGAGAATCTGTTCAATGAAGTATCGGTCCTCTGCGACCTAACAGATTTGAACCAAAGTCAATTAACAGATGGCAGATTGGAGGGGGAACACAAATGCAGCTCAATAAAAGTTTTTGTCTTCATTCCTATTGCTAAATCAAAGAATGGAAGGATGAGTGTAACTTTATAAATAGAGAACAGTTTTGCATATCACACCGAAACTGGTAGTGCCATTTTAATAACCTTCTTTCATGTCCAGGATGCTTTTTGTTTTGGCATAATCTTTTAAACTTCCACACACTAGTGCTGGCAGAGTCCAACCTCCAAAACTCCAAGCTTTATGGTCTATCTTTCTCCCCACCCCCAGTCAAGTCACATCTGGCTTATGGTGATCCCAGGTGGGGTTTTCAAGGCAAGAGACTTTTAGAGGTGGTTTGCAGTTGCCTGTCTCTATGTCACGATCCTAGTATTCCTTGGAGGTCTCCCATCCAAACACTTGCCAGGATCAAGGCTGCTTAGCTTCTGAGATCTGATGAGATAAGGCTAACCTGGAGTATCCAGGGTTTGTCTACCATAACATATTGTAAATAAGACCATACCATATTCTCAAGGAACCAACTACAAGTAGATAACTATTGATAGCTGGCTCACACCATACTTTGTTTCTCTCTTAAAGCTTATGATTTTATCCTCCAGTTTCTACCACTCTCTAGCATAATCTATTAGACAAAACGGACACCCCCAAGTACACTCTGGGGAAGTGCTGACATTATGTTGAGTGAGTTTCTACTGGGGAACCCTGCAGGGGCCCAGTTCTGGTAGATAACACCATAGCCTGGGGGAGGATGGCCTTCTACCTTCTACCACTGCTGTGCTCCTTGTGCCATTTGGGGTCAGGAATGGTTCAGTGCAAAGAAAACTCTTCCTTAATCCCCAAAGGCTCTACCAATTCAATATATGCCATTTCGGCTTCATGGAGTTTCTGCCTCCTTCAATGACTCATGGAAGTCATCTACAGGGATCCAAGAAATGAAAGCCCCTTCCTTCTTATACATCCTGGCCATTATTTTTATCTAATTTGTATGTCACTTTTCCATTTGACTAACATGCAAAGTAGTTCACAAATAATAAACTGAATATTTCATATAATTAAAAACATTGAATACAGTCCACTGCAGACCCTAAACCAAAGTTTAATCTTGATTTAGATACTGATTAGTGTGTACGTGGTGGAATCAAAGTATGCTTAACACACATATTTACACATCACAGGTAACCACAGCTAGTATTTAACTGCAATTCTGAGTTATCCCATTACATGAATGATGAATGAAACTGTAATTCTCAGCATGAGAAGGTCATGAGAAGAAGCTAAGTGTACATTCAAGCCAAGGAACAGACCATGTTTATGTGCATTTTCCCTTACTCATGGTTCCCTGTGACATCTAAAAGACCTAGATAAGTGTAGTGATTAGAATGTCAGACTAAAAGCCGGGATACACAAGTTCAAAACTACACACTGCCATGAAACTTGCTGGGGTAATTTTGGCACTGTCAGCCTAATTTATCACATGGGTTGTTATGAGAATGAACAAAAGAACAATGTATGCTGTCCTGCATTCCTTGAAGGAAGGGTGAGACTGAATTGTATTTGAGAGAAGGCTCCAGTGATAGACATCCGACTAGTGCAATATAACTTTGAGGAACAAACTAAATGCCATTTACGCCACCACCATCTCTATTTTGGTACACAGATAGACAAGCTTAACAGTTGTTTTCATACACTCTAGAAATAACTTCATTTGCTGTTGAGAGTTCTCAAAGTGGAATACAACTTTTATAGATGACTTTTCTCATACACACATTCTTTTCGTACAACACTAGTTACAACTATCTTGGGCCTATTCAAACCAATGAACTAGAATTAAAAGGTTCATTATCGGTTCGCTTAATCCCCAGTTCCAGCCATTTCCCTCAAATTAAGCTGTGCTTCATGCATGATTTGGTTTTACAGATATATGTCAATAGCAAGATGACTAGCTCCTCTTTAGAACAGTATTCATCCTCTGTGTGTGTGTGTGTGTGTGTGTGTGGTGGGGACTGTGTGTTAAACTGTTTAGGCAGTATTAGATTTGGCAAAATGTGCGATGTTTTGAATAAAGTCTCTAGTTGGCATTTTAAAGGATTTTACAAATCAAATTTCCTCATGGGAATCTTTGTATAAAGTTTACACATATGGAGCTGTGTGGATGAACAGGAAAGAATAAAATATAAACTTGGACAGGAAACACACACACACACACACACACACACGTATACATAAATTATATTAAGTAATTCAAATACACTGTCTGTTGACAAATACAAGGTGAAACCCTCTATCAAAATGTTTCACATGCACCTGAAAACATGGTGTGCATGCAAAAACACTGTAGGATAATTCAGGGTTGCACATCTTAGATGGCTCAGAAAGCCACTTGGTTGAAGGAACAGTAAAAGAGAAAAACAAACAAACAAACAAATGCCACTTTGTTAATATCAGAAAAGCATCTTTGATTATTTTGAATCTGTTCTCCCATCGTTTCTATACAGAAAGAAAAGCACCCTCTTTTCTTTCTGCTTTCATACCCACACTATGTTCATTCTCTTTATCTCGCTCCACCCTACATGGTGTCCATTTTCTCTCTACATTTTCCTCTTACAGCTTTTTTCTCTCAGCATCCTTGTTGGATGAATTGTTCTGAATTTTCTTTTATCTTTCTCTCCACATACCCCATTGTTTCTTCTTTTTCTTATATCACCCCATCTTTGTTACTTCTCTTTTTCTTTATCAGTTGAAGTTCTTAAGACACATACCTTTGTTAACGCTCCTGCTTTTTCTCCCTTTCTCTCTCTCTGCACCCTTACCACTTATTGTGCCCTGTATGCTAGGAATCATAAATAATGGTTTCAAACAGGAGCACAGTCCAGTTTCTCTGTCTGGAGCTGCAATCACAACAACTTCCTTTCTCTCTGTTCATACTGATACCAAGTCCTGGAATTGACAAGAGGAGTCTAAAATGGACTAAAAGAACAGAAATGTCAAAATACCACACCACTCATCCCTTCTATGCTTATAATCATTTCCATTTTCTATCCGTTACCTTTGCCTGTTTCCTTCTGCACTCCATTTTACATTATTTCAGTCCATACCACCATGGTTCTCTTTGAGTCTCCACATCTGTTAGACTTTTCTTTCCTTTTCCCCTTTCAGCAGATCTTTCTGCACCCCACTTTTCTTTTTCAAAGAGTTGTCAGCTTACCAGATCAACACTGCTCTTGAGCCTTTAATTGCACTTTGACAACCTTATATAATCGGAGACAACCTTATATAATCAGAGCTATTCTGATAAGGTTAAAGTAGTCATGCGGGTCTTGGTTGATGATCATTGTGAATGTGGCTCTCTTTGAGCTGCAGAGTGAGTATGATTGGTTCAGCATCTGAACTGATGTCCATGCCCATCAATTGTTTTTTTTCTAATTGAAATGGGTACTATTATAACATTTCTGCCATTAGTGATATTCCTGGTGTCATGACACAATGCAGAGGGTGAAATGCCATTAGGTAATTGATTAAAGACCTTTTTTGCATTTTAAAGGGCACAGAAAAGAAAATTACCTGTTTCAATTGAGGCTTACTATTTAGTTGTCACTATGTACATTTGGTGTCTGCCTATTATTATCATGAATTCCCTTCTCCATTTGTTTATTGACATAGTATAAGCTTAACAGTAATAGCTTCCTCAATTTGAGCCACTTAGCACTATTATTAGGGATATCATCTAATGGAAGAAATAGGGTAATGATATAAGTGGTTGAACTCTTCAGAGTTGACTAGAAACTGCAATGATTTGACCCTATACAATAAGCAGCTGCTGCATAAGTGCAAAGCTACTTGTTGCAATGAGGAGCTCACCTCATATTTAACTGTAGGAGTCAAGGAAGTTTGAATGACAGTCTTCAACTGGGGAAAGCGCATCAGATCACAAGGATACTAATGAACCAAAGGATGGATCCAAGGATTGATTAAGAAATATTCAAATCTTGACATGATATGCTCCAGTAAGGGGGGAAAAACTAAGAGTAAAAAATACACTTAAATTCCTAGAAGGTGATGAAAAAGGAACAGAAAGCAATCCAAAATATGAGTACAAGTAAGAATTCCATTTTAGCAAGATTGGCATCGTGATCCAGAGTTACATCCATCTAAGTCTGTTGAATACAGAGGATTTAGAAGGAGAGTTTCAGAAAACAGCAGAATAAGCAAGAAGTTACAAACTTCGAGTAAGATGAAACATTAGAGGGGGAAATACAGTGGAAAAAATAAAGCTGACACCTAAAGGATAACATTTCTCAAATTGTTTGGACTTGTTGGCACTGGGAAAAGATGAAAGTAGGACACACTGGTGGGATGGGTGAAGACATTCTTATCACCTACCTATTGGCTGGGTGCCACCAATTGCTTACAGCGATCAGCACTTCCAAGTGGTATTGAGAAGGGTGGGGAAGAAAATTGGTGACTTTTTATTGTTTTTATGCTGCTGTTTCACTGTTGGCTTTTTTGTTACTTATTTCTTGTAGTATTTGATTATTTTAATTGCTGTATTACTATTGCTCTTTTTTCCGGTATTTTAGTGTGAACAGTTAGTTGTATTTATTGTTTAGTGGTTCCTATCTGTTTCAAAATGAATGCTGTTCACATCAGCAGTTAATGCAAGTTTTATTTGTAATGGTTCATTCTTGCTTGTCATTATATATAACCAAGAAATCATGTTTTTCATCCATGTTTCATCCATTGAACATTGAGGTTTCATTGAAGTTGCACTGAAAGTTTCATAAATGGATATTTGAAATGTAAATTAACTTGGTCAATCGTGAATTAGCAAAAATGTGTTGTGGTGAATTGTACAGTGTGTGTGTGTGTTGTGTGTATATACTTAGGAAGGTAGGTATCTCAGGTCCAGGTTAAGGGCACATGACTGTTTTGGATTTTTAATTTGGGGAGAGGGCAGCAAAGATGCTCCTTAAGTCACCATTTGGTTTAGAGCTAGCCCTGTGAAGTTTATTCTTCCATAGACCTAAAAACAGAGCTATCCAATTTTAATATTACAATAATCCCATCAAGTGAGAAAGGCTTAAAGGCAGTTAACTGGACTGAGGCCACACATTGTAGTTTCATATCTGTATTTTTGAACACAATTTCTATTCATAATGCCTTTATTTGGGGTTGTAGTTAATGTATATGACATTTTAGCTATTTTTATTTCTCTGTTCATTGCATACATTAAACTGTTGCACTGGTTCTCCAATTTTGTAATCCAGTTTGACCTCATTACTTGTATCTATTATATTATTTTTATTGCATGGACTATACTGTTTTTAGTACACTGCTCTCTAATTTTGTAATCCCACTTTATTGCATCATTGACATCTGGTAATATGAATTTTTAAATAGGTTTTATGAATTTTTAAATAGGTTTTTATTAATTTTAATAAGTTTTTTGAATTTTGGTAGGTTTTATTAGGTTTTATGGATTTTAAAATGGTTTCATTGTTTTAGTGTGATATATTATAATTTTTTTAGGTGTATCGATATTTTATGGTTTTTATCTTGTGTTGTAACCTGTCCTGAGACTTTCAGATATAGGGTGGGTTAAAAATACAAACAAACGAACAAATAATGCAGTTTCAATTGTGTGATCTCCCTTGAGTCTCGGTGAGAAACACAGACTACAAATAAACTGAGTGGAAAAAGTAATCTGACCTGGATGACTCAGACTAGCCAGATCTCATCCAATCTCTCGAAGCTATGCATGGTTTGCCCTAGTAGGGACATGGATGAAAGACCAGTAAGGAAGCCTAGGTGGCGACACAAAGTCTGGCAATGGCCACCCACCTCTTTTTGTCTCGTGCCATGGTTACCACACATGGTTACCGCAAGTCAGCTGCAACTTGATGGTACATTCCACCATCCAAAAAGGCAAATAAATACTCTCCCTAATGAATGAGTATGAGCTACTGGTATGGCATGTTTGAAAGTCTTTAAGAAAAGAAGAAATCACACTCATTACCAGTTTTCAGCCTGGACTACACATGTGCAGCAACAGCAAATGAATGGGAACGTAGAGAGGATTGGAACTTCGCTTTCAACATCTTTCTGCACAAATGGCTCTGTATTCATTTAAGGATAAACAAAAGGGAGTCGTTGTCCACATTTTGCTAGGGTTCCTAGCATTTTTTCATTATTTTTATCAAGGAAATCAAAATAAAATGATCAACAGTCAAGCATACGTTGCTCACACTGATTGTTTGGAGCTGAGTTGAGCATTTGGGTGGATCATTTCAAAAGTTTGCTTGCAATGCAAATGGAATTGTAATTTTATTAGGTGTGTAGTGGTGGCAGCTTATGTGAGACAAGCTGTATATATTTATGTGCTCTTTTGGTACCAGTACAGTTGGCACGATTAATCCGTGAGTTGTATTCACCATATTCATGCATGCTTGAATTTGTGGAATGAATGACACTACCCAGGACACAGTATGAGGGTAAATATTTTGTGATATATACTGTAATGATGCAAGAAGCCAGAAATGTTAGACAGAGAGGTTATACAAGTGTCACTCCACTGTAAGATCAAGATAAGAACGTTTTTGTTTCTGTTGGGCTGGCATTGTGGGTAGATAGAGAACAGAATTATAAGAATGGGCATATGCAGTCACATTTGATCACAGTGCGAACACATTTGAGCATTTGAAAAAGACCACAGCTTTTAGCATTCAACTGTGTCAGTTACAGTTTATGACCACATAGTGGTCTCAGTGGAAGAATAATTGAGTCTCTCTTTGCCTCTTCTCTCTACATACATACAGAATAATGTTTGGTGTTTTAATTTACTTGGATCATGGTTTGTTTTCCTGTTTTTTGTTGGTTGGTTTGTTGTACATACCCTGTATATTCCTCTCAATGTTGTTTTTGTGAGTGACTTTGAAAAGGTTTCACCCAGGAAACAAATAAGTGTAATGATTTTGAATAATTGCTTCTTTTGAACAATAGGCAATTTTACTACCTCATTTGCAGAATAGTGAGTAGCTTCTGTCCACTACAGAAAAACAATCAGAAACTTGGCTGCTGTATCAAATAGGCAATAAAATAGCGTATTTAGCAAATGAAATTAGAAAATTTCATTTGCTTGCTTTGCAAAGTCAGCAGCAGTGGGCTTGCTTAAAGATGTGTTTAAAATATTTTGATGGAGATATCGTAAATCTCTAGGGAAATATCCTAAAGGAAACACAGGACCGTTCCTGTTAAATAGTCTTCAAAATATTCATCTCTCTTAAAGTAATATGTGTGATTTATTTCACTCTCCTGTTCCGCATAATGACTTTAAAGAAGCATTGACAATTCTTTTTTTTAGTTATTTTAATTTCTACAGTCTCTCTGCTCACATTGTTTCAGATATAATATAGGTATTTGCATAGTGATATTTCTGTTCTTGTATTACAGAGCACACAGAGATCTTGAGGGAGTGGGTGGAAGCAGAATGAATTACCATTGGTCTCACAATATAAATTAAATGTAGCCTTTCTTTGTACAGGTGCCTGGAGAAACCACACAGAACTAGATCTACGACTATTTGCTAGCTCGAACAGATGGGCAGCAATTAATATACATCCCATATATGAGGTATCTGATATGTGTTTGTATCAAGCACAGTTGACTTATGGTGACCCAAGCATGGGGCTTTCACATCAAGTGAGAATCATTGGTAGTTTGTCATTCCTTTCCTCTGTGGAGTCTTCCTTGGTGATCTCTCATCCAAGTACTGACCCTGCTGAGCTTCTGAGATCTGCCGAGATTGGGCTATACCATACTGCCTTCCCTCCCTATATATAGATGTAGATTACTCTTTGGACCCCTAAACCAAATTTCACCAAACCTGGGTGGTATCATTAGGAGAGTGTCCTAAAGATATCCTGAAAGTTTGGTGATTCTAGTTTAACAATTGCACCCTGACAGGAGGCACCCCCCCAAATTTCCCCAGATTCTCCTTTTAAATCCACCCCCTTCAGCAGGGATTTAAAGGGAGAATCTGAGGTCCTCAATTTAGAAGAAGAAAAGGAGTTTGGATTTATATCCCCCCTTTTTCTCCTGTAGGAGACTCAAAGGAGCTTACAATCTCCTTGCCCTTCCCCCTTCACAACAAATACCCTGTGAGGTGGGTGGGGCTGAGAGAGCTCCAAAAAGCTGTGACTAGCCCAAGGTCACCCAGCTGGCTGTGTGGGAGTGCACAGGCTAATCTGAATTCCCCAGATAAGCCTCCACAGCTCAAGCAGCAGAGCAGGGAATCAAACCCGGTTCCTCCAGATTAGAATGCACCTGCTCTTAACCACTACGCCACATTGAAAGTGATGCTGTTTCAGAGTGGGGGATAATCCACCCCAAAACAGCATCACTTTCAATGCTGTTTAACTGGAGACCCCAGATTCTCCCTTTCAGGTGGATTTAAAAGAAGAATTTGGGCTCTCTAGTTTAAACACCTTTGAAAATGATGCTGTTTGGGGATGGATTCCAGCATTACAGCGGCTGCCGGGGGGGGGGGCCAAAACTCAGATTTTGCATTAGGCTCCATTTTCCCTCTATGCCTCTGCCCAGAGGGGAGGGCAGAAGGAACTGCCTGCTGCCGGCTGGAAGCCCAGCTGGTGGGGGGCAGGGGAGGGCTGGGCAGGGCAGCGGAGTCTGCTGTCTCTGGCCTCAGAGAGCTGCTTTGATAAGTATGAGGCTGGGGGTGGGGCCTGGGGAGGCATGGCCATGCCCTAAGGGTGGATGTGGCCCCACCCCCGAACCCCCCTAAAAATCTATACCTACGTCCCTGGTTTAACCTCCTCTTCAGTTCTTTTATAGCCTATGGGGAATCTTTCTGGGCTCTGCCCTCCCCCCCTGCTGTTCTTAAGGTAGAGGCACCATGTTTTCTGCATTGCTTCTGGTGTCTATCCTTAGCAAAGCCTCCCAAGGTTGGGTAAGAGGGCCCAATTTTATGGATGCCTCAATGGAGGAAAAATTGAGGTCCATAAAAATGAACCCCTTGACCCAGTCTTTACCAAACGTTCAGTTCTTCTAAGGAGAGCCATCATCAGCTACTCTGCAAATTCGATGCCTCAACTTAAAAAAAAGCCCACCACTAAGCCATAGCCCCTACCCATTGCTTAGTGGGAATTAAGCTGTGGATAGATAGATCTACATGCTGGTTCCAGTAATCATGGTTCACTTTCAACCTCTCCCTGTTTACTTCCTTATCGGTCAATGAGTGCCACACAACTGCCTATAAATCCTTACGCAGGGCATCTCTTGACAAATATGTTCAAATGCCAAAGGTAGCATCTGCCAATGTAATAATAGTAATAATAGCAACAAAGAATCTATTTTCAGTAATGTCTCTCACACATTTGGTTAACTTCACTATTTTAACGTAGTCAATTATTATTTTTATATGGCAGTAACAAAAACCAAACAGTTATATAAATCCAGGAGGGAAAAAAAAATCTGGAATGATAGTCTGTATATGTCAGGATTCATCTCTGTCTTATTTATATGCTGGTGGTTTTCAAAATAGCCTTCAAAATAGAACGGGACGCTTCTCATATGGCAGAGTACTCAAGGGAATACTAAGGGCTGTCAAACTGAGGCGCCCATTTTTGACTTCTCTGATTTCTACCGCAAATCCTATAAATTCTTGTTTGTGCTCTTCCAGTCTGTGATTAAAATATATAGTATTTCCTATTCTAAATATTATTGCAAATTGGGCATGCAGCATTGGCTTTAGTAATAATGTTGAAGGATAGTTTAAATGTTGCAGCCACCATTAGGACACTAAAAGAACTTGGTGATGAATGATGCTAATATGGACTTTTTGCACAATGCTGAAGCATATATGGTGGTGTTTTGAAGTTATGCCATAGTGGAAGATGTAACATTTAATTGACCCAAGGTCATTACTAATTTCATGATATTTTTTTCTCTACCTCAACCATTAGGAATTTAGCGCCTGCCTTGCTTGAGATGAAACTGGAGGAAAATGGGAAACTTGCTACTTGTGTTCTTTGCATCTATTTACTTATGTTAAAATGGATTACATTTTAAGGACTGCAGCAGAACTAGAATGGTTGGGCACCAGGAACAGACAGAAAATGACTTTGAGTCACATAATAGGATATAACTGAAGTGTAGTCTCTTAATAAAATAGTTTACTAATTTCTTATCTATATAAATCTCCATTTCCTTCAGACTAGAAAGTGTGAACAATTAAATGAAAAACCTCTCTCAATTTTTCCTCAGAAGCAACTTTCTGTCCATGTGCACTTCCTTAATCCTCAGATACTACCTTTCCCCCAGGCATAAAGGATACACAGTACTTTGAAGAGAAAACTTTTTTGCCAAGAAATGAGAAGTGTGCAAGTCTGGACACCCATGGGTTAATTAGCACTCTCCTTTCCCCCCTTGACTGGTAGCAGAATCCGGGTTTGTGGTCACACTGCATAAAGTACCTATTCTGACAGAAATTCAAAGAAAGAGTTAGGAATTCACCCACCCTGATAGTCTGATTTTTCTGCAATTACTTTATCACTGTTGATCTGCATAGAGAGCTTGAAGTTTTACTAGGATGAAGGGAAGGAGCAAGGTTTGATGATTTAAATAGAAGTAGATGGCAAGTGAGGGTGGCATAGCAAAGTGACTGACTGTGGCCTACCTTGTGCAGTCACTTCAAATCTATGTGACGGAAATCCCCTCTGCTTGAAATCCAAATAGTTCTTGCAACATGACAGGTAGACAGTGAGGGGAGAAGGAATGATAACAGCAGACCACTTACTGAGTACAAACTACCTGTGCAGAGTCAAGTGCTAACACAGATTATATTCTTAGCTCTAACTTAAATTGCAAATGATTCAACGTTAGAAAATTCTCTTTGGCATAAGAGGTGACTATCAAGCAACACTTTCCTTATAAACTATTTAGTGATCAACTGGTGAATCTGTTAGTAATCATTAGTACCTGATAATTATGTCTTGGATGACCTCACACATTTTATTTCAGTGTACAAGATGGTGTGTGAAGCGCAGCTACAAATGGCTCATGCTCCAGCTATTCCCTAATGAATTGGGGCAGTCACAAATATTGGTACTGACTTGGCATGCTGAGAATTTCAACATGAATATGATTAACAGGCAGACATACTTTGTTCAAACTATTATATGCAAAGTCAGCTCCTGATTGGGTCACTGTATTCACTGCTGAAGCTTGTATTGAGAATGTGCTGTGCCAAGAAGTCTGTGCTTGATAAGCAGCAGTTTTACTTCAGGGCCAGGTTGTTGCAGCCTGGTGGTTGCTTTTGCTGAGTTTCAGAACAAAATCATCTCACTTAGAGAAGATAGATGGACCTCTATGTATTATAAAGCATGGAATTGCTTGTTGCATCCATCCCTTCAGTGACCAACACTAGAGAGATTATATTGCCTCCTTCCTTCCTTCCTTCCTTCCTTCCTTCCTTCCTTCCTTCCTTCCTTCCTTCCTTCCTTCCTTCCTTCCTTCCTTCCTTCCTTCCTTCCTTCCTTCCTTCCTCCCTCCCTCCCTCCCTCCCTCCCTCCTCCCTCCCTCCTCCCTCCCTCCCTCCTTCCTTCCTTCCTTCCTTCCTTCCTTCCTTCCTTCCTTCCTTCCTTCCTTCCTTCCTTCCTTCCTTCCTTCCGTCCGTCCGTCCGTCCGTCCGTCCGTCCGTCCGTCCGTCCCCCTCCCCCTTTCCCTCCCCCTCCTCCATTTGCAGAGTTACCAGCCTATAGCTAGGATATGAGGATCCCCCAAAATTACAGCTTATCTGCATACCATGTATTCCACTGAGGTCCCTTTCTTCCCCAGGCTTCATTCCCAAATCTTCAGGAATTTCCCAGTCTGGATCTAGCAGCTCTATCTCCATCCACTCTTGGTCGCTGGGGGGACCTGGCAAACCGATCAAGAAATTAATGTAAGAATTGGTCTCATGATTAGCTGTGTTTATGGACAGCTATTAAAAACATACAGTTACACCTAAATAGTAAGTCTCAATCACCAAATCTTTTAAAAAAACCCAACTCTTTTTATTCTGTGCTTTTAAACGGTAGAGGCAGCAGCAGCAGCATACAGGTGGTATGTGGATGCTGTGAGAAAACAGTATAATTACAACAACTGAATACATGTGAAGTCACTTGGACAAATCATATCAAATCAACATAGATTTGTCACTGGACAGTCTTGTGAGTGGCCCTACATCTAGCTGAATGGAGACAGCATGACCTTTTGCATGCTTCCCATTTTAATAACTAGTTTGCGATTCAGTATGGTCAGTGCTTTTTCTGCACAAGTCACCAAAAATATTTCCAAAACATTTTTGATCCCCCACCTAGTTTGTCCATACTCACCCCCTTGAAATGCTTCCTGGCCACCATTTTGTGATTCTTCCTTCCTTCCTTCCTTTTTTTGATTCTTCATGATTTGATACTTCAGTGCTTCATGCTGCGATTCCCCGTAGCTCATACACTTGAAGCTTTGATTTCACGTCCAGAAAATAGATGAAAATTTCGATTTCACATCCAGAAAATAGATGAAAATAAACAAGTCAGATGAAGAGGAAAAAGAAGAAGAGGAGGAGAAGGAGGAGTTTGGATTAATATCCCCTTTCTCTCCATTCTCTTTCTCTTCCCACAACAGACACCTTGCAAGGATGTAAGGTCGAGAGAGTTCTGAAGAAATGTGACTAGTCCAAGGACTCCCAGCCAGAATGCAGGAGTGGGGAAATGAATCAGGTTCACCAGATAAGAGTTCACCACTTATGTGGAGGAATAGAGAATCAAACCCGGTTCTCCAAATTGGAGTCCACTGCTCTTAACCACTATACCATGCTGGCTCTCCACAGAAGATGGAACCTATAGATTACACAGGCGGTGGAACCAAACACAAAATGGTTGCTACAGGAGACAAAGGAAGATCAAATACAGGGAAGGAGTAATTTAAAAAAATATACAGACAGAATAAAACAAATACTGCTGGCAGCTGCTGTTGAAACATGTTATGTTTATGTACATAGACAATTGGACTGTCAGAAGACCTGCTGGGTAATAGCCCTATCTGGCTCCATCCACTTCATAAAAACACTTGATGGGTACTAGGTAAGGTGTTGTTTGATGCCATGTTGGTTCATGGCTAGCATGTTGGGGATTTCTGGTTTAATAAGTAAAGGTAAAGTTTCCCCTTCAGTCGTGTTCGACCCTGGGGTAGCACTTCAAGCAGTGATTTCATAGGCAAGCCGTTTTTGTGTGGTAGTTTGCCATTGCTTTCCACTTCTATTCTTTACCCCCTAGCTATGTGCTAGGTACTCATTTACCAACCAAGGAATGTATGGATGACTGAGTTGACCATGAGCCAGCTGCCAGGATATCTGACCCACAGGGGGCTCGAACTCCTACCGTGTGAGTGGCAGTGCAAGCACTTAACCACTACGCCACACAGCTCCTAAACATGCCTGTTCCTATGAGTTGTTAGAAGATGTATAGGACCAAGATGTATAGGATCTGGTTTAATATGTGCCTCTAAACTCTTGGTCATAGTGAACTCTAGCTTTTAACAGCAGAGTTCTCTAAATCTAACAGTCCCCTTATATTGATCCTATACATCTGCTAACAACTCATAGGAACAGACATGTTTGTTGGTCTGATCACAACCAGCCTTGGCCAAGAGAGCAAAATGCAAGCCGTGACTTGCCTTAGTATGAGAGAAAAGAAAGATGCCTTAATACAGCATTTATTGGCTTTTATAGCAAAATGGACTTTCTTTCTCCACAGGAATAAAGGTTTATAAGCCCTTAAGAGAATGTGGGCCACAAATCAAAAGAAATAAAATTTCTATTAAAAGTTTAGACTATTTTGCAGACTCTTTTTACAGCAGGGGAGCAATTCAAAAGATAGTGCAAGGCATATGCCTTTATTTTGCCATAATATTCACAACATATGCAATATTTAAGCACTACACTGCTGTTTTTATTTTCAGATAACAGGGAAAAGCAATTATGTAAAGCTAACAAGCTTAATAGAAATAATGAAAAGCTCTCTATTTTTTATGAGAATACCACATACAGGCCAATCATTTCCATGTTATGTAATTTCTGTCTTGTATGGCAGGTATTTATGAAAGAGGGGTAGAGTGGTTATTGTTTTGATTTTGGAATGGAGAGACATTGTTATTTATCACTGTTATTTACGTTATTTATAGTCTGTCTTTCTCAGTGAGACTCAAGATGGCTTACACAATGTAAGTCAAATCAACAAGAGGGGACATCCAATAAACAAAGTCAGAAGGTTTGGATTGCAGAAATTTGACAATGGAATTGAAACAAGGCTGGCACAAAGCTTAAGTATTAACATAACACATTAGATGATACAAAAATTACATAGTAGGATTATATTTGCAGAAACAGCCAGTAGGTACTATACACAGTAGTATAATCCACAGTCCCTATTCCTTTGCTAAAAAGCATCTTTCTGCAAGATTTAATTACAGCATGGTCCCAATTACCTGGGTAAAAAAGCTCTTCTGAACAATTCTGTTTTGTGTAGTATGCAGAAAGCTTTGAGGGTGGGAGCCTTCCTTCTAGGCTATTCCACAAAGCATGCTTGTGCATAGCTAGTTGTTAATGTTTCCCATTTTCAGGATGGCTCCTGCAAGAAGAAGAAGAAGAAGAAGAAGAAGAAGAAGAAGAAGAAGAAGAAGAAGAAGAAGAAGAAGAAGAAGAAGAAGAAGAAGAAGAAGAAGAAGAAGAAGAAGAAGAAGAAGAAGAAGAAGAAGAAGAAGAAGAAGAAGAAGAAGAAGAAGAAGAAGAAGAAGAAGAGTTGGATTTATATCCCCCTTTCTCTCCTGTAAGGAGACTCAAACAGTCTTAAAAACTCCTTTCCCTTCCCAGCTCACAACAAACACCCTGTGAGGTAGGTGGGGCTGAGAGAGCTCAGAAGAACTGTGACTAGCCGAAGGTCACCCACCTGGTGAGTGTTGGAGTATGCAGGCTAATCTGAATTCCCCAGATAAGCATCCACAGCTCAAGTGGCAGAGCAGGGAATCAAACCTGGTTCTCCCAGATTAGAGTACACCTGCTCTTAACCACTATGCCACTGCTGCTCCCTTGGACTGGGGAGGCCCCACTCCAATGACTGAGACTAGTATGGTGGACAATTGGAGGAGAGGCAGTCCCCCAAATATGAAGGACCAAATGAGAGCCATTACCTTGAGCTGAGCCCTAACTGTTGGGCAACCAATAGGGTAGGAGTAATATGCATGCTCCAACTGGCTCCTGATAATAACAGAGCTGTGGCATTTTGCACCAATTGGCGCCTTTGAGTTGACTTTGATGGGAGAACTATGTAGAAGAAGAAGAAGAAGAGTTTGGATTTATATCCCCCTTTCTCTCCTGTAGGAGACTCAAAGGGGCTTACAGTCTCCTTGTTCTTCCTCCCTCACAACAAACACCCTGTGAGGTAGGTGGGGCTGAGAGAGCTCCGAGAAACTGTGGCTAGCCCAAGGTCACCCAGCTGGCGCGTGTGGGAGTGTACAGGCTAATCTGAATTCCCCAGATAAGCCTCCACAGCTCAGGCGGCAGAATCAAACCCGGTTCCTCCAGATTAGATACACGAGCTCTTAACCTCCTATGCCACTGCTGCTCCATGTAGAATGCACTGCAGTAATCTAGTCTCAGTGTTACTATCACATGGATCTAATTGGCCAGATTGTGCATGTCAAGATAGGGGGCCATCTTCCAGACTACATTGACCTGGAGGAAATTGTTTTTTGGAGTTGCATTAAGCTGTTTCTCTAGCAGCAATGCTGGATCCAGAATGACTGATTCAGAAACGATCAGCTGAATCCCATCAAAAATGGGAAGCACAGTGTCTTTCAAGATTTTGCCTTTAAAACCATATCAATCTTATCTGGATTCAGTTTCAGTTTGTTCACAACCTGTGAAAATGGATTGCTGAACCAACATGTATACCACGTGAGACAAGGGATGTAGTGAAAAAGGAAACTGGGCAAGATCTTATAGACAAGCAGGTAGGCTCCAGCACCTTGGTTTAAATTATTACACAGACCATGAAGTTCACTGAGTAACTTGTCTGAACCTGTCTCACAGGACTGTTGTGACAGCCAACAACACTGTAACCTCACCCATTCATAACACCCAGAGTTCTATGAAAGATGCATGTTTGACAAATTGGTGAAATATACATTGGTGGCCTGCTTAACTTTTATGTGGAAATTATCTTTCCTTGAGCAGTAAAGTTGCCAACTCTGGGTTGCCAATTTCTGAAACTTTGGGGTGGGGCTTGAGGAAGATGAGGTTGGGAGAGGGATCTCAGTGGGGTTTAATGCATTTTTTCTCACCGTTCAAGAAGCCATTTTCTCCAGGAAAACTTCTCTGTAGTTTGGATATCAGTTGTAATTCCAGGAAATCTGCAAGGCCCATTAGGAGGTTGGCAACTTTAAGGTGTGATGATAAGTAAGCCATCCATATCAAAACGTCCTCCATCTGATTTACCAGTCAACATGATCATCAATACTGTTTGACCTAAAGGAAAACTAAATATTAGGAAAGCAATTAATGAATTAGTACTTCTGGTTGGAGCTCATACATTCAGCTGCATTGATATTTCCAGATATGTTTGGATACTTTAGTGGGCTCCTATTCAATCCAGAAGGTCCCTCCATGCTACACTTACCAATTGTTACCCATTTATGGGCTACCAACTGGCCTGGAGAAAAATATCTTGTTTTTTAATAGAAACTATTCATGGCATGGGTGATTTCCACAGAGCAGAAATAAAACATCTTGAGGATGTTTTTAAAACTGTTAAGGAGAAGAAGTTCACAAAGCTCTCTCCCCCCAAATGTCTTCAAAACATTTTACTTCTCTCAAACAGATTTTTCAAAAATCGTGAAACTAGTGATCTTTCCCCCCAAAACATGGATTGAAGATATTTCCTCAGTAAACAATTAGGCTTGTGGATTCAAATGCAACAAATACCAGATTCGGCCTGAATCTGGGCGAATTTGGGCATATTCGAGTGAAAATCGGCCAAATCTGTCCTGCACGAATCTGAATGAATCCGAATGCAAGATATTCAGGCTTTTTGGGGTATTTTTGGGGTATTTTCATGTTTTGGCCTGCAGGGGGTGCATTTTAAAAGCTAGCAGCACCAAGATTTCAGGGTATGATCCAGGGACTGTCCTGATGATGCCCCCCCCAAGTTTGGTAAAGTTTGGTTCAGGGGGACAAAGTTATGGACCCCCAACGTCCATAACTTTGAAACAATGGGGAATGGGGCACCCACTTTGGGGGTCCATCACTTTACCAAACTTGGGGGCATCATCAGGACAATCTCTGGATCATACCCTGAAATTTTGGTGCCACTAGCTTTTAAAATGCGCCCCTGAAGGCTAAAATGTGAAAAAGCACCCAAAATAAAATAAAATTCAAACGAACACGAATTTTTTGGATATGCCCATATATTCGGGTATATCCAAATATGTTATTTGTGTTATTCGGGCATACAGATAATTTTATGGCTGGATAAATCTGAATCCAAATTTTACCGAATTTTTAGTGTATTTACCAAGTTTATAAACAATAGCAGGCAAGAAACACTTTATTTCTCCCACCCAAACGTCTTTCTGTCATTTTCATTGTTTATGGCCACCATTTTGAGTGCTGCAGCAGATTCTTTGTGAAGATTTCCCACAGAGGTTTCCGCTGCTTGTAGCTCATCAACTCATGATTTGCATGTAAAAAGTAGATGAATAAAGTTTGTTTTGCCCAGCAATCCTGCACACATGTCATTTTTCTCTTTTTTTGTTTTCAGGGGGATGTCTGTGAAGCAATGACATCACAACCAGAGAAGCTGCAATATGTGCATATTTGTGTTGTAGCTTCACAGACATTCGACTCAAAACAACAGAAAAAGAGGAAAATGACACTTGGGTGGGATCGCTAGGCAAAACAATCTTCATTTTTCTACTTTTTACATGGAAATTGCATGGATGAGCTGCAAGCGGAGAAAACCTCTATGGGGAAACTTCACCAAATGGAGGAGGCAGGAGGATCTCTGCAGCAGCACACAAATCGGTGGGTGCAATTCTAAAATTGACCAAAGCTCTGTCCACTAGCAGGATGGAAAAAGAAACATTTTGGCTGGCAACGCTCGTGTTCTCCATTCTGTGAGAACACAAAATGCCAAAATGGATCTTTAAAAAATGACTTCAGGATGTTTTATTTCTGCTGCACGGAAAGGACCCTGGATCACTTGGTAGATAGATCACATCACTTGGTAAATAACATCTCGTTAAGCCTCTATTAAAAAGGCAGGAAGTTTCCCCCAGGAAGGAAGCAGCCAGTGGCAACACAACAGTTAATCTGGTCTTAAATCCCATTTGTTTTGGATTGTTCTTTTACTCCAGAGCTTTGCAAGCAGTATTCCCATAGATGCTTCCTAGTATCTGGTTAATCATCTAAGTGCAAATGAATTAAATTCTTATTAATATTTTAAAACTGTAACACAATGAAGAAAAACAATCTTTTGCCCCAAGAGGTAAATTTTAAACTGTTATTTTCCTCTATTTTTAAAAATATCTGTTCTCCATAGGCTTTTAGTATGTACTCTGACTTGTTCACAGTAAGTGACTTGCATATAATTAGGTAGCACAGCAATTAGATGATATTTAATGTCTGCTTGCATTTAATGATGGGCATTGTAAAATCAAACAGAACCTTTTATCAAAGATTGCATTGATATGTGAAGCAGTTCAGCCAAAAGCTTTGTTCCAAATGTATGATCTTATATGATCTTATTTCATTAAATTTATTGGAAATAAATATATAAATGCTGACATCCAGAGAGAGCCAAGAGGATTGTAGCTGTCTTTGTAGAGGCCAAACTTTTTATAAGTCTGTAACTAAATTCTATTCATGTTTAGAACAGGATCCAGAAAGTAATAATTTGTTGTCTGAGCAATTTTGAAGAATATATTTATTTTATTCAGAAAATTTTTATGCTGCCTCTCTAAACAATAAAACAAAAATAAAACATAACATATGTCAACCATGCACAAAGGATCACCTTGCTCTTGTACAAATATAAAATATGAAATAAAACACACAAAATAAAATGATGCATAAAAGTAAAACATAACAAAAATAAACATAATTTACAAAAGTAGCACACACACAAATGAAATAAGTTAACCATACACAAAGGAGCATCTAACTTATTTTAACAATGCCTAGCACATTTATGTGGCATTTTCAATGTTCAAAGTATCTTTATAGCAGCCTTTCAAGATAAGCTAGTAATTACTCCAGTGCTGCACATGAAAGACTGATAGAGAAACAGAATGGTTTGCTGAAGACCAGCATGGCATAGTAGTTAATAGTTGACAACTCTAATCTGGAGAAACAGATCTGATTCCCCATTCTTCCCCATGAAGTCCTCTGGGAGACTTTGGACTAGTCACAGTTTTCTCTGAACTCTCTCAGCCCCAATGCTCACAAGATGCCCGTTGTGGGGAGGGAAACAGAACGTGATTTAAAGCTGCATTGAGGTACAGAAAGGTACAGAAAAGTGGGATATAAAACCCAACTCTTCTTCTTCATCTTGGGGTTTTGTAGCAAATGTGAGGTTTAAACTGGGGATCTACCCCAACACAGCTCAGGCCGTTTCCGCACGAATGCGGAAACGGCCTGGTCGGCGTTCTTGACGCCGACCTGACGATGCTAGGACCATCCGCACGGACGGTCCTAGAAAGAGCCGGGCAGCCGGCGCCGTGGAGTGCCGGCGCCTGGCCGATCTCAGCCTGGTCCCTCGGTTTCAGCACGCCAACCGAGGCCTGGGGACACGCCCCCTGGCCCCAGCGCCGCCTCGCTTCCAGCAGTGCAGGGTAGCGGGGGCGTGTACCCTGCACTCGGGCGACATTAATATTGGAGGCCCGGGGACAAGGTAGGTGCCGGGAGTGAGGATGGGGGGAGGCGTCTCGAAGCCGCTGCTGTTCGCTCGGCAGCGGCTTCAAGGCGGTGTTTCCCCAACAAGAGCGCTTCCGAGCGCTCTGGGGAAATGCCGGCTTCACGGCTCGAGGGCGGCACGAGGGTGGCGCGGCTGCGATGCAGCTGCGCCACCTGTGTGAATGGCGGCCTGGGGACAGCGTTTTTGCCGTCCCCAGGCCGCCATATTCCGCCTCACTTGCTAAACCACTATACAACATTAGCACCTAAAATTAAGTTTTAAAAGTCAGTTTAGAGAGAGAACATTTTACTCAATCTGTCATGACAAGAAAATCCTCATGTGCAACATAATGCCACAATATTTATGGATATTTACTGATGACCATATTCATCTTAATGATAATGAATTAGCATCATATATGGTAAGAGGCACCAAGATTAATTATGAAGATATTTCCTTTAGTCACAGTCACAATACAATCATCATTCTCATGTACTTGTTCCTAATGATCAAAAGCTATTATAATCTTGATATAAATGATTCAGATTTTTTAAAGGAATATGAAGACCATATGAAAGCCATACAAGTCCTTTCCCCAGAAGTTATAATAAAAACTATTAAATTTGTATTTCCTTCCCAGGAATTTTTTAAACTATGAAAAAATACTTTAGTGCAGTTTACTACCTAATCAAACATAATTTCAGCTCTGACTTCCTTCGCCACTAATACATATAGAGAGAGAGAGACAATATAATTTAAATAAGGGTCTATATCAGATAATAAATAGCTGCCTTATCTTGAATCATACCATTGGTTCATCAAAGTAAGGGGACTGACAATGACTTTTCAGGGGCCCTTTCCGCACCACAACGGTGCAGGGGTGCGTTGGCATAAAAAATGCCGACACCGCCCCCCCCTGGGACCATTCGCATGGACAGTCCCAGGAGGGCGGCAGGTGGCGGCGCAGCCTTCACACAGGCTGCGCCATCGCCAAACACCTACCTTGTCTCCTGGCTTCCAGCTCATCACAGAAGCCAGGGGACAAGGCCCCGCAGCCTGGAGCGACAGCTCTGGAGTCGCAGGCCAGGGAGGCATGTCCCCTGGCCTCTGTGACAAGCCGGAAGCCAGGAGACAAGGTAGGCATTCGGGAAAGGGGGAAAATGGTGCCTTCCAGCCGCCGCTGTTTGCACTGCAGTGTTTGGAAGCTGCTGTTTTCGAAATACCTCGCTCAGGTAGCGAGGTTTGGAAACAGCAACTTTGCGCTGGTCAGGGGTTGCGAGGCCACTGCTGCTGTGATGCAGCAGCGGCGGCCATGCGAACCCCTCCCCAGGGACGCTGTTTTTAGCGTCCTTGGGATGCTGTATTCTGTCTGTGCGGAAACAGC
This sequence comes from Sphaerodactylus townsendi, assembly GCF_021028975.2. Lineage (NCBI taxonomy): Eukaryota > Metazoa > Chordata > Lepidosauria > Squamata > Sphaerodactylidae > Sphaerodactylus > Sphaerodactylus townsendi. The sequence continues at coordinate 90,060,873 of NC_059431.1, read as the reverse complement.
CAGGGTTCCAAGCAGAGGTCCTTCATATCTCCTTTTCTTTTGTTAAACTGTACAGTCTGGGGATTACACCAGGGAATTTCTATGTGCCAGGTAGATGCTCTACCACTGAGCCCCAGTTCCCCGCTGTCATATTTTGTGTTAACATCACATACATCTTAATTTAAAATGAACTGAATTCAAAAATCTACTTCTGCTTTTGCAACTTCATAGGCAGTGGCATTCTTCAAACTGACCCAGTTCAGAAGTGACTGGATGAAACCCCATTTCCCACACAGCAGATCAGGAAATCTGGCAGAACGGATGGAACTCTGCAGCTTCACCAGCTCCCCAACCTAGCAGAACTAGTACTGCCAAGAAAAGCACCTGGTTTGGAAGTTATTTTCCTATCTGATGAGTTTTGAGAAAAAAAGGAAAGGGTCATCCATGGCAAAAATTTTGAGGTCTGAATTCAAATAACTGTGTCTGGCAAAATCGGGCAAAATGGGAAAAGCAGTATTGAAACTTATTTTACAAAATTAGCAGGGTCAGACTTTCAAGTTTATCCTAAATTTCTCCTTATACTGTTGTAAATTATCCGCTTGTAAACAAACATTTACATTGGTCTATTGTGTTTAGAGATTGTGCAGTCAAGTTACAATCAACACATGGTGCCCCCAACCATGGGACATTCAAGGGAAGAGATGAGCAGAGGTGGTTTTGCCATGTGCCTTTCTTCATGTAGCAAATCCAGGCTTACTGGGTGGTCTCCATTCCAAGTACAAACCATGGCCAGCCCTGCTTAACTGGACTGAAAACCCCAGAGGTTATAAAAAAAATTAAACAAAAAATGTATTTAACCCAGCAGTGCACTTAAAAACACATTAAAAACAGGACAGGCTTCTAGGCCATACTTTGCAGTGCATTAAACACCTCTTGCAGTTCCTTAAAGTATCACCTATTAATACAACAAAACAATATGCATATAACTCCTGAGTTCAAACAAGGCGAAGCTGACCTATTCAGGCTGCTGTGCCATTTTCGTAAACAACTATATTAACTCTTTAAAAATTTGTTTACACAATATATACACATTCCTTTGTGGAACATGATGCCCCCCCCCCCTCTAAATTTTCAATAAGACCAGTGATTTATGTATCTCATCTTTGTCCTACCCTTCCTCAGAAGCTCTTGGGGCAATGTACAACATCCTCTTCTTTTTTTCATTTTATCATCAGCACAACCATTTGAGGCATAGTGGGCTAAGAAAAGACTCCTGACACAGTGGCACAGGAAGGACTTGAACCCAGATCTTTCTAGTTCCTCACTCCAACTACTACACAATACTATCTCGCAAAACAACAGATCAGTTTCCCCTGATCAATAGCTTGACTATCATTACTAATCTTTCCTTACAAGCAATATGATATATTCTAGGATTGAGTTCTGAATGATTTCAAATTTCTTGCCCCTGTTGCTTCTCCCTAAAGATCCCAATTTAATCTGATTTCTGCTTTATCCAAATCAAGCACACTATTCTTTATTTTTTGTATCATTTTCTGTTTTATTGCACTAACTTTTCTCATAAAATGTTAACTTCTGAGTTTTTCCAAGAAGTGACATCACACTGTTGTTGATGGTTCCCCCCACCATTCCTGTCCCTCCCAGATCTCCTGCTGACTGTGAGGTTGTGCCTGCAGCCAATATGCAATAATATCTTCAATCCAATGGCCTGAAAACTAGTCAGCAGAACAGCTTGGTTGACCACTGTCTTATTTTTTACCCATAAACTACTGATAGTTAAGCATAGCATATGGTTTTGAAAGGGATTTGAACTGTTTGCTGTCACTTTCAGTTTACTAACTTTAGTTCTGGCCCCAAGTTTAGGCCTTTCCCAATTAGCATGCAACCATAGTTGAATAAAGCAATTTAACTCACTCAGGGATGCGTGATTACCAGTTGCTTTTCTATTAAAGGCTTCCCTTTTGATGTGGGGCTGACAGCTCCCCGTTCTTGCCTCAGTGCTTCCTGTGTAGTGCCAGTAATGTTTTCCGACATTCCATCTCTTTTCAAAATAATCAAGCCTCTTGTTTTTCAATTCGTTTGTTTTGACTCTTGACAAAGGCAAGGATTTCTTGGGGGAGGTGGGGGTAGAAGAGAGCGCGCGTCAGAGAAATAGTGAAAACTTTATTTAAATAGCGTGAATTAATCCCAAAGCGAACCCCAGTAAGTGACACGAAATTACTTGTTGTTATCATCAGCCATTAAACCTTGAAAGCTATTGCAGGAAAAAGAGGGAGGGAGGGAGCACATTAAGGAACAGAAAGATGCTCCCATATGCTGTGTGTATATTTGCAAACCTATTCTGAAGCTTCCCTTGTGAATCTAAATAGCTACTTTGCCCCATCCATTATTCTTCCAAACAATTGGCAGTAGAGCTTCTGTTCTGTGCACATGGGGACACATTACCTGTCATAGTTTTATAACCCAGTTGTGAAAAAAAATGTATATGGTTTACCTGTGGACCACATTTGCGAAGACATATCCAGTAATCTGATGCCCTGTTACTATAACAGGGTGGATTTTAGGCTTTTGATTGCCTGGTCCCTGTTGTGTAATGTGTGTGTTGTTGGGTTGTGGTTAGAGTACTGGAGTAAGAACTAAAAAAAGATACATGTGCTGTTCCCAATCTGTGATAGAAATTTGATGGGTGACCTTGTACCAGCCTTACTTGCATCATAGGGTTATTGTTAGGGCAAAATGGAGGATAGGAGAACAAAGTAAGCTGCTTTGTGTCCTCAGTGGGCAGAAAGGCAGGGTATAAATGAAGTAAATAAATGAACAAACAAATAAATAACATTAACAATTGTTAAAAGATGAGGAGTGGACTGTGAATTTGCATACTATCACTGGCTCTCTTGAATGCAGTGCCTCCCCTCTCTTGCACTGTATTGCCACCAAAGTGGTTCTGGGTGGCGCAGGCAGGAGGAAAAAAATCAAAATCCTTCCTGTTGCTCAAAAAGCTCCATGGGGAAACAGACTTGTACAGTGGTGGGATCCAAAAATTTTAGTAACAGGTTCCCATGGTGGTGGGATTCAAACTGTGGCGTAGCCCCAATGGGGCTGGGCAGGGCACAACGGGGGCATGGCTGGGCATTCTGGGGGTGGGGCATTCCTGGGCGGGGCTGTGGCAAGGACTCAGCCGCTGTGCCAGTCCTTGGGCAGGAAACAAATGCACGCAGGCGCAGGCTGGCTGCCACGCACGCCGGTGCACCTCCTGCTAGATTGCTTCAAGTTCTGCGCGCTACTGCTGAGAGGAGGGGCGTAACTAAGTCAAAAATCACGTGGCAAAATCACCAATTAGTAACCCCCTCTCGGCACACACAAATAATTAGTAACCTACTCTTGGGAACCTGTGAGAATCTGCTGGATCCCACCTCTGGACTTGTACCACTTTTTTTTGCAGATTAAGTCTAAAAGCTGTGTCAGGGAGTGTTCCCAGTGCAAAAACCTGGGGAAAGCCAAGTAAAGTCAGCTCCACCCCATGAATGCTGACCTAAAGCTTTGCCACCCCCACTGGTACAACCACCACCAGCTTCGAAAGCCCATTTGGCACTGCCCTTGGACTGGACTGCCTGCTTTAAAAAAACTTGACATTTCCATTTTCTTAAGATATAATTGACCTTGTGAAGGAAGGTGACATCATGTTGATTGATCTCATCAGATTGTAAAAGCTAAGCAGAGTAGGTACTTGGAAGGAAGACCACCAGGAAGGACTCTTGCAGAGGAAGGCAACAGGAAACGTCCTCTGCTTCTCACTTCCTTTGAGAGCTCCTTGCTGTGATCACTGAATATTGGCTGTGACTTGATGGTAGGTCACATGCACGCATAATTGACCCTGCTTGCCTTTTGACAAGGCAGGAAACATTTTTTTCCTATCATGTGTGCTTTGCCCTTTGAAAAAAAAACAAGACTATGTGGCTTTTTTGAAGATGGGGTTATTCCTGGCTTGGGATTTGAAAAAGGAAAAGAGAAAGCTCTGGACTGCTGATTATTAGTTCCTGTGTAGTCCTGCCTACAGTCACTAATTCTCTAGGTATAAATGTACAATAAGCCTCAAAGATTATTAGCACAACATTTTTTCTGAGTGTTTTCTCAGATAAATTATTCCTTGAAATATGCCAGTGCAATATCAAAATCAGCAATTCTTGCTCATGCACATCCAAAGGCAGAGTTTAATCATCTGGTTTTAATTTGTATATTATTTATATGAAGGTCATAAATATGTAAATATTCCTTTTAAAATATAAGTGATGCAGGTTGTACAATCACTGGACTAGTGTGATCTGTAAATAACCTCCATTACAAACATTTGTGAAAATTCAGTTCCAGAATGATTATCAGAAGACTCTCTTCAGAAGTCTAGGGCTTTGTCGGCCCTACAGCACAATCCTAATCACTGTCTTTGAACAGTTTAGGATCAGCCCCATGTTAGCAGAATCTGAGGTATAAATATGCAGGCATATCGGGAGATACAATGGCACTAAGGCAGACTGGCACTATGCCAATGTAATCCGGAGACTGGCATAGAAATTAACAGTCGTAAGACATGCTAAGGGAAGCTTAGTCAGTGTCCTAAGTCTCTGCAGCTTGCTCCCTCCCCCACCCGCCCCCAACATCAGTATAATGTTACACCAATGGCAATTTTGGTGAAATCAGAAATATTGCCATAGAAGTTAGAATGAGTGATCTGTCCAGCTTCCTGTCTTCTTGTCTTCCTGTCTATGACCCCACTTGTGGAGTAGAAATTGATAGCATTGAAAGACAGGGCTTTTTCATGGAAGACCATTGGAATCACTTATCTTTTAAGGCTTGCCTAGTGCTTCCCATTACTGTCTTTTAGAGACACTCAGTTCCTCCTCAATGTGTGTTTTGTATCCGTTTGTTGTTTTACATTTAAAAAACTGTTTTAAAATTATTCTGGGACACCTTTTCTGAGATCAATGAATACAGCTTTCCTGTGGCAGCTTACTTTGTCTGAGATAAGATTGCTGGGGCCTTCTGGGAGGGCCTGTTTAGCTGCAGTTCTCTGATTATGGAATTCCACTGGAAGTGAGGTTGGTCCCATCTCTTCAGGCCGTCCTGAGACCATTTCTGGTCCCAAAGTTCTTTGGACTCTCTGGTTGATGATGGCACCCTGTTCCTCTTTAATGTGTTTTTATTGTTTCCTTTGTTGTTTTACATTTTTTAAACTGTGTAAAAATTGTTGTGGGCCACTTTTGGAGCCCCAGATAGGGTTTAATGTCAGTATGTATGTGTAAACTTCCATCAGATCACAGTCAACTTATGGTGATCCCATAAGATTTTCAAGGTATACAAGTCAGTAACTAAACCAAAACAAAATCACTGTCTAAAAAAGCAAAAAAAAAAGCAGCAACAAGAAATCCAATGAAATGCACTATAAAAGGTGCAACATAAATGCACCCATACAACTAATACAATAGACATGTTGGAAGTAGGGGTGGGTAGCGTGGTGGCCAAGTTTGCAGATGATACCAAATTATGTAGGTTGGTGAGAACCGCAAAGGATTGTGAAGAGCTCCAAGCGGACCTTGATAAATTAGGTGAGTGGGCTAAGAAATGGCAAATGCAGTTCAATGTAGCAAAATGTACAGTGATGCACATAGGGGCAAAAAATCCAAACTTCACATACACGCTACAGGGGTCAGTGCTATCAGTCACAGACCAGGAAAGGGATTTGGCTAAGTCTTAGTTGATAGTTCCATGGGAATGTCAACTCAATGCATGGCAGCTGTGAAAAAGGCAAACTCTATGCTGGGGATCATTAGAAAAGGAATTGATAATAAAACTGCAAAGATTGTCATGCCCTTATGTAAAGCTGTGGTGCGACCGCACTTGGAGTACTGTGTTCAGTTCTGGTCGCCACATCTCAAAAAGGATATTGAAGAGATAGAAAAAGTGCAGAGAAGGATGATTGAGGGACTGGAGCACCTTCCTTATGAGGAGAGGCTACAGCGTTTGGGACTCTTTTGTTTGGAGAGGAGACAGCTGAAGGGGGATATGATTGAAGTCTATAAAATTATGCATGGGATAGAAAATGTTGACATTTTCTCACAATACTAGAACCAGGGGGGCATACATTGAAAATGCTGGGGGGAAGAATTAGGACTAATAAAAGGAAACACTTCTTCACACAACGTGTGATTGGTGTTTGGAATATGCTGCCACAGGAGGTGGTGATGGCCACTAACCTGGATAGCTTTAAAAGGGGCTTGGACAGATTTATGGAGGAGAAGTCGATTTATGGCTACCAATCTTGATCCTCTTTGATCTGAGATTGCAAATGCCTTAACAGACCAGGTGCTCAGGAGCAACAGCCGCAGAAGGCCATTGCTTTCACATCCTGCATGTGAGCTCCCAAAGGCACCTGGTGGGCTACTGCGAGTAGCAGAGTGCTGGACTAGATGGACTCTGGTCTGATCCAGCTGGCTTGTTCTTATGTTCTTATGTTCTTATATTATAAAGCCCCCCATTGTAAAGCAGAAAAAGTGATAGAAAACCAACACAATAAACTGTTACAAAATGAGAAAACCAAAAATCAGAGTACAGTACCCATGATTCCTTTTGTTACTGATATTTACTCTCTGGCTGTAAACATCTGTGTTTGTATAAATGGCTGGATAAATCTCTGCATTGTCTGTACAACTGCAGCAAGCTCGTGACTACATTTCACACAAATGCAGGGAATTTGCACCATTTTGTGAAACACAACTATAAAATTTTCTAACCTTTTAATCAATGCCATTTCCATCACCACAACCTTATTTTCGGATTACTCAGTCTGGGCAATTTTTCTGTTCTATCCTTTGATGACATTTTAAACAACATGCTATTTGATCTGGTGAAGAATTAGATTGTGTAAAACTTAGTTTTAATTTTCCAGGTACTTTTATGTGTACGTTAGGCCAGGTCATAAGGTGGTATTCAAACATGCAGAGCTGCTGATTAATAAAGATGACTTTTCCCCCCTGTCCAAGTTTTGATAAGCACATTATTGTACTAATATATTTTTTAAAAAAAAGAATGATGGGGGCTAGCTCTCTCTAGAATTCCCATCAAACAGTTACAGGTGTTTGAAATGTCAGCTTTTTGCTAGAGAATCACAGGTAATTTGTAGCATCTGAGCTACTGCAATATTTTCCAGTGTTAAACTTTTAAAAAATGGTCAGGATATTAAAAAGATCGTGTTTGCCACAAATAGCAGCCATAGAGTCACCGGTGGCAGCCATTGCGGCAGAGGTGAGCAACTTGAAGCAAAGAAAAGGGGGCATTCACTCATAGGGGCAATTTATTTATTTATTTATTTATTCAATTTAATATACCGCCCCATCCCCGAAGGGCTCTGGGAGCTGCAATGATTGGCCCAAGCTGAAAAAGGCGGGAGCAGCAGAGGCGCATATAAGCACCATTCCCTGAGCCTCGGCCTTCTTGGCTTGCCGAGGCTCAAAAGCGACATGACCCACCCACCCTCCCTATGTACAATTGTTAACAGTTGTCTTGTTGTAATGTTGGCAATGGAATCGCAACATCTGTGGGGAGAAGCCGAGCCGGGCGGTCGGTCTTCTCCGTGGTTGGTGCCATTAAGGAAGCGCCTGAGGGTGGGGTGGGCCGGTAAGTAAGCCGGTAGGCTTAGCTGGTGCCCGCCACCCCAGCAAGTGGGGGTGGGGCGGGCCGGTAGGCAAGCCGGTAGGCTTAGCCGGTGCCCGCTACCCCCAGCAGGAGGGGTTGACCCCGGTGGCTCCTGGCTTCCTCCCTAATGCCCCAATAGGGATTGGGGACGGCATGGTCGGGTCAGCAACAGTGCTGACCTGTTGATGTTGTGATCCGTTTGTCTGCCCAGCTTCTTAAGTGTTTATGTTTGATAATTAATAAATTGGGCTGCGGCCCAATCTATTTCCAAGCTCTGGTTGGTGTGTTTATTTGCTGGGGAAGGGTCTGCACCATCTGCACGCAATTGTTTTTGAACTTGTTACAACTGTAAAAAACATAAATGACAGACATTTTCTGTCTTGCTAACCATTTCCATCCTGAAAGTTATTAAGATCTTTTTAAGGGTCCTTCTTCACTGAATATATAACCCCCTGGAGGTATTTTAGCAATTAAAATGAGGGAATAGATGCTTTCATGCTTTAATAGATACACTGTTCAAACATTGCTTAGGCCATGCTTTGACTGGGCTAAAATTTGCCTGAACAGAATGGAATCTCTCATGTTTCCTTTTTAAGAGTTGCAAATGTGTCTCTGCAGTTGCTCTAAATATACAAGCTTTCTTCCCATGAGCCAAGCACTGATTTGTATCACTCAAAAATAAGTCAACGCTGCAATGCAAAAAAAAAAAGGGTGTTTATTTTAAAACTGCCCTTTGAGGAAGGCTTCCATATGCAGCCTTGTTGCCAGTAATGTATTAAGCAGTTTTAGGGATGAGCTAAGAGGAGAAAAATTTCTGCTCCACCCTTTTATCAATTTATCAAAAGCAGACATAAGCATTCAGAGGGTGAACAGTGCTGATGCAAAAGCATTGCTCTCATTCTCAGACAGCAGCAGCAGCAGCATGTGAGGTAAAAGTGAAGGAAGTGGATATTAATTACAGATATTCTGTTCCTTTATTCTGTTCCTATTCTGTTCTTTTATTTTCATTGGTCCCCGGGAAACTGGAATATTTGCCAAATCAATTCTAGAACTGGCGAAGTGCAATTTGATGCAGCATTTAATTCATTTGGTTTATTTTTCTATCCTTCCTTATGCTACTAATATAGATGTGTGGGTTGATTAAATAATGAAGCCCCCCCCCAAAAAAAATCCCCCTGTCTTGATGTGATCATACATCTGGTTCAAGATTTTCTTTGTGCATTTTTATAGTGATCAGCATGTGTGCTTCTGCCCATTGGTAAAACACGACACATAAAGAATGTTGACATAGCTGATAACCTCAAAGATTATTCTTTTTTTGGTCCTGTTTTATCAATATACATATGCGCATTATTAATGTAGAGGAAGAAACAAAGATTTGGGGCAAGCAATCTATATATAAACACTTGGGATAAAAGTCTCAAATAAACAATGGAACAAAGAAGGTATCATTGAAGGCTTTCACGGCCGGAATCACTTAGGTGCTGTGTGGTTTCCGGGCTGTATGGCCTTGTTCTAGCAGCATTCTAGGATCTGAAGATGCCAGCCACAGATGCAGGCGAAACGTCAGGAGAGAATGCTGCTAGAACTCGGCCATACAGCCTGGAAACCACACAGCACCCAAATGAAGGTATCACTTGAAAATGAAGATCAGGCCATTCAACACTCTAAATTCTTAACAGAAATTTTGGGGAGAAATTGGTAAACATCCTGTCCATTTCGCTGGTATGGAGGATCAACAGTATCTAAAAACAAATTACCCTTGAAGAGTTTTTTCTGCGTATCTACGTCTGCTCTTAATGGAATCTCATTGCTGTTTGACCTTAATGATCACAAGGGTTGCTGTGCACATGTGATTCTTTGCTAGAGTAGTTAGGGCACATGGTTCTGAGCTGGTTGTTTCCACCTTAAGTGTTGATAGTTGGTTGGACCAAAGATATTAAACCACCCTTACACACAAAGCACACGAGCTGTTAGTGGAATTAATCTAGAATTATTAAGCAAGTCTGATAGCAACAGAACCCCCCCTCCCCCCCGCCCCAAGAGCAGCAGCATCATAGAAGAAGGAACATTAGAGGCAAGGCTGGCAGAGGAGGAACTGGTGAAAATTCTGCAAGCTAGCAGCAGCTGAATTACATCTGGATGCGTTTGTTCTCTCTGTACACAGTTATTTAAGGCCTGGGTTAGGCCAGGCATGAGTGGAAGGAGTCTGGCCTTTCCGCTGAGATGCAGACTCAAACAGTCCAAGCGGTCAGCTAACTAACAAAGGGGGAGAAGAATCCCTTGGTATTCAAAAGCCTCCCGCCTTCCCTGACTGCTTCCGTTGTAGTTTTTCCCCCTGTATGGTTCACTGTTTTGGGTTCCCATAGAGGAGAAAAGTGTTCAGGATTGCTATTTTGTTTGCTGATCTTTGCTCATAATAAAAACTGAAATTGATACGGATATATGCAACTATCCCCCTATCTATTGTAAATTTGCCATTTACAGCATTGTTTGGCATGACTGTGAAAATTCTATTCCTTCTGAATTTATGAAGACACTAAAGTGGCATACTGATGTTAGTTTTCTAATAGTAATATAGGAGAAGAATTGTTGATCAATTTTTAACAATCTCTAAACCACTTCACACTAGGCTTGGTGATTTGGTGAACCTGGATAACACGCCCCCTGCCTCCAAATTGGTTGTTTCAGGTTTGGTTTGTTTTTTGCTGAATACCAAAACTGCAGGAAAAGCTGAACTGAATACTGGGAAACCTGATAAACCCAAATATTTATCTGAGTTTATCAGGTTTCGCCTTTTTCAAGGCCTGGTCTCTATGGCAGGCCCAAAAACCTTCCAAAACCCCTGAAAAAATAGGCACTGACTTTCCCCCACCACTTATCTTGACTGTGTCTCTGGTGGGCGTCCTGGGTTTCATTGGAGGGCTGTAAAACGTATCTGCCCCACCCCCTCCAGCATAGCACAGAAGGCTATAGCTGAATTGTTCCCTATCTTCTTTTTGCCCTATGTATGGTTTCCAGGGCAACAGTGAGGCATTCTGACTGGCAAATGGGAGAAATTGCTGGAGATTATAAGTTAACTGTTGCCCTACCCTTTATACCCCACTTAACTGAAATATGGATTTTGCATGATTTTCCTGCAATATGTACTGGCAAATGCCAATAGCCATATATTTGTGTGTGTGTAGCAGAATGTCCAGATATTAATACAGGCCAAAATGTGCAAAAAGGTCTGTTAGCAAAATGAGATAATAAAAAAGGGTTAATGCAGTCAGCCGAGACTGGAAGCCCCATGGACATGCATCTTGATTACCACACCTTACCAAAGAAGTTTGCTAACACAAAGAACCTAGAGAACTCCTTGATACCAGATCATGCATTTCCTCTGCCTTTTAGAACCATTTCCTTAACAATCATTCCCTTCCTGATCCACTCAAAGCCTCAGCCAAATTTAAATAACATATCTGGACAGAGACTCTTAAGAGGTAACTCTGCATAAGCTGTTTCAAGGCTCTCCTGATTTAATCAAGAAACAATTGGCTCTGTTGTCCCAACACTTAGAAACAATAGATAAAGCTACTAATTAGCTCAACCCAGCAATCCCAGCATGAAAACCCAGAAAATCCAGGAATAGAAATTTACTAGCTCCCGCCCCTACCTATGCTATGCTATAAAAATACAGCACACCCCAAGCTCTTGCTGGTTCTACTCTAGTGCTAGCTGGCTAGCTAGCCAGCTCCTAGAGAGCTTGCTGGCTCATTCCAGCTCATTTTACTGGCCTGAACCTCTCTTGGTCAAGTTGGTTGTGAGACACGATATCGTCCTTCACTTGGATTTCCATTTTGGCATAGGAATCCTTGCCTTCTTTCAGAACTTCTCAGCTGAACTTAGGTAACGTATAGTGCTCACTGTTTCCCTTCCCAATCAACAACAACAAGCACCTTTATTTGGCATTTAAAAATAGGTTCTAGAGCGTTGCCAGACATTGCCCTTCCCAATCTATAATCCAAACCAATTTTTTCCTCCCTGCTTATATCACTTAGGAACTGTGTGTATGCTTCTTTATGCCTCACTGTATGAATGTCTGCACCAAAAACTTATAAAAATATTTAAATTCAATTTGGTCTCTTTGTATTCTCTGTGGAACATTTCAAAAGCCAATTCTGGTACAGTTGTCTAAAAGATCCTACCTAGCCTGCCTCTCGCATTGCCAAGCTGAGTTACTCCCCATTGCTACTTTAAAAATATATTCTAACTGTTAAGCTAGGTAACATAGCCAATGGCTAACATCATTTTTGCAGGTAGCTGAGCTTGCAGAGCCAGAACCTTTGCAGAGAGGAGGGGAAAAGTGGCAGAAAGCTGCTAGTGACCAATGAGGTTTTAGCACAGAGGCAACACTGCTGTTTGGCCAATCAGAGAATGCTTTTATTTCCCTGGGATACTGTGAAAAAATGTTGGTGCCTGGCCAGAGAATATAAACTCCATTCCTGGATCCTGAGCAGTCCATTCTGTTCCAGACTAAAATTTTGAGAGATGGGGCTTTGGCTCTTGATCTTATCCTCCCTTTGTCTAGACTGTAAAGCACCTATCTGTGTTGGATCACTTGCCTACAGATCAGATTCCTGTCTATTCACTGTCATGGAGAAGACTTCCAAGGGTTTGACCCAACTAGTTTAATGTTTTAAAAGTAATTACCAAAAATAATGTTGATTGCTATTTGTTTGACTTGTTTGCTTGAGTTTGGTGGTGGTTTGGGGTTTCTCTCCTCAGAAAAACCCTCATGGTTTGGTGAAGTTAGGGAGGGGGAGTCCAATTTCATGGACATCCAAGTAGAGGAAAACTGGGTGCCTGTGAAATTGGACTCCCCCACCCTAATTTCACCAAATTTTGGGTTTTTTTCTCAGGAGTCACCAGCAGCTGCACTGCAGATTTGGTGCCCCTACCTGGAACAATACCCAGACCAGAGCCCCACTCACTCCAAATCTCCAGAACAATGCTGTTGGAGAAAAATAGCAAATCCCATGTAAATCTATGATGAGAAGTTTGGAATTTTCTCCCACCATTGAAAGCTTAGATGTGATGTGTGGCTTTGCTCCATTGCAACCTACAGGGATTATTTTCATTGGGAAATGGGGGCACCACCTTTGGGGCCCCATAAAATTCGACTCTCTGAACCAAACTTTACCAAACTTGGGTGCTCTTAGGAGAGTCTCCAGCAGTGACCCTGCAAATTTATCTTGAAAAACACCCCCCAGAAAGTCCTTCATAGACTAACGTGGACCTGAATTTGTGTGTGTGCGTGAGGTGGGAGAATCTGAAAATATTCAGATTACTGATATTGGTATCTGGAGGCAGAGTTGCTTTACCAATAATTTTTAAGCCTGAAAAACCTGACCCTCAATTTTACCTAATTTCTTTTTCACTGCTGATTCTTACGTCACATATTACAGTTTTAGATGGCCTGCCTTTCTCACTGACATTCACCGCATATCACAAAATATGAAAAGTAATTAAATTGAACAGCAAAGACATCTAATGCACAATGCAGCAGGACTAGGATTAGAGAACTGGAATACAACTATAAATAAAACCAAGTCTAAAGCATGACTTAGCGTAATGAGTATAGGGAGTTATGAAGGCACCAGATGCTGTAGTAAAAAAGGAGATGATACATAAATGCAATACTATCTATAATACTACCTTCAAATGCAAAACACTAAACTATAAAACTATCCCTAATAGAAGTGACCTCCTGTACTGTTCCATTATACTACCATTCTCATTCCTTTATTTAAAAATCCCCAAGAGCATTTTTGTTTTTGCACATTTTACAAAATGATAGAAGTGAAGGAGCCTTCCTCAGGTAAGCTGTTCCAAAAGGTGGGAGCCACTAGAGAGAATATGAATGAAGAAGCAGTTTCCAGCTTTACCCATTTGAAAAATGGCACCTTGGGAAGGCTCAGTTCATAATGGCACCATTTGCTGTACTTTCTTGGAGCGCAGCTTCTGTGGCCTAACCAAACATCAGTTTCTGCCACTTACTTTCCCTCCAACATTTCAACTTTTTGAAATACAGTAGTAGCCAATTCCCTGGATACCTCCCCCACCTCTTTACACCTTTGTGATTACGATGTTACATAGTGGCAGTACAAGAGAGCTAAAAGGATTAAGGGAGCATGTGTTTTATTTTTGAGCTGCATTAGTAGCATTTGCCTGAGACACCGTTCTTAACTAGAAGACACCTTTCTTAACCAGAAGGTCACATTTCACCTTGAAATATTTCAAGGAGCAGAAATTTTTACTGCGTCTTATTTTTGTGACATAAACTTTACCTGGTGGCTAAGGGAACTTTGTTTTGGTGCAAGCCATGTTGTTAGGTATAACCAGACTAATCCTGAGACACTTGGTCCATTATTATAATATACTGGGCAGAGGTGATGGCTTGCTGTATCCTGAAATTCACACCATAGCATGGACAGAAGGTACACTGCAGACACAAGTGGAAATGAGGTGGTGAGACAAGAGCAATGTAAGCCTCTATGGGTCCCAATTGAGAAAAAGTCAGGGTATAAAAGGATTAAATAAAATAAATGAATATATTCCATTATAAGCACTTGTGCAGTATCACCTGTTCCATCAAATGCTGTGAGTGGATCTCTACAATGCAACAAATTTTATGTATGAGATTCGACAAAATAAGACCGAAGGGGGAAGGGTGGTATAAAAATCTCACTAACAAGCAAATATCAGGGTCAAGGGAACATGAAATGGACATGTCGATTGAAATAGAATTGTGCAAAATTCAAGCAAAGATTGTGAAAAGTGGCTAGGTCGCTCTTAAAGGAGGTGAAGTGGAAAGATCAACAGTTTGTCCCTCCCATGTACTTGCTAATTCCCATATGCTCCCAAGCAGCTCTGGGATCCAACCAGGGGGAAGAAAGTTTCCATGCTACTCTATGTAGATAGATAAATAGATGGAGAGGGAAACACATATACGCACAGAAAGATCAGGATACGTTAGCTGACTGTGTTTCTATAGCCTAAAGCTAGATGTATCTCTGCAATTTGAAATGAAATGCCAAACAGGTTAATTCCTCCCTCCCCCAAACTAATGATGCCATTTCAGGTACCTTCCCTTAATCTTGGAGATGATTCATTACAAAGTCACTATTAGTTATCTTTCCCTACATGAGTGCAATCATTAAAGGGGGGAGGGAATCTAATGAGCTGACTTTTTCATCAACAATAAATAACTTTAACTAATTACACTTTAATTTAATTTTCCCTGGTTGTGTAGATAAGAGAGGTGAACATTTTCTTTGCTCTGTGAGGTTAAAAATTCCCCTACTCAAACATGTTTTCTTCTCCCTTGCTTTCAAAAAAACAAAAACACTGCAGGTTACCACCCCTGATTAATACCAGTAATATTTGATATAAATAAATTGAATAATAAGGGATATCCCACTGACTACAGTCAATGAAATGCTCATTCTTAAACCATTTATAGGACAAAGAAAACTTGCTGTGTTATTTTCAAGCTTTTCTGTTTCAGCTTTTTCCTGTGTATTTCACCAGAGTTTGGTTTTTCAATGTAATCACAGTTACTAAATGCCTCAGCCCCTTGATATATTGCATAGACCTGCTTCAAACCTTAGTATACCTCTGGAGTCCCAAGAGCAGCCATGTCCATTCACTGCTAGGTGATACCAGACCTCCTAACAGCTCCAGATATTGGCCTACCTTCTGATGTTCCTCATGGATGGATTTTCTTGCTAAGTCACTCTCAGCTTAACTTCACTCACAGTGCTGTGAGAGTAAGTTAGAAAGCTGTTGCAAGCCACTCTTAGCATCAATAAACTGAAAACAAAAATACAACCCTAGACCAGAAAAGCTGTTCCAAAACAACTCTCATAGGCCTCAACCAAGGTCAGCTATCAGAGAAGTTGAAAACACCTCACAACACCAAAGATAGATCTGGAAGGTTAGGTGCATGCCTCCTCCTCAGTCACATGACCTGGGCAGAGACTGGGCTAGCCCATGCTGTGGCTGGGGGAAAGGAGCACCCATTTAGTGACCTAAAGCTCATAATTTATTATTAAAAACTTCCACGGCTGGCCTGCACAAGCGCAGTCCCACATGTGCCTGCTCAGAGGACTATTAGATGAACAACAGTTATGGTAAGCAACACTGGTTTTCTAGTAGTCCTAACAGTTCAAGATGGCTACTAGAAAAGGTTCTTTCCAATTGGATTATCAAGAGTTGTTGAATAACGTTAGAACCATGACTACAAATTTATGAATATTACCATCAAAATTGGACTTTATATGTTCAAAACGTATCAGCAATGACACCTGAACTATTAAAAGATAATAAAGAAGAAAAGAACGATCTTAAGAAAATTGGACAGTTGGAGGAGAAAATAAAGAAACAAATTAAAGATTTTTGAAAAAGAGTTGACTCAGGTCAAATGAAATGAACATGAACAGGCAATTATTCGATTGAAATATCAGAGAAAATGGTCTTAGGCTGAAAATTGCAGAAGACTCTTGGAAAGAAAATCTTAAAAAGAAGCTTTCCTCAGTTCTGGCCAAATTTATGATGATACAAGAAGAAGAGATGGCTGGAGAGATTGAAAATATATACAAACTGCAAAAATCCAAAATCACAGGAACTGTGTAGAGAAATTGTCATTGTCTTCTATGCAAAAGACATTGCAGATCAAATTAGGGAGGCCCATCAAAAGTCTAAATTTAAGACAGACGATAAAGACATTATTATCATGAAGGAAATTCCCTTAAGGGCCCTGCAGAAGTGAAAGGATTATAACTTTTATATAACTTATCATTGGCCTTTTCCACACAGCAGTGAAAACGAACCTCCACCGGTAGTGTGGGCGCCGCGTGTCCCTCCAGCCCTCCAGAGTGATACTGAAAGGAGAGGTGAGTGGAGGGGACCAAAGGAGAGGTAGCTCCGTGCGGAGCTGCCTCTCCGGCTGGGGAGAAAGTTGGGGCTGCTCGCATATGAATGATTTGGTACATGTATTATTTTTCCCAGGTCAATACTCCCATCATCTATTGACAACCAGTCAAGGATTTCTCCATCAACATCCTGATGTTTTGTACGTTCATCTATAAGTACATGAAGCTCCTCCACAGAAGTTGAGTATTTACAGGCATCAGACACTTGGTATCCTTCTCTTCTACACCATTAGTGGATCTCTTCCAAAGTGATACCTTTATTACAGAGACTTGATATTATTGTATTTGGGATCCCCTGTGTATGTATTATTCATAGTTTTGTTGTTGTTATTTATAATATGTACACTTTGTTGTTGATTAAGAGTTGTGGTTCAGTCATATTAATGTTTTAATTATTTTCATTAAAATAGAGTTTTAAAGTTCTCACAGGTTCTTTTCCCTTCTGTAAATTAGATACTGTCTGTGGCTCATTATATATAGATTTTTAAAATAAAACAAAGGAAGATAATTCTGCCCCAGATATAGAAGAATGACCAATCTCACTAGAGTCAGAGTTAAAATACAACTATTTGCTCTCAGAGGAGAGCACCTGTTGTGCCTGTACCTGAGTCATTGCTCTTTTAGTCAGGCTGCCAAGGATGGAAATTATAGGTACAGAATTCTAGGGGTCCTGGTTTCCCCTGATGGATCACACACAAGCCATGTGATTTGATTATTTGTGATGTTTAGAGTATACCTGGGTAGTGTGAGGAGAGCTGGGATACCTTTACTGGGCCCGCAGGACTGAAGACACCAAGGCACAGGCACGACAAAGTTATCTGCTCCCTGCAAAGGCTGATTGATAGAAGCCAAGGATAGAGCAATGAATCATTCAGCAGTATGTAGCCTTCTCTGTGGGTGTATACCCTGGCTTTAAGTATATGCTTTAATTCATCTGCCTCACTATGTGGGCACTACCACTGTAGCCTGTCATGTTTACTCGCCTAACAGCACATGACTTCACACCATTGTTGGCACATAATGTAAGGGGGAATCACTTGAGACATCAAAGTATTAGCCTCCTTTCTGTAAAGTGAGCCATGACACCGGATCATTTGTATTCACCGAGGGCAATCACTGAGCCTCTGCTCATTTCATCAAAGAACTATTTATGAGGCTGTAAAAAAGATGAGTTTCTCCGAATATTCTCCAAATTAAACTTTTTAAAGTTTAATGTTGGCACACAAGAATAATTACAGTTATAAACCATTAAACATTTAGAGGAAATTTATAGGATTGGAGGGAGAGAATTTACAGCTGTGGTCTAATACAATAAATTTCTCCTGCAAAAGCAGCTCTACATAACATTTCAATCCAGGTCTTCACATTTTCTTTTCTTTTCAATTTTTTAAAAAAGCATTAGGTGAGTATTACCAAAATGCTCAGGTAACATCTTTGGACATTATTAATTGCAAAAGATGAATACCTTTCTTAAAATGTTGCTAGTTAACCCTGCAGGACATAGTGTGTCCCCTCCTTTTTCAACAACAACCAATATTGTACTGTGAACTCATTTGTGGGAGCCAGCTGCATAACCTGTAAAATTCTTGAGAGCAATGCAATAGCTGTTAATTTCCTCCACAGAATTATGAGCTAGCAATTACCATATGCCCCAGGGTTCTGTCCCTCACATCCATGAAACTGAGTCAGGGATTTATTTGTCTACAGCAGGACTGGACTAAATTCAACCTTCTGCAATTTATTTTTTTCACTAGAATGCTTGTGATAAACCAACGTGACTTAGTTACAAGGCAACAGCACATACTCAGACCAGCATAACTAGTCTGTGTTAAGAGATCCTGGGCATTCACTTTTTCTTAAGAACACAAGAAGAACCACCCATGCCATTCTTTGCAAAAATGGCAGCAGACCTCTTGCGGTATTCCAGAAATTAAACTTGCCCTACCTTAACATATTAAATTGAAATTCAATCCAGACAAAACTAAGGTGCTACTGTCCTGGAAGGTCTCCACTCTGTGGTGCTATGTATCTTGTCAGCTTCCTTGATCTAGTCACAGCAGTCCATGCTTTGATTACATCCAGGTTACATTAACACTTCCTTTGAGAAAGGTCCAGAAAGTTCAGCTCTTCTAAAATGCAGCATTCAGGCAATTATCTGACATGGGATACAGGGAGACATCAACCCAATGCCATAAAATGTGTTTCTATGCACAATTCCAATGCTGGTTCTTACCTTTAAGGATCTAAATGGCTTGGAACAGGATATTAGGTGATGTACAGGGATGTAATGAAGGTGGGGCAAGCCAAGGCACTTACCCTGGACACCACATGACCAGGGGTGCCCTGGCTGTTCCTTTGCAAGGTAGCTGCAGCAGCGACCCAGGCCATGGAAATTCTCTTGCCTGGGAAGTAAGAGAGTTCACTGGTGGCGAGGTGAACAGAGCCAGGCGATGCATTCTCCTCCTTCTGGGAGGTATGCAAGAGCTGGCCCAGGCTGCTCAGGAGTTAAGAGACTTCCCCGATGGAAAGATTAGCTGGACACCACCACCTCCTTTGTTTGGGAAGTGCTTGAGAGGGAATGCAACATGTATGTAAAGGCACATTGTAGAGGAACTCAAAATGGCAGCGCTGACATTTTGCATGGAAACAGCAACCAAACAGATATTGGACTGCTTGACACAGAAGAAACGGGTGTGGGTATGGCAGTGTTGGGGTGAGCATTGCTAGTGCTTTTTAAGTAAGAGGATGTTGACGATTCCAATTAGATTGCTCCCAACTTGAATGGGCTCTTTTTGGGAGGAGAAGCCATACATGGCTAGTATGCTAATCATTTCTGGAGAAGAGGGAGAAGGGTAAGATACCTGTTAAAAGGAAAATGTCTTCAGTAGACCAGAAGCTGAGAGTAGAAAGGAGAAACTTTAGCATTTTGGGCTTTGAAAAAAGCTTTACTTGATCTCTTCACTACAGACTAACAGGACAAAAATAAATATTTTCTCACCAGCAACTGCAGCCACTGATCTTAATCACAATCCCTTAATTTGCCAAACAAGTTTGCATATCAAAGCTTAAGAAGAGAGTCATCATTCACAGCAGTAGAATGATGTTGGAAATAGTTGCCACAGCGTTGGAAACACTTGCGTTGGAAATACTTGCCACAGAACTTTCTAGCTTGCCTATACACCCTTTGCCAATTTTCCTGTAATAACTGTTATCTTCCTTCCTACTCACACAATCGCTCCCTTATGTACAGTCCATCAGAATATCTTCCCTGGGATCTTGAAAAAATCCTTCTCCCTTCATAACTCTGCAAGTGTAAGTGTAAAGATTCTGAAAAGTAAGGGGATAAGAAAGGGTTGCCAGCTAGCCATTTTGCAGAAGAGGGAAGGAAAGCTAGAAAAAGCTAAGCATGCCAAGTGCCCCACTTCTGGTTGGCAATCTCCCACATATAAGTCCTTATGGGCAGGGGGGAAGGATGGGGAAAAATCCTTGTTTTGAAAAATAAAGTGGGATATCAATCATATTTATGATTTTATAGTATCTACAGCTGGTGGAACTTCTAAAAAATATCAAAGTAATAGACAAAGGTGCAGCAGCAACTTTCTGTTCCATTGTTCAAGTAATGTTATCTTCTTCTTCTATTATTTGTTACCTTCCTAGAGTTATCTAAAAGATGGAGGTTGGATATTTGGGGGATGGCACAATTTCAATGCTTGCCCTGGGTGCCCTGTTCTGCAGATACACCCCAGTAATGTGACTCTGGAGAGCTATTGCCAGTTTGCGTAGACAGTACTGAACTTGATGGAGCTATTGTTGGGATTGGCTCTGACAATTCATAATCAGAACAGAAGATGACAACACCATGGAGGGATAAATCATGACAGACCCTGAGATGCTTAGGCCTTGGACCCCTAGTACCTGTCAGGGAACTTTCAGCCAGCTGTGGCTATTCGACCTGAAACCCAGGAGTCTCAGGAGCCACCACTAGAACCTGAGGTTGTTATGGGACACCTGAAGGAGAGTGGATTGTTGCCTAGGACCATGCAGCTTTCCTCATGACCCTGAGACCGGAGAAGAAAGAAAATACAGGCAGAAGCACAGCTCAGGTTTAGGAGTATATAATTAGCTGCCTGAGGCCCCTCTGCTGACCATGAGGCCTCTCTGCTGACCATGAGGCAGAGACCTCGGTTCACCATAAGACTTTGCTGGATGTTGGACAATTTCCATCTATGACTGTCTGCAGACGCTAGGCCACTGCTACAGCTGCAGGCACTCACTGTTATAAATAACTTCAGTTATGTGATCATTTTGGCCTTGCACCTAAAAGGAAGCAGTGCTAATGCAAGTCAGACATTAAGGCAAAGGATATTCTATAAGCAAGGTTGTGCTACTGAAAGCTACCTGCCTCTGATTGCTACCCACTCCACCTCGGAAGGCAGAGACCGAGAGAGCAGGACTTGTGATACAGACCTTACATGGTGGGATGGAACAGATGCATTCACTTAGTTCTCTAGTAGTAATGTTGGGCCCAGTATAGTGTAGGCTCTCAAATGAGTACTTGCCAGAAACCATATGTGAGAAAGTCTCTCTCTCTCTCTCTCTCTCTCTCTCTCTCTCTCTCACACACACACACACACACACACACACACACACACACACACACACACACACACACACACAGTGTGGCACAGAGAGTGTGTGTCTGTAGTACATAGAAAAGAAGAGGGAGAACAAAATTTGGGTTTCCATTTCTCTCTTTGTACTGTATATGCCTGGACTCCCTGATTGATAGATTGGGCTGAGTTAACCGCGATAATTACAGCTTTTATCTTCAGTCAGCTGAAAAGCTTCCATGGAATCCATGCTCAAGAAAAGTGAGTTTTGACTTTCATGAGCTTGATACATAGTAGTCAGCATCGAAGTCTAATAACCCTAATTTCTTTCTCTTCACTTATTTATCCAAGATACCCTTCCCAGGGATGATTATAGTCTTTAATGCACAAGAAAAAAATGTTTCTTTGTTTCCTCATTTATGCATTACATTAGTTCCTGCCTCTTTTAAATAACCATTCGTGTGATAGGAAAACAGTGTGATATATTCCGGCCTTTCCACAGTAATCTTTTCTGGAAATAAGTCTAATTTAAGTTCCTTTTTTATTAGGTTTTGTTTTTAACCTCTAAATTGTTTCTCTAATTAAACAAACTGTGAGTATATTAAAGCTGGAGTTATCAGAAGCTCTGAAGTTGAAGCTATCTGAGTAGCAAAACCTATTCAAAATATAAAAGCCTCAATTGGTTTCTGTATCTGGTTAGTGGCCGTACAAGGAATAAGACTCTATAGAACTATTGCTCCCAAGACCCAAGTATTATTTCCCTGGTCCCAATACAAACTTATCATTAGAGTTGCCAAATATGACTTGGGTCACTCCTGGAGGTTTTAGGGTGGTGCCTGAAAAGGGTATGGTTTTGGGAGTGACCAACAGTGTGGATATGATGCCATGGAATCCACCCTTCAAAGTACCATTACCTCTGAGGAACTGATGTCTGTAGTCTGGAAATCAGTTTTAATTTCAGAATAATTCCAGGCTGCGCCTTCAGGTTGGCAGTTCTACTTGTAACATACTTGTTTGGCAATAGACAGACCTGTAAAGTATAATCAGATTTTGTCCCTGACTGCTCCCACAGGGGCTCTGCTTAAATTGCTACCTGCCCTTTCTGGTCATCTACCATAGTTGAAAAAAAAGTCCTGGTTCAGGGATCACAGGAAAACCTTGACTGAGAGGTTTTCTAGGTGAGACAAGAGAGGAGTGCCTGGGTTGTATGGTTAGTTGACTTAATAAAGTTCTACTCTGCTTTCTGTTTCTGCCAAATGTTTGAATTTCTTGATCAGGGATGCCTAATTGTCCAGTTAATATAGCAATGCAGAATCTCTCACATGGGCTACATGTTTGATTTTTCTCTGCTTTCATAGGTTTCTCCTTTGTAGGGCTGCCAACTATGACCTACAGTGGTGGCGAACCTTTGGCACTCCAGATGCTATGGACTACAATTCCCATCAGTCCCTGCCAGCATGGCCAATTGACCATGCTGGCAGGGAGTGATGGGAATTGTACTCCATAACATCTGGAGTGCCAAAGGTTCGCCACCACGGGCCTAGAAAGTTCCTGGAGATTTGGCGACTTTGTCTGTGGAGAGGAGAATCTGGGGAGGAATTTTGCCTAGAGTATCTAGCATACCTAAAATACATAGTGTACCATCAACTTTCCCCTCTGAAGTTGTCATTTTCTCCAGGGGAGATGATCTTTGTAATCTGAAGATCAGTTGTAATTCTGGGAGAAATCCAGGCTCCACTTGGAAACTGGCAACTGTATGAGTGCTGCTCTATGGTGGATTCCTCACAGGGCAAATATAATGGGAGTAAGGCACAATAAAAGCTGTGCTGGTGGGGGAAATTTTGCACAGGTCCTGACCCCAAAGGGAGTTTGCCCCATTTTATTCCCCTCAACCTGGGATTTTTGAAAATCGCTAAACTAGCTACCGTACTCTTTTGCAAAATCCTGGGTTGGAGCTGCTCCTGTCTGAATGGCCAGGCAGGAGATGTTTATTTCCCTCCCTTCCACCCATTCATTAAGTTCCATGCTGTTCACCATCAGAGAGAATATGCCTGTTTGCCATTCTGTGCAGGTCACCCAGCAGTTTGTGGGCAGATTCTCTGTGAGCGCCACAAAGTACAAAGTCCCCCAAGCACGTTTTCTCCCCATAACAGCGAGTATGGTTGATCTACAGCATCGCTCTCGTTATTTCCCTGCCATTGCAGGGAGGTCCCTTTTTTATTTTTGCATGGTGCACATGTGCAGCTGTGCAAGTGCAGCCAATTGTACTGTGGGACATAGCTACAGGGGCTCATTTCTGTATGTGTTGCAGGAAACATAAACAAAAAAGCGAAGTTTCTCTGCCTGAAGGCATGAAAGCAGCCAAGATTGATTCCATGAGCTCCAATCGCTGTCTGAACAATTAATGTGAGCAGGAAAAGGAAAGGAGGTTTATTTATAATGACAAAAATTCATTATACATATGCTGTGTGGAATCTACCATTCTGATATGGGATAGATGAGAAAGGGCCTTTTCCGAAGCAGCTCTGAAAGCTCCCGTCCATTAAGAAATACCTGTTTGCTTCATGGCTACTGGCTGTCCAGTGGAAAGCTAGGCTGGTACTTTCTCAGAGGCTTTTGAAATATGAATCTTTGCTGTTGTTTAGCCATAATATTGTCCATTTGTGTCGTTTTGGGTGATAACATCAGATGTTTCATCCAGGGATGCTACCAATTGTTACAGTATTGTCATCTTCCTTTTGTGAATTGGAACAGCAAATCTTTATTTTTATGGCATTTTGTTTCCTGGCACCAAATGTTGCCCATTTCATTTGCACAATTTTGCATGGATAGAATACAAGTGACGCATAAGATATACATGACATAAAAGCAGTGGTGGGATTCAAATAATTTAACAACTGGTTGGCCGTTTCCGCACGGCCGTAAGGGCGCCTCCACGCCGGCAGGAATTCCGCCGGCGTGGAGGTGGTAGGCTGCGCTCAAGATGCAGGCATCGCGGATCGGCCTCCTGAAGAGGCACGGTACGATCGGCAGAAGCGGCTCCGCACGTGGAGTCGCCTCTTCTTCCTTTCCCATGTTACCTCTTGTGTAATGCGCCCGTCTCTGCTGGCCTCGCCTCAGCCCCGCCCACACTGCCCTCCGACCTCCAGGGGTCAGAGGACAGCGAGGAGGAGGGACTCTAGGAGAGCCAGCAGGAGACGGCTGACACGAGAGGTACATGTGGGAAAGGGAAGGGGAAATACATACGCAGCTTTGTGTTCCCGGTGGCTGTCGGTTCGCGACCAAGCATCGCCGAGAAGTCGCTTTCCCCTCAACAACAACCCTTTAAAGGGTTGTTGTTTAGGAAATGGCCTGGACGCCGCCCACTGGGGAGGGGAGCGCAGTCAGCGGAGTCGGCACTTCGCTGGCCTGTCAGGCGAACGGGCGCCGCCAGGTGGAACGCGCTCCGGGCGGCGTTTTACCACTGCAGGGCCGTCGTTTT
Source organism: Sphaerodactylus townsendi (assembly GCF_021028975.2). Lineage (NCBI taxonomy): Eukaryota > Metazoa > Chordata > Lepidosauria > Squamata > Sphaerodactylidae > Sphaerodactylus > Sphaerodactylus townsendi. The sequence continues at coordinate 90,036,118 of NC_059431.1, read as the reverse complement.
TGGCCCGTGCGGAAAGGGCCGTTGTTTACAAACACAATTTTAACAACCTGTTCTGCTGAAGTGGTGCTGAATCCCACCACTGCATAAAAGTAACATGCATGCCATGGTGTAAGCTAGTATAAAATGGTGTCAAAGAAACAGATTAATTTGTAATAACAGCACTGAAAATGAAAATGGTTCAGAATCACACCATGTGAAAATAAAAAAGAAACAAAGAAGGTGTATTTGTACAGCTCTTGTTTTAACTTTGTTGTCAACTACCCTGTATTTCAGATGGAAACTTTGAACATCAAGCATTGGAAACTGTTCATGTAGTCACTAGGTATCCAGATCTAGGAAGTTGATACATGCAAAACACTTTGGGCTTTTAAAAATATACTGACAAGTCACATTTTCTGTTGACAAAGCACATAATTTGATGTACATCTTGCAAAATATAAAGCCATCAACATCTTTAATTGAAAACTAATCAGCAGACACATTAACACAAGGTTAGCAAGACCAACAACAAACTGTAAAAGTTAAAGTTAGTTTCCCTGCAAGAACAGCTTGTTTAAACGATCACTCACACAAGAACATTGTGGATAAAAGGGTTGAGATTTTACTCCAATTTTCATGTGATAGCACTAAATTGAAGAAGGAAACAGTGCAAATGAAATGAATATGCAATCAACTCAAGAAATTGAGCATCTATTAACATGTATCATCAACAATCATAGGTTGTATGAATGCAATAGCACATGCAGATCCACACTGTCCAAACAGGGACCACTCATTACTTCTGTCAGTTCTCCAAAAGAGAATCATGCTGTGTGGCGCTCATTACTTCCAAATGCAGAAAGAGCGGGCTCATAGCCAATGCTTCAAGAAGTGAGGGATATTATACTGGTTAACTGTTGTTTTGCCCCATTATAACAACAGTATGGAAACCATATTGGCTTTCAACTAGGGTTCATCATCATATTGCCATTATCTCTTATTTATGTTGTGACTATCACTATCCTGGCAGCCTGATAGCCTGCCTAGCCCAGCATTATCAGAGTTTGGAAGTTAAGCAGGGTCAGCCATAGTACTTGGATGGAACACCAACAAGGAAGACTGGGGTTGCTATGCGTAATTAGGCTATGGGACACCATCTCTGCTCATCTCTCATCTTGAAAACTGTGCAGTCCTGGGGTCATCATGAGTCAGTTGCAACGCAGTGGCACAAAATTATTATTATTATCACTGTATTAGGCACCATTCAGAAACTAAAGATATGATCCTGTGTGCAAAAAGTGACATGAAGGGTGTGTGTGTGGGGGGGGGGGGGAATCATGCCACATCAATTGTATTTTAACTCACTAGCAGCCTTGCATTATGCGAGTACTATTGAGTTCAAGGAGGGTTATTTTAATGTAGATGTTTGCAAGCTAGCAGCTTTGCAGTTCACTACTAACCCCATTGACTTGTGGCACTCATGGCAGCATGCTGTATTCAGGCAACAGGAGAGTGATAAACCATTTTGTCTGATGGGCTCCAGTACGTGAAGAACTTCGCCAGTGAAACGGGTTTCGCAGTCGCAGTGGGGCAGTTACAGATACAATCAATGGGGTGGGAAAAATCTACCAACAATATGGTAAGCACTTCATATGCACTGTGCATGTGTGTGTGTCTGAGGGGGAAAATGTCTGCCATTATATAAGACCATTATGTCAATTAGGCATCAATTGACAGTTAAAAGAGCACTTATTGAAATTTAATAGGAAAGATGATGTGTAATCAACTTTAAATTTATAAGACACAAATATAATTAGATTTTCAACACATAAAAATTGTAAGGAATATTTAGACACTTAATTAGAATTTAAAAAGCCAGCAATATCAAGTTAATAATTGTGACAACTAATAGAGTATCTATCTAAATGTCACTTATTTTATTAATTGATATTTAATTTGCCATAGACTGCCTTGGTAAATGTTAATTAAATGCCAGAAAATTCCTTACAATTTTAACATATTAATAATCCTAAATTATATCTTTATTGCCCACATAATTGTGAGTTAATTACACAGCAAGCAGATTCACCCTCCCTTTTACTGAAAGTGCAAGAGGAGCCACTCCCCCTGCTTTCTTTGCAAGACAGGAAGACTTTCACTTGCTTGTTGGCTACTCTAGTGGATCACAATTGGCACCTACTTTGTGCAACACAGAAGTATCTTTATACACAGTAACACAAGGAATCACCTGTACGATGCCACTGTAATCAGATTAGCCATTTGTCCCCTTTTGCTGTGGTATTTTTGCATTCATATTAACTCTTTCCTACAAATACTTCTGCAGTTGATCTAGACATGATTTCACCTGCCCATCAAAACCCAGCAAGAACTTAGCAAGAACTTTTACTAATACTGCCTTTCTGTCCCAAAACTGACTTCATCATTCTTATCAAATGAGAATTGCTGCACTTTCAGCAGTGAAAATAGGAATTCCTGTGGCACTTTAAAGACTAATACATTTACTGTGGTTTATGCTCTTGAACTGGATGGCCCAGGTTAGCCTGATCTCTTCAGATCTCAGAAGCTAAGCAGGGTTGGTCCTGGCAGTTACTTTCATGGGAGACCACCAAAGAATACCCGGGTCACTATGTAGAGGAAGGCAAAGGCAAAACACCTCTGTTAGGGTTTGCCTTGAAAACCCTACTGGCTTACTTGTCTTAAATTGGCTGCCACTTGATGGCATTTTACACACTCAGAAGCTTTCATGAGGCAGTAATAGCAGGGGTGGACACTGGGAACTTGAGGTCTCACTGGGATGTGTTGGAAAATGAGTGTGTTTTAAATGGTCCTAATAGCACTGTATTGTTCTATTTGAATATGTGGCAAGTAACAAATAAAGCAGGCTCAGGTTCATAGGTGAGATCCAGCAGGTTCTCATAGGTTCCCGAGAGTAGGTTACTATTTTTTTGTGTGTGCCGAGAGGGGGGTACTAATTGGTGATTTTGCCATGTGATTTTTGCCTTAGTTACGCCCCTCCTCTCAGCAGTAGCTCGCAGAACTTGAAGCAGTCTAGCAGGAGGTGCACAGGCGTGCGTGGCAGCCTGCACCTGCATACATTCCTTTCTCGCCCAAGGACTGGCACAGTGGCTGCGTCCTTGCCACAGCCCCGCTCAGGAATGCCCCACCCCTGGAATGCCTGGCCATGCCCCCATCGTGCCCCACCCAGCCCCATCGGCGCTACGCCACAGTTTGAATCGCACCACCATGGGAACCTGTTACTAAAATTTTTGGATCTCACCACTGCTCAAGTTGCTCATGAACAACTGAATTACCTGATGAAAAAAAATCAGCTCCTTGTCTTGCTTGCAATCAGCAAATAGAATGTAAGCTGAACAGATGGGTGTTTGAACATTCTCAAATGTTTCTGTTGAATTTCTGTAGTATTGAGGGGAGGGCAGTATTATGCAGTTTCATCTTGAGTGAATAGAACCCATGTCAGAAACTGTGGTTTCAAATCAAAATAATATACCCATGAGATTTAGAAGCACACCTGGTGGAAAATGACATCAAATTGCAACTGACTCACAGCAACCCATAGGTTTCTAATGCAAGAGACAAACAGGTGGTTTGCCAGTGTTTGCCAATGTGCAGTTACCCTGGACTTACTGAGTGATCATCCATGTATTAATCGGGGCTGACCCTGCTTAGCAGCCATGTTCTGACAAGATCAGGCTAGCTTGGGACATACATTTCAGGGCAGTAGCATCTCTAATAGTTTCTAAATTATTAAGCTTAATAAAATGTACTGGGAAAGCATAGCCAGTGATGTCTCCCCTCTGTCCAAAATCCATTTCAGATAAGCAAGTATTTTAATACTCGTGAGAATTGATTCAAACCAATGACAAAGCACTAGTGATGTGCAAACTGATGTGTGGATTTTCATCATCCCCTTTCTTTTTTGTTCCAAACAAGGCTTGCCTGTCCACAGAGTAAATCTTCTCCTAGGACACTGAAAGCATTGCAATTTTCCAATTATGAGTGCTTAAGATGCGTTACTCATTACCTCAGTGATACCAGTTCCTATTTTGTGTTCATTCTGTATCTGACTTTAAACTTATTTTTATATTTCTCTTTTATATTTACTCTATTTAATGCTTAATAAAGGTTTTGTTGTAAATCTTCTCCTACAATAAACTGCAAAATATGGAGAACAGATCAGAGAATTGCCCCTCTGACTTGTGAGCAGTTGGATCCTTCTTCCTGTTAAAGGACTTACCGGAGGCCAGCTGGTCTTATAAACTGACACCAGAGCAGGGCACTGCTTCCACAAAATGGGTACCCCTCAGAGTTTTTGGGGATCCATTTTGTTGTATTAAACCTGGGCAGGAAGGAAAATGACAGCTTATTTTTTTCCCTTGCCTTAAGGTATGCCTGGCTTATCTATGGAACTAGCTAAACTCCATTGTGTCACCCTAAAGTGGTTTAATCAGCACCACGAGTAGACCATTATTTCCCCTATCTGTGCCCATCCCTCTGATCAATCCGTATTCCATGGAATAGCCCAGGCATACTCTTGGGACCGAACAACCCATCAAACCTCTCCTACCCCTTTATCAAAACCTCAGAAAAACAGTCAATTCTTTGTTCTCTGGCTTTGGTGCAGGAACACCTCAAACTATCTCGGGACCCATTTTAGGGATTATATTTGCTGTTATGCCATCTTTTAGGTTTTTAAGAATGAGATGTAAATTGTTTAATTTTATGTACTTATACTTATGTAATTTTTTTAAATTGTTTGTTCACCACCCTGAGTGTGACCTTGGTCAGGAAGGACAGGATATAAATTTAATGAAATAAAAAATAATAAATATGTGTAAGTCAAGAGTGGTGCTCTACAGCAATAGTTTATTTTATGAGGGTGACAAATACATTTTGGGTCTAAATCATTTTCGTTCTACTCTACCATCACAAGAACATCTCTGCATTATTTAAAAACAATTAAGAATACTGACTAAGCTCTAGATCTGATGGTATTGGTCTAAGATCTAGAGGCAGACTTCTTTGTGATTTTGTGATTTTGTGACCTTGACAAAAAAAACCCCGCTGCTTTTATTTTTATTTTCTGTGTCCCCCATTTTAAACAAAAGCAGGAAAACATTTTACCCATTTCATTTTGATTGCAATCAGATCATTCAAATAGACTCACACATTCATGTCTCTAAACCTTAGCTTGAAAACTCATTCACTGGGAGTCCTGGTTAAAAATGACATTTTTTCTGCTTGTCATTTACCTACATGTTTTTCCATTGTTTCAAACATCAGTTTCTATTTAAATAGATGTTTTAAAAGGAATGGAGTTGTTCCCTGCAAAGCTTCTTAATAATCTGTCTTGCTTCCCACAGAGAAGATGGAGCATGATTGCAAACACAGTTTGTTAGTTCAAACAAATAATTTTATTCTGATTCGTTTCTGCATGTATAACAATTGCCACATAAATATTAAATAGAATTAAGATTTAAAATTAATTTTATACCTAACAATCTACAGAAGTGCAAAACTTCCCAACCACGTTGTGTTTGCGGGAGTCTTCTGAGAATTTCATGCACGAAGTATTCCGAATCTTTAACTTTGGAATCTCTAACTTTAAAATCAAATTTAAAATATTCAGGTTTGTGCAAATTCAGTTTCACACAACATTTGGATGCCATTAATTTGTAGAGGTTTCTAGAAATATACGCTTGGATAATAACCGATTATTAACAAATTGAATCAAATTATGTCTTTGGATTTCTAAAAAGTTAATTAATGCTTTTGTTTAATAGCTCAGGGCTGACCCTTTTATCAGGTGCCTTCCAGACATAACCTAGGTTAAATACTGTTTTATTTAAAATACAGTTTAATATGTCCTTAAAATGTACACAACTGACATTTATATCCTCTAACCCACAAAACAATATAAAAATTCTTATTTAAGGTCAGAGAAATAGTCCAATAGGTAAAGATTGGATCTATTAGAAATTCAAATTGCCACATAACAAATACATGGCACACATGTATTTGCCACATAACAAATACATGGTAGTGAATGACAGCATGGCATAGTTGCTTTTGTGTCAGGTTTTGACTGGAAAAATGTGATTTGATATTGCTGCTTGTCTGTGAAGTTCACTGGGAACTTTGGATGAATCACTAACATACTTTCCAGGTTTATTGTAAAGATAAAATGATATAATTTCTATATATATGTTGCCTATGTATAGTTGACATACTAGAGAAACATAAGTGATAATAAGTATCCTCATCCTTTTCCTCAGTTAATATTTAAGATTTTGGAGCATCCAGAGCACTTTGCACACATGATCTTCCCAACTGCAGTGGCATAGTGCCAAGGGGGCGGGGGGCGCAATGCACTGAGCGTGCGCCAGTGCAGAGACATGATGGGGGCGTGGTGGGGTCATGGCTTGGGCACAGGAAGCACGTGCACCCCAGGTGCAGTTCCCCCGTGCTCTGGTCCTGCCCAACTGTGTATGGAAGGTCAGCATTATTGGAGAATATTGAGGACTAGGAGTGTAATTTATTCTTAAGCGATTTGCCACACACCATTGATACAGTCAGTGGTCATCCACCAATGCTGGGGAATCACCCAACTACGCTTCTTTTATACACTGATGACACTGCTATTCTTTCCTGTGTGAGAATTGGCCTTATATGATATCTACAACCTTTTTACTCTTATTGCCAACAAAATACACTTTCAATCAACTTTGAAAAATCCAAAATCATGAGATTCTCCAAAAATAGATTATCCTATACATGGAAACTCGGCGTAGCCTATTTAGACCAAGTGAGATCCTTTAAATAGTTAGGACTATTCATCATCACAAGCCTTTATTGGCATAAAATAAACATACAAAATCAGCATACAAAATTTGCCCATTATTGCTCACAATTATAGACACTGGTACTAAAATACTAAATACTAAAATATATACATGGTCCTTCTGTAACTATAGGACATTCCTTCAGCTAAGTTAACTCACTTAAACGTCATCGGATACTGACAGAAGCTAGAAAAATTACTGCTGGCTATATGTGGTCATAATACATAGACATTGGTTGGTATTCATCTAGACTTACGGCCTCTTATTATTGTTAGCAGAAATTTTGCTACAATTCCCTACACACACCTGTGGATCCATGTTGTTCAAAAGCATAGGTATCTTAAGAGCATCAGTTGGGGATTGCAGAGTTATACAGAAATGGGATAAGTGCAGATTGTGACATTCTGATTTTGCAAACCTTACACAATGAAAGAGGGTATGATCGAAAGTGTCTTCCACCTGACCCATATTGCATGGACATAGCCTCCTCTGTTTATCAATTTGTTGATATCTGCCATAGAGCAGCATAGAAGGCATTAGGATTGAATCTTGGCCAGTGTTAAAAGCTCTTCTTAATTTAGGGTTGGTGATCCACTGTAAAATAATTGGCCATGTGTCCTTTGTCTCAATTGGAATAAGCAGGGTCAGGGGGGAACACGCCTTCCTCGCAGAGCTGTTATCATATCCCTCGATACTCTTGTCTCTAATAGCTTAGTTTTCAAGCAGGCTATATGCTTCTGATAGGGAAAAGAGGGACTAACGACTCTAATGAAAAAAGCCAAGAGTGTTGATTTTTTCCCTCAACTAGCTCTTTCAGCCACCTAGAACTTTGCATAGTCGGAAAGCAAGGGAGGTGTAACAAAACTGGAGTGATCCTGCAAATAGTGGATACGCAGCTAGGTATCTGACAGGCCTTCTCAGCCAGGCTATCAGTGGCATAATGATATTTGGCCCGAAGTTCTAAAACATAGGGCTGCATATGAAGCACTGAATTTGGTAAGCCCATCCAATTTTGTGGAAGAAACGGACTGGGCTAAAAGTGTTTATATTTCCTTTGCTTCTTATAGCTCCGATCCAAATAGGTGCTCTATAGAGGAGCTTGAGGAGTTTCGCATTTAGTACTTGGAAATAACTCCCAATGCGGATGGTATATACCAGGTGGCCTACAGTGAAAAAGAAACGCTGAATTGGTTAGGGCACTGTTGTTAGCTGCATGAAAAGCTAATTTCCTATGTACCGCTCCAATTAAGGTTGCTAGTAAGAGTCATGCCCAAACATTTGAACTGGTTAACTTGTTCTATGGGTCTGTTATTGATGGTCCATGTATGATTCAGGGGTCTTCTAGCTAAGACCATTATTTTGTTTTTTTCTTATAGTTAATTACCAGTCTGCTCTCCTTACACACATTCAGTACAGTAAATTTAAGAGACGAAAGTGAGACCAACTTTAGTGTGGGAAAGAAGAACGGTGTCACAAGCATACAGTAACGCTGGGCACGTATTTAGTGCTTAGTTTGGGAACATGCCCATTGGCCTTCTGGAGGGCTGGCACTAGATCACCAAGGAATATATTAAACAAAGTAAAATAATGTACAGCCTTGTTTGACCCCTCTGGTTGTGGGATGATATCTTCTGTGATGTCCTTTTGTTAGTGCCTCTTATTCTGCAGCTAGTGCAAGTGTGTATTGTCTTTATAAGAAACAGTAGTCCAAATGGGGTCCATGTGTAACGCCGTCACACCTTCTCCACAGTAGGGCTCTGTGATATGGAGTCAAAATGCCCCTTTTAAATCCAGGAAGGCTGCAAACAGTTTCTACGGTTATTAAAGGAGTTACAATTTTGTTAGCTAAGTGTGCCAAAACCAAGTTACATGATCCAGTGTTGGATTTCATTTCCAGTGAATCCACCTTAATTCCGGTCCCATTACTTCTACTCTGTTTGACCTAATCTTCCACTCTCCTAAGGAGTAGTTTTGTATATAGCTCTAAGCCACCATTACAGATAATAGGCCTATAGGACTCCATATAGCTCAGTTGGATCAGGTAATATCACCCCTTTTGTAGATTGGGACAACTATAGACGCCAGCCACATCTTTGGGATGCGGCCCGCACATTTACATGGGTAAATAAGGAAGCCAGAGTTGTAGTTTCTCCCACCACCTCGGGTGAGGATTTGGGCATTTCTGGTAATTATTTGCATCTGGACCTGGGGTCTTTACCGCTTTTCAAACCACTGATTAGTTTACTCCACTTCTTGAGGATTTCAACCCCAGGCCAATCTGGTAGCTCCTCCAGTAATTGGAAGTGGAATCCAGGGTATTCAGTTAGGCTAGTACTGGAAATAGATTAGAAAAAAATAACTGAACCATCAATCTAGTGAAATATAAACTGGATACCGTAATCGCTTAAATTCCTCTCTCTATTTATGATCTGCCAGAATTGCTTAATGTTATTTGTTAAAGTGGTTTGATATAGTTGTTCCCACTGCTGTCTGAATTGATTTTTTCGCTTCCATTGCACCCATAATTTGAAAATCCTTTTTCAGTTGGGTTATATTGTTGAGTAGCTTCTTCTCCTCTCACCTGTGCCAAGGTAACTTCTGTATAATGATCGTATTAAGTTACAAATTCAATACAGTAGTATGCGATCAAACCATTCTCTATGACCGCCATAGCCTTAGGATTTGGTCGAGGAGACGGCTTGAAGTTCCCCTGCTAAATTTGAAACTAGTTGTTCAAAGTGATGTATCCCACGCTCTGGTGTGTCAGCTCAGGTATTATATTCTCTTTGTTCTATTAAATGTAAAAAAGAGCTAAGTAGTGTTTCTCTGTAGTAGCTGCCACCTGAGGTGACCTATAAGTATTTCTTGATGCCTAAAGTTGGTGGGTCCCTCTCAGCTAGGTTCTACTCCCAAATGAAAAAAGTTACATTGAGTGGAAGATGATCACTTAGCAATAAGTCCCCAACGCTAAAAGATGTGACACACTGGTGTAGATAGGGGGATATTAAGATGTAATCGATCACGCTAGCACCGAGCGAGTTTACCAAGGTAAAGCTATCTGCAAAATAGTTAGGACTAAATTTCCAATCCAATTTCAAATGGACCACTCACTGGAATAAAGTTATTGAACAAGCAAAATGCACTGCTGTTGGCATTCAAAAATTCTTCTTTTTAAAGGGGAACCAATATGTGCCAGCTGCCACTCGGATTTTTCAGGCTAAGGTGGTTTCACAATGACTTTGCAGCATTCTAATTTGGATAAACTCCTTTTATAAAGATATTGAATGGGTACAGCCAATTTTTTTCAGGCAAATATCAGGTATCCTCAAATGTGTAAGCTATACGACCCTTTGTGCTGAAACAGGTGAACAATTACTTGAGTCCAAAGGATGACTATTTGCTGAAAATATTGGCTGAAAATACACTTCAATTCTAATGAAGACAATCTTATTTCATTCCTATTCAAGGACATAAATTTTGCAAACTGGTCTAAGCCCATCTAGAGCAAAATAGCCAAAATTGGAATTGCATTGGATACCCTGCAATTGTGCGACGAAAAATATATTTATCAAACAATTAAACAAAGACTAATAGACCAAGACAGACACCTATTACATCCTCACAAGCCAAGAATATGTCAGGAATATTTGGAATAACTCCTTCTGCTGACTCAAACACAAAATATCTGACTACATTAAACAATTCGATACACTGTAGAGCTTTTTCTCTAGCAAGATTGAAATCTTTTCCTCTGCAGTCTCTCTAAGGAGATTTTCACAAACTCCATACTCTGCTCATCTCTGTATTTGTGATCTTAACGAACCAGATATGCTCATTCATATTATTCTTCACTGTCCTTTACATGATGAAACCTGAACGCTTGTCCTTGGACAATTGCCTGATGATAAGAAAGATATTTTGGACAAGGACAGTGTGAAGCTTTTGTTGGCAGATAAGAATGAAGCTATCACATCTACGATGGCTCATTTCCTGTCTATAATAATGGCTGACAGATCTTACTATATCTACCTCCCCTCCCTTGCATGCCCCCCTCCCCTCCCTTGCATGCCCCCTCCCTCCCTCCCTTCCCCTCTCTCCCTCCCCTTCCCTTGCATACCACCCCTCCCCCTCTCTCTGCTAGGGTGGGTGGGTCATGTCCAGATGCTGGGCCCCCTCCCCACCCTTGCATGCCCCCCTCACTCCCTCCCCTCCCTCCCTTGCATGCCACCATTCCCTCCCTTCCAGCTGTGACTTGACAGCACGCAACAGCAAGCCAAAGACATAAGTTGTTTCTTTGCCGTAAACAAACTTTTAATCTGTTTATGATTTTCTTCTATGCACTTTGCTAATTACTTATAATATGCCATTAAAGATTTTTGATTTTTTGATTTGACTAGGAGTAAAACCGATTGACTGAACAAATACAATGGGCTCTAGAAAGCTGTTGGTGGGAATGGTGCTGTTGAAGAAGGGGCTTATTTTTTTGCGCTGCCACCAAAAAATATACTTTTTTTTTCTATATAGCCCCACAATACTGATTTTTCATGGTCACCACCCTGACTGGGGATCACACAGACACAGACAAAACGAATAATGAAGACTGGAATGGTTTTTACAGTTGAACAAAAATTTTAACTTTTATTGCTGGCTTTACAAAGGCTTCTCGGGTAAACTGGAGAGGAAATAAGCGTATTGGTTGCAGAGAGTTCGCTTAAGCTTAACGGTTACTGAATAAAGACTGTTTCTTAAAGCTTAGTGGTTACAGAGAAATATTTTTGAACGCTTAATGGTTGCAGGCACTTCACTTATGTTACACAAAGGACACTCGCAGGTGTCACTTCACTCCAGATTTTACTTCATAAAAAGATGTTTTTCAAAAGATGTTACTGTGGAGGTTTCACCCTCCCTCATAAAATAAAAACTTCAGTCTGCTGTATCTCACCACAACAATCAAACACTCAGCCTACGCCCAGTGGGATTCAGGCATAACAGCCTCCCTCTCCCACACTCCCAAAATCTGGCTTCTCTGCCACAGGAGCTGGGCCTCCCAAGACTGATGTTCCCTGTACTGGAGGACAGACTTTTAGACTGTTTCAGAGGTTTCCCTCACACACACAAAACAAAACACCTGAGGGCAGACACACGCCTCCAAACTCAAGGCTTTAGGTGTTTGAATAGCCTCCTCAGCTATTCCTAAACCTCAGCAGTGAGAGATCTCTGCGGATTCTCTTCACTCTTTCACAAAAGTACCCGAAGGCACATACGCTCAGTCAGAGCCAAAAAGTTTGAAGACTCCAAAAAGAGAACCCCTCAGCACTCTCACTGACAGTATATATAGACTCTGCTTGGTTTTCTCTGGCCAATCAGGGCTGGCCAGGGCTTAACTCTTTCAGGGGCGGGTCCACCCTGTAACCTGAATGCAGGCTAAATGCATTTGTCACAGGTGCCTTCTGAGGGAGGCAACTCCTCTTGCCTCTCCTCCCTTCTTGGCCCTGCTGGCTCCCCCCCTCTTTTCAAAACCAGGATCCAGTATTGCAAACAAAGGGAGGGTGCCTAAGGAGGTGGGGGGAACTCTCCCCATCTTCACAGGCACCCTGCTGCCACCCTTTGTAAAGTTGGGATCCTGGCTTTATGAAGGGGGTAGAAGCCATCAGGATGCCTGTGAAGATAGGGAGAGTTCTATCCATCTCCAGAAACCACCCCCAGTTTGCAAAGCTGGACTGAGGCTTTGCAAAGTGGGGGGAGCCACCAGCATGCCTGTGAAAATGGGGATAGTTCTCTCTATCTCCATGAGTCCCCACTGTTAGTAAAGCTGTTGTCCTGAGTTTGCCAAGGTGGGAGAGTGAACCAGATGACTGTGAAGATGGAAAGAGTTCCCCCATCTCCATTTGCCCTCCATATTCTGTCTTCCCCCTCATTTTGCTTTCCAAGTAGAGCTGGGAAGCAGGGTGGGGAGCGTATCTTGCATGCAGGACAAAGCTAACTCTATGCTACATGCAGAATCATGCTGTCTTCCCCCCTATTTTCCAAATCCTGTGGGCCTTGGAAAGCAAGGTGGGGTGGGTGGAAGATAGCTTGGCTTTCTGCCTTGTGACTGCTTCTTCCCCCATCTGGCTTTCCAAGGTCTGCAGGTCTCAAAAAGGGAGGTGGGACCCCTGATTATGTTAGCCAAAGCCATCTTATTTTGAAGATGCTAGCGGGAGGACTTGTTTCCTTCAAGTCTTCTGCCAGACATTGCCTGTCTGGCTGTGCGGAGCTAAGGAGATCAGAAGGCATCTTATGTTTCCCAACCATTAAGTTCTCTGGTCAGTTTCCTTCTCAGCTTGTGCCCAACATTTTGTGTGCTGCTAAAGGGATTCTCTCTGCCTCCATTTGCCTAAGGTTGCCCAGGACTGTGGTCTCCAATCCTGGGTGACTTTTCAGCCCGAGGAGTGCATAATCCCAAGATGGTGATTCCGGCAATATGTAGGGTTTTTTTTAGTTTTTGATGTGGTGTCGGCGAAGAAATGCAAACATGAATACAAGAATCTTAGCCACTCAGAGGACTGGTCTACCTCCCACTGAAAAGCACTGGGACCTCAGGGGACAGGTCTTCCCAATGCTGTCTGGAAAAAATAAATAAATAAAAAATAGTAACAATGAAATTGAAAGCCACAGTGAGAAGAGGTTTGGAAAGCATATCATACAAATTTGGCAATACTGGATATAACTCTCTTTTGGATGTCACAGTTAGCTATGTCTGATGTAACATCTTAAGTGTTTAAAGTGTAATTATTCTGTTGACTTTACACAAGCCATTTGAAGTATTAATATCCTTATGTTGCAGATAATGTGTGGAGGGTTGAGGCAGAATGTCTTCCTGAAGGCATCCATGTAGTTTATAGTAGAGGTGATGTTTGAACCACAAATGTCCCAAAAGAGTTCATTTTGTCATCTACTATCTCTATTGCTTCCCTTTCTATCAAGTGTCCTTTTCTCATTACAAATAAAAGTAGTTAAGAGAAAACTGCACCTCTGCATTTGAAAGCTGCAAAAAAAGCAAGAAGAAAAATACTCTGCAGCAGCTTCACCATTCCCTGTGTCACTTTATTACGTATTTCCTCTCTGTGTTCTTCAATGGGAATATAATAATAACCCATCAGTTCTTCACCTTGAACAAAATCTCAGTAACTAAACTTTTTATGAGGTTAGAAGAGGGTTTGCTTATATTTCTTCCCCAGATAGTTTTACAGTTCCTGTTTTGGCCAGAGGTTAAAATGCTGATGCTTTTCAGGAGAGTCTCCATTAATAGGTGGCAGGTGCCTCTAGCAGGAGGAATGGGGGAAAAGAGTCACAAAATACTACTTAACCTGATGGAAAAAGAAGAAATAACTAGAACATCGTGTCAAATCCTTGCACTAGGGAGCAGTAAACTGGTTCCTCAGGTAGTTTTGCCTGATTATCAAGTCACTCACTCGCTCCTCTTTTGGCACTATCTACCCACTCAGTGTCAGACTGGTACAATAAACCAGATAGATTCCTGGCATTTTATAGGTAGGGAATACTATAGACAAAAGTCCACCATCAAAACTTCCCTCTAAAAGAGAGAGAGAGAGATCTGCAAAGAACCCATAAAGGAATATCTGAATGTTATGTTGATGTTAATCTGATTGCTTCATTCATTTATTTGCAAATCTATAGCTTGCCAGATTTGCGAATAAATAGGGTTGACATACAATTAATACAAAATAACAAAAGCTATAACTAATAACAAAATAGCAAGGACCAGCCAGACTCTAAGAATAGTAAACTCCAAAAACATTTCCCAGCATATCACAATGGTATGCTTATACAAAACAAGACTCCTTCCAAAAAATCCCCCACAAGTTGATTGTTTTAGAGGGGTCCCTAGCAAAGAATTTCACAAAAACAATGCCACTAAATAAAATGATCAAATGTCCAAGATGCAGCTTTCTCACTGCATAGCCATAACATGGTGCACAGTTGTCCTAGTGCTAGTGTTCAACTGGTGGACATGCCCTTCCTCTTCCACTACACCCTTGTGTGAAGTTGGAAGTCTTTGTCAATAACCAGCATAGCCATTCTCCTCCCATTATTTAGGAGGGGTGAAATCCATGTGATGGAACTCATCTGAAACACATACTTTGTACAAGTAATTATGTGTGTGGTGGAAGGGAAGAAGTACATGATGCCACTCCATTAACTGAGCTACTTTAAGATCAGCTATCCAGAGAGACTTATATACAGCATAGCCACAGGACATATCCCTCCATATGCAGCTGTGGATCTAGATGTATGAGTGCATCTCTTCCATGTGTACTTTTAAGACTGGGAGAATTAGAATTCCAGTTCAAATCCTACATCTCTGAAGTCAATTGGCAATATGACCTTTCAGTCTCTCACCCACATCACCCGGAATTAAAAACAAAACAAAAAACAAAACCCTGAATTCAAGTTAAGTTACTGATGCAACAGCCTGGTCATTTTATAATCTAATAAAAATATAACACAAAGCTAGTAAATATGCCCTTTCGTCTCCAATGCATGTCAGAAAATTGAACTAAATAGATTTAAAACTCTAGCATTACAGTCAATGAGATTAGAAAGCCATTAGTAGCTCTATGAGTATTGGAGCACTGAGCACCAAAAGGCTGTTATGGAGAAATTTCTTGACCAGATAAAAACATATTGATATCATCCTTCTTCTATTATTCAATAAAGTGTTTTATTTTGAGCCCTGCTGTTCCTGCACTATCCCTGTGTGTAATGAAGCCAATAAAAAGGCAACTTTCTAGAATTCTAGTATCTCTACAGTGGACAAAGAACATGGTTTGCTTTATTGACATTGTTTAATGGCTCCAATAAGGTTTAAAAGTTTTGGCCCAAATAAAATAATAATAATGTAGCAATCGAAGAAGACTATACATTCTCTGCTCATCCATAGTCTGTCTGCCACTCCTCACTGAAATCCAGTTTTTCTTTTTGCCTGGTTACATGCTTTCAATTGTATCTAAAGAGCCAAATCCTATGCAAAAATGTACTGAGACAAACCCAATATTGCAGGATGAGGCCTTAATCCAGGTAACATTTTAAAAATTGAGTCATTGTCTTGCTCTACATTTTTCCCCCATCAGGATTTAGAATGTACTCACAGCAGCTAAAATACTGTGATCCAACAAGGGAAAATAGAAATACATTCTTGAACAGTTGGAATGTTCCCATTATTTGTCAATATGCCATGTCTACATAACTTGTGACCTATCCAGTAACATGCAGCCCACCAGTATGTCTAGTGACCCACTAGGAACCTCTTATCTAAATTCGCGGGGCTCCAGTGGCCGGGGTTGCTGCTGCTGCCATGCCACCACACTGTCTCTAGGGGGTGTCCAGATGGCATGGGGAGACAGCAAAAACATTAAAAACCCTGGCTGCCTGGAAAGTCCTCCATAGAGCAGAAAAGAGTGGTGTAACTCAGAGGCACTAACTGTTGCGCTTCTGGCTAGAAAGTCCATGTGGAAGCTGACTAAAGTCAGCTCCATCTGGGAATTTCCACCGCTCATGCTCGTGTCTGCTTCCAGGTTTGGCCATCATGGAGCTGTGGGGTACCTGGACACCGATGTCTTTGCCCTCTCTGCTGGCGGGAGTGCCCCTTATGATGGTGGAGGGGGCAAGTCCACCAGCGCATGCCTGCACTGCACCAAAACCAGTCCCCCGCCCCAGATTGGACTGTCAGTGATCTTCCTAGTTTTGCTATCTACCAGGGACTGCCAGAAGGGGAGGTTTCTAAAACAACTGGAAAGTGACCGGGCCTAGGCTGCATGTTGGATAGATTCCACAAGTTTTTAAAAATCCCAACCAATGCTTCTAACAAAACAAAACACAAAAGGGGATCAGAACTAGAAAAGGAACGTAGCTTAATACCTTTCATAAGTGTCTTTCTAAGTCTATTGAAGTTAATGGCCTTAGAAGGATGCTGCTCTGTATAGGATTGCACTGTAAGGTAACCTTCTAAGTAATTAAAATAAGTAGAAGTGTTAAATCTTTATGAGATATACATAGATGTTTGTGGAACATGCTAAGATAAGATTGTCCATTTCGTATACTCACTGTTATTCTGTTAGAAATTGAGCCTGTCTCTCTTTGGAACCATTACTCATGACCATAAAGGGAAATTTAAAAAAAACTTCTCAATATGTTTGTGCTTCTAAAGTTGTTCTCAAACATATTTACATGTAATATGTGTACCTGTAGTTACATAAAGACGTTTCTGCATACATATGGAATGTATGTGAAGGCCAAAAGCCCAGCAGAAATTAGTGGGATTTTTTTAAAGTGAAGGTTCAGGTATGACTGCTGGTCAGGTGATATTCATGATGTTAAAGTCAATTGGGAAGCCTCCTTGAATAGCAGCACAGAATTGAGACACAAGGAGTCGGTTAATTTAGATCTGGCTCTATTATGCAGTAAGTATTCTGCATTAGTGAGAAGTTTTATTCTTAAATTTCTTCTTCTGAGATGGGAGGGGTGGAGCTTTTAGTTGATCTAAAATGTAATGGTTTCAGGATTTTTTTAAAAAATAGGTTTTTTTCATGCTCACACAGTCAAAACCCATGTATCAGGGAGCTTTTTCCTATTTCAATAATTGTGCTCTTTTGAGACAAATTGACTTTTCTTTCCATTTAGCTTTAAGCTGCTCTTCAGTTAGACATACTGTTTACGCTCTCTTCCTCCCTCACTGCCCACTCTCAATTGCTGTTTTTCAGCTCCCTGTCACTAATATTCCATTAGCTCTCATTGGTCACTCTTAGAAAGCCGTGGAACTAAGGTATCCGTTAAAGCTGTGCATTGTGTGCTGTTTACTAAATAATATTTTTATCTGACTTCCTCTCTTCTGAACAACATTTGCTGAACTTAAAGGAAAAATGAACTAAAAACCTCTCTCCCACATTTCAGGTTCATGAAGATTCCATACAACCATATTTTAACAGCATCATAATCTATCAGTACCATCCTATGCAGATTTACACCCTTTTAAGTCAGTTCAAATCAAATGAGATTCAAAGGGTGTAACTCTCCTTACAATGGCCTTGTAAGTTAAAAATCTTTTTGTGAATGAAACATATTGAACTCAGTGTTATATATAAAGCTGCCTTGTAATGAATCAGGTCCCTGGGCCATCTAGCAAAGTAATGACTGTTCTCCTTCACAGTAACAAAGAACTCAGACCCACAGGAGACGGTCCATTTATTGGGTCAGGATGACCTGCATAGGAATAGCCCAACCTAGTTCTCAGCCTGGTTAAGGCCTAATTTGGCATAGTTCTTCTTTTGATCGCCAAGGTCCTAGCATCTGAGACTGGTCATTATGAACCCAGAACAGGCAAGAGGCCCTCTTGCCCATCAGCCAGCTTTAGCAGAAGGAATTCTCCTGTGGCAATACAAGAAAGAAAGAAAGAAAGAAAGAAAGAAAGAAAGAAAGAAAGAAAGAAAAGTTAAGCTAGCCCTGGATATTGTCAACTTCTTATAGCTACTTATTTTTCCTGTTCAAAGGACAAAGAAGGTCTAGGTGGAAAGGAAAGTAATCGTACATTAATCCTAATGACCAGTTTGTCAAAGGAGAGAAACACATGCAGACAAACTGGTCTTCAAAAACCGTCCTCACAAAATAACCAGTGTGCAGCTACTCTCCATACCTCATTTTTTCTTTGTCATCAAGTTGCAATTAGCTTATGGTTACTTACTCCCCTCTCCCACATAGGGCTTTCAGGGCAAGATTTGTTCAGAGTTGGTTTGCCATTGCCTGCCTCTGCATAGTGAGTCTAATATTTCTTGGTGGTCTCCCATTCAAAAACTGGCCAGGACTCTGGACAATATTTGAGATGTGTGTGTCAGTATATATTCTCTCTCTCTCTCTCTCTCTCTCTCTCTCTCTGTGTGTGTGTGTGTGTGTGTTTGTGTGTGTGTGTGTGTGTGTGTGTGTGTGTGTAGTTTTTCACTATATTAAGTATTTAGCAAATGTTTTTTTTTCATCTTCACTCATTCCAATTGACCACTGAATGGAGACTTTCAGAGAAGCACTGAGATAACTGGTTGAGGAGGAATACTGAAAAGAAAACAATGGGATGGAAAGTAAAGATGGCTTAGCTTTAATCAGGTTCAGTATAAACTGCTGAGAGGTCCATATGGCATGCATCCTCCATATACCTCGTCACTTCTATTAGCACCAGTTTTCCAGTTCATTACCTTTAGCCACAGGGGCTAAAGAAAGTCGTTTCACGCACTTCTGCACCAAGAATTCGTAGTATCAAGCAGTGTGGAAAATGGCAGGGAAGTGTCACCAATTTGGAGGAAGGGCCTTCAGGCAGAGGAGGCATTCTGTTGTCCTTTGGCTCTACAGACCTTTTATTCTCTGTGTCTGGCACCAGTGCAGCAACAGCTGATTTCAGAACATAGTATGGCATTAATTCTTCCATTCCCTGCTATACAGCAGTGACCTGGTCATATTCTAATTCCAGTGTTTTTTATGCAGATGTATCATTACAAGGACCATTAGAGGGCCAGACTCTTCTCCTTTCACATCTTTCATTCAAGAACAGGTGCTCATTCAGGTGCTCTTAGATTTGACACAGAAACAGCTCTATCTCTGGTCAGCCTTAACAGTGCCATTCTAGCCAGTGCTGTACCGTTCTTAGTCCACTGAAATAAATGGGCTTAGAAGGGTGTAACCATCTGTTTAGTATTGCAATGTAATACACACACACAGCACACATATATGTCTCCATCTATCTGTTATATCATGTGCACATCGGTACATACTCTCCTAGAAACCCTGACTAATATGCTATATGTTATGAAACCATCATTTCTATTTTTTTTACAAATTTTACACAAATTAAATATAGGTTGGAGAAAAAGTGCTCATCATCTATATATCCTTTGTTTGGGAGGGGGGAGAGACATAATTGCATTGTCTCATAGTTTATTAGCAGCTACCTAAGTGATGGGCTTTTGTTCTTCTTCCCAATATTTTGCACACAAAATTCTGGAGGATGCTCTAATTGTTAGCGCTATATAACAATACTACCTACAATCATGCCCCATTAAATAGTTTCCCACTGTAAATCATCACCTCCAACCTTCTGTTACCCATGGGCAGCGGGAAACTGAGAATCTATAAACATACACATTTGGGAGCAACAGAACATTTGTGGTGGCAATTTTTGCAATGAGACTAAAGCAAGGGGAAAAAGTTAAATAGTTCTCTCTTCTGTTCTTGTTTCTGCTTTAAAATCACACAGGAGCTCTAGGAGCTGCATTTTGTTTCACAGTTCTCTTATATAAAAATGAACTACATCAACACATCTTTCCACCCAATCTCATTTTTAAATGCACTTAAATAGATTTCTGCTTGATTGTTTTCCATGGATGTCTCCTATTGTCTACATACGTAAGAGGTTTAGGGAAGAAAATATTACCCACTGTCTCATTCCTCCCAGTAAATTCTGAAAAGCTGATCTTGGACAGTGGGGACTCTGACAAATTGCAACATGGGGAAAATGAAATATGGATGGGGTAGTATGTAAAGTCTCCCCCACTATCTCTAGTGCTATCGGAACAATCCTGAAGGAGCAAGCTCTTCAATAAGGCAAGATACTCATGAAAAATTAGGATTCATCTGATTTCCTTCCTTACAGCCTTCTGTGCCATATGGCATTTTGCTTAGGAGGTTATCCAGATCTCTGCATTGGCTTTTCAGAAAGAAGTTGCCACCTGAGGACAGACCCACCCTTTTCCTGAGCCCCTTAACCCAATGAACATGCAACACTCATGGCTGGGGAAAACCGCATGGCCAATGATAGCCAATCATTTATTGCAACAAGAAGAGTGAGACGAAGCATGGGATTCTGATCTGCTTTGTAACACTGGGCAAACTCTCCACAGGGTTGCCTCCAGGGCAAGCTGCTCTTCCCACTGCCCTGCTGGCTGACGGACACCCTGGCTGCTGCAGCGGAGCTCCAGCGGGCGGACGACCTCTTACTGGAGTTTTGCTGCCATGCTCAGCTGGGCGGTCAGCCTCTTGCCAAAGCGTTCATATCATAGCAGAAAGTGGGGGAGGCAACTCCCTAACTTCCTCCCCCCAACCCCTTCAGATCAGTTCCCATGCACCAAACCACCTGGCTATGACAGAGAAGCATGAATTAACATAACTAAAGCATGGAAAAAAGAGGGAGAGGTGGGTGGGCAAGCAGGGCGCATGGTCAAAGCACAAAGGCAGGGTCTGCCTTATGTAAGGTCCGGTCGACCTCCCCTTGCTGACGTCCCCTGCCCTTCTGATGTATGGCCGAGAAACCTTCATCCGCCCTTACTAGGTGGATGCCCCTCCCAGCAGCAACTGCGTCTGGGGTGATTCCCAGTTGCTCTTTTTCTGCAGTATGAAAGTATTTAATTAAAACATTTATGTGCTGATTCTTCAAAGACTTGCTGAAGGTGGCTCACAAAGTAAGCCATTAAATGGTTAAATTAGCAACCATTAGAAACCCAGAGGATAAAAACCCAGAAGCATAAAAGTGTATAAAAATTCAAATGCATCAAAGCACTTCAAAACCTTGAGCATAAAGCATGTGATACCCTAAAGGATCCTCAAAACAGTCTTCAAGCTAAAAACAGAATGTAAAAAATAATGAGGGTGGGCAAAATTTTTTTTTCAGGGTTGGATTTATTAAACTCAGAAAATTTTATAAAACCTCCAAAAGCCGATACTAGATTTCAGGTTTTTTGGGTTTTCCTTAAAATTTTGGGGTTATTAAACCTGAAAAATATACCTACCTCCAGACTCCATGTGGGTCTTGGAGGCAATAGACAGTACAGAGCTAAACTTGCACTACCTGCTGCCTCAGAGACAACATGGAGTCTGCAGGCAGGTGCAGAGCTGAATGCTGGGCCCAGCCTGGCCAAGCCCAGTGTTCAACTGCAGACTCAGTTTGCCAGATCCAGCTTTAAACTCTGGACTCCACCTCCAAAGCCCACAGTTTAAATCTTGACCCACTCAGCCGCTGAGCCCAGTGTTAAACTGCAGGCATTGCTTCTGAAGTCCACATGGTGCACACAATACAACATTGAACCCAGTCAGGCAACAGGTAAGTGAGAGGAACAAGGAGTTTAGTGGGCCAAACAGGTCAAAAATGCCAAAAATCTGATTTTTGGCTCCCTTTTATTGGTGTCCTTGAGCGGGGGGTGAAAAATCCAGAAACAAAATATTTTTCAGGGTTTTTTTTGTTTGGGTTTAACTTACTCCCAACCCTAAATTTTTTTTAGAAGAAGAAGAAGAAGAGTTTGGATTTATATCCCCCCTCTTTCTCTCTTGCAGGAGACTCAAAGGGGCTTACAATCTCCTTGCCCTTCCCCCCTCACAACAAACACCCTGTGAGGTAGGTGGGGCTGAGAGAGCTCTGAGAAGCTGTGACTAGCCCAAGGTCACCCAGCTGGCGTGTGTGGGAGTGTACAGGCTAATCTGAATTCCCCAGATAAGCCTCCACAGCTCAGGCGGCAGAGCTGGGAATCAAACCCGGTTCCTCCAGATTAGATACACGAGCTCTTAACCTCCTACGCCACTGCTGCTCTTTTAAAGATTAACCTCTGGGTATAAAGACTACCCATCTGTTTACTTTCTATGTTCTGCTGAGAATTTGCATAGGTATTTTTCATCCTACCTTTCAAGCTGTCTCATATTAAGTTACCATGCAGCAATAACATCATAAACAAAATCAAAGAAGCTTACTTTAGAGCACAGTCCTCCTAAGCAAAGTGACCCCTTTCTAAGAGCACTAACTTCAACTGACTTTCAACAGTATAACTCTGCTTAGAATTGCACTATTAGTCACAAAGTCCTAACTTTAAAAAGAACCCAAAGCCTGTAAAACAAAGAAAAGAAAATTACAGAGCTTCATGACAGGAGAAAAGAATAAAGCAAGACTCCTCTTGATATGAAATAGACAGGTGGTATACATGGCATAGAAATGATGTCTTGTGTTACTGGAGAGAGATAACAGTTGGAAATTTATCTAAAAGGTCTAAAAGAAGACACTTAAATACTTCTGGATCTCTCTTTATGATCAGGCCTAGGCTACACAGACCAAAGATGAGTTTCTCTCTCAGGTCTACCACTGATTACCCTTTTTGTTAATTATTGAGCAAATTACACTGCCAGAATTGGAAAAATGGAATGCTTTAAAAAAAGCATGTGAAGTAAATATAAGTTACAAGTAAATATAAATTTCCAGTGGGTTGTCAAAGCCTTTCCACCCCCTCAAAAAAAACCACCTTTCTGTATACTTCTTCTGGAATGTGCTAGATATGCATTTCGACTGAACATCTGTACAACTATTTAATGCCATTATATTTGTGTACAAATATGAATCCCTCCATCAGCAAAAGCAGGTGAGAGTGCACCATGTAAATTTGTAGCTCTAGCATGGAGTGGGGAGCCTCTTAGATATATGGGGCTGTTAGTCATTGGCTGAGTGATTAACAGCCTCATCCAAAGGAGGGAGAGCACAAAAAGGGCTCTTGGAAACAGTGTGACCTCATGCAGGTGCATTTTCCCTCCCTGGGCCACTTACCCAGGTGGAGGGAGCAGAATTGCCGGCAGCTTCAGACCCATCCCTGCAGACCCATCCCTGCAAAGCCTGGAAGTCTGGGCTGTGCTGGAGCTGCACTAACATCCTGCTCAGACACTAAAGTGGTGTGTGTGTGTGAAGGCAGGACATTCTAGGGGACAGAGCTGACATCAGCCGACTCCATCCCAGGGCTTAGGGCTGATTTCACGGGGTACTGGCCCTCGGATGTACACCACTCCTATGGCGCCATATGTCCTTTATCCTTTAAGAAGCATATGTCCTTTAAACCCTGTGGAGCTTTCCAACGGTCGGGGAGTTGGGGGCTTTTCTGAGCTCCTTGTACCACTGAAAAGCCCTATTGAAAATGGCAGGCTGGTGCCACACTGGTGCCACATCCCACTGCCTCTGGGTTTGAATGGGGCTGTAAGTAAATCTAAAGAAGTGATGCAAGCCAAAATCATTGCTCCATGTCTGAAGATCACATGCTGTTTCTAAGCTGAGTAGCTGCCCTTCAGCCTTTCAGAACAGAAATAAATGCAAGAGCCTCTGCAATGACACAGATGCCTTGGGAGTGCCTTTTCCTTCAGGGTTAAGAGTCATGGTAGGTAGCTGGCTGATTCTGACATGCCCTCTTGTCTCCTGCTAATGCCAGGAAGTGAACAATGATATTGCCTAGAGCCAATAATGGTGGGGATATGCCAGTTTATATCCAACAGGTACCACTCCCAATGAAAAAGGGGAGGATATACAAAAGCCTTAGCCAGGTTGCTTCAAACAGAATAGCATTCTTGTACAAAGACAACTGCCCACCAAGTGTCTTGTCTATGGAGTTCCCACCCCACTACAGGCCAAAGAATCAGCCATCTATATCATAAACAACAAGCAGTAAAGCCCATTTTAAATTAAAATAAAATGGGCTTTAGATGGGGGAGAGAGAGCAGGTGGGGGACCCCTTCCCCCAGGAGAGCAGCCCCAGACCAGCCTCCACCCCAGCCCCAGCTAGACTTACCTGAGGCCAGCACTCATTGTCCTTGTGAGGTATGTTCTGAGGTGTGTTTGGGGCGGGGGAGAGCGCTGGATCAATGTGCTGCCATGCCGTGCCGGGTTGCTTTTTTGGGGGTAGGGGTAGGGTGGATTGGAGAGGCCTTGGGTGGGCTCAGCAGGTCAGCGGGTGGTGACCTGCTGCTGCCCTGGCATGCCAGTTTGTTGTTTGGGGCAGTGTAGTCCAAGTAGGAAGGGCCAAACTTTTTCTACAGTTTGCAGGGAGAGGAGAAGGGCAGCTAGAGCAGAGGTGTCAGAGTAAAACAGAACTCCCTCCCTCCTCTTATGATTCTGAGGCTCTTCCTTGGCTGACACCAGAAAGTAGGCTGTAGATCAAGTCAGCCCTGGGCTTTGACCTACCAGTGGGGAGAGTGACAATCTGGTATGCATACAAGGGTACATATACCATCAGACAGTGGTGATTTCCACACAGCAGGAATAAAACATCTTGAGGACATTTTAAAAACTGTTTTTGGGAAGACGTTTACACAGCTCTCTCTCTCCCAAAATGTCTGCAAAATATTTTATTTCTCTCAATGCTGGTTTTTCAAAAATCACCAAACTAGTGATCTTCCCCCACCCTCCAACCCAGTTTGTCGACATTTCCTGTCTGCTGAGCAAACAAAAGCAGGCAAGAAATACTTTATTTCTCCTGCCCAAATCTGTTACTTTCATTCTTACTGTTTGTGTCCGCCATTTTGTGTACTGCAGCAGAGATTCTCTGAAGGTTCCCCATGGAGGTTTTCTCTTCTTGCAGCTCATCTGGGTGTGATTTCCATATAAATAAATGAATAAAGTTTGTTCCGCCTAGAAAATGAATCATTTCCCCTTTTTTAAGAGGGGGATGTCTGAAAAGCTGTGATGTCACCATTAGAGAAACTGTGATATGCACATATTTGTGTCCTAGTTTCGCTGACATCCCCCTGAAAAAAAAGGCAAAACAACATGTGTGTGGGATTGCTAGGCAAAACAAACTATTCATCTACTTTTTACATGGAACTCACACACGGATGAGCTGCAAGCATAGGAAACCTCCAGGGGAAATCTTCATGAAATGGGGAAGGCAGGAGAATCTGCAGCAACACACAAAATGGCAGACACAACTCTGAAACTGACCAGAGCTCCATTGGCCACAAGGCAGGAAAAAAGAACCATTTTGGCTGGCAACGCTTGTGTTCTCCACGCTGTGGGAACCATGACATTTTATTTCTGCTATGGGGAAAGGACCATGGTTAATTGTTGTCTGGTGTTGAATGTGGCTTTAATTATTCATGGTGGAAAGTGCTATCAAGTCACAGGTGAGTTATAACAACCTGGTAGGGGGTTCAAGGCAAGAGGTATTTGGAGGTGGTCTTGCTATTGCTTGCCTCCATGAGAGTTGAGAGAATACTGAGAGAACTATGACTGGCCCAGGGGTAGGGAACCTGCGGCTCTCCAGATGTTCAGGAACTACAATTCCCATCAGCCCCAATTGGCCATGCTGACAGAGGCTGATGGGAATTGTAGTTCCTGAACATCTGGAGAGCCGCAGGTTCCCTACCCCTGGACTGGCCCAAGGTCCCCCAGCAGGCTTCATGTGGAGGAGTGGGGAATGGCACCCAGTTCTCCAGATCAGAGTCCACTGCTCTTAACCACTACACTATGCTTTTTTAATTATGAGATATAAAAAGAACCTATTCTCAAGAAATATTCTAAATGCATATTTTTGTTGTTGTTGCACCAAATAAACCTTAAGTGTATTCAAAAGAAACTTTTGGACTTTGCCCCCCCACCCCCCAGTAAATTTCTCTGTGTTCCCTCTCAAACTCTAAAATTATATCCCTGAATCTGTAAGGCCCGTTTTACAAATGCATATTCATGTTACTGAATAGATATGTTTTTTATGATCCCCCTGCTTTGTGGTTAATTTGATCCAGTGCATTTTAGGTTCAAAACCTGCAACTCCACTAATTACTCAGAAGCAATTAAGAGCAAACTCAAATGCAAGCAGATAGCAGCATTTCGATTAGATGCTATGTAAGTCCTGTATTATCAACCACTGGACAAAAAGACGGTGGGAGGAATCCTAAGCAAGTCTACTCAGCTTATTGCATTAATAGGATTTACTCCCAGCTGTAGGACTATACTTTTTGATTCTGAAATCCTATGTATGCATCATTGGAATTGTGGGAATACAAATGTATCTGTGTTTGATCAGACTAATAGTCTATCTAGTCTAACACACTGTTTCAACAGTGGATAATCAAATGCTTCTGGAAGCTGTACAAACAAGGCATGGATGCCAGACTTTTTCTAATGGTTGCCACCTAACACTGGTATTCACTTCCTCCAAATATGGAGGTGCCACGTAATCATTTGGCAGACAGCCACCGATGGACCTACACCTGATGGATTAGTTTATTCCCCGTTCAAAACTAATTATCGTATATGCTTGACAGAAGAATGGTATACTTTTTCTATCTGGGATGGTTGTCCTCTTCCGCCAATTGCACAGCTTCAGGAGAGATGCACATGGAGTGGTGAGGGAAGGAGGAGATGCCCACCTAGTCAGTCTGATCAGCCAAATCAACCTTGGGATGAATGGGGTGACAGATGTCACAGCCGATCACCTCCATGTCCCAAAACTAACCATAAGAACATTTAAAACAATTCAGAGGTACTGGTTATCTTCATCCCTCCATCCAAAACTGGATTCTGACCTGAAATCCAAAACAAATCAAGGAACACAGCACAAAAGGCAGAGCTACCAAGGAGTTACTTTGTGGAGAAAAATAGAATAGTTGGATATAACATTGTACACTTTTCAGCAAATCAATATCCACATCATAATAATACTGCTGACTTTTGTATGGAGTAGACCAATAATCTTAAACAAGGCTTCATTATCATGAATAACCAATGAGGACGTGAGGCTGATTTTTTTAGATTGCCAATCTCTGGGGTGATTGTGCTTGCTGTGTGATAGAGGTGAATGTCTATTGCAGAGAGATTTCTTAAACAAACCTGTTTCCTCGAGCCCTGCTTTCACTTTACATTCTCTCTGCAGTAAGAAAGACCACTAGCACAATTTTTCATTTGCTTCATGGTCAGAGTGGGGAGATTTGCCAGTAGGCACATCTTTGCTCTGCATATGTTCCCTCTGCCCCCAGCCAGCCTTCCCTCTCTCTCATGCCACTTTGCACGTTATCCACACTTGCCCCTCCTTCCACATAGCCAGTTGCTTCAAGTAATAAAAAAGAAGGTCACTCACACAACACCAATCTCTAATTCTTTTGATATTTTGAGATATCGGTATAAGTAGAACTTGGAAATAACAAGCCTCTGTCCTCCAGTGGCAGCAGCACCAGCAGCAGGAAGTGTTAGGTGGAGGGGAAAGAATATCTGCTCTAGGACAATCCCCCTTTTTAGCAGTCTGTGGTCTAGGGAATTGCTTTGCCTCTTTTATGGGTGTGGGTAGGATTACTTTTGGAACAGTAATAGTGACATAAGTGTAGCTTAAAGGGCTAAGCCAACAGTCTTGACTACTGGGTGTAATGAGATCTGTGCCTTTAAGAATCATTTGATGGATGCAGTTAAGAGAACCAGTCCTGGAGAGCTCTCTGCAGAAAAACTCTGAAGAAAGGAGGGAGTATTTCCTCATGTGTAAACAGAGAAACACGAAGAGAACCTTCTGCAAGCCCATTGTGCAGAGAAGAGTCCTGAGGTAAGTGTTCCATGCATAATGGGCCATTGTGTTGCATTGTTTTCCAGCATTATTCTTTGTAGCATTTTTGTGGTAGGATTAAGAAAAAAAATCTTAATTACTCTTTATTCAATTTCTCCCATTAATCTAACAATCCCCCCCCCTCTTTTTAGGAATTTGGAGTCTGTTTCTAATCAATTCTATTTTGACCAATTAGAAATATGAAGGGGGGGGAGTTATGCAGAATTTCACTCTGTAAATGTTCAGAGGCAATTTCTTCTCAATCCTTTCTCTTCTCCTGCCAGAGCACCACCTGACATGTGTAATGTAAAACAGCTTCAAGGGCTGGAGTTACAAAAGGGTGTATAGATTTCTCTTCAAAGAGGAATGAAAAGGAATTCCTCTCTTAAAAGGGAAAAGGGGGAATAAGAAGAAACAATTGCTGTGTCTAGAAAAGTGAATTTTGGAAAAAATTATAACCCTCATCATAGACCTACTTTGTAGTAATTTGCAGCACTATAAATTAGCAAAAGGCTTATTGCTTTTCATGCAGTAGTCAGCTGATGTTTCATCTTAAGGATCTAGGAATGCTCCAGTCTCAAAGCTGTAGATAAATATTTTGTTATTTTTTTTTGGTATGTTTTAAATTTTGTCCAGAACCTTCAAGATGGTTTTTTGTAAATAAATTGTTTCCAGCTATATGAGTTAGGGATGTTTTCACAACACAATGGTACCTCTAACGAAGACTGAGAATTTCAGTGACAAATCAAGGAGGAGGAATAATTGGTGGCAGGCTATATAGTGGGGGATATGATTCAGTTGTTGAGAACAGTTTCAATACTGCCCTAAAATTAACATACATCAACATTTATTATTTTTCTCAAGAAAGGCTTTAGTCAGTGAGGAGGAACAGAAGAAAGAAAGTACATCTAGGCTATTTTTATGTGCTATTAAAATTCAGTACCATGTAATGCTTTGATGCAGCCATGTCAGATACAGAACAAGTGCTGTCAGGATTCTGTTCAGTTTTCAAAAGCTTTCAAATTGAATTTCTGGCTGGGTCGGAAAACCTTTAATCATGTGTATGTTTAATCTGCTGCGGATTTGTACCAAAGCTAGTATTATGGAAGAGCAGTGCAAAAGAACCAAGGTGTCTCTTTTTACAGAACAAGGGACTCAATATCTGTGCAGATTGTCTGCACATGAATCTGCACAGACTTGGAAAAGTTCATTTGTGCTTCTGTTTTCTTTCTCCCTAGATCTGAATTTGGATGATTATTTTATACAAGTATTACATTTGTTTTGTGCTTCAGCTTATTCCTTACTGCTCCACTAGACCAAGTCTGGTCTAAGAAGGTTTCCTCTGATAGAAGCGTCTCTTTGTCCAGCAGATAAGCCTCTTCCCTTGGAGAAAGGCTGCAAACTTGGCTGAGTCAAATAGTCAGATAAAAGCCATCACCTTTTAACTGTCTTCTTTTCAAATTAATGTAATGTACTCAAGTATGTGAGGTGTTAAAACTATGGTCTGTGTTTGACAATAGTTACCCCCAGAGGTGGGATGAGACTGGCATTTCCTCTGTCATACAGGTTTTCCTCCCTATGGCAAATTAGAGTTTCTCTTACTGGAATGTATTTTTTTCTATTTATGTCATTCATACTGAGGTTGGATTCCATGGTGCATGAGTTGAAAAGAAAATGTACTTAGCACAGTTCTGCTTGCATAAGCAGTAGTGCAATGGCAGCAGCTCTTTAATGTAATTTTAATGAAACGGCAATGTGCATATGCAGCAATGGAATCTACAACAGATGGTTCATATAATTTCATTTGGTTTTGAAACTGTTTCACAAGAAATACCTTGTGCTATATCTAAGCATGCAGAAAAGATGGTGGTGGAAAGTTCTGTCAAGTCACAGCCATCTTATAGCAACCCCATAGGGTTTTCAAGGCAAGACACATTCAGAGGTGGTTTGCATTGCCTTCCTTTACATAGTGACCCTGGAAATCATTGCTGGCTTCTTATCCAAATGTTCACCAAGACCGACCCTGCTTAGCTTTCACTATTTGATGAGATTTGTCTAGCCTGGACCATTCATATCAGGGTGCAGAAAAGGTAGAGGGGATATCATCATTTTTCCTTAGCCAAAACATACAACGAAGAGTCGTTTAAGTACTTCTGCTTGTGAAATAACTGCTGCACACATTGACATCTTCTATGGAATCCAACCTTGAATCTTCACCTGTTCTTCGATCCAAAATGACAGTTGCCGTGCCAATGTTTCTGTTTCTCTTTTTAAAGAAAATTAACCCATTTCTTTTTAGCTGCTTTTGGTATTTTTTTTGTTTTCAGCCATTCAGTATTTGACTAATATGACCTGGTTTCTTTTTCTAATTAGCAGTTAAAGATGCTGTGAATTATCTTTGTTGGAGATTATGCCTTGTAGAATAACAGCTGAACAAGTAACACAATACAATTTGTATGTAAGAGGGAGAATTCCATACTAACTATAAGAACAACAACAACACCTTTAATAGCATACAATACCTTTAATAGCATACAATCATACAGCTATAAATAGGTAGTTAAATATATAAGATGAGGAAAGGACTACAGAAAAATGATGCTAAGAATGGAGTTATTGGGCCATCACAAGAAATTTAGCCACACCTTCTGTTCTTTGGGGGCACCGAACACTTAAAAGGAGGTGAATCTGTGCTTTATCAGAAAGTGAGTACCAGTGTTTAATGTGTGGCTCAATAAAAGTTATCCTAAGCAAGTTAAATAGTTCACAGTATAAAAAAATATGATTAAGTGATTCGATCTTTTTCAGGGAGCAGGGGCATAATCTTTTATGGTAAGGTATCTGTAAGAATCTATAGAGTTATTAAGCGTGGGACAATGGCCCTCTACGAGCAGTAGAGATTTTGTGAGGTCGCTAAGGAAGAGGTTAAAAAATGGGGCCAAGATGCAGCCTTGCTTGACACCCTTGTTGGAGATAATTTCTGCAGTAAAATCACCAAGGTTGTTGCAGCATATTCTGCAACTCGTGGACAAGTAGAGCTTCTGAATTAAGAAGAGGAGACGAGAGTCTATGCCCATTGGCTGCAATAGACAGCAGGCTTATGGGTCTATAGTTAGATGGAATGCCTGGATCACCTTTCTTGTGAATCGGCAAAACTGTAGCTGATGTCCATGCCTTGGGTAGTTGGCCATTGTTGTCAATCATGGTAAATAATGCTGCCAAAGTTGGAGCCCATCTAGCAGCTTGCTTTATGAAGATTTCTGAGTGTAACTAGACTGGTCCAGGAGCCTTTCCACATTTAAGTCTGCTGATCAAACGAAGTATGTCATCAGTGGTGACAGCGGGTTAATCCGAGGTTCCTGAAGGGAAAGAATCTTCATTTGCAGAAAGTATAACTGAGGGATCAAAGAATATGTTGTTATAATGCTCCTACCATGCAAATGCAGAAATAGAGGTATTTGGTAAAATGAGTCTCGAGGGAAGGGCGTTAGAGACAAGTTGCCAAAAGTATTTGGAATTCTTGGCTTTGGTAGCATCAATCAGGGCATTCTAGTTCCTTTGGAATAGCTATCGTTTCTTAGAGGTCATTAGTTGTTGAAAGTGAAGTTTGGTCTGGGAATTCTTCTCATGGGATGTAAGAGAAGTGATGCAGGGCCCATACTAACTATTTTGAAGTGTAGGTAAATAAATGCCACTGGTCATTGCCATTAAAGTATCATTGTGTAAGAAAGGCTGCATAATCATATTTCTAAAATTAAATACTTCACTGCCACTGCAAACCACTTAACGAAATATAAAATTCTTTGCATTGTGAAACCATCCATGCCACGACGTAGTGTAAAATAAAACAGACTAATAGAATAGCATAAAACTGCTATTAGAGATCACAAGAAGATACTTGGTCTGAGTCTCTGAGTCACTGAAGTCTGGGATTGACTGGTACATTTTTCTTTCATCAAGAAATTTGCTTTGTACAATGACAGCTCAACAAACAAAGTATGATAGTTTGTGATGCTTGAAAATAGACTGAAGGAATGTTAAAACAAACTGGAAATCAGAAAAGGGTCAGATAAAGAATCCATTTTAAGGTCAAAATGGAGAAGAGCAGACATCTATACAGGCTGCTCCCCATTGACTGCACTTCCAGTTGGGAATTAAACACATTTGACAGGCTGTGCCTTAGTGGTGTGGTGGAGCTTTTTATAGAGTGAAAATCCCACCTGGGTCATGAAGGTTGAAATCATGAAAACACTGGAGCAGTCATTATTCCTCAAGCCTGGGTTATACATTGCTTTCAGTGACATGATGGCTGGCAGCCAGCTCCATGATTGCTCTTGAGGAATATATTCACTTCTGCCTAGATGAAGCTTTTATACATCTAAACTGAACTTTGGCATATCTTGGTTACATAAACTATCTTGCCAGGTAGCATGGAAGATCACACTATTCAGATGCCTAGGTATAGTAAGGTAATTGTCTATATGGGAACACGTAGATATATACATGATTGAGCATTGTTGCACATAGCCACATTGTCTACCAAGCTCAGTTATTAGAGATCTTAAATATTACTTGAAAAAGTTTTGGCGCAACAATAGAGATAGCACAGAAACCCTGGTGTTGATGATAATGTGCTAACTGAGCTTTTGTGTAACCTACTTTTGTAAGGATGAATGAGTGGCATCTGTATAAAGCACTTTATACACTGAAAATGGTAAGGCTAGTCATGGCTTAGTGACAGAAATTACAAGTGATGAGGTGTTTGATTTTATTAACAGAGCTTTTCATAATTGTTTTTTTGTTATCACCCACATCCACATTCAGAGAATGGACAGACTAGAGCAATGCTAGAGTTGAGATTTGTTTTAGCTCAATCTTTCCAGATCTGGGCCACTCATAATTAAAGACAGTGCTTCTTTCTTGTGCCCAGCATGGAAAGAAATTTATCATCGCAGCTGAATTCTCAGCCCTCTAAGAGGACAGGAATCCCACTGTGTTTCTGTCATTTGATGTGCTGGGAGTTATGTGATTTTAAGTTGTGTAAAGTAGTAATCATGGGTGCATGCAGGGTGCAATCCAAATACCTACCATTAACCTGTAATCCTGCCTTATATTTACTGCTACATTTGCAGATCTAAAAAAAAAAACACCCCGAACTAGTCCTGTGCTGAGATTGTCTGGAGCTAGGATTGCCAACTCTGGACTGGCAAATTCCTTGTGGTTTGGTGGTAGAGCCTGGAAAGGGCTGGGGTGGGGAGGGACCTCAACAGGGTATAATGCCATAGAGTCCATACTCCAAAGTAGGCCTTAACTTAAGGGCAACTGATCTCTGTATTCTGGAAATCAGTTGTAATTCTGGGTGATCCCCAGGTTCCACTTGGAGGATGGCAACAGTATCTGGAGCAAATTCTGGGAATCTGAATCCAGAGTATTACTAATTGATTCAAAGGTGACTTGTTGTTGTGGGTTTTCCAGGCTGTGTGGCCGGGGTCTGGTAGGTCTTGTTCCTAACATTTCACCTGCATCTGTGGCTGGCATCTTCAGACGTGTATCACAGAGGGAAGTATGTTAACTGCCAGAACACTGGTCTGTGGTCATACCAAACAACATCATACCAGTTGGTGTTTTGCATACAGCAATCATTTTCCTCAACCATTGCATGGAACACTGGGTCTTTCTAAAAATGGTGTGTGTGCCTGAAGTATTCTGTAATCTGGGAATGTGTATACACTAGGAAATCAGGGAAACAGTGGGCGAGCCCAACTCCCAAGCATTAGGCAGTTTACCTCCTCTACAAATGCTGTAGCAGCTTAAAGCTTTCCCCCTGCTGAAAAGAATAAACAAATATGCATACACACATGAGAAAAATCTGATGCTAAACAATGTAATCATATGTCTAACTAGGAGAGAGCTACCAATTAAGGATACGAGGTCTCTCAGATGCTGTCATAAATTGTAATTGAACAAGGAGCTCTGACAAGGAACCCAATACACATAGTACGTGTATTCTTCTGGAGGTCTGTTTGTTTTACCAAAAATCAAATGCAGAGACAACAATGCCAACTTTGACCCACTTACATGACATTGATGAGCACATGGCTATTTGAAACCGTTATTCCAACTCCAGCCTGCAAGTGAGAGTTTTAATTGCTTTTAGAATCAGAAAGCTTTCTCCTAAATGCCCAGTTCTCCCACATGCCCAATTCCCCAAGAATCTCTTCAACTGGCTGGGAAACAAGAATTACTGACAAAAATGGGCTCTTTGCTGAGGAGCATCATCCTCATTCAACTCCAAACACACTATCATAACAATATGAAGAAATCCAAATAATAATTTCAGTGAAAGAAGAAGCTGAAGCTGAACCAAATAAAACGTTGATGCTTATCCCAGAAAACTACATTGATAGGGCAAGTACTGTCAAAACACTTTCCCCTATATTTTAGGGTCTTTGTATTGCCAGCTTGGCATGCATCTCAAAGCTGACCATTTGTTGTTTTTCTTTGCTTCCTAGTCACCACTGGCTACTGATGAGGAAAAACAAGTGCAAATAAAAGGGGGCAGGGGTTTGAAAATGTTGTACAAACATTTTACAGAGGTTTTAGGAGATTTGTGTGGAAACAATCTCTCTAGGTTATGGGGACAGAATAAAGACATCAGCAATTACTCTCTTCTAAGTCCACTGAAGCCTATGGGCTTAAGCCTTAGGAAGATGCAGCTATGCTTGGGATGGCACAATTCCAGGTAACCATTTTTCCTCAAAGCATTAAGGCTCTGTTGAGACCATTGCACACAATTCAGACAACCCAGGTTCCCTTCATTTGAGACTCTGTGAGTCTCAAAACCATGGCTCACTGGAAGAATAAGGAAAACACTAGTGGTTTCAATCCACCTGTCCCACAGTACCTAACATTTGTCTCATATCTTTAGAAAGTGGTGCAGAGTTGTTATCATTGAGAAAAGGGCTATTGTATGATATGAAATTTCAACAAAAAGCTCCTTTTAGTTTTTACAGTAGGGCTCTGTTTATGAGCAAGTCAGCGACCCATTCAAACCTTAAAAAATTCTACATTGGCCATAAATATGGTAATTTTAACATTTGCCACCTCTTTCTTTCCCAGAAGTGATGCTCTCAGCAGGCCTACCACTTTGACATTTTCTTTCGTTTTACAGAGATAAGCTTCTTCCCATAAGCCCCAAGCTATTAGCATTCATAATATTAATTGCCAAAAATTACCAGCTTCAAGAAGTTTTTATCTAACAAAACTGCTCTGTGGCTACCTCAAGACAATTTAGTGCCATTTATGTCCCAAGCAAACACTTAAGAATGTAAATAGGAAGAAGCCCACAGGATAATTAATATTTAAAAAAGCAAAATGTCATGCTCAGCTAAGCAGTTTTTAAAGACATCTATCTCCCCCCACCCCATCCTTGCTTTCCTTATGTCATGTGTTCCTTGCAGAAATCTGTTTGGAAACTCAACTTTGTAAGTTGCCACTGCTTGGAGCAAGTGGCTTACTTTAAAACAGCAACTGTTATCTGTGAGTTGCCACAGTCACTCAGGAATATGATAATAGTCTTCTTAAGTAACAGAGTATAACATTATTTAGAACTAGGGGCAAGACCCAGCTTGTTTCCTCACCAACACCAGAGCTTACTGTGCTCATAATACGCTGCACTCTGTGGAGTAGCACCAAAAGCAGCATATCTCCTACACTGATAAGTATTTTGATATATTTTGTTTGGCAACATAGAAACACTATTATGTAAAAGTAATCAATTAGACCACCACAATTTAAGCAGCTCACCTCTTTCTCCAGCTCTGTAGCTGTAGCTAAGGGTTCATTTCACCTTGCATGAAAAGTTCTATCTTGGCAGAAGTCTCTAAAAGTATGTCCCTAGAAGCGTTTCAGTGGTTAGAAGAAGAATTTGGATTGATACACTGCATTTCTTAACCGTAAGGAGTCTCATAGCAACTTACAAACTCCTTCCCTTCCTCTCCCTACAAAAGTCTATCCATTATTTTCAATCACAAGTAGACCCTGACACAAAATGGCAGGCACACCAGAACATGGCAGCCACTAGACCCCTGCAGACCATACTACTGCAAAGAAGGTTCAGGAAGAAGTAGCAGAAGAATTTGCAATTCTACATAGATCTTTCAGTGGGACAGAGTATAGCTTTGAAGTAGTATTATATGGAATGAAATTTTTATACATCATTTTCCTTAGTTTACTCACAATATTTCACAAGTGGCCAGCTTTCAGAGAATTCCCAGCACTTTAGGCCAATTTCTAAATAATTGTCTGGCCACTCAGTTAATGGGCCACTCCCCACTCACCATAAGCCGCGGGGTCACCTCTTTAAAAGACACGAGGAGGATGGACGTTCCCCACGTCACCAGCGCCCACTGCGCAGCTGCCCTTAATTTGCCGCTCTCCCACCTCCTTGTCGCGCGGCAAATTAGCTCCTCTGAAAAGAGCAACATTTTCAAAAACCCCGCAGGTGCCGCAGGGGGGTGGGGAACCTCGGCTGTTTACGCGTGGCTGATTCGCTCTGACGCGCAGCTTCCGGCCAATCAGGAACCGTCATTTTGTTTAGGGAGGGTATTCCCGTCAGAAAGTGCTTGGAAATTGAGACGTGTGCACAACAAGACGTGCCAACATTGCTCTTTTTTGCTCTTTTTTTGCTCGAGCTCCACTGTTTTGCAGCTTGGCAAAGTGCTGCTGAGCACAGGGTTGTCAGCGGTGTAAACCAAAACCGATATTTACTTTCATTTTTCTGCCCAAGCAATTTGCAACAGGTAGTGACGTCAGCATGTGCAGACGTCTTAAAACAATGCATTCAGCTTATCCAAACGAACTTTTCGGGTCAGCCAATCAAAATGGAGCCCTGCCTTCGGCTGGCTGCAACTCCCACGTGTAAATGATGCACACGTGTGCCAGCCAATCAGAACCCTTGATTGCCTCTTTGACTCTTGATGTGGAACCCCACACTATTTCCTGAATGGAAAATGAGTGGGGAACAAATGTCTCCGTTGTCAAAAGCCATGGAGGCTTTTCTATGAAGGGTCGCTGTGGGGTTGCACTCAGACGAGGTAAGTGGGGAGTGGCCCATTGTGAGTTTGCAGAGATGAGGGGGAAATTATGATGAATAGCAAATTCTTCACAGAACCTGTATGTATAAGTGACATGCTGGGAGTGGGTGGAGTTTAGAGCCCAGGCAGAGCTGCTGGCAGGATTATGGGTTGGAACTCTTGGAACCAAAGGGTTCAGGAGCGTTTAATGTCAGTGTATAGACCTGTTGCAATGGCAAGAAAGGAATATTTGAGAAAAAAATGCCCAACCCTAACCAAAGAGAGAAATGAATTTCTAGGGAAAGAAGAATTCCCAGCCCAGGTTCTAAAAACAGAGCTAGTTCGTCTCCAGATCTGTGTCTGTAGAACAGAGGGAGCTGACTGAGTGAGAAAGATGATGTCAGAGAGGGACCAATCTTTAGCCAGGAGTGGAATTTCAATTTTGTGTGGTAGAAGAATTCCCATCCCTAGTTCTGAGATGGATTTACTTCAAAAATTCTAAAGTGATATGACAGTTTGGGGAAATCTGAAGGGGAAAGGGAGCTGGGGGAATACTCCATTCTTGAGCACCAGAGTTTACACATGAGCCTCTGAGTGCAAGTGTGAGTCAAACAACCAGAAGCTTGGGGGTCATTTTACCTTTTCAAAGAATTTAAAAGTCTATATGTTCAAACAGCAAAGCTGTAATGGAATGTACTATTAAGAACATCTTAATATTTGTACATAAGACTGCTTCTTTCATTCTTACCAAATGTCTAATGTTCTGTAGTTGAATTTTGAAAACCATCTAGTGTGATAATCTCTGACATCAAACATGGGAGAGAAAAGTGAGGGATCATCTCAGTTCCTTAAGATGATTCCGTTATACATTTACATTAGTGCTGCATAAAGTGACAAGTACATTATACTCAGTGGTGGGATCCAAAAATTTTAGTAATAGGTTCCCTTGCCAACCCCACCTCAGCAAAGGGGGCAGAGGCATACCTAGGCAAACCTGAGCCCTCGGCAAAACCTGAGTTGGATGCCCCCCCATGGGCAGCCACCCCACCACGACCCCCCCAAATTTTTTTGCACCAGGTCATTTCTAAATCATTGTCACATTATAGAAAATGCCCCAACTCACAAATCTGAACACAGCAATGGTGAAAAACACAGGTTCTTTGATAGAGACTGGTGAGATAAAAGGTACGAAAGGCTGAGAATTAATGAATTGCAGTACCTGAAAGGGATTAACTCAGTTCAGGGAGTTACATTATTAGTCACAATTGCTATATGGAACCTTCACGTTCAAAGGCAGTATGCCTCTCGGGGAGGCGAGGGCATGGAGATGGAAAAGCGGACCCAATTAGTAACCCCCTCTCGGCACACACAAATAATTAGTAACCCACTCTTGGGAACTGGTGAGAGCCTGCTGGATCCCACCTCTGATTATACTACTTTTGTACAGGGACACTCCCACATTCTTCAGGTGTTCACATTACCTCATCTCTTTGGTCTTTAAGATGGAATAATCTTGTCTGCAGAGCAGGTAGGCTGCTGTTGGATCACATGGGGATGGAAAATTCCCCCCCAAACTCCT
The DNA here is from genome assembly GCF_021028975.2 of Sphaerodactylus townsendi. NCBI lineage: Eukaryota > Metazoa > Chordata > Lepidosauria > Squamata > Sphaerodactylidae > Sphaerodactylus > Sphaerodactylus townsendi. Next base: position 89,997,246 of record NC_059431.1, on the reverse strand, counting down.
CCTCTTTCTCAACTTGGCCCCACCCTGCCAGGCCCAGCGGAGACTGCTGCCAGATGCCCCTATCCGGCCAGGCTCCACCAGGCTGTCCAGGACTGCTGCTGACTAAGGTACTTGGGGCACAGGGTGGGGGACATGCAGAGCAGGTGTTGACCCGGTCACCATTTTCCCCAGGCCAGGAAGTCTCCCTGTCCATGGATTACAAGATCCATGGGCAGAGCAAGCTCTCCCATTCCCCAGCCCCAGCCCCAGCAAGCCTCCCTGGCACAGACTTTAGGGAATTACAAATTACTTATTGTATGTGTGCTACTATATAGGACATATTTAAGTTCCTGAAAGAGTGATGTTTGCTCCCTTAAAAAAAGACACCAAGTACATGACTTGTTGGTAGAACAATCTCTTGAACCCTAAGGATTTTGGCCATATTTTTAAAATCTTATTTGGCAGCATTTTTGATTCACTGTATGAATTGGTGTTTCTGCTTACAGTTTATCACCTAGGTAATTTGAGAACTCCCTATCTCTCTCCCCCTTGCCCCCATTTTATACCAGTTGTTGAAATCTGTTCTATATCTCTAGTCTCAAGGGCTTTTGTGTAAAAGTTAAAAGTTACTACCTTAGTGTCTGCATATATACCAAGCCTGATGCTTCTTCCGCCCTGGAGTGTCATACGGGAAAACAAATGAAAGCTGTTCAAGCTATTCAAAAGTACCTTTTTGAGTCCTTTTATTTTTATATTTTTTCACAGCAGTAATAAAACATTTTGAAAGCATTTTGGAAATGTAATTTTTTTATTTTGGCTGTGTGACATGGACCATTGCTGTGTTTAGATTTGTGAGTTGCGGCATGTGATGGTGACTTTGAAATGACCTGATGCAAAAAAAGCATTGTTTGCTCATTGTGGGGGAGGGTGGTCACCTACATGGGGGGGGGGGGAGAAGGCCGGAGGCACAAAACTCACTTTTTTGCCCCAGGCTCCATTTTTCCTAGCTACACCTCTGCCTATCTGTTTGTAAAAACTAAGGAGACCAGGAAAGGGAAGGTTTTGGATTTCAGATAAATAGAGTTATTACCACGTAAAATACTGAGTTCAAAAAAAGTAACTGTAGAATATAATATTTTTGAGAGAGTGAGAGTTGGATAATCTCATCCTGCTTTATGAGAGTAGAACAGATAAGTGTTGCTCAAGTTTTCCAAACATACTGAATTATAAAAACTATGCGAGAAAGGCCAGTATAATAAAACAATGTACAATGCAATAAAACTGGACTACAGAATTAAAGAACAATGAAATAAAAACAGTATAATACATTCAATAAACAGGATTTCACAATTAGAGACAAACAATCGCATAAACTGGTGCTCACAATTAGAGAACAATGAAATAAAGACAGCTAAAATGTATGTGATAAACAACACGGTATAAATGAGGAGGAAAAAGAAAACAGCCTAAAATTTTCATAGATAATTAAAATTAGAACACTATTAAGAGACTCGTATAGATGGAATATGCAAGCTATGGAAGAAAAAGTAGATTGTACACACAGCCTGTATACACAACTTGGGTTGCTGGGGTCTTATGCCAGAGTTGTGACAAGAAGGTTGCAGTCTCTCTTAGTATGTCTGAAGATGTTTTATTTGTCACTGCTCATACCATACCTAATAGGTAGATGGTATGATTTCCATGGAAAAAAAATTAAAAGCTCTGATCCAATTACATGATTCCAGGTTCCTCATTCAACAGTAACAACTGGCCTACATATACCATTCACTTCAATGAAACGTTTGATGCCTTGGTAATAGGACCAGAACAGCTGGTCCGAGTGCCACATGTTCCCTGGAGCTGATTTGGGGTTTTAGCTCTTAGCAATAATTTCAAGGTCTTTAGAATACCCTTAATTCTAATTATGAAACCTTTTCAGTTTCTGAGTACAGAGCAACTTAATTGCTGCACTGCTCCTATGGAAAGTTCCAATGGACAGACGGGCTATCCAACCATATTTCTGTCCAAGAGTATTACTTTTATTCTATTTTAATCTTTTTCAGTAGATGATTTAGACCCCAGAAAAATCACAAAGTTATGTTAAGTACGATTAATTTATAATTTTTTGCTGCATTTAGGAAGACGTGTAAGATTATTTTCTTTTACAGGGCAGAGTAAGCTGTTTTACCAGATTTGACTGTATTTGTAGGCTTTTAATTTGCCATTGCATTTATCATTGATGTAATGCTGTGCTGTTTTTTTGTGGCGTTGCAACTTCTATTACTTATGAACCTTGAATCTAAAGAGACAAGGCAAGACATATTTTAAACAAACACATAATTAAAATTTTGCATGTGATTAAGATAAAATGGGCCAGTGTATTTTTTGTGAATTTTGCAAATAGTGCTGCCACATAACCCCTGTTGTTCCCTTTTATGTTCATTCCAAGGTGGAATGAGTGACCCCATAACAAGATTCACAATCAGAGAGAGACAACTGACATTTGAACACTTAACACCTATTTACTGTATCATAAAGCAAACTAAAGAAGAAACACAGCAGATACAACCCAAGAAACTCATTAATGCATCATCATCATCATCATCTTGAATATATTCTGTGTTCATACCAAGAATGAACAAAGCACTTGTGACTTTTTCCATGGAACAGAGAATAAAGGAATCCATAAGCTTTAGGTCCTTTGCAGACTGTGACAGATTCCAGGACTTTGCCAAAGTGTAACTAAGCAGAGCCCATCTAAACATAAAGAGTTAATTATAGAAGCACTAGCAGTAAAGCTTATTTTCTGCTGAAATAAAATGGGCTCTAGACAGAGCGGGCAGGGTATGGGAAAGAGAAGCTGCTTCCAGGAACTGGTGGGGCAGCAGACAGCAAGGCACCTCTGCTTCAGGTCCTAGCTTGGTATTTGGAGCAGGAGAAGGTGGGAGAATGGGAGAGGCAGGGGAGGTTGGGTGGAGGAATGGAAGGCTGGAGCCAGGGCTGACAGGGAGAGCATGGACCAGGTGACTAGATATCATGCAGCTTGCTTTGCTCACCCAGGACTGTCTGCTTGCCTTAAATGGCAACCACTTCATGAAAGCTAGAGCGTTGGTTAAAGTTTCATACTAGAATCTGGGAGATCTGGGTTCTAATCACATCTGGTGTGGAAGCTCACTGGGTGACCTAATGTCAGGTATGAATTCTGGGACTAGCCTATCTCACAGATTTGGTGTTAGGATAAATGGAGGACAGGAAAATGATATAACTTGATTTGGGCATCCATTGTGGAGAAAGGTGGAGTATAATTTTTTTTTAAAAAAGATGAAGACTGGAGATGCTGATAAAAGGCAGGTTGATTGATGGGTGAGAAAGAAAGAAGGAAGTAGGGAAAGGGGAGGATATGGGGCCTGCCAGGAGTACCGAAAGAGAGGAGCCCTCTGAATGCTATCAGGCTCTGACTGCATAACTGGCCCCAGCCCATTAGCCAGTATCACACAACCCTGCTGGACAGCAGGAACTCCCAGAGGTTTCCTGGGAGATGCTACCATGAGTTAAAGCTGAAGACAGGGGGCAGATAAGGGTAGGTAGGTTGATTAGTGGGAAGGAGAACAAGAAGAAAAAGAGGAAGCAGGAATAAGGGAGAGGTTACTTGTGCTCTTAGGGAAGAGAAACAGAATATAGCGGGGGAAAGGAAATAACATGTCCCCTTCAAGTCTTTGAAGATCCCCCACTTGTTCATTCTTAAATTACAACACCTTGTATAAAGAGGCATGCTCTGTGTGTCTTGATTTCAGTGGGAACGTAAAATTAGAAGAAAGAAAACTCAGGCTATTCTAAAAGATGCCAGATTGTAAAAACAAGATTTTTCTTGACTTTCTCACAGTTTTCTTCAGAGAAAGCTTGCTCCTCATAGCCATCTTTTGTAACCTATTTATAAAGTGTTATAGTCACAGAGGAAAGCTTTTATTGGACTGAAGGTTTCTCACCTGTAGAAGCTCCTGATATATGTAGGCTACCAAAGGGAGAAGTAAGTTAATTTGTTGTTGCTGTTGCTGCCCAAATGGTTGCTTATCAGAAAGTTTATAGATGGATGCTAGAGGCAGTCCTGCCAGCTGGATGCCTCAAAGGTTAACTGAAGATAACAAGGAGAACTCTGAGATCCCAAGTCAAGAGTGCCAGGAGGAATGTCCAAGAAGAATTAAGGTTAGCATTGCTTCTGTTTCGGAAACTATGAGGTACAGAAAATTTTGAGTGGAATTCCCCTATTTTTGATCAAGCTAAAATTAAACATCTGTAAGAAGTTCGAAGCAATCAGTATTAAAGTATCTTGCTATTTTATGGTTTTTGGTTTAATTATAATAATTATTCAGGTAAAAATAAATGAAACTTGTTTTAGGAAAGGTTGTGCTGATTCCCTCAGTTCTATTCTGTTACCATTTCACAATCCCATTCTGACCTGATCATCTTTTGCTAAGAAAAGAGAATTTCGGAAGGATGACAATAGATCTAATATGATTTTTTTTAAAGCCTTACTTCCCTGGAAGGAAATTTATGTTTTTCACAGATTTTTTTTAATTCTGCTTTTCTGCATAAGTGTATCAGTACAAGAGGATTTTAAAAATAAAATTAAAAAATACAAAATTTTCCTAGATGAAAAAGTATCCTTCCCTTTGAGCAACATAACTAAGTTAATTGCAAAGGAACTAGATTCTTCAAATTGAGTGCAGCTGAATTTTTGAAGGTTAAAAATATTTACCATACTCTACTGTCGCTGGAATCATAGAATCATACAATTGGAAAGGGCCATGTAGGCCATCTAGTCTAACCCCTTGCTCAATTCCGGCTCAGCCTAAAGCCTCCTTGACATATGTTCATCTAACCACTGCTTGAAAACTGACTAGGAGAGGGAGTTCACCACATCCCTGCTCTGCTAAAGTACTCTTACTATCCCCCCCTAACATCCAGCTGGTACCTTTCTATTCCTAATTTATACCCATTTTTGCGAGTGCTATTCTCTCCTCCTGACAGGATCCAGTCCCCTAAGTGATAGCCTTTCAAATGTTTAACGAGAGCAAGCATTTCCCCCTTCAACCTCTTCTTTTCTAGACTGAACATTTCCCTTACCCTTTCTTAGTACAGCTTGATCGTCCTCATCACTCCATTTTCTGCACCCACTCCTTTCTGTCCACATCCTTTTTGAAGTGAGGCTTCCAGGACTGCATGCAGTATTCCAGATGCAGCCTGACTAATATGGTGTACGATGGGACTATGACATCTGTATAGTGAAATAGTCCCACTGGGACTATTACAGTGTGATATAGTGCTGGAGAGTGATGGAATCTAATCTGGAGAACTGGGTTTCATTCCCCACTCCTCCACATGAACGGCGGATTCTTAGCTGGTTAAACTAGGTTTGTTTCCCTGCTCCTGCACATGAAACCTGCTGAATGACCTTGGGCTAGTCACAGTTCTCACAGAACTCTCTCAGCCCCACTTACCTCACAAGGTGTCAGTTGTGGGGAGAGGAAGGGAAGGAGTTTGTAAACTGCTTTGAGACACCTTACAGAAGAGAAAGTCAGGGTATAAATCCAAACTCTTCTTGTGATTTGAACATCATGCCTATGTTGGGACATCTCAAGATTACATTAGCCTTTTTTGCCACTGCATCACACTGACTGCTAATATTGATCTCAGACCCGCCCCCAGTACTCAAAGATCTTGTTCAGACACACTGCTAATGAAGTGTATCCCCCATCCAGTGTGCAAGCTTCTATTTTTTGTTACCCAGTTGTAGAACTCAACAAGTTATCCCTGTTGAATTGCATCTTGTATTCATCTTGAACCAAGTTTTCCATGGTGTTCAGATCTCACTGAATTTTGTCCCTATCTTCTGGGATGTTCACTATTCCTCCCAATCCAGTGAATTCTGCTAAGCATTACAAAAACTAAATCAGAGGAATAAATTATTCATATTCATTTTCTTCTGCAAAAGAGGGACTATTTTTTTTTAAAAAAATAAACAATTAAAATGTTCTCCAAAGGAAGTAATATCTACTCTGTAGTGTTTTCCCCACAGGCAAAATATCCCAGAGGAAAACAGGGATCATACATACTGGGATGTTTCTATCATGGTTTCTCCCTCCACACAGCAGCCCGTCAGTGTGTTCAGGCCAGGAGGAAGAACTCCAGGTGATTACGCATGGCCCCCAGTTTACTTTCATTTTCCTCACTAACATTGCCGCGCATGTGCAAACTGTCCCATTTTTCCGCTGATCTGATTGGCTGCAGCCAGCAAGGCGGGAAAAATAAACCAGTCTGTTTCCCATGGTGTTTGCATGGGAGCAGGACTGGTGCAGTTTTTAACAAAAAAAACCCAATTTCATCGTTTTTTGAAAGGCACAGGATAAGGGAAATCTCTCAGGGCGGGCCCGGAAGCCAAGAAGGAAATCATGGCTGAACCGGAATGATTCACTTCCAGGGTATATTGGCCGTGGGGAAAACACCTGTTATTATTTAATTTTTTAAAAATGTTGCCTACTAAGGACTGAGTATACTTCAGGAGGCACAGTATGTTGAGATCAATAGTTTTAAAGGCAAAAAAACCAGAAGAGTAGAAACTAGTCTGCTCTACAGAATCTAGAAGAGGGGGAGATTTTTGTGTGTACAAAAGGATTTCAAATAATTTGTGCCAATCTCCATAATTCCTTGCAAGTCCCCAAGCTTGATACCATGTTAACTTCTCCTTCAATTAACTTTGTTATCCCCTACTTTATTGCTGAATCATAATGTTTATGTAATTATAAAGGAATGTACCACCAGTCCTGATTTAAATACTTTTAAAACAGTCCAGAGGATAACTTCAGACTTTAAGATGATAGGCCCACTGACTGTTTTCATTGCCACTGACCTAATAGCACTTCTCGCAATAGAAGGAAATTGTGTCAGATTTGCAACCATAATGATGCTATCACTATAGTTAATTATGATTTGGCACTCGGTATGGAGTAATGGACTTCATCCAAACTACTGAATCATGAATGTCTACTGAGCAGGAACCAGCCAGAATACTGGCAAGCACTACTGTATGATTTGAAGTAAACTGATGATTCAATAGCTTGGCCAGAATCTCTAAGTATGTGTGCCTGGAGCCCCATTTTTATAAAAGCTGCCATCTCCAGTGCACAGAAATTGGCATAAACAGAGATATGTGATGCATACCCAATAAGAAAAGGTTGACATTCCTAGAACACAGTGGAGTATGGTTAATTAGCAAGCCTCTGTGCCACAAGTTAGAAGAAGGCATCTGTGATCCTAATGCAAATATGTTAATTGCTCAGTGAATGTACATATCCAGTGATGATTACCATGCATGAATATACCATCACAGACAAAACGTCACAGATGGAATTTCCACATCAACTCAGAAGTACTATAGATTTTTTCATTCAATATAGCTTTGGCCACTCACATTATAGAAGAGTGTGCTACCTAAGGTCCTTCTGATATACAGTTTCCCTCTTCTGTGAAGAGGACAAAGTGTAAATTTTTCATCTTTCAGATACAATAGCTTTTACGGTACCTGTAAGTAAGGTGCCCTTTCAGTTGCACAGACTCCAACTGGTAAATATGTGCCTTGTCCTGTTCCCCCCAAAAAGTAACCATGCATATCCAGAGGAGTGTGTATGCATATCATAGATGGGTTGCCAAAATGATCTGAAAAGGGCTTCTTTTTTGGAAGTATTAGTTCACATTTTCTGCTGTCAGCTGTCAAGGACTGAATAGTAAACTGATAACAAAATAAGAGATGACCATGTAAACTTGAGGCCAAGACTGGTGTAGCCATAGCTCACCTATTGAATAAACACTGTATCTGCCCTAGAAAATAGTTTTGCCACTTATAACCTGATCCAGTGTGTGTATGGGGGGGGAGCACAAAGTGCAATCTGGAAGTGGTGTAGGCTCTCACCAATGTGTTTGCCCATCCCGCTGACATAAGTGGCACCTATGCTGGTGGGGAGGGCAAACAGGTTGGCAAGTGAGCGCTGTACAGTTCCACAATGTTTGACCACGAAGAAGCTGCCTGCCTCAGAATCACACCAGCATAACTGTAGATGCTGACACAGCTGCCTGGGGGCAGGCTGGGAGCATTCCTGGGGGGACATTAGTTTCCACCAAGCTTTTGGTCCAGGAACGCCCCTAGTGCAAGCAAGTGTGTAAGTCCATTTTTTTTCAATGCAGGCTTTTCACACAGCTGGGGAATCTTCAGTTTTTGCTGCCTTCCCCTGCCTCCTGGAAGCCCTCTTGAGGTGCTGTGGCCACAGCACTGTCCCCTGCTGCTGCAGCCTCTGGATTAGGCTGTTACTGAATTTCCACCACTTCTACCAGGTGCTTCCCTTTAAAACAAGTTTCTCTGTTTGGCTTGCAGATGGGAATGCCTCAATATCTGACATACCATTTGAAACTTTATGCCTTGTACTGGGGTATTTGTATTGTTGATGTTGATGACTGAGAAATGGTGCTACATTTGCTAGCTGAAGGGTGCAGGGGGGGGATCCCATTTCCAACAATGGCTCATTCCGCACACGCAGAATAATGCACTTTCAAACTGCTTTCAGTGCTCTTTGAAGCTGTGCGGAATAGCAAAATCCACTTGCAAACAGTTGTGAAAGTGGTTTGAAAACGCATTATTTTGTGTGTGCGGAAGGGGCCAATGAGGAAAGTTAAAAGTGAAGATTCCTTAAGGAAACAAATAGCTGCTGAAGATTTAGAATAGTATACCTATGATTATATTTCCTTTTATATGGACAAGGGAAAGAAGACTTCGCTTTATATATTAAGATAACGTACTAATGGAAACTTATTGGAAAGGTAGATGTACTGTTTCGATTTTTATAACGAGAATGAAGTAAATTCACTTGTAATAAGTGAATAGTGCTGAATAAACAAACATCAGAAATATCAGTGATTTCCTGCAAAAAAAGAAAAAGTTAATGTTTCACTGTCTTAAACAATCAGACTGGCAAATTATAACTGATGTTGATGTTAGTCACATCAAGGAAAGCAATCAGCTACAAACCTAGACCTGACAGTTTTCAATAATCACAAAATAAACCTATTTTCATGCAACTAAAAGCAAAGTTAATAATAGAAAGAGACCAGGGCATAAACATGGAAGTGAAACAAAACAAAACTTTACAGAGGCTTGTTTCTTTCCTGTTTCCTACTTCAATAGTTGGCTCTATGATGCCAAGGTGCCTCTTGGTGGCGCTCTCTGTGCACCTTTGTGCACGCTCTCTAAGACTCCTGGATTGCTTTCACATGTGCTGTTGTCAAGCCAGAGCATCACCCATCTTATATCTGTGCATTTCATTTTTTCTGCCTAAGTGTAGCATTTTACATTTATCATTTTCTTAGTTTTAGCCCAGATCTCTAATCTGTCCTGGTCAATTTGAATTCTGATCCTATCCTTTAAGGTATTATGTACTCCTTCAAATTTGGTGTCATCTGCAAATCTGATTAGCATGCCCTCTATTCTATTCCATCAATCAAATTATTGCTAAAACTATTGAATAGCACTGGGCCCAAGACTGGGCCCTGTGTTACCCCACTAGTCACTTCTCTCCAAGATGAAGAAGAGCCATTGGTAAGCACTTTTTGGTTTTGCTTAGTCAACCAATTATAAATCCACTAGCAGGGCACCCGTGCTTCGCTACGCATACTTCATCACAGGCTCTCTATGAATTTCGGGGTGACATTCAGCATACTTTTTTACAGCCTGTTTGTGAACTTTGGAATAACATGCAGCATATTTCCTCACAGCCTGTCTGTGGACTGATGCATTTGTTTTCGCATATGTTGCAGCAGATTCCTGTAGTTGTCTTTTTCTAATGCAATGTGTTATTGCTCTCTTTCACCTGGTGGGCTCCAAAAGGAAGGCGCCAGCTTTGGAAACCCAGCCATTGTATTTTTGGGATGCAGAAAGGAAATGTTCTGCCATTGGATGCTGATGAGTGAGAAGGCTGTGAAGAGGTTCAGGGTAGGGTTGAAGGGCAGGGAGCTGGACTGTACCACCACTGCAGCACATTCCTGGGGACTCATCCCGCCACTTCAGAGCATGACACAAAGCACAGGGTGATCGGAGGCTGAGAGCAATAAACTTGTCTCCACAGTAAGCAATCTGGATGTCCATATGCAAAAAATCCAACGCAAATATTAGAAGGTAGTCCCAAGATGATAGTGTGGTTTGTAATCTATTTTGATAGTATTTGGCTGTAGCGATGTTGTTAACGTGAGGGTGGGTGGAGGAGTACATTTTCACAGCCTGTCTGTTAACTTCAAGATGACATTCAGCATACTTTTTTTGCAGCCTGTTTGTGAACTTTGGGGTGACATGCAGCATATTTCCTCACAGCCTGTCCTTGTGGATCATGATGGTTTGTTTGTTTCTTCAAATAGGTTCACATGTATTGTGGAGGGCAGTGGTAGAGTGCAGTTTGTGAAGGACATGAAGCTGGTGGTGTGTAACTGTCACCCTTAGAATGTTCATGCAGCATGTCTGTGGACTGAATGCGGGTTGGTTTAAGTTCCCTTAGAAATGTTCTCGTGCAGATGGCCAGAGATGAGCAGTTAAAACAATAAATAGGTAATAAATCAAGTGAAAGTGAATATTTTGGGAAATCCTTTCTTAGTGAGCACCTGGAGTACGTAAGGAACAAGTGTGCCAAATTTCATGTGTGTGGCTTCAGTGGCTTTTGAGTTCTGTTGATGAGTCAGTCAGTCAGTGAGTGGTATTTTGCTTTTATATACATAGATTTAACAGTAGCCTTGTCTAGCCCACATTTTACTAGCTTGCTTGCAAGAAAATCATGGGGGACCTTGTCAAAGGTCTTAATAAAGATATGGTACATCCACAGCATTTTTTTCATCTACCAAGCTTGTCAGTCTATTAAAAAAAAGACTGGCATGACTTGTTTTTGAGAAACCCATGTTGACTTTGATAGATCATGGCATTTTCTTCTAAGAGCTTGCAGACTGTCTGTTTAATGATCTGCTCTATAATCTTTCCTGGTGTTGATGTCAGACTAACTGGGAGGTAATAGTTGGGTCCTCTTTTTTACTTTTTTGAAGGTGGAGACAACATTAGCCATCCTGCAGAGTTCTGGGACTTCTCCTATTTTCCAGGAGTTCTCAAAAATTATGGAAAGTGGTTCTGAGATTACATCTGCCAGTCCTTTTAATACCCTGGGATTTAGTTCATCAGGCCCTGGAGATTTGAATTAATTTAAAGTAGTCAGGTACTCCTGTACTACCTCTTTATTTGCACTTGCTACAAATATATTTACACACATCCTCTGACAAACACACACAAACACACACACAACAAAACAAAAAAATACCACAACTGTGACCGCAGAAACTCCCTGACCATACATATTTAGTAGTCTTAAATAGTACAGAAATAGATTTCTGTGTCTGAGCCTCCCTTTTAAAAGATCCCCTACGAAATGCCTATTCAAAGTTCAGGTGTCATTTTGGGTTCCTCTGTCACTAGTCAACTGTCAGAGAAAGTTGAGAGAATCAAATGGTGAGGATGGTGGCAAGCTGGAGTCAGAGATAGGAAGATAAAATAGAGCTGATCTAGGAAGCAGGGGGTAACATGGGATTTTCCCACTTCCATGAGCCCTCATTGGTCCTCTCTTCTATTTTATGTATACATTAATTTTACTACAATCTTGACAGCTGTTCATTTTTAATCATTTTCAAGTAAAAATAATATCTCTATAGACAGTAAATTGGCACATCAGGGAGAAAGGTTTAAACAAGGGGCCTCCAGAAGTTCATGGACTGTGAATTCCATCAGCTCTGCCAATTGGTCATGCTAGTAGGGACTGATGGGAATTGTAGTCTATGAACATATTAAGGGATATAGGTTGAAGACATCTGGTTTAAACTAACTTACTACATGTGGGAAGTTTTATACATGGTGAAAAATCTCTGTAGTCTAAAGCTCAATCATTTCAGCCTGCTTCCGCAGTATGCCTTACAAAATGTGAATCAACACAGAACTTCTTAAAATGGTGGTTGGCCAGTGGATAGTATCATTCAATAGAGAGATTGCAATGTAAAGAGGATTCTAAAGTATGGCAAGTATGAACAAAGCCCCAAAATGCATTTCTTTGAAAGAGCCTATCCCTATTGAGAGAGAGAAACAATTTGACTTGAGCATTGTCATTAACATCAGACAAATCCTTTGATGATTTCTGAGAGACTGCTAGAGCTTTGAAGTTGAATGTTACAATAGATGTATATGAATTGTACTCTGAGTATGCTGTTAGTGCACCATTTATTGTCAGCAATTATTTAAAGAACTGACCTCAGAGAGCGATGGGGAAGTAGTCCACCTTGTTTGAAGGAGTAATCTCAACAGCAGCACATGGTGAGCCAATGGATTTGGCAGACCTTTGAGCAGCTCATTATCTATGTCCTTATTTATCCTTCTTTTTAAAAAGTCTATCCAGTGCTAGAATTTAATAAATTTAATGAATCAAGTCTGTACATCCACAATAAATGGATGCACAGGTACAGTTCTGAATAGAATTATTCTAGTAAAGGCCAGTACAGCCAATGGATGATTAATTACATTCAACTGTTCAAGAGAACAGGGAAAAATAAAATATATCCTATGACACTTGCAATGTTCTGTAATGAGCAGTAATAAAACCAGTAGTAAATAATCAATAATATCAAGGAGTAAAAGACAATTACCAGCTTGTTTGGAGGCCTAATTCCAAGTGATAGCCTTCACTCATGGAGCTTAATAGTGTCATCCTAAGGAAGAAGAAGAGTTTGGATTTATACCCTACTTTTCTCAACCATAAGGAGTCTCAATGCAGCTTGCTAACTCCTTCCCTTTCCCTCCTCACAACAGACACCTTATGAGGTAGGTGGGGCTGAGAGAATTCTATGAGAACTGTGACTAGCCCAAGTTCACCCAGCAGGCTTCTTATGGAGGAGTGGGGAAACAAATCTGGTTCTCTAGATTAGAGTCTGCACTCCTGTGGAGGAGTGGGGATTTAAATCCAGTTCTCTAGATTAGAATCCACTACTCTTAACCACTACATCACACTATAATAGTCCCAGCTGGCTCATTATTATTGTCTATTCACCTGTTACTGTTAACTTGAATTGACTTAAAAGGGTGTAATTTTGCTTAGGATTGCAATGCAGAAACCTGGGTCCAAGGTATCTGATAGAATGCCATCTCTGATATGGTCCATCATGCCTTAAGATAGAAAAATGAGGATCTGTTTGTCAGTCACTGTCATCAGTTTCAAGTGAGGGATGTTAGAACAAACACCCTCCCTGCCTATCTGGCCAACTTCCCACTGATCTTCAGAAGGCTGATTAAATATATATTTATTTATTTAGGAATGACTGAATATGGCTGAGATAGGCTTGGTTATGATACACATTGGCAGTGGTTATATGACTTGTTCAAACAAAATATTCGAAAATTGAACTTACCTCATTCATCACCATCTTATCTTTAGTCACACACTCCATACAATCATATGGAGCCAGTGTGGTGTAGTGGCTAAGACTTTAATTGGACAAATTGGTTTTGATTCTCCATTCCTCTACATTAAGCATGCTGAGTGATTTTGGGCTGGCCACAGGTCTCTCAGAACTCTCTTTGCCCTGTGTACCTCACAAAGAGTCGGCTATGGGGAGGGGAAGGGAAGGTGAATGTAAGCTGTTTAAAGACTCTTTGAAGTTTGACAAAAGTGAGGTATAAAAACCAACTCTCCATCACTGTCATCATTTGTTCACAGTTTGTCATGAGCAGTATTCGAAATAGTTTTGCTTCTGTGCTGTTGGCAGCGTTTCTGGTGTGGGCACATACTCATAACTTACTGTCATATTTGCATTTATGCTTACATTTCTATCATTTCTTCTCTAAGGAGTCAAGGTGGCATACATTGTTTTCCTCATCTCCATTTTTGTACTCACAGCAACACTGTACGGTAGGAGAGAATGATTATCTGGGGTCATCTAGTGAGTGGGGACTCAAACATAGATTCCCCTGATCACAATCCAAAACCTTAACCCTTACACCATAATGGCTCGCTTGAATTATGTGCCCCTGGGTCATCATTATTATCATAAGTTATCAGCCATAGTTAGAAAACATATGGAGAGTCCCCGAACAGTCAATGACATTAATCTATTATTAGCGTATATTGTGTTGTTACATGCTCAGAGCTGACAGTTTGAGCTTGCAGGATACAATGCACAAATGAAATGCTCAACGTATTTGCCATGTTAGTATTCTAAGCAATGTATTTGTGCAAAATTGATCTGCATTGTCAAATGAATACAAAATGAATCAAGTCATTTTCTTTTGTTTCTCATTTGTTTAATTCTTTTTGTGGAAATGAATGGAATGAGTGGGGTTAATTCATTTCATCTATCACTTCATTTCATCATTCATTTCATGTTCATTTTTTGGGAAATGAATAAGCATGATGCTATGAAACTATGGCAGCGGTGGCGAACCTATGGCACGGGTGCCAGAGGTGGTACTCAGAGCCCTTTCTGTGGGCACGCATGCACAGAGTTCATCATGGGGGGGGCAGAAAATCACCCCCCCCAGGCTGACTTGACCATGATCCTTTACTCGAAGTAAGCTCAGTGGCTGGCAATGGGGCTTGCTTTTGAGTAAACCCTCCTAGGGTGGTGATTCACCCATTCGAAGTGTTGCACGGTTGCTTCACCAAGCTTACTCCTGAGTAACATGCGCCTGCGAACCAACTGTTTTTCTAAACTAAAACCTCAGTATTCAGGTTAAATTGCCGTGTTGGCACTTTGCAATAAATAAGTGGATTTTGGGTTGCAATTTGGGCACTCGGTCTCAAAAAGGTTCACCACCACTGCACTATGGGAAGATCCTTTTCAACATTATGGCAAGTTGTGTGTAGCACAATAATAGCATATGTCATGGAATTGTAATTTGTAAAATCATAATGTGTACATAGATCCGATTTCTTTATATCCTATTTATTTATTTGTTTATTTGATTAATCATTTATATCCCACCTTTCCTCTGGGTTCAACAATAAATAATTGTAAATCTGAAACTATTCTACCTGTTGACTACAATTACCGCCCGATCCAGAGGGGTAAGCTGAATTGGCGCTTGGAGATAGGGTGGGGCTGTGCCAGCACATTTGCCCACCCCCACTGGGGTAAATGGCACTTACACCAGTGGAGAGGGCAAACAAGGAGGTGAGCAGGCACCATGAAGGTATGCAGAATCCAACCTGGAAACACCTGTGCCTTGCAGAGTTGCACCAGCCTAAAGTTGGATGCTGGCAGAGCTGGGGCCTGGGGTAGGCTGGGCATTCCCAGGGTAGAACCGACCTTAGTCGGCTTCTACTGGTCTTTCAGCCTGGGTGCTCCCCCAGTGGAAGAGTTTTGCTTTCAGGCAACTGGGGGTTTCTTGGTTTTTGCTGCCCTCCCTGTGCTGTTGGGGAGCCCTCTGGAAGCGATGTGGCAGCACAGCAGCAGTGCTGTCCCCAGCCAATGCAGCCTCTGGATTGGGCTGTTAGAGTGTTAACCTTAAGTAATATTGTTATGTGAGTACATAAACGTGCGATGAATTGTAGCTGCTAGATTTCCATAGATCAACCCATGCAATCCAGACCACAATGTGCTGCATTCAGGCAGCAGGACAAATAACTCGAGATAATTCTTGTAGATAAGTTAAGCTACCCATAAATACTGGCAGAGAAGGATACAAATGCAAAGGGTTTTTTTGGCTGTGTTTTGTTAAAAAGGACTGTACAAGACTTCCCCCATCTAAAAGGCCCATAAAAATACAATGGTTCTGCTTTTGAAAGGTAGATCCCTAACACAGTTATATTTAAAGAATGGGATCTAAGCTGATTAAATAAATGAATTAGATACAAATACCTGTGCTTTACCCCAAAGATTCTCACTAGATGCAATATTTTGAGTTATGGACTTTATTGCTTCATGGTAGCTCCAGACAATCAATGATAATTCATGCATTACCATAGCAACCTATACATTGTGCTAGCAGAAACGTATGTTCATCATTGTGGCCTCTGTACAGCCCGATGTGGGACTGCACTTGGCAGCGCCAACTGAGAAGCATTTTGATATCAAATTAAGAACTTATTATGGAGTGCTCCCCTTCCCCAGCCACATGCCTGGCCCAATCACTTTTCACACCCTGGTCACGTGATTAGGGAGAAGGGGCTCCCTCCCTCCAAATCTTCAGCTCATTCCACACATGCAGAATAATGCACTTTCAAACTGCTTTCAGTGCTCTTTGAAGCTGTGTGGAATAGCAAAATCCACTTGCAAACAGTTGTGAAAGTGATTTGAAAACGCATTATTTTGCATGTGTGGAAGGGGCCTTCCTTTGCTGCCACAAGGGGTCACCACGCAGGCTAGATGATAGGCCACAGTGGGGAGGTGGAAGAAATTTGGATCTGTACAGAGGACCACTAGATGAACAACAGTTACAGTAAGCAGCACTGTTTTTCATCGTCGTAGCCTCTGTGCAGCCCCACTTGGGAGAATAGCAAGCATACATACTCGGGAAGTGGGTGTGGCTGTTCAATGAACCATAGATTTCAATACAGTTTGACCAACATTCGTTTCAGCCTTAGCATCGATATCCCCAGCATAATGCTTGATAAAAAGCAAGGAAGCAGACCATGTAGCTGCTCTGCATACGTTATTAATGGTCCACTCTATTCCTAACACTGTAGAAGTGACTAGGGCCCTTGAGAAGTGGGCCCTGATGGCAACTGGGCAAGCAACCTGAGCCTTGCTGAAAGCAAGTTTAATTGTAGAATTCACCCAGTGTGATAGTGTGGAGACAGATACTTGGCAACTGTACTTGAGGCATTGTAAACAAACGAACACTGCAGCGTCCTTCCTAAGGGACTTAGCTCTAGAGATGTAGTATGAGAGGGCTCTGCACGCATCCAGAGAATGCATATCACTATCCTACACAGACTGAGGGTCCTGAAAGAATGCAGGCAAGGCCACATCCTGAGAAAGGTGAAACCTGGACAACAGTTTAGGTAGATGTTCAAGACTAGGTTGTAGCACTACCTTGTCAGGAAAAGCTGTATGAATGTCACAATGGGGGCTCACCGCTCTCTGAATTGTTGGTTTTTCTAAGTTGCCATAGTGGCTTGGAAGAACAGACGCCTGACAGCTAAAGGGAAAATAATATGCATGTTAAGTGTGTGAAGAACAATAGCTGAGTAAAACAAAAACTCAGTTAATGGAAACATTTATACTTTTGTGCTTAAAGAAGAAATGGGTTTGAAAAGGAAACAAACAGAAGAATTGCATGGGGACATTTATTTTGCGGGGTGGGGGTGGGTGGGAAGGTTTTGTATCCAGTAACATCAGTTGGCATTTTGAGTAGAGAAGAGAAAGAAGCCTTTTAGAGACTATTGCTTTATAACGTAGACATTAACATTCTTTCTCATTTGTCATAGAGAGGGAAACCAAAACAGTACTTGATAATGCCTGCCAACCCCCAGATCCAGGGAGTCAAAAGGATTTTTGAAAAACAAACACACACTTCATGTAAAAAACCCACCATTTCACTGATTTTGTTTTCAATTAGATGGCTAAAATATAGATGTTATAAACAAACATAAAACTAACAGGGATACTAGCCCAAATTCAAACCTATTCAGAGAACACCTCCCAAAGGACTCTTCCACTAGATCAGTTAGGGTGCAAGCTTTTCCTAGTAAAGTGAGGCAGAGCCTGGCTGTTTCCACATTGGGTGAGGGGCAAACCATCTGTTGACCACATCTGAATTTTACTTGAATTGCAACTTCTGATACTAATTATCTGCTGGAACAAATTACTTTCAGCTAAAACAAAAGATGGCTGAAATCCTAGGCAGATTCCGCATGGGCCAAAAACAGTGGTGTCAAAACAGTGTGAAAATGGTGTAAATGCTTTTACACTATTTTAAACCATTTTACACCACTTTCACACCGTTTCCACACTGCTGTTTTTGGCCCATGCGGAATCCGCTCTAGATTAGATTTGCCAGTGACTTCAGGAGATTATTAGTCTTTCATAAAGATTAGCTTCAATCAGCATCGTGCTATTTGTTCTTCAAACACTTTTGGCAGTGCAAGTGCCCTGTATTTAGTTCTGGTCACATAAGCTGAAGTAGGTGAAGGTCCGGATAATATATTGTCGCTCTTTTGGGGGAGATGAGAGGTTTGGTCTAGATGGCCTTGTTGTTTCTTTCCATCTAGATGGGCTTATCTGCTTTACACCTAAGCAGTGGTCTGGTGGATCAGTAATAAGAGCCATAAACCATTCAGATTTAGATCTAGCAAGCAAAGGCACTTACAAGTGCTGTTAAACTAATGAGCAAGCCAGTCACAGTCAACAATTCTGCTACAGACTAACAAAGCTGCTTGAAATTATTTTGGAATATAATGAGCTATGATCAATTACAATTATTCATTGCTGGACATCTTGGTCTATTATTCAGTCTGGTGTAAGTGTAATTGTCTTACTATAATGATATGAGTCGAGAGAGGTTCATAGAGATAAGAAGCCTAATGTATCTCTCTGAGACAATTACTCTCTATTGTCCATTAGCTAAAATGAAGTCAGCTCAGTTTTCATTAGTCACAACCTCCGTCTCCAGCTTGAGAGGGGGAAGAGGAAGATGGCTCAGTGCAGGATTTTGTCCCCCTTTCTTGGCTGTGATCCAGCCCTTAACAGCCGTGAAACCTTATCGCTGCAGAAGGCCCACTCCCATTCCCAAATCAATTACATGCTGCCTATAATAAGTATGTTGTCTTGCCATTCTCTAACTTGAGCCCTCTCCGAGAGCTAAGTACATTTTCTTCTCCAACTGTAGTCATCAGTATTCTGAACCTAATTTGCTTTGGGCTTGACGTTGAAAAGTAATCTAATGAGGATTGTGGGGTGGGGGTTGTTTCCATTTAAAAAGCAAACACCTCATGGGGTACTGCTTTAGTTATTGAAAACAATGGTTAAATATTTGGAATATTCAGAAAAGGTTAACAATTCACCCTTGTTAAAAAGGATACTTTAGAGCCTCCCTTTCTCTGTTGTTGATAGAATTGTTGGAACAGATACATGCATAAACCCAGATCATACTGAAAAATCCATAAACACTGGTGATAACAAGATAGCCCAACCCCATTAGCGTATCAATGTACAGGTTTGTAAGACTGAAAGCTGAGCTTAATTGATGGGAAGCAAAAAATTATGGCTCAAGCAACCTCAAAGTGAGGGCCAGTTGTTTGCAGCAATTTGAGATCCTTTTCTCCTGGCCATGAAAAGAAAAGAAAAAAACAGGAAGTGAGGACCATTATGCAGTTTATTGAGAATACACATTCCAGTGAAGTTAACATTGGTCCTTTCCGCACAGCACAAATAAAACAAAGATGTGAAAAGAAGCATTTTGGGGAGGAACTCCACACAGCTCCCCCCCCCCCGCCCACCCCAGCAAGTGTCCTCAGGATGTTTTATTTGTGCTCAACCAGAGGGTTTTTTTAAAAAAAATGCTAAACTAGATTTTTTTCCTGAAGTTGGCTTAAAGTCATCTCCTGCTTACTGTATAGAGCCCAGGAGATGACTTATTTCTCCTTCCCAATCACACAGCTCTCACTTTTGATTTCTCTCTGCCTCCTGCCTGTCATTTTCTGCCACTTAACTCCTTTGTCCACCAACCATTCAGAAAGTTGCCCTGGGATGTTTGCTCCAGAAGCATTGCTGCTGGCTGTCTTTTGAGCTTAAAAAGTATGTGATTCAATTCACCATTTCCAGACGATTCCAGCAACATATAGGTTTTTTTAGAGTTTTTCATTTTTTTGCTGAGGTGTCTTCAAAGACACAAAGACACAAGATCAGACGTGAGAAAGACAGAAACTGAAAGCATGTGGGTGGGGGGGGGAAACCCACTGTCTCCTCTGATGCCTTTTTTGTCCATGCTGTCTGGACAAAAAACAATGAAGATTTTTCAAAGATGTCCCCAGGACATCTTACTTTGGTTGTGTGGAAAAGACCATTGTTTCCAACTTTTTGGGGAATCTTGCCTGGACTAATGTGTGCATGTTTCACCTACCTGGGTACTCTTCCTAGACTGTTGTAGTAATATTTTTTTTTATTAGGGACTTAAAATATATTAAAATAATTGAGATTCACGGTAATTTAAACAATCCTTTCAAATACATGAACTGATTTCTTTAATATCAGAATTAGAACTAGTTGAAACAGTTGATCAAGTCTACAGTGATTTTCATTTGGATAGGGCATACATGTCCAGGTTTAACTTTGCTTCCTCAGCTGTAATGAAATTCTCAGGAGCTGTACCCTCACTAGTGTAAGGGCATTTGGGAGGCAATTAAAACTTTCCCATTCAGAGAGACCTGACTGATGAGATTGCTCTATGAGTGAGTTAAGCTTATCCTTTTCTTTTCCCTTGGATTCTCAAACAATGGGGGTGGATATGTTAGGATATGTATTCCTTCATGCATTCCAATTTTTGAATACAAAGTACACGGGAAAAAAGGAATGTCTACTGAAACTCTTTGTCTTGTCTTGCTTCACCCTGATGCATCTCCCTCCCAGCCCAGTCCCAAAATGGGAAATTATACAGGCTGGGAAAGCACCAGGAATGAGGAATGGGAATCAGGACAGGGCAAGGTGTAGCTGGCTGGACCACACATTCCTGTTTTCTTTCCAACCAGATATCCTTCATCTTCACTGTTTACAGACAGAGGCGTAGCTGGGCCAAACTGTGCCTGGTGCGCAGTGTGTTTTTTCCACCCCCCATGGCGCACCCCGCGGCACACACCTCCACCCTCCTTCCCACACTTACCTACATTCCTTTTATATTTCTAGTACTTTTTGAGGCTGAAAAAAGCGGCCTCTTCACAGTTAAGGGAAAAAACTGCCTGATGAACTATACTTCCCAGGAGACCTTGGGAGCCCCAAGGTCTCCTGGGAACTGTAGTTGCTCAGGCAGTTTTCAGCCTGAACTGTAAATAGGCCGCTTTTTTCAGCCTTAAAAAAAGAGAAAAGGAACGTAGGTAAGTGTGGGAAAGGGGGTGGGGTGTGTGTGTCATAGGGGGCACTGCGGGGGGCTGCAAAGAGGAAGGGAGAAAGGGGGAGGGTCCAGGAGGCAATTTTCCGCCCCAGGCATGCTCCCAGTTCACGACACCCCCCCCCCATTCCCTTGGCGCTCCGCCACTGTTTACAAATCAACAAGAGTTTGCCTGACTTTCTCCTTCAGCTGAGGCTTGTAGCAGCTGCAGGAGAAGTCAATATATACTGGGAAAACAGAACAGCTGTGTGCTTTAATTCTTTTGCAAGAAATTCAAAGATGTTAGAACTGAGGTTACAGACATTTGATCCTAGTCACTAATCTTTTACATAGAAAGAAAACTCAAGCCCCTCATAATCTGTTGCATTTTTCATAATTTTGCCTCAACTGGAAGGGATTAGGGAGGGGGAAAAACTTGCCACATCCCATACTAGGATAGACATGCCTCCAGTTGCCATTTAAGCCTAGATACTAGGGTAGACTACCCAATTTGTTCAAAACCTTCTTTGGTAAGCATCTGATGCTTGCCTATTTTAATACATAAATGCTCTTCTGCAGTTTGCACAAAAGATTCTTGCCCTTGTGTTGTTCAAATCCTAGTGGTTCTATGCAGACTTCTTTATTTGCGAAACTCAAGAACAGTCTACAGAAGTGTGTCTAACCACTGGTGAAAAGGTTTCATCGTAGTCTTCTCCAAATGTTTGCGAGTAGCCTTTTGCAACCAGTCTTGCCTTGCATCTTTCCACTTCCCTGTCCACACCCAAATTGGTTTTGAAGACTCACGCCTCCTACCGCCTTCTTTCCAGGTGTTAGTTGTGCCTTCTTTCCTCTTTTGCTTCTTTGGCAGGCATTTTTGCAATATCCTGTCATGTGGAGGCTCTGGAACCATTGCTGTCTTTGCAAGACAAGCATATTTCAAAGGTGGTACACCCAAATTTGTTCTGCTGGAACATCGGAGGCTTTCATCCTCTTCTGGTTGACTAGGCTCTACAGATGCTCCATGTGTGCTGTCCATGGTGGTGTTATTCTCAGGTGCTTCAAGCATGCTCTCCATGACATTCAGATAGACTGTGTTTGGCTGCTGCACTTGATTTTGCTCTGAGGATCATCACTAAAACCTGATCTCTCCCTTTCATTAACATAAACTGCAGCACAATCTTTAATTAGTCAGTCTTTTAATTATCTTTTAATTAGTTAGTCAGGTTAAGGATTCTGTACACTTTGCATCCCTGAGCATATCCTATGAAAATATCTTATTTAGTTCTGAGATCCATCTTGGGACATTTTTCCTTAGAAATATAAGCATATGCTTTTAATCCAAAAACTCTCAAATGGCTCACACTAGACTTCTGCCAAACCAAAGTTCATAAGGAGTCTTACCAGATCCCTTATCAATCTGTTTTGTAAACAAGCTGTTGCATTAAGAGCCTTGGCCCAATATTTATCTGACAGTTTGGCCTCAAACAACCATGCATGTGGCCATTTCAGTAAGGGATTTTTTCTTTCGGTCTGGGGAATAGTTAACTGATGTTCAATCCCATATTCAGTCAATAATATTTTAATTTAATTTGAAGAATATTCTCCCTCATTGTCTGAGCATAGGACCACAGGGATCCTTTGGAATCTGTTTTTGGCTAATGAAAGGTAAGCTTTAAATTTACTCAGAACTTTTCTTTTATGTCTGAGGAAATATGTCACAGTATATTTTGAAAAATCATCTATAAGAGTTAGGTAATATTTACTTCCAGATGGGATCTCTCTTTTGAAAGGTCCATGCACATCTGGGTGAATAAGCTCCAGAGAGCAGTTTGCTCTTCCTCTGCTCGTTTCATTTGCAAAACTTGGACTTACAGCCTTTGTCTTAAGACAAATGTCACACCCATCTTCCTGCTGAGAGCAGTTAACAAGTTGAATATTCTTTGTTAGATTCTGGCTCCCAGGCTATTTTATTGCTTCAAAAGCTCTGTGACCAAAATGTCTGTTGCACAGATTTAACCATTGTTTACTGGTACACTTCTGAACAAGATTCACTTTCTCTGTATGTAAATCCAGGAAATACAGCCCATTTTACTTAATCCCTTGGGCCATTAATTTTTAGTCATGAAAAATCAAACATGCCTCATAAAAGGAAACTGAAAAGTCTTTCTCTGTTAAAGCACTTATAGTTATCAGATTATTGGCAAGTGAGGGTACATAGAAAAAATTTGTTATAGTAGTTTCTCTCATCACACCTCCTGAAAGAGTGCATTTTATGGTCAGCCACCCAATTTCCTCTGCTATAATCATCTCATCCTTTGCAATGTAGAGGGACTCCCTTTTACTTTCATCCAAATACTCAAACTTCTATCTCCACAAAGGTGGTTACTGCTTTCACTGTCTAAAATCCAAGTGTTTGACTTTATTTCTCCAAATTTCACCACTAAAAATGTATCAGATAAAATCTGTTTATTTTCACTCTCAGCATTGCAGCTGTGGAAGGGACCCAAATGGCTCACAGACTTTCACTGTGACCTGGGCACTGACTTGCAAAACAGTCCATTTTTTTACATGAATGAAATCATAAAGATGTCTTTTTGCATCTTTAGACCCATGAGATGGTCCATCCAAGGGGTTGACATTGAGCAAGTCAAATTGTTCAAATACCTTGGGATAACATTTCACCATAAGTTAAGCTGGACCACTCATAGGAACAATACTATTAAAGGTTGCAAGAATCTATCCACTGCAGTTCTGAATTTTTTTAACATCCATGGTGGAAGGTTTATTCCAGCAGCACTGAAGGTGTTTAATGCCAAGGTGGTCCAGTACCTATTGTATGGTATCCCTGTTTGGATCCAAGCTTGGCACAAGAACCTGGAGCATATCCAATCAAACTTCCTATATGAGATATTTGGCACCCCACATTGTGTCCCTTATGGTGTGCTCTGTCTGGAATCAGGGCAACATTTATTAGAAACTAGGGCATGGGCTGTAACATTTAAGTTTTGGCTGTGTCTATGCTTCTGCACAGATCCAAAAAGTTTATCTTTGCTAGAAATGAGGGAGCTTCAGCTTTCGAAGTGGTGGCTCCATGTTGAAAAAAAATCTTCTCCTTGGGTTTCTTATGGGAGTCTCTTCATATGCTTACCGCCACAGAAATTTACCATCATCTAAAGATCAGACTGTACGACCAGGAATACCAATCTCTCCTGAGTGCTGCACAAAGCTCCTGTTCCCCTCTATACTTTGGGATCACACCCCCGAAATCTAGCCCTGCTGTATACTTAGAACAGCTTGTTAATTATAAGTGCAGATGGGTCATGACAAGAGCAACGTGCAACTCATTCCCCTCTGTCTATCTTCAAGGTCGTTTCCTTAACATCCCACAAAGTGAGCGTTGCTGTCGGTACTGTCCCAATGCTATAGACTCAATCCCTCATATCCTGCTTTACTGTTTGAGGTATAATGATATTAGAACCGATCTGGGAGCTTTACTACCTCTAGAATTTATGCTTCTCTCAGACAAACAAAAAATGTCTAAGCTATTGAACAGCCCTAATGTAGAAATTTCTGAAGCAGTTGCTACATTTTTAATCCATGTTCTACATGATATGTAACAATGATCCTGTTTTTGTATTTGGAATGTATGGTACTTTATGCCTAATAAAGGTTTTTGGATTGGATTGGATTGGATATAGCTAATGCTTGTAAATCATTTGTAATTTGAACAAAGTTTTTCCTCATCCTTTTGTCCTTCAACTCACCCACAACTGGTGCCAATGTTAAATTGTCTTTATTTTAATTATGGTGACAAAGTTTTCATAGCTGTTCAACAATGAAATAAACAAATATAGAATCAAGTGTTCCAGGCTAACTTCAGCAGATCAACTAGATTCAGCATTTCATTGATATGCTGATTTAAATTATGTCCTTTGGGCATTCATTTAACAAGCAGTTGATAATGCAATAATATCATTGGGGGTTTCTGCACGGGCTGAAAGCAACAGCTTCAGCCCAGTAAAACACCGTTTTGGCAGGGACCCTTCGCACAGGTGCCGCTGCCAAAACGATGCAGCAGTGCTCTGTGCCTGCCCAAACAGTGTATTCAAAACTCGCTTGGGGAGCGAGTTTTCCTGCAAACGGTGACTTCAATCCGCTGCCATGCAAACAGCAGTGGGTGGAAGCCAGCGTTTTCCCCTTCCTTCCCCGGCCCCAAACGCCTCGTTACCTTCTGCTGGCAGCCGCATCACTCTATCATCACTCTGAGGAGGGAGGGGGACATGCCCCCTGATCTCCAGTGCTTCAGCCGTCGCTGTGGCCATGGGGTCATGTCCCCTTCCCTCCTCAGAGTGACGATAGAGCGACATGGTGCCAGCAGAAGGTAACAAGGCATTTGGGGCCGGGGAGGGGAATACGCGGCTGGGCGGAGCTTGCTCCCACAGCTGTGCATCCCATGGGGCCATTTGTGCGAATGGCCCCAGAGCCTGCATCGGCATGATTAATGTTATTTTAGATTTCTTTGCTGAACTTTTTTCTAACTCTCCCCAAATTTTGGTTTCCAGAATGTCTGTCTCAGTCAGTAACTGATCTCATAAAGTTGAAACAATAATGTCTCTGGGTTCAAGTTCCATCTATTCCAATTTTCATCTGGCTGGGCTAGTTTCAGTGTAGAGAGAAAACTCCATAAATTTTCCTGCTGTAAATTGCTTTCATATGCAATCTCCATGTTGATAAATTTGCTTCTGATAGCAGTTCCATGAGAACCCCAAACCTTTCTCCACATGAGGCGGTCATCTTCACACCTCTGTCTTTGTTCCCTGACTATCTGTGCCTGGGGGGAAAGTTTCCTTTTTCTTTTAATCAGTCCTGGTGCCCATAACCAAAAATGTTGGAGAAGCGGTTAACACACTGATTAAAATGGTAAAAGGTAAATGTTTATTAGAAGCTACATTTAGGATAGGAAAAAAAGAAAAATAGAATGCTACTATCTTGCTAGCTAGGAAGTCTCTGCAACTAATGTTTGAGAAGAAGCAGGATATTAGATCTGAAAGTATCAGCCTAAGGTTAGACTAGAGGTGACACAAAAAGATGGAGGGGCCCACTACCTTTACAGTCCTCTCTAGCAGACCACTTGCCCCTCCATTTCTAGTTTTCTTCTCAGATCCTTTGGACATTAGACATTACTACATCAAGCATAAATAGCGTAGAATGGTGTTTAAATGAAGGAGAATATAGTTCAGAAAAAAAGATCCAGAAGAAAGCAGGCATACAATTGAAAGTAAAAATGTAACACTTGGACATTTTCACAGAAAATGAAACATTTATTATATATGCATTCATACTCGCAAATTTAGATTACTTTTTTGTTTGCAGTTCATATCACACTGGAAAAAATATTAAACGCTGAATATTATCAAAGGATTATGGTATTTTTTTAAAAAAGGGAAAAGGAGGAGAAAATAATACATGGGTATAAATTATCCCTAAATTATCATAAATATTCAAGAAAATGTCTATTCATTATCCCAGCTTCACACATTATACATCAATCTGGTGTATAAAGAGCGTTATGCCTAAACTACACAATCAACAGACTCACACAAGTGATTATCAGATTTGGGACTGCTGCACTTCAAATTGAAAATGTGGGATTGATTATTTGAAAAAAGAACTCTTCGCACACAGAAGTAATTCGTATAAGAGAAAAGCAATTCTTTTGAAAGTTGAGAGCAATTCCCAAAAAAGTTTATTTTTATTTTATTAAATCTCTATACCAACCCTCTTCTTTCAGGCTTAGGGAGGTTCACAACCATATGTAAAAACATGTAATACAATAAACTATAAATAATACATTCAATTTAAAATCTAGATTTTCCAAATAGCGAAAATGGCAGAAACACCCCCTTTTCAATGGGCTCAGAATAATCTTAAACAGAGGGGGAGGATGGAAAAAAGAAATTACCACCTGATTGAGAGGGGGTTGAGGGGGAAGGCCAGAGATGGTAACCATTGTTGCCTCAACCATATGCCTGGTGGAACAGCTATCTTAGAGGCCATGTAAAACTGCATTAGATCCTGTGGGGCACTGGTCTAGTCAGACAGAGTTCCACCAGTCTAGGGCCAGGGCTGAAAAATTAGCTGCTATTCTTGAGTCTCCTTAGTTTCAAAGATACCTAATTGAAAACAAAACAAAAAAAGAAAAATGTCATTGGCAGGCAAAACTAACTTTATTCATGCACCTTAAATACTGAAATCGCAGGCAGCTGTGCTGCAAGCAAAGGAAACCTCTGTGAGTAATACAGCAAAGGGTGGCCAGCACTGAGGATCTGAAATGGCAGAAAATGTTGGGTGCAACGGAAACAAAAGTGAAAACTTCTAAATCAGGCAGGAAAAAAATTTCCTGCACTCTGTGCAGTGAGCAGAAATGGTTCTACATTGTCAGGAAAAAAGTCGCTGAAAAAGCCCCCCTCGGCTTATACTTGAGTATATACGGTAATTCCAAGATGGCCACCAGAGCTGTGGCACACAGAGAAAGGAGATCACACAAGCTGTGGCAGAAGCATTTTGCCTGCATCCAACTTTGAGTATTAAATTCACCATTCCCTTTTGTGTTTTTATGTAAAGCTAGGCTTGTAAATCCTCCAGCTTTGATAAAGCCACAGTCTTTGCAATTGCTCCATTGGCTCTGAATGCCATATTAGGTATTACGTTGTGTGTCAGTGACACTGTGCCCTTGAAATTTGTGTTCTGACAGGCATGGCATACTCTTGGAGAGAGATTCCATTGCACTTGTAGCATTTAAAGACTGCAAAAACAGTGTATATGTGCAATATTTATTCTACTCACACTTGTGCCATTTAAACTACAATGCCATTAGCAGAATATCTGCTGACCTGTCTTACTCAGGCAGTTCTAGTCCTCCACTCAGAGGGTCCCTCTTTTCCCCAAGGCTTAAGTGAGTGAGGGAATGTGTTTGAATGGCACCCTCATTTTTTCTTCTCTAGACTGAGGAGCAACAGTAGGTTATATGCTTGGGGGCTGAAGGCAGTCTCCCATCCTCAAACTCAGGTCCCACTGGAGCTCTTTTTCCCCAGCAGGGACTTTTAAATTGCAGCAGAAGTGATGGCACAACTCTCTAAAAGTGCAGACATAAGAACAAGCCTGCTGGATCAGACCAGAGTCCATCTAGTCCAGAACATCTCTATGGCAGAAATCATAGAAATAGATTAATACTTAGTACACTGTGATGATGATGAAGAAGAAGAAGAAGAAGAAGAAGAAGAAGAGTTTGGATTTCTATCCCCCCTTTCTCTCCTGCAGGAGACTCAAAGGGGCTGACAATCTCCTTGCCCTTCCCCCCTCACAACAAACACCCTGTGAGGTAGGTGGGGCTGAGAGAGCTCCAAAAAGCTGTGACTAGCCCAAGGTCACCCAGCTGGCGTATGTGGGAGTGCACAGGCTAATCGGAATTCCCCAGATAAGCCTCCACAGCTCAGGCGGCAGAGCGGGGAATCAAACCCGGTTCCTCCAGATTAGATACATGAGCTCTTAACCTCCTACGCCACTGCTGCTCCTGGACACTTCTGGATGTGAGCCTGTTGCTTCCAGCTTTAAATACAGCTTTCCTTGTGGTTCCCCTAAAAAGAGAGAGCTCCTTCCCCCTGCTTTAACAAGAGAACTCTCTGCTACAAGACCCCAGGAATGACAACTTCAAGCTTCTGTCATGGACTGCCATAGGCAACTTTTCTGCCTCTTCCATACTGCCAGCAAGGCAGGCAGCAGGCCAGAAAGCCTCAAGGAGCTCTAGCCACCTGCTGCCAATCAATTGCAAGGCAGGCTTGGGGGGTTTAAAGGGACCAAGCATTGCCTTGACCAGCCAGCTGGGCCTCACCGCCACCTCCCCGAGCCCCTAATTTCTAGCAACGCTGTGCATTTTGTAAGCTGTCTTTTTTTTGCTCAGGTTTGCATTGAAACACTACTTTCCGAGATATGGAAGGAGAGCCCTGTAAATATTGAATAACATTAAAGATCAATGAGCATCTCAGTCAAATGGGGAAAGGAAGGAGAAAAGATGAATGACAAAACACAAACTATCCTGCACGCTTCAGGGGGAAAAATCTGAGCTCAAAATCACACTTATAAGACACCACCAGGGAGAAATATAACATCTACTGCAGGAAGCATATGATAACTGATGGGATATGTGGATTTACTGTTTGCTTGGCAAAGGAATAACAAATGCACAACAAATTATGCCATCTGGACAAGCAGTCCTCTTTGGATAAAGAATGCTGAATGTAGAAGCTTTATCATTGGCAAAATTATTAGCACTTGTGAAAACCCAAGAAACTCTGCCAATACACCAGGAAGATCAGATCCCACATGGAGAGACTGTTAGTGTACATGCACAAGATTAAATTTTGAAAGGATAACTATTTTCTTTTGTTTCTGAACTGTAGGACTTCACTGACCATTATGAAAAAAGGCTATGTGCTGATACCTTCTTGGTGTTATTCAGTCTAAGCAAGATGCGGACTTCATTCTCTCCTGTAATGATCTGTTGACCTTGTACAAAATCTTCCAAAACTCAAGGGAGCCTGAGCAGTGTAGTGGTTAAGAGCAGTGAACTCTAATCTGGAGAACCAGGTTTGATTTCCCACTCCTCCACATGAGTGGCAGACTCAAATCAAGTGAACTGGATTTCCCTCTTCTTGCACATGAAGCCTGCTGGGTGACCTTGGACCAGTCACAGTTCTCTCAGAACTCTTGCAACCCTACCTATCTCGCTTTGTTGGGAAGGGTAGGGAAGGAGTTTGTAAACTATAAAAAGTGGGGTATAAATCCAACTCTTCTTCTTCATGCTCAAATTATTCCCTTTCATCTGTTCCTCCCTATGTCTTTTGGCATGAACCAGCACAAAGAATGGAGGTGAGAGTGATAGGCACAGATCAAAGCTCTGGCATGGTTAAATAAACCAGTTCCACTTAGATTCCTCTGTTTCAAAGTTTTATTTGTTCAAAACTGCAGTTTTGGGAGAGCTCCTGTGAGCTTCAAGGAGGAGTCACAAAGCTCTGTTGTTTGCAAACATTACTTATACCCTTCCTGAGCATACACACCTTGTTCTTTACTCATTGGTTGATCCGCTCCTGACATCCTCCCTCCCCTTTGCTTACTTTACCTTCTTCCATATTTAGGCATTCTCTTTATGTCATACCTCCCTTTGCCCCATACCAGGATTTTGGTTGCTATATCAACCAAGCCTGTTTTTCTCCCCATTATCTCTCTTGGATTCAATTTTTGCATTCTTTCACCGTAGCAGTGAATTTACAGCTTCTTGCAAGAGCTAGTGTCTTGCTTAACTCTTACATTTCTCTAATACCCATTACAATACGCATAATAAAATGGCTTGCCTTAATACACATTTATATATTCCTATCAAGAGGTCCTGTATCTTGAGCTGGTTCTTGAGCTGACGACCTGCGAAAATACAGGAGATCTGTCTGTGTACCACTTTGCTAGCATAGGAAATTTCAGGAAGTCCAGGAGATCATGGAAAAAAGGAAAATATTTAAGCCCCATTGGGCAACCCACAGAATGGAGGATCCTGGAAGTAGTTTGTCCATTCATTTCAATATAAAAGTGGCAGCAACAAAATAACAGAAATTGATTTAAAAGAAATACCCCTTGTTTGGGGGTGGGAGGGGGAGAGACACCGATTTTTAAAAATTGGCATGCAAAATATTAATTTTGAGAATTGCTATTGTCTTTCATTGTTTCTGAACTGTAGATGTGATCAACTGCAATCTCTGTATTGTAGAAACAAACCCAGAAACCTGATCAAAATGGTTAGATTTTTGTGTGCTAAGAACTGAAAAATGCAGGCTTTTAGCACATAGGAGCAAGTTTTTAATGGTTTTCTTCTTTTTTTTTCTTTTCAGAACACATGGAAATACTTTTCCTGATTTTCTGCATCTTCAAATCACAGACAGGCACACACATTTGAAAGCTGTGGCACAATATGATTACACAATACTCAACACAAAATTAAGAAAACAAGGCACAATGAAGAATTTTAAAAAATCCTAATGACCATTTGGAAACAAAACCAGAGGTTGGATCCTGCCAGCTTTCTACCCACACTTCCCCCTCTTCCCCAATAGCACCCTGGGAGCCCCCTCAAAAGTGGCTGAAGTCACATGACTTTCAGGGGTGAAGTGCTTGGAGGGGGAGGTGTTGTAATGTAGACAAACTGAGTGTGATTGCTTTTCCTCTTGTCCATCAGCAGAACACTAGCTGGATAAAACCCCAGTTTTTTTAGAACTCCAAAATCAGGGGGAAATGTAGATGAAGACAATCTTGGAAACCAGTCCCATGCTTACCAAGATAAGTGTATATTGCATTATGAAAATATATGCAATCTATTGACCCTTCTCTTGCTTTATAGTAGGTTAAGGTCATTAAAAATCTCTGCTCATTAAAAATCTCCATCTAATACAGCTGCTAAATCCAATACCAGGTTATTTTTCCACATAGCCTGAAGCACTTCTTCCTCTTACACTTAAAACCTGATCTTCAGAGTCTGACATTATTTATTTAGGAGATTCAGTATCATATAACAATTCAACATAAGCACTGAAAGGCCTTTTATACGGACTCTCTGGAATAATGGCAGCATTTCCTGAATCTTTCAGGGATTTCTTCTGCCCTCAGACTAGTCAACATACTCCTGTCAATTTTTAATTTGTATTGACCCATAGTTTGATTACAATGCATAATGCTGATTACATCTATCTTCCAATAAAGCCTGCTTGCTGGCTGCAACAAAACTCTATTGATACATTTGATTTGCTGTGACAGGGAGAAGCAAGGAAAATGCTGACTTCCCCACTTCCCGTGGCATGTCTTGTATATTATTAACCGGAAAGAAAACATGACAGCATCTTGCAAAGCTAGCCAATTCCTCTTCCAGCTATATTTTGCATATTCTGAAAACAAAATCTACATTTATTAAAAAGCTGGAGACCAATCAAGCTTTGCAGTTAGGATAGCCATTTATTTATTAAACAGCTGTGTCTTTTGATCCAGAAGGACACTGCAAAATAGCTTACCCACACCTAAATGGTTAAAAAAATCAGTAAAACATGCAACTGAAACTGATTATGCATCTACTCCCCTCTTTTCAGAATAGTTCCTTCTAGTGCCTTGAAAAAGCTTATTTTCTAATATCCACTCATCCTTTACACCCATGCAAACATCCAAGCTCCTCTTTGGAATAGTTTCCCCTCATTTTACCACCATAAATGCATGGACATCCATGCTCCTTGTGGAGCAATGCTCATCTAGTTATCTAATACATTTCTATGTCACCTCTTCAGTCACCTGCTCAAGACAGCTCACAAAATAAAACAAGTCATAAAAACAAAATCATTAAAATTAACAACCCTTAGAAACCAGCCAATAAAACCCAGAAGCATTAAAACATATAACCCACCCCCCACCCCCAAATCAGCCAAATGATTCTCATAACAGTCCCCAGGTATGAAACAATTAAAAAGATCAACCCCTTAGATCGACTCTCTACAGCCTTCTCTCCATATAAGCACACCTATGAATCCATACAGCCTTTTGAATTATTTAACATCTAGGTATAAAGTAAAAATAGTCTGCTTTCTTCTTTATAATCACTAGATTTAATCCATGAAATTAACTTTTAGCAAAGGAAATATTCCAGTATGCAGGGTTAAACACCCCCCCCCCCCACACACACACACTTGTTTCTATAAAAATGCTGCAGTGAATTTGATACTCATGAAAATTGAAGAACTAAAAACACTTGCTTCAGGGTGACCTGGAGCTATGCAACCTTTGGTAACAGCGTACTGACATTGCATTACCATTTCTGAGCGGTAGTATCTCTACATCTCCAAGCATGAACCTTTTCTAAGCCTCTTGTGTCAATTGCACATCAAAACTAGTGGGTATTTCTTGTGGTACAGTCAAGAAAGCTAGACTAAAAGCAACTCCTGGGTAGACTTAGGGCAAATTGGTTTATCTACGGCCCACAGATGTTGGGAAAGGTGATACACACGAGGACATGTAACATGCACATAGTACACACCTGATTCCTGTTAGTCTGCATTCCTCTAAAACCAGGTTTTGTGAGAACATTCACAAACATAGGCCCATTCTGCACTGGCCAAAAAGAGCACTGTGCAAACAGTGTAAATTACACTGGTGCTGCCCTGATCCGTTCGCATAGCCAGCCCTCTCGCCGACAGCAACCACATCAGCAGGGCCGCGAGACTTCGCATGGCGGCGCAGTTTTTTTGTTGGCCACTAATTTCTGCGTTGCTACGCAGGAATGCACACATGTACCCCGCAGCCATGTTGACATCCCGTGAGACCCCGATACGACCCTGTGCAGCTGCATGGCTACACAGATGTGAATCAGAAATTTAAAACGCAAGCACGGCCGGAGCAGAAG
This sequence comes from Sphaerodactylus townsendi, assembly GCF_021028975.2. Classification (NCBI taxonomy): domain Eukaryota; kingdom Metazoa; phylum Chordata; class Lepidosauria; order Squamata; family Sphaerodactylidae; genus Sphaerodactylus; species Sphaerodactylus townsendi. The sequence continues at coordinate 89,963,647 of NC_059431.1, read as the reverse complement.
CGCCTCCTGCTCGGCCATTCGCTCAGTGCCAGTTGCTAGTTCAGCGATTCACAAGTAAACGGGGGGGGGGGGGATTGCAGCTTCATTGAAGCAACAGTAGCTGTGCGCAGTTCTCCCCAAAGCAGTGTTTTTAATGTCCGCTGTATTTGGCCCATGCAGAGCAGGCCATAGTATTATAGACTAATTAAGATATATAATAAAAACCCAAAACTGCAATTGAGATATCCTAATATGCCAGTATATATCTCCCCCCCTCCCCCTCCTTCCTAAATCATGAAAGTTTGAAATGAGGTGTAGAGAGCAAATCAGCTGACCCAGAATCCACAAAGTTAGTTGCATGGCCAGAATAACACAATTTTTAACACAATTTTTGTTAACACAATTTTTGCCACCTTGAAACGATTCCTGACTGCCATTTTCAGTTTTTCTCTGTTTTTGTCCAGTGCATTGACAAATGGGTGTTTCTATGCTTTGCAGCCCCATGCTGTGATTCCCTGAGTCTTCTGCAGTCATGCTGTGAAGATTAAGGCCCCCAGAATAAAAAAAAATGCTCTGAAATGCTCCAAAAACAGGGGCTTCTGCAGGCAGGGAGTAAGTTCACAAAATGGTACCAATGAGGAAGTGCAGGGGAGGCACTAAAAGGGACAGCAAAGGAAAATGAACGTTTCAGCCGCAGAATCATATTAAAAAGGGATTCATTTAAAATGTTTTGAGGCTGCAAATAAAACGTTTTGGGGTAAAAACAATGCAGAACTCCTCAGAGGAAACATTTTATTTCCTACCTCAAAATGTTTTAACGTGTCTGTGCTGAAAGGGCCAGGGTGAAGAACAAAAATGTGGAGTTCCTTCTTCCATGGTTAATTCCAAAAATAGAAAATATGAATACTTACTGGCTGTTTTCAACAGTCGGGATGCTTTGAAAATTCTATGCGTCCAAGAGTTTGGGGAAATCCCTATAACCTAACTTTGCTTCTAAACTGGAACCAATACATTAAAAATCCTCAATTGTTTCATTTTTATCTTTTGATATTATACTCCACTTGTGGAACCCTACACACTACATTGTAGGCAACATAACAGACACCTTTGTTGGGCAATATTGTCCCTTTGCCATGGTTTTCTGAGTTGTGGGGAATAGCCAACAGCAGCTGCTTTCAGGAGCTCAGCTGCTTCTGCTGTTACCCTACCTTCTGCTGGTGCCTCAAGCCCCTAAACAAACAAAAAATGGAGATATGGGTGAATGAAAATTATTGCTGCCCATATGGAATAATGTGTGAATATCTGAGAATGTGGAAGTGTGCACTAAAATGGTCACAGAGTGGGAAAATGCCTGCAGTTTAGCTCAATTCTATTCTCGAGCTTAATTCAGTTATTTGCTTAAATGAATGCAGCACAAATAAATTTGTCAATATTATCTCTCAATGTATATAATTAACCTAGTAATTGCAAAATCTTTGCTAGGCCTTTTTTTAAAAAAATCAACATCCCCAGTCAAAGTGCTTGTATTTATAAACATGCGGCAGTATACAATTTACATTTAAGAAATCTTTTATGTGATGGGCCCTACCACAGCTCCCAGGGCTCCCAACTATCAGGCCATCTGCTCAGAGGCTCCCAGGGGCTCTGCAGCCAGAGCAGAGACTCCCAGGGGCCCTGCTGCAGTAGCTCCCAGAGGCCCTGACACAGCTACTGTAGCTCCCACAAAGGGGAGAGTGTCTGAGAAGGCATAGGAAAAGAAAGGGGGAGAAATTGTCTGAGAAGGAGTGTAGTGGAAAATGGAAGGAGAGAGTAAGAAAGGGAAGAAGAGTTGGGAAAGATTGTCTGAGATCGGGTGAGGGAGAAGAGGGAAGCGACTGAGAAGAAGGGAGTTAGGAGAGACTGGCATACAAGAGGAATGGGATAAAGAAGGTTGAGGGAAGATTGACAGATAACAGATGGGGGAGAAAGAGAGGTGGAAAGGGAAGGAAGCAAAGGAGATGGGAGATGCTCCTGTAAGTTCCTTGTGGGTCTCTACTTGCTACCCCTAACAGGGCAATGTTAAGAACACTTCACTGGGAGTAAGATCCATTGACTATATCTGAGTGGGATTCTGAGTAGGATTGCTCTCTTACTTTTTCATGGCTAAGCAGCATTCAAGGGCAATGAGATGTGACCAAATTTTTCTGGATTGTGCCTATGAGTTTCAAAACTTTGAACTTTTTTGACAGAGAAGCTTCTCTTATACAAAAGGGAAATATATAAACAGTGGTAGTAGACCTAGGTGAGCTTTGAAAAAAAATGGAGCAGTTGCAGCTTGTGTAGGATAATGGAGGGAGAGTTTCCCTACCTTCCTGTGCTTACAAATACAGCCATGATTGCTTGTCAGCTGTTCAATAGAGTACATCTCCTTGCCTAACAGATTGAGACTGACAGCACTGAATTCCTTTGGGCCTCGATAGTCTGTAACTACTGTTCTTGTATTAGGAGGACACACAGGCACCATCTTTTTATTTTTAAGTGTATTTTTATCCTCTCCTTCCTCCTCAGTAGCTCAGGGTAGTGGCTCATCTAGCCTCTCTTTTATTCTTACAACAGCCTGTGCTGTAGGTTAGGCTGAGAGCAAATGACCATCCCAACAAGGTCAATTGTAAGTGGCAAGTGGGGATTTGAACCCAGGCACCCAAATTCTAGCCTGATTCTTTCACCACTACACAACACTCCTTCCAATTTCTTGCACATATTCATGGACGTTACTGCCACTGCCCTATGTGTAACTGTAGTAAAGGAGTTAAACACCTGTTGTTCATAATTACTATGGTAGTCTTTCCTCACTAGCTAAATTCTTGTATCCTCTCCTACTGAAATGAATGTGACAGAGGGAAAGCATTCTTTTTATTTAAAGTAGAATCTCTCTCTTTTCTCCCTCTAGTAGTATACATTGATACAAATATGGGTGAAAATAAGGGGATATGTAGATACCACTGGTGGTCCCGATGAAGGCAGAAATGCAGGGTACAAATTTTGTAAATAAAAGTAAATAATACTTCTTGTGAAGGCCATTTCTACATTTCAGGTTCCACTTTTCCCAAATACTGTGATCATGTGGTCTAGTAGATCTTGTTCCTAAAATTTCACCTGCATCTGTGGCTGGCATCTTCAAAGGTGTATCACAGAGAGAAGTCTGTTACACACTGTGTCTATGATAACAGACTTCTCGAAAGCCAGATGTTTCCAGATGACTTCACACCTTTATCTCAACACTGCCTAACAACCAGCTACTTCCAATGGGACAATAATTACTATGAACAGACTGATGGGGTAGCCATGGAAAAACCCCTCAGCCCAATGATAGCCAATTTTTACATGGAACATTTTGAGAAACAAGCCCTCAAAACAGCACCCAGGAAACTCGCAACTTGGTTCCAATTTGTGGATGACACTTTTACAATCTGGAGCCATGGTGCGTAGGAACTGCTGAACTTTCTGGACCACCTTAACAGCACCCACCCAAACATCCAATTTACCATGGAAACTGAAAAAGAAGGAAAACTGCCTTTTTTAGATGTCTTGGTCTTTCGCAGACCCAACCACCAATTGGGCCGCACAGTATACAGAAAACCGACACAAACAGACCGGTATCTACATTAAAACTCCAATCACCATCCACAACAAAAAAGGGGCATAATCAAAACTCTGACAGATCATGCAAAACGAATTTGTGAACCTCACCTCCTCCCTGATGAAATCAATCATCTAGGCTGGGCTCTGCAGGCTAATGGCTACTCCACAACAGAAATCAGAAGAGCTTGAAGACTGAGAGAAACCCAGAGGACTGCGGAGAAACAGCCCACCACAGCAAAAATATTTCTACCATACATCAAGGGAATCACAGATCAAATAGGGAAACTGATGAAAAATCATTATCTACAAACCATCTACAAGCCCGCCAGGAAAATACAGCAGATCCTATTGCATACCCTGCAGCTGTGAAAAGGTCTACATAGGAACCACAAAACACAGCATACAGACTTGTATTAAGGAGCACGAAAGACACTGTTGGCTTAAGCATCCTGAAAAATCTGCAGTTGCAGAACATGTGTTAAACAAAACTGGACATACCATTTTATTTGAGAACACTGAAATTCTGGACAATTCAGAAGGTTACTATGTCAGACTGTACAGGAAGGCCATTGAAATTCACAAACACCAAGACAAGTTCAATAAGAAAGAAGAGACTCTGAAAATTAGCAAAGCTTGGCACCATGGGAACCTGTGAGAACACTGAAATTCTGGACAATTCAGAAGGTTACTATGTCAGACTGTACAGGAAGGCCATTGAAATTCACAAACACCAAGACAAGTTCAATAAGAAAGAAGAGACTCTGAAAATTAGCAAAGCTTGGCTCCCAGTACTTAAAAATGGACTGATAACCCTACCAGCAATACAATGCACTCAACCACACCTTTGCATAGCAAGTTCCACCCAAACACTTAATGATTGGTTCCCCACCCTGGGACATGGACAATCACCCTAAACTTTCCCTTCTCACTAGACACAGTGAGAAACAGACTTTTCTCTGTGATACACCTCTGAAGATGCCAGCCACAGATGCAGGCAAAACGTTAGGAACAAGATCCACCAGACCATGGTCACACAGCCTGGAAAACCCACCAGAACCAGTATACATTAGGTTGTTCCTTAGATGTAAATTATATCATTCTCATATTTCATAATGTGAAAAAAGGAAATATATACAGCCAAAACCCAAGCTAGAATGACAACACAACTGTATATAATGAAGCTGTATATAAATATATGACAAGGCATACGATGTAGATACATAAATATATTATATTATAAACAGTGCATAGTACATAAGCTAATGTGCAACAATATAACTAAATAGATACATTACAAAAAGCCAATCCTGTGAGGTAGTGCTGTAATTTATGTCCACTCTAATTGAATGGCATTGCTATCTTGTTTTGCTATGTATTCTAAAGTTCAATGTCTTTTCTTGTCCATTGTAGATTTTTAGGTTTTGTATAAAAACACAGTTTGTAACTTGAGCAAAGCATGAATTAAAGCTAGATGGTAGGCCAGATAGACTAGTGCCTCATAGTACTCACTGTTGCATACATTCAGGTATGATACCGGGTGCTACTGTAGAAGCTTTGGCTCAGGTGTATTCAATTAATATGCCTAATAAAGGTCTTTGAATTGAATTGAATTGAACCAGTTCAGCCCTGTTTAAAACCTGCATTGTATGTTTCAGATCAGATTCAAACGATGTTTTCAAGTTACCTCAGGTAAAATGCAATAAACCAATTACTCTCTAAACATCTCTTTGGTATGTCTCTACACTGGCAAGATTCCAAAATCCCTTTTCAGAAGAAAGACTAGAAATTACTTGGAAGCCATTGTATTAACTGAGTAGACAAAGCTGAAGGTGTGGCCAGTGGCGTACCACCCCCAGGGACATGTGGGGTCACATGTCTCTGGGTGGAGGCCATTCAGTCACCTGGGAGGTGGAAAATTGGCCCCACACCCCTCCTCCTTCCCCCCGGGTCCCACGTGGCCAGCGCTTTCTATGCTGGTGCACTCTGCCAGGCTGCCTGGCTTGGGCAGCTCCTTTCAGATGTGCCTGCCAGCTGTGAGTGCCTAAGCAGGAGGAGGAGATGGCGGTGGCAGAGCCCAGAGTGGGCCAGTGGGGCGACCAGCTGGATTGGCTGTCCAGCTCTGCCCCCTGCTGGCTTGCTTGCCTGGCTGGCTGGCTGGAGTGTGGCTTTTGGTGATTGGAGCGGGGCTGCCCTGCTGCCTTCCTTTCACGCCCTGCCTGCTTGGCCTCACAGGGCTTGGTTGGACAGGGCTAGGAGACTCCAGACCACATGGTATGCAGTGGCTGCACTCCTGACTGGGGCACACCATGGGCTGGGTGGGGGGAGAGGACTGCCTCCTCATGCATGTCAGTAGGCCATGGAGAGATTTGTCGTTGCGGAGCCTCCTGATTCTCGAGCAGGTCGAGCAGGAATTGATGGGTTGGATTTCTCCCCCCCTTCCTTCCCCATCCCCCAGAGTTCCCGCCCCCAAAGTAGCTGCCATCCTGTGAATTGTTAGTTGTTTACTCATGAGTGATGTCTGCCTTGCTGTTGGTTTCACCTCACACATGAGGAGATTTTCTAGAGCTTTGGATCATATGTACCTAGGCAGGAAATATATTCATTGCCCTTCCAGGCAAAATGATGATCATGTTATCAGGAGGATCACTTACACAACGAAATGTAATACCATTAGTATTTGCCTGTTCTAGTGATAGTGATTCTAGTTTTAATGTGTGGTCGTTGCCAAGTTGTCAGTCAGCTTCATAGATCCTAATGATTCTTTGTACAGGATATTTTATAATAAGTTTGGAGTGTTTCCCCAGAATTGTGGAATCTTAATAAAACTGGTAAAATGAAATAGTTACATTACAGAGACAATAAGTTACATTACAGAGACAATAAGAACATTTAAGATTTAGAGTCAATTGGGAACACAAAGGTTTCTTTGTTAAATCTTCATTTAAATCACTTATTTAACAAAATTCTTGGGACTTTTAATTCTTTAGCATAATCACATGTTGTGTTGTCAATAATAATAGCAATGACCAGAGGCATATCTAGGGAAAATAGAGCCTTGGGCAAAATCTAGGGAAAATGGAGCTGGGGGGGTGGAGTGGGGTGAGACCAGAGGTGGGATCCAGCAGGTTCTCACAGGTTCCCGAGAGTAGGTTACTAATTATTGGTGTGTGCCGTTAGGGGGTTACTAGTTGGTGATTTTGCCACGTGATTTTGGCCTTAGTTACGCCCCTCCTTTCAGCAGTAGCGTGCAGAACTTGAAGCAGTCTAGCAGGAGGTGCACCGGCGTGTGTGGCAGCCTGCGCCTGCGTGCATTCGTTTCCCACCCAAGGATCAGCGCAGCAGCTGCGTCCTTGCCACAGCCCTGCCCAGGAATGCCCCGCCCCCGGAATGCCCGGCCACGCCCCCGTCATGCCCCACCCAGCCCCACTGGTGCTACGCCACAGTTCAAATCCCACCACCATGGGAACCTGTTACTAAAAATTTTGGATCCCACCACTGGGTGAGACTTAGATTTTGCTCCGGGCATATTTTCCCTATATACACCTCTAGGTGTGGCAGAATGTATAGAGTCAATTGAAGTCACATTAGGTAGTTTTACCTTATTTTCCATTCTCATAGTCACACTTTGAAGAGCCTTCTGGAGTTGATGGGAGCTGTTGTACACTGGGAAAATATAAGTATATGTTTCATGTTGTACACCGCCCAGAGCCCCTTGGGGATGGGGCGGTATAAAAGCTTAAACAATAAATAAATAAACAATAAATAAATAAATAAAGGATTGGGAACAGGAAAAAAGACCTACTATAGCATGGAGCTTTAGTAACTCTCCTGCATCATTTAAATCCGACCTAAACTGTCGTGCATCTTCTTCTTTATGTGATGTTCCTGTGCTGCTGTTGCTGGAAAATTGGCAAGGTCTTCAGGGCTGCAGGACCATCCAGTACAGTGCAGGCACACCTATGATTTAAAAACAGGGCATACTTTGTTCTGTAATTTGCTACACTATATACAAAAAAATTAAGCTAAGAATCACTTTCTTTTTTTAAACAAATATCATTACAGGAAAATAGAAAGACAAAGACAAAATGTTGAAAGACATGGATCCAAATATGACACAAATTTTTTAAAATACTTCTATTACACTGGTATTGAAATATTTAGGAGAGCTACGCAATGTCTTTAAGCAAGAAGACAGGTCAAGATAACTGGCCTTTTACACCATAGAGATATTGTTAACTTCATCCTCCTACGTTAAAACTAAAACCAAAGGGAGGGAAGAAGCCCTCATTGTTTGATTTCTTCAGCACAATTACACACAAAAATTCCTCTCAAAAAGGAAGTGCTCTCATCAGTGGAAATTCACCCAGAGGCAAAATATCAGAAGTTCTTGTAATAAAGAGCCCCTCTAGGAATAGATGGCTGAAGTTCTTGAGGAACTTGCGTGAGAATGTGATGCCAAATGAATTATTTAAAAAAAAAAGTTAGACTCAGTCACCCATCAAAACAGTTTCCCTATCACATATTCGCAACGTAATATTTTCATGTCACTTAAGACGGAGGATAAAATTAACTCTAATCATTTGTTGGCATGGGTTTACCTTGGTTGAACTGTGAGAAAGCAAATGACATTGCTTTTTAGAGCTGTGGGTTAAATTGGGTGATAAAAAGCTATAAGTGGATTATTTTGAATTTCTGATTCCTACTGTTTCTATCTCAAAATTCTCATTCCTGTGTGATTCCTCATTTTCTTTCTATTGCCTGTTGTCTTTCAGCATTTTTTCTTTTAAATGTGTTCATCTTTCAATGTTATTTCTACATCAATTTATTTGTATTATATCGGTATATTTACAATGCAATCTTAAGGGCTGTCTGCATTGCAGCACTGGTGTAACTGTGGTGACACTAGTCCATTCCCTAAAGGGTTCCAGCAGAATCTAGGAGGGAGGCAAAAGGCCAAAATATGGTAGCCCACAACCACATCAGTGTCCCCAGAAATTGTTCTGTCACATTCCACACAGGGAGTAATGGCAAGACTATGAACAACAGAGCAGACAGAACCAGTCACATGACAGCAGGACCAGGGACCCAGCCCTTTGTACATCACAGTTGAGGAATAGGAAAGGGTGGGTCATGGATCAAGGCACCATCACCTGTAGAAGATCCTTCTGGCAGGAGAGGGGCCATTGGGTATAGCTCAGATGTGAGGTCATGCAGCACCTCCAACAAGTCCCCCAATGGCCTCTTCAGGTTTCTGGGACTGCAGTGACCATCCTCCCACTCTCTGGACACTATAATTCCAGTCCCAGAACAATTTATCTGTACCCAGAGTCAATCATTCTGAATCCATTCCGCATTCATTGTCATTTCTATGTTCATTAATGCATTTCAATGGAAGTCAGGCAAGTCAATTGGCACTCCTGGTTCTCAGTATATCCAATGGGCACTTTAGCCTCTCCCATTGTTCCCAGGGGGCAATACTGTCATTCATTTTGTATATCCCTTCTCAATGCATACCTGACTGTCTCAGATGACCCTTGTGACATCCAGCAGCCCTTCCAGCTGTTGCCACAGATTCTGCCAACCCCTATAGCCTCTTCCATTTGGTTGCTACCCAAGGGCTTCTTTATGGGCTCTGAGTCCCCTGCTTAGAGCATCCAGGACCTAAGTCAGTTGATCATTATTGTTTTCCATATGATTGCTACAGGTAGATAGCTATACAGACAGACAGATAGTGTGATGACTATTTCTAAAGAAAGGGTAGAATTTCAAATATGAAATTATAAATTCACAGTTTGTATATGAAAGTCAGCCTCAAAACAGACATTGTGGGTGCTTTAAGTGTGTTCACAATGGTATATTTATTTTGATAAATGTTAGCTCTAAAATATTAGTGGAAATCTACCATCAAATACCACCAAATACAAAATACTGTTGTACATTTGCGATCAAATACAGTCCAATAGCTACTACAGTAATCATAAACTGATATGATGTCTAGCATTTTGGGAGTGGTTGAACATCTATTTAAACCTTTGAAGTTGCAGAACAGGGTTTTTGGAAACCCTTCTATTTAGATGCATTTGTGTGTGATCTGTCTTGCTCATCTTATCCATCTTATAAATATTGTGGCAAATGTCATGACATGCATATTGCAAGTCTACAGGAGGAGGCAAGTTTGGGCTGTCTAATAATTTTGGTCATGCTGTCGATCTGTCAAATAATAAAATACGACACTTGGAATTTCATTCTATACCCTGTCTCCATTCAAAACTGCTGTGCTACTTGTGTTTTGAATAGTAGGCTTGTATCAGACCTTGTATACAAGTGAAGCAGAAGGAAGAGCTAGAATTCTGAAGCAACTAAAGAGGTTGTATCACTTTTGGTAGTAGATGAGGGTATTATGTTTTGAATGCTCCCTTAGTTAAAAATAGTTTTTGCCAAAGGAAAATTAGCAAAGCAAAAAAAAAAACAGGATGGTAAGCTTTTTGTTTGTTTGAAAGTTTGGGTTTTGCGGGGAAGGTAACCTGGCAAAGCATTTAAAAATGGCATTCCTACCACCTCAAAATCCTATCTCTTCATTCTATTGTATGTAGAATTGCCAGAACACTCACCATGGCAAGAGGCCTCCTGCCATCAACCTTTGTTGCCACTACTGTTTCAAGTAGTTATGGGGTACTTAAAAAACCCTGATGTTGCATGCAATCTGTCATCACTTCTAGGGAAACCGTGGAAGTGACATCACATTGCTCTAAGAATTATCCAAAATGCTATGGGTTTTATAATTTCTGACAATTCCCAAAGTGACATAACATCCATTCCTGCTTTCCCAGGAGTGTCATCATAGCACACATAATGCTGGTGTCCCCTGTGTACTCATCTCGCAAGATCCCACTAGCTGCTAAAGCACGGTCTGGCAATCCTAGCTGCATGCGAAGATCAGGCCTGGGTACTGAGCCTAAATTTCAAAATGCAATTAAAATTGCAGATTTAAGTCAGAAGGGTGCATTTGATTAGTTCTGATTATCCTACTTGGTCATCTAAATTGTTAGTGGTGAATTTAGCTGAATATATCATTAACTGAGACTAAAACATGGCATGTAAAATAACTTCCTTGTTAACAGAAAGCAAAATCCTGATTTGATACCCCATTGAATCTCTGACATAAAGGAGACACACTGACAAACACCAGACAGTAAATCTCCACAGCACACTGAAACTAGCCTATTTAGTGCAGGTGTTCTTGTAAGGGTGATGCATGAGATACATCAGGGTTCAGTGAGTCTTTTCAACCTGTGTAAGCAGGTGGTCAAACGTCAAAGCTTAGCAGTCAACTATTAGAGACTTTATGTTGATATGGAGAGCATAATCTAGACAAACGTTTAACCTTTGTCATCCAGGACTCACTCTGCCATGAGGCAATTGATTTCAAGCACCACTTAAGGACAGAAATATATAGATATGTCCTCATACCCAAATTGTGTTTGAAACCATTGTACCTAGAGGGTGGACCCAGCCCAAAGTGGAGAAAGAGAACACACAGACACAATCAAGCCACAACTTTAATTGACTACAAGTTCCTTGACACAGCATAGGCTAGGAATGAGGGGTGCAACTGACAGCCCAAATGCTGACAGTGAACCCTCAACCTGCCTTTTGGTGGAAGCCATGAGTAGAAAACTAGTTCCACAGCTGGACTCTGTGGAAGCTGCTGTTCCTTACTGTTACTGGCCTCATGGGGAAATGGTCAGCATGCCTGCCCAAAGGTGGTGGTTGTGGCCCTCAACTTCACAGCCTCTTAAGAAGACCTCCACTTTTCAGGGTCATACAGGGAGCCTACCCCTGAACCCTATCTTCCCTAGCCAGTGCCTAAATACCAGCAGCTGGTTATGTTTATTTAATAGTAGTTATGTACTCCTGGACCTGTTAACCATCAACACCACAGACCTAGCAAGTGTGACTAGCAAGACCAGAATTAAAATATGAAAACATGGAGTGGGAGGGTAGGTTTTGCTTAGAGAGGGTACTGCTTGTATCCCTTCTCTGTTTGAACCTGCAGTGCAGACAAAATTGGAGCCACCAGTTCTCAGGTATGTAACTCTCACCTACTCTCCAAGCCCTGCAACTGTCTGATGGGGGTTAGGACTGCAGAAACTGGTGACATTTGTCTTGCTGAGAACCAATGCTGCGTGCAACTGCCCAAGAGTCCTTCTGTCTACCCCCACTCCTCCCCTTAGGTACAATAACTTATTCAGCTTACAACTGAGTATTGAATCTGTAGTCATATGCTAACATCACAGGTGTAAGCAGTGGTAGCTTTTGCATCTTCGCCAAAGTCAATAGATTTAGAAGGGTGAAACTCTGCTTTTGATTGTACTGCCAAGCATTTACTTAGCGCTAATATTATACAGCAGGTCCAGAGTGCAGTAGTAGTTGCTAGACCTTCTGCTCAGTTTTATGCCCTGTACTTGTCTTACCACATTCATATAAATAGTGTTAAAGTGTATCCTTACCACTAGTGGTGGACTTTTTAATAGTATGGAGTAGAAAAGAATGCATAGTTCCCATTTTATATTTATGTTTTTGTCACTAGTTTTGGTTCTATGCTTTTTGTGCATGGTTTTGTAGATTTGCTTGTATGTAATGTAATATAGATTTGCTTGTTTGTAACATAATATATAATTGTCTCCCTAGTCAGTTTAAATGCAAAAAACGATATAATACTGATTTATTAGTTTACAAATAACATTGTTAGATGTTTGCAATATATGAGAAAAATAAGGGGCAAGGAAACAAAAATTACATGAAAAGAAAGAATCATGTTTAATTTACACATAGGAAAAATCAAATCAAAATGTCAGTCATTAGAATGAAGCAGTAAAGATGTGATATTTGAAACAATCCCTGCTTAGGGACAAAATTCTATTGTTCCTCTCATCCTGAAGATGTGGCACATAGACTAGGTATCTCCGTGACTCAGAACTGAATGTGAGGGAGCAAATTGATGTTGAATCAGAATACCGCGAAGGTAATGAGGGCTAATAGACCCCAGGAAATTTTTTAAAATTTTAAATTATTTATACCCCAATCCAAGCCTGTATAGGGATTTAATGGTATAAATTAGATCTTTGAAGTTTGCCTAGAAGCAGAGCAGGTCAATACCTACTTGTGAGTTAGATATGTTCTCAATCAATTGACATTTCTGAACAGTCTTCAAAGGCAGCTCCTTATAGAGTGCATTACTGTAATGTAAAATGAACGTAAGTAGAGTGTGGATAACTCTTGGGCTGATTTTTCATGGTCAAAATGCCCCGTGGTATATCTGGGAGCGTACCTGCTGCAGAGCTTTTTGCCCTGCTTTTGCTCTTCACTGCTCCCTGGTTCTTCCTGGGATTTGAGGCAGGGCTAGTGCATTATGCCCCAACTGTTTCTTCACAAGCCCAGTGCCTCTCCATTTGCACTGTGAGCTCTTCCGCAATGACTTCCACGTATGCGTGGACAACTTTCGTTTCCTGCATTCTGATTGGCTGAATCTGCCCGATTCACTATTTCCCTTTCACTATTTTAGTTTTAAATGACTCTAAACACAAAATAGGCACTGAGAATCAGTGTTCTTGCCCCCCTGTCTAAAATCCCTGCATGTGCGAGGGAATTGCCATCCTCCCCCCGGTCTAAAATCCTTGCGTGTGCGAGGGAATTGCCACCATCCTGTTCGCGGCAACTTCACATTGCTTTTCTGTCTAAAAGCCAAGGTTTCTCCCTCTGTGTTTTTTTTCCACTGCAAGGGGGGAAGAGTGCCGATTCTCAGTGCCTGTTCATTGGGGGGGAGGGCAGATCAGAGAGGGGCAGGTGAGGCGGGAAATATAGCCCTGGTTCTGCTGCCGAGGAGTTTTTCACAGCAGCAGAAGCCACCAGACAAAGCGGCATTTCAAAAGAACCTCAACTTTGGCGGTTTTGGAAATTCATGGAGCAAAGCCAATGCTGCGGGGCGCTGCCAGGGCAACAATGTGGCAGACATGCTGCAGCACCAGGAGCCATGAAGAACTCCTGGCTGCACAGGACTATTTTCCGTGCTAATAACAGGGCATTTTTACCATGAAAAATCAGCCTTGGTCATGCTTTTTTCAGGAAGGGCTGCATGTGGTGTACTAACTGCATTTAGTTAAAGGCACTTTGTACAACCTACAGCCCTATCCAGAGGGGGCCGAATTCCCCCTGGAGCCAGTGCACCTCTGCGCTACTGTGAGTGCCCATTCCACTGGCACAAGGGTCAAATGTGCCAGCAGAGAGGCAACTTACACAGGTGGCCAGATGTACATAGCTCTGCAGCACCCAACCAAAAAGTGTCATTCATCGCCCAGGCCTGCCAGCACAAAATGCTGTGCCTGTGTGGCCAGGGGTAAGCCTGGTGTGGGGCCAACCATAGTCAGCCTCTAGTGCCCTTTCGGGCCTAGTGTGCTGGCAGTCCATAGGGGTGATTCTATAGTGAGGGTTTTTTTAACGTTTTCAGGCTTCCTGCAGTGCAGGAAAGCTCTTTGTAGAAAGTGGAATGGAGCTGGACCAATGCCATTCTTGCCTACCCATCAGCTCTGGATTGGACTGCTAGACACCTAGACCTCCATACGTAAGGCCAGATTTGAAACTGGGAGTGCAAGCAGTCTTAAACTGGGAATGCAACCAAATTTTTCAAACAGGCCAAATGTTCAATTCTTGCCCAACTATCAACAAACAATGGCACTTGGGTCAGATCTGGACTGATGTTTTTATTAGCCCTCATCTATCGAATTTCCTTTTCAGGAAATCAACTGTGTCACTTGAATATGATAAAAAGGAGAAATAAAGCTGTATATCATCAGGATACTGAAGACACTATATGAATAACTTCCACAATGGCTTCAAAGTGTAATTGCATGCAGGCAAGGATCCTATAGGCCACCAGAACATGGGCCCAAGGAATAATGTCCCAGCCCCACTTTTTGGACATAACCAGGCAAACAGGAATGGAATGTCCACCAAAGTTTGGAACTCCAATTGTCATCGTGGACAGTCAATGAAGGATACCATGGTCCACAGTTTTGAAAATCTCAGTGAATTCCAGGTAAACCAGTATGGTCTTTTTTCCAGACATTGTATTTGCCAGGGGATCTGAGGTGGTTTCAGCCACAAAACTATAAGTTACGTTGAAATCAGACCATAAAATCACACTCTTTCCTCACAGGTGAATGATTCATCTAGTCCAGGGGTCTGCAACCTGTGGCTCTCCAGATATTCATGGACTACAGTTCCCATCAGCCCCTGCCAGCATGGCCAAGAATCAGGGCTGAAGGGAATTGTAGTCCATGGACATCTGGAGAGCCACTCTGTTTCATTCAGTGGCCAACCAGATGCCCCTGGAACAGAGTCTCCCTTATTTTGCCCCTCTCCCACAGCACTGAGATTCAGAGGGTCTTCTAACTGTAATCATGGACATTTCATGAAATCATGGTTGCTAATAGTTTTTGATAGTCCACCTTCCATGAATCTGTCTACTCTAATTCCCTCATACATATAAAAGTGCTGTCAAGTCACAACAAACCTATCTCCATGGCTCAGAACTGAATGTGAGGGAGAAAATTGATGTTGAATCAGAAACCAGCTAGGGTTTTCAAGGCAATTGAAAAGCAGAGATGGTTTGCCAATGCCTTCCTCTGCAGAGTCTTCCTTGGTGGTGTCCCATCCTTAACTTCCAAGATCTGAGGAGACTGGGCTATACAATGCTGCCTATTTCCTTTTAAAAGCCAACTGAAGTAACGGTAGAGCCAAGGGTATTGGAGACATTTAAGTGGTTGATGGCACAATAGAAACAAAGTACTTCAAGGTAGGGCCATTTCAACCAACTTTTAGAAACATGACAGCACTAGCAAACATTTCAAGCCACATTCATGCAAAGTCATATAGCAGCATTAGCTTTATATTTTCCTTTCTCCTCTCTGACCCTGACTGATAGGAATGAAATATGGTTATTATGCACCTTGATGTTATTATTAAAGCAATGCAGAAAACATGGAAAGTATGAAAGATGTTTAATAGTTTTCTAAACAGGCCTTGATTAACTTCCACACCAGCAATGTTTGGTCAATGAATCAAAAAGCACTGTAGCCTCAAATTACCTGCCAAGCTTTCTAAAATGCTGTAACAGCTCTCTAACAATGCTCATTTCCTGTTATCTGGGAATGGTTTTTATAAGTCTTTAATTGACATATTTATTGGAGTGGGTCAAGTAAATAACAGCACCGCCTGATAACTATATTTAGCCACAAATTAACACATACGCTAAAATGGCCAAAATACCTCATTCCAGCAAAGTTCCATTTCTATTTCCTGAACTGTGTAACGGCTCGCTAACTCACATCATTATCATTATGAAAGGGAATTTGCTGTGGCAGATATCTAAAATACCTTCCAACCGACAAGGCTTTTAAAGTTGTGCTCTTTTCCACCCCCCTCCCCGAGGAGAAATTCATTGAGTTGTCACAAAATGACAAGAATAAGATTTCTTTCGGGCCCTTTAAAAACAGCAGCCATTGTAAAACACCCAAAATTACAGACTTCATTTCCCCAAGATTGAGGTCCCCAGAAACATACTTCATTTAAAGTTTAGATTGTGAACATGGAACAGAGTCAGGGAAAGGTGAACAAAGCCAGGAGAAGCAGAGAACAAAAGGTTAGTTAAGATAAAAGGAAAAACTAATAGAAGTATTGTGAGCCTCAGCAAAACATGAGTCCATCCAGAGGACCTTCATCTTCACTGCAAAGATCAGGAAGTTCCTGTCTCATGCTTCAGTCCTAGGCCTGATGCAAGGATACCTGAGTACACAGTGCTGGGTCTTTCTGTAGAAGTTATAAAGGCATTGTGTTCATGCAATGTATGAGCTCACTGCCATGCACATTAGAACTGTGCTGTGATCCACCCAGAATGTGCAATTGCTGTATTGTGGGAAGTGTACAACTCTCAGGTTTTCCATGGATCCATAGTTTATATTCATGTGAACCAGAATGTTTCTGGTTTGGATGAAAGGAAGCTGCTCACCCATTGTCCTTTTCACACAGTATGGTGACTGCACATTTCAGATTCACCAATTAGAGGCTGTGGATCAGAAGCATGATAGCAAGTAAGTGGTTTTAGGGGAAACAAAGTTGACAACTCTGGGCTGAAATTTCCTGGAGATTTGGGGTAGAGTCAGGATGGTGGGATTTGGGGACAGAGGGACAGAAGGGTGGTATAATGCCATAGAGTCCACCTTCCATAGTAGTCCTTTTCCTTCAGGAACTGATCTTTTAAATAGGGAGATCAGTTGTAATTCTAGAAGATCTCTATGTCCCAACTGGAGGCTGGCAACTCTAGTAGGAAAGGCTTGGGTTTATCTGTTGTCATTAGAATTATTTCCAGCTGGTTTGATCCCATTATCTATTGGTTAAAATATTTATACCCCAAATTTCCTGTTTTCTTCTTGGTAAGTCAATACTATCGGCAAAGGAGTGAGCAAATGATATCATTCAGCAATGGCTTCCAAAGATGGGTAACACTGGAGTGGGCACCATCATGTCAAAGGCTCACAGGAATCTTGTTTACAAAGATTATTGGAATGGCATAAGAAAAAAGCTACCGTACTACTTTGGGAATTGCTTAAGAGTTAGCAATATCATAACAACAAGATAGGAAGGAAAAGCTAAGGATGCAGCAGCATCAATGTTACTGGTATGTCTCAGTCAAAAGCACGGTTAAGTACTGTAACAGAAATAGTAATTTCAATAATAAAATTGTTCATTGAAAACCTCTCACTTCTGTGAAACTTAATAAGAATTTCCTTAATGAGAACTGTGAAACTTAATAAGAATTTCCTGTTCTCCCTCACCCACCCCTTATGGTAGAGATTAAAGCATTTGCTCCATTTTAAGTCTGATGGCCTTCTATAAGGAAATCTACTGTAGGGTTCTGTGGGATATTTAAAACAATTTGCTTTCATTATTTTGCCTTGAATTGTGATTTTTTTCCCTGATCAAAAAGTTTGTTCTCACTTTAAGTTAGTCACCTGGACAAAGTGCAAACTGCCCCTGCTCTTCATTATCACTCCAGTGAAATAGTGGAGAAAGTTCTTCTACTGGGAAGGTCACCCAAACTTTCTTCAAGGACTGAAGCTTTCCTTGTGAATATGGAATAAGAATTACCTCTATTTTATTTAGCTATGCAAAGGCTATCTCTCCCCAATGACCTGACACAGACCCTGCCAACACCATCCATAATGAAAATCAATGGCACCAAGTCACTAAACAATTACTCCATCTTCTTTAAAAATGCACAAGTCTTCAAAAAAAAAAAAGGATTCAGTGACTGATTAATTTGCCAGTTGTCTCCAAGATTGCACAGATTGCATTATTTAGAAGTTGCCCTTATTTTGGTGCTCTCAAAAAAGAGACCAAGATCAAAACGGCAGGATTTGCCAGGTCCATTCAAATATCTTGGGTCACAGCAAGGTGGCATGTGCCCTGTATCCGCAAGTACATCATAGTCTGCTTTCTACACTGTCTGGCTTTATGTGGAACAACGTAATTGCAATCCTTCCTTTTTTGTCACATGCATTTTTAGCAGTTCCTTTCCTTTCCATGGTATTTGGGAATAAATCAGCACTAAATGTTTCTTAGGTAGAATGCACCACTGTGCTATTTTTATCCAAGTGAAATACTACTGATGGGTAGGGCAGGGTTGAGTTGGGGACAAACATATAATTGGCAAATGTAGCACTTCTACTGAGAACTGTTTGGAGAAGCAGATATTCTTGGATTACTCTGAACTTGGGAACACTATATTGTTGTGATTCCTGCTAACAAGAACACCCTGGCTAGATCAGACCAGTAGTCCAGCATCCGGTCTCACACAGTGGTCAATCATTTCCTCTTTAGGTCCAACACCAGGACACAGAGGCTGAGGGCTTCCCCCAATGTTGCCTCCTGGTACTGGGATTTGCATCTGAATGCATAGGTTCACCTTGGATGCTATGGCTAGTAGCCACTGATAGACTTATCTTCCATTAATCTATATAATCTACTTTTAAAGATGTCTATGACAGTGGCCATCACTATATCCTCTGGCACCAAATTCTACATTTTATTCACTTACTCTATGATTGTTTGTTCTGAATCTACTGCCCATCAGCTTCACCAGATGCTCTGGAATTCTAGTGTTTTGAGAAAGGGAGAAGACGTTCTTTTTGTCATCTTTCTCCACCCCATGCAATACCTGGAGATTTTTTTGGGGTGGGGGAGTTGGAGCCTGAGAAGGGCAGGGTGTGGAGGTGGGAATTCGTAGAGACCGCTTTCCAAAGTGGCCATTTTCTCTATCATATTGAGATCAGCTGCACTACCAAGAGAGCACCAGCTACCACCTGAAGATTGGCAGCCGTAAATACCAACGATTTTATTTTCAATCCCTTTCCTAGTAATCCATATCAGAGTGTTCATGATGATGAATGAAATATATGTGCAGTCACTAGATGAGGCGTTGATGCAGAGTAAGTGTATATTGAGCAAGGCCTTGTGCAAAACTAGCAGCCAGTTCATTTAGATGGAGGTGCTGAGTATAGATGTGTTTTCCATGCTTCCCCCTTCCCCTCTCCCTAACCTTTCCCCTCCCTAACCCTCCAACCCAGGAGGGTCAACAACCAGATGACACTCACTCCCCCTCCCCTCTTTCCCTTCCCCCCAGGATGGGTGGGCCACAACCCCCAGGTGATGGACCCTTTTATTTCTTGAATATTTTTATCCTACCTTTCCTTTGGGGAATACATTGTTCTGTACTGTTCAGTTTTAATTTCACAACAACCCTGTGAAGTAGGTTGGGCAGAGAAATAAAGAAGAGTATAACTAACACTTAACAAGCTTCAAAGAACAGTAGACATTTGACTGGATTTCCAAGACCCTATATTAGTCCTCTAAAGCACAATGGTTGTCTTATATTTATGCATCCCTGGGGTAATATTTTTAGATACAGTCACTGATTCCTCTTATTCTCTTTTTTTTGTCATTTAAAAGGATTTTTTTTTCATTTCTGTTGATTCCTCTTCAAAGAAGGGCACCCTTTCCCAACTTCAGCTGCTGCAACTGTTCTACATTAGCACCACAAGATGGTGCTTTAGGAGGAGGGTGAGAAGATTTGGGAAGGTTTGACAGTGAGCATTTTCAGAGTGAAATTCTGAAATTTTTCAGAGCTTCCCTTCCTGCCAACCTCTCTTCATTTTTTTTGTCAGAATGGAATTGATTAGAAAGAGATTCTAAATTCCTAAAAAGAGGGGAAATGATTGTTGAGTTTCAGGGAGAAATTGAGTAAAAAGGGAATTAAGATAATTTTTCCTAACATCCCTTACCTGGGGAGTTCTTCCTCAACTAGAGAGAAATCCCGATCTTTTTTGTGGAAAGCCTGTTTTTGCTGCTTTCATCTTTGCCACAGCAGCGAGCATTTTTACTATTAGATACACAGATGACTGAAAAATGTATTAACTATATTTAAAACACACTGTATTGCAGTTTGTAATGTATGCCTTTTTATGCTGCTGATGTTCTCTGAGGACATTTACAGCTGGCTTAGCAAGATTACATACAACACAAAGATGGAATGGAATTATGGTTGCCAACCTCTAGGTACGACATGGATTCTTCTGAAATGGCACCTGATCTTCAGTAAAACTCACCATATCAAGGGTATAATAGTTGTACATGGATATTGTGATCATCATCATGCATAGCTGAGCAATTAGGTTAGTCAATCACTTGTTCTTCACTCCTTTCCAATTAAAAACATATATTATTATGACTCTTTCTGGATGTTCAGACTTATGAGTATTCTTATTAATAAACCATAGGGGAAATATAGTTTCCACACAGACTTTTAATAGAAGGAATGCTGCAGGAAGAATGTACTTATAGCTATTATAAAAAATGAAAAATTTAAAAGGTAGCTATTCAGCAAGGCAAATATTCAGCAATGCAAAAGACAAGGCAAAAGGACCTTTTGCAATCTATTCCTCTAGTAGCTGAACCATTTGACAAAATTGGTGTGGACTTCATCTAGCACCTAGAGCAATCCGACGGAGGAACAAATGTATCCTGACTATTGTGGATTGTGCCACCAAGTTCTCAGAAGCTGTACCCTTGTGAGACATTGAAGCAAAGACTGTGGCAGATGCCTTGCTAAATATTTTTATGAGGCTAGGGTTCCCACAAGAGATGCTGACAGATTTGGGCATAAGCTTCATGTCGCAGGTGATGAAGGAATTGCTGCAGGCATGTGGAGTGCAGCATCTAACCACTACTGCTTATTAGCCACAAACAAATGTTTTAAATGAACTCTTTAATGGCATGCTCAACCATGTGCTGAAGATGTAAACCATCTGAATGATTGGGACTAGTGGTTGCCAACATCTGCTGTTCGCTTATAAGGTTCAACAGGATAGTTCTGGCTTCAGTCCTTTTGAGCGCCTGTATGGACACCATGTGAAGGAAGTGTGGACTGGAAGAGAGATCATCAAGGACAAAGATGTCATCACATACCTGCAAGAAAATCTGCAAGACCTACAAGCTGCTGCAGAGAACATGTAATGCGCCCAAGTAAAGCAAAAATCTAGTTGCAATGTAAATGAGAGAGTCAGGTTTCAAGCCAGGAGACCAAGTCCTGTGGCTGAAACGGAGATGCAAATACAAGTTGGAAGTCACCTGGGAAGGACCATTCAAGATCATCATTGTTCAAGCTTCCAATGTGAACTATATGGTAAATGTGGACCCAGAGGGAGGGAAGTGTAAAATGTACTATATTAATATGCTTAAGTCCTATTGGAATAGAAGTAATCTGGTCCTTATGACTACTGAACAGACAAAGAATGATTTGGACTTCTCGGGTTGAGGTAAAATGACTAAGGGGAGCCCTGTAAATGAAATGTATTTAGAGCCAACCCTGATAAGGATCACAGATGGCAAGTCCAAGCAGTTTTGGTGGACTACCAGACCATTTTCTTTGATATCCTTGGCACAGTTGATTTGCATGGGGATGTGTGGAGACTCGTTCCAACAAAGACACTGACACATACTTGTTGGAAAAGAAATCGGCCGCAGCCCAAATTTATTAACATATAACAAAACTTTGAAGCTGGGCGAGAGGCATGGCAGAGCACATCACAGCTGGGCAGCAAGCCCGCTGACCTGGTTATAGAACTTCAGCCAGCTGACCCCTTAGGCCCTTCGGACAGAACCCCTGTCCGGCACATCCCCCGAGGAAACCAGAACAGGAAGTTACTAGATGCCACATGGACGCAAACCCAATTTGTGACACCCCTCCCTGCCGGGCAGCGAGCTCTTGGCACGGCCCCAAGGCTTGTCTTCAAGAGCTCTGACGCCACCACGGACCTCATGGGAGGTTCCCAGTAGATGGGAAGGTCCGGCATGCAAGCTTTCGACTGCCTTCCCAAAATAGGATGTGCTCTTATACTGAAACCCTTGATGAACTTTCACGCACAATATACAAACACAATGAGAACTAATGAAATCCTTCAAATTGGGAGTGGAGGGAGTGGCCTTTGAAAACAGCCCGGCCTCGAAGAGGCCAGGTCTCTCCCCTTGACATGACCCTTTATAGGCTGCTCAAGGCCCTATCGCGATGGCACTTGCCAGCCCGCGTGGCAACCTCAGTCGGCAATGGGAAGGGAGGGGCACCACTCGTTCCTCCCACTTGGCAATATGGCGCCTCCAGGCCAAGCCACCAGAGTAGCGATTGTCATGGGGATGTGTGGAGACTCGTTCCAACAAAGAGACACTTTGAGCTTTATACTTGTTGGAAAAGGAAATCGGCCCATAGCCCAAAATTTATTAACATATAAGCAAAAAACTTTCAGGAAGCTGGGCGGAGCAGCAACAGAAGCATTGATCCTGGCCCCCAGGCAGCAAACCCGCTTGTGACCTGGATTTGCCAGGGCAACCCAGCTGACCGCCTTTAAGCCCTTCAGGACAGAACCCTGTCCGGCACATCCCCCCCGAGGGAACCAGAACAGTGAAGTTACTAGGATGCCACATGGGCCCTTGAAAACCCAATTTGAAAGCACCCCTCCCTGAAATGGCAGCGAGCTCTTGGCACGACCCCAAGGCTTGTCTCTCAAAGAGCTCTAGCGCCACCTGGGACCTCATATGGCAGGCCCTCATGGGAAGGCTGCTGTCCGCATGCAAACCTGCCTTCCCAAAATAGGATGTGCTCTGTATGCCTGGGGAAGCCGCTGCAGAGCTGGCCCAAACCAGCTCCCAGCTACTTCAGCAAGGGGCAGCCCAGAGCTCACATTGCAGCCTCAGTGCGTGCCCATGACTACACTACAACCAGAGCACATCAGGCGTCATTTTGCTCAGTCGTGCCGTGAAGTCACTACCGCAGCAGAGTACAGCTCAGCTCCCCTCCCGGTGCATGCCTTAAAGCCATTTGCAACAGAGCAGCTCAGTGCATGCCATGCGACCACTGCAATAAAGGCATATCAGAGCATAACCAACATCATTTCACCAGATGTCCCTGGCACGTCAATCTGATAGGAGTGTACTCTCGAGGGCAAAGACGAAGCACCCGAAGCATAGGATATATCACCTATGGGAATAACTTATCCCTCATATCCTGCAGGTGGTAACAACCTGGCCGCTCTTTGACCGTAAGCCTTAACCTTGGCTTTGTTTTTCCCTGTGGTAGAACAACTACATCTTCCCTCAACCATCCCTCCACCCTTGTTCGGCGGATAAGCACGGCCCGACAAGCGCGGTCTCTTGGCGATCTTCACAATGCAGCAAGCTCCAGTCAGGCTCCATAGGGATCCCTCCAAGTCCTCCTCCGTTCTAGTAAGCACGACCAAACAGCTTGGTTTTTGGTATCGCATACAAGCGCCAGCAAGCTCAAGTCCAGTCTCCCTTACGAGGATCTGCAAGACCAGAATGCCATTCTCTCCGCTTTTGCAGCACTGCTCCATCCAAGGGAAGCCGCCAAATTGAAGGGCCGGGATCGAACGCAACCAGGGGAGTAGGGAGCCACCACCCTCATGGACCCGGCTGCGAATCTAGCGAGCCAGCTGGGACAGCACACTTCGTGGGCCCACCAGCCAGAGCTACAGTGACTTGGCACTGCTGGAACTATAAAGAGAACAGAGTTACACAAAAGGTGAGGAATGAGACGTACACATGGAGGGCAAGAGACTTCCAGTGACCTCCAGCCTGGAGTGCGCGGGTCTGTAGCAGGAGTCCCTGAATCACGTGTAATTGTTAGCCCCTCTTGAGAGGCCGAGCCGGTGCCGCTCCCATCTGGAGATTAGGGAACCAAACTATTCAACAAGAAGACCTAGAATCCCCACCAAGGGGCAGCGCCAAGCCAGAACAGCTGTGAATTGATATCGGAACACTGCCCCAAATGCCGCAGTCATGTGGAGCCACCGGGTTGGCTCCAAATGCACCTGCATGGATGAAATGGCAAATGCAAAGAAACAGGAAAGCGGGACTACAAGCTCCACTATACATTTGTAGTGTAGCAAGGGCCTTAGTGAATAATAGATCTTCTTCCTGCTCTGCCCAACAAATTGGAATTTAATAAAGCAACCATTTAAAATATTTCCAAAGGAGCTATGGAGATAATCTACTCTTTATTTCTTGCCAAACGCCTCAATGACTCCCCCCATCAACCACATACCCATGTCGACCCTTTTGAGGCTAAAGGGGCTGATGATTTGCGGAGCTTCAGTGGCCCGGGGCAACAAGTTCCACTGCCGGAAAAAGCCATAAAAAGGCCAAAGCCAGAAGCGTTCTCAAGGCCCCTTTTGGCAATGGGCTGCCTATGGTCTTGTAGCTAGGGAAATACCGGGCTGCCAATCCGACCATGGCCCCTTGAACTTCAGGGAGTGGGAATGGCCCCAGTTTTCTAGGCTATTGACTGAAAACTACTGAGCAGGATGATGATCCCATTAGCTTCTGGAGCCCTGGCCAATGGTGGACCACATTGAGCAGCAGTGGCAGCACATCCCATTAAGCCAGCCAAACCTTGCTGCTTTGAATCAGCTGAAAGCCCAGCCAGTGGAATCCCCCACCCGAGGGTTCCACTTCCTCTGGATCGATGGGAGCAAGAGACCAACCAGCCTGAGCCGCAGTCCACACACTCCGGTTGGTCAGTAGCAGTAAAGACTAGGTAAAGAAATAGATAGAAGTGGGGCTGACCATTGCCTTGTCCAACTGCTTATACCCTGCTCTGGGGTGACTGTCCTCTGCCACTGCCCCGGGAGCCCTTATGCAGTGTGAGGAACCCAGTGAAAAAAGGCCCCGGTGATAAAATTCCAAGCCAGCACTAAGAGTAAAAAGCACAGAACCATGACCAAGGATCGAGGAACTTAAGTGGCAGCCAGGATCAATACTTATCCTGGAGGTCTACTTTAAACAGCCAGAGTGCTGTTGAAGTGAAAAGATCAGAAGGAGATTGGTGTTCTGGCACTTTCTCATTTGAATAAGACGTGCGCATGCAATAAAATGAAAACAAAAATCTACCATCTAAATAGGGGAGACTCCATCCCTGGTGAGGTACGCCTGAAATAGCTGGCAATACACTGAGCTGGGACCACAGCTGCCACTCAGTGACTGGGCATGAGAGACCCTGGTGTGGTTTAACCCGCATGTCCCTTGATTAGCCGTCCACCTCTACTTTGCTGATGTGGTTTGCCCCTGCCAGCCGTCACCGCGGTCACCCTGGTCCCTCTTAAGCAGAGTCATGGTGTGATCGGCTGAAGCTAGGGGTCACTCCAGCAAGCTTCCCTGGTGCCAGTGGGGGGGTTTCCATGTGGTAATCCCAGGTCACCCAGCCCCCATACCTGAACCCTGAGACCATGCTGGGCAGTTTGGAACCAGCCAGCCAGATCACCACAGAATGCGTTGTCACCAATCACATATAAATAGAATACATGGCCTGTGGCACTTCCCTTTTTTTTTTTTTTTTTTAAAGGTGCCACCTCCCATTTATGATGGAACAGGAGAGGAGACCCAAGACCCACTACATCCAGTAATCATAATTACCTAAGGGAGAATCCTGAAGGGTCCCCTTACTGCTACAAAAAAAAAAGACCTCCTGGCCAAGCAAGAGATCAAGAGCCCCCCCAGGGGATGGGGTGATATATCAAAGTTGAAAATAAATAAATAAATAAAATACAAATGCACTTACACCAATACGCATTGGCTGGTTGGAAATGCACCTCACAACTAGCTACTGCTGCCTTAGGAGAGCCAGGAGGTGAGAGAACAATCCATCTGGGGTGGCCAGATTAAAACTGTTGGCTTAATATCCATGTTGATACCTGGGAAAAGCCAGCCTTAAAAAGAAATGCCAATTAGTTGCACATAACAACGCCACTCCTAAGACAAAGCGTAACCCTACTTACCAAAGAAGTGGCTGGATTGTCTGACGAAGCGTCCATGCCAAGCTAGGCTCTGGCGGATTATATTGTGGTGCCATAGTGGAAACACTGATGGCTGAAAGTCGATATGGGATACGCCTTGGATTTTTGCAAAACTGGGCCTAAAGGGCCCTTTAAAGTGCTACAACCCTGCTGACAAGTTTAGATTGTTCCTGAAAGAAAGCGCATCCATGACCAGCTTTTGAATTCAAGCCCATAAAACCATTACACTTGTCCTATGGAAATCCGAGAGACCTGTGGCAGATCCAGGTGAAGACACTTTTCCCAACAACTTGTT
This sequence comes from Sphaerodactylus townsendi, assembly GCF_021028975.2. Lineage (NCBI taxonomy): Eukaryota > Metazoa > Chordata > Lepidosauria > Squamata > Sphaerodactylidae > Sphaerodactylus > Sphaerodactylus townsendi. Next base: position 89,937,277 of record NC_059431.1, on the reverse strand, counting down.
ATTAGTAAAAAACCAAATTAGGTGTCGCCTTAGTAGGCACAGAGGGATGAGATCACTCTTCGATGATGGGATTTCTGCATGAACATGGTGTCACTCATTTGAGACCATATAATTGAAGCAATCAGCCAAAGTCTACTTAATGGGAGTCCAGCCCCCAGTTAACCTCCGGAACTCTGACAAATAGCTTTTGCTTAAAGAATGGTCTATTTAATAAATTTGAATCTCCCACTACCACCTCAAAGGGAGGCACATGTCAAGTCCCTTTTGCTCCACCGCAGTTATAAAAGCTGCTGAATTACAGTCCCTTTGTTTATCAACTTCTCTTGCTTGGCATGGTGGCAGTTTGCTCTTTTGCCTATATGTTTCAAAGGAGAGAAGCATTACCTACTACTTAATGACGAATTGCAAGAAAGAGAAGTGGGCGAAAGGGCAATCAACTGCTGGAAATCCCCTTTTATCATCAGGATGCTTAGAAAGGTTTGATAACGCTATTTTTCAGAGGTATAGTCGCTGATGCGTGAAAGCTTGCCCAATATGCATTTCAAAACATAAATGACTAAACCCCTACTAAGTCCACTGCTTTCGTTTACATTACTGTGACTTCCTTCCAAGTGTTGGGGTGATAGGGTTTGCCATCTCTAGGTTGGAGAATTCCTATAGAATTGAGTTGGGGAAGGTATAGGAGCGAAATAGGTTCCTAATGCACACAGCATCCAACCTCCAAAGCAGCTGCCCGCTCTATAGTTTAGAGATCGGCTGTAATTCCAGAGAAAGAAACTCAGACCCTTAAGCAGAAAATGGCTTCTTGCTGCAGGAGGTGGGAGGCCTGGATTTCCTTTGCATGAAAGCATTATTTAAGCCTCCCCAGCTCAAGTGAGGCAAGGAATCAAACCTGGTTCTCCTGATTACAGTGCCTTTTACACTACACCAGCTGGATCTCTCCATCTATGTGAATTTTGAATCCTGTGTCATCCAAGAGAATTACAGATTGCACCTGCTCATAACCACTACACCATTGCTGGGATCTCTCCATCTCTTATTTTTGAATACCTGCTCTTAACCACTGCACCAGCTGGATCTCTCCATCCGTTATTATTTTGAATCCTGGGTCAACTAGAGAATTAAAGTGCACCTGCTCTTAGCGAACCACTACCCATGCGGAGAAAATTACGGGGCACCTGCTCTTAACCACTACACCAGCTGGATCTCTCCATCCGTTATTATTTTGAATCTGGGTCATCCAGAAAAATTACAGTGCATCCTGCTCTTAACCACTACACCATGCTGGATCTCTCTCCATCCTGTTATCTAAGCAGAAGTGGCGGGCACTAAGGAAATAAGATGGCCCCTTAAGGGGTAGCCTAAGAAGGACCTAAAATGGCTGCCCCACCAGGGAGACTTTGGGCCTATGGGGAAATAAACTGCCTGCCTGAAAGAGCCTCACAGGCCTTTTGTAGGAAGTGGCCGCCCGCTCTTGAGCCTTCGGCCACCACCCTGCGCTGACACCGGCTTTTGGGAAACAAGCCCTGCTTCCCTAGAGAGCGATCATGCTTCGCAGCGGGATGCGCTAAGCTGCCGAACATGCATTTGCAGGGCAGGGGCTCTCTCGGCGTCGCGCCAGAACACTGGCAGGCCCTGCTGGAAACCCGGGGGGGGGGGCAGCAAAGCCACCGTGCCTACCTGAACACCCCCCATGATAAGCCCAACTGCCGCTGGGTTGATGCAGCCCCAATCAATGTGAGCAATCCGTTGACAGCAACCTCCCGAGCCCTGGATGAGAGCGTCTCTTGGACTTGCTGGCTTTCGCCCAGCTTCCGCCACCAGGCCGTGGGCGAGACCGTCCGTTGGGCCATCCCCGTCAAGAGCATTATTAAGCCAGCGGGGCCGGCTCACCAAGTGTCCACTTGGCCACGCCAAGCGAGGGACATCTCTGCGCTCTCCACCGGCTCTGTGGAGAACAGGGCAGGAAGGGGGGGGTGGGAGGCTCATGTCGGCTGACAGTTCCCGCAGGAGGCCAGCGGAGTGTCTCAGGGAAGGCCCAAAGTCAACCCGCTCTACCCGAGGCCACCCAGGGGAGAGAGCAGCATGAGGCTTCCTCCCGCTTGCAAAGAAGCAGCCGCCTGCAGCTGTGTGCCCCCCCTGCATCTCAAAGGCGAAGCCCAAAGAACAGCTGCTCTCTCAAGGAGAAAGAGGGGTGAAGAACGACCCTCCACGACCACACCACTCCATACATAAAGCTGCAGGGAAAGAAGGCGGTGGGAAGGGCCGGGCTCCCCAACCGCCCAGCTCTGCTGAGAAAATCAGCACTTCAGGAAACTTACACAAAAGAAGCGCTTGAAGTCCAAACTGGCAGACAGCTTGAATGATCCTCCTGAATCAGCCCGACGTCTCTCTCAAAGGCCAGGAAGCGAGGCGGGAGGGAACAAGAAAGAGCAGAAGGAAGGGAGTTAAAGCCCTACGCTAAAAGCCGATTCACCCATGCTCTCAGCAACGAGGCGCCAGGGAGACCTATCAAACACCTTCCCTTTAGAAAGCAATACCGGCCTCGAAAGAGGCCGGTAGTCCCCGCCTTGGCGCAGCCCTTTATAGGCTGCTCAAGGGCCCCCCTGTCCTTGATGCCGGCACCCACGGTACGTGACAGCAACCTCAGGCTCGGCCAGCCCTGAGGGGAAGGAGGCTTCCACTCGTTCCTCCCCCCTTGCAATGGCGCCTCCAGGCTGAAGCCTGGGGCGCGATTTAGCTCTGCACAAAGTTGGCATGGGAAATTTGAAATCAATAGCACTCCCACCTGAATGTGTTTCTGGCCTAAACACCACTGTCATAGAGAAGGAGGTTAAATAAATATTAAACTTTGGGCTAGCTGTACCTTCTGAAAGTTTTGGGTGATTTTGTTGTCAAAGCCGGACAAACTGGTACAGTTTTGTGTAGATTACAGAAGGTTAGTGCCATATTATGAATGTAATCATAGATGCACTTTCAAGGACAAACAAAGGCAAAAAGATAAAAACTGTAAACTGTAATGTGATTATGTTACCTGAATGTGTTATATAAATGCTTAAGTTTAAACTGTAGTAAGGTAAAGAATAAGTGTTATGGTTAAAATGAAAATGTAACAATGTGTTAAAGGTAAATGCAGAGGAGTACCAGGGGAAATGGCAACCGGTGCAACACCTTCTCAAGGTGGCCCCCTGTTCCTGTGCCCCTGCGCCCCCCTTCCACCCCACTTACCTTAGTCGGTGAAGCCAGGCCTGACAGCGGGCGGCTCAGGTGGGTGCCACGGCTGCCAGCAGGGAGGCCGGAGCAGGCAGGAGCCAGTCTCAGGCACCCAACTGAGCCATGAACTCAGGCAGGAGCTGGCCTGCAGCCACGGCTCACAACTTGGGTGGGCACCTGAGGCCGGCTCCTGCCTCCCTAGCCTCCTTGCTGACAGGAGGCTGGCTATCGGGCAGGAGCTGGCCAGCAGCTGTGGCTCAGCAAAATCCCAACTACTAAAACTACCAGCTCCAGGAATTCTTCTTCTTCTCTCTCTGGAAGATATCTCTTTGGAAGATTCTTCTTGGGTTATACATGTGGCCACTTCAACTCAATAACCTTCTACCAGTTCACTCAGTCTATTACTTTGCTTTCACACAGCACACCAGCTGTCACACAATACAGCAAGCCAGTTTTCCACACACTAAAGAAGAGTTTAGATTTATACCCAGCCTTTCTCTCCTGTAAGGAGACTCAAGGCTTCTTACAAACTCCTTTGTCTTCCTCTCCTCACAACAGACACCTTATGAGGTAGGTGGTGCTGAAAAAGTTCTGAACAAACTGTGAGTAGCCCTCAATCACCCAACAGGAATATAGGAGTGCAGAAGCAAATCTAATCCACCAGATAAGAGTCTGTTGCTCATGTGAAGGAATGGAGAATCAAACCCAGTTCTCCATATTCGACTCCACCTGCTCTTAACCACTATATCACACTGACTGCAACTACTCTCCTCAGAGACAATATATTTTAAAATACAGTTAAGTCAGATAATTCTTAACTGCAGGAACTCCCAAATCCAAAAGTCTTTCAGATAGTTCTCCACAGGCAGATATCCTCATCCCTCTGTGTATCATCAAGTTTTTTAGCCAGAGTACATGATGCCACAACCAATCAGGTGGCTTCTCCTGTTCCTAAGGCCTTATATGTCTCTCTCTGAATGTAAACAATAATGCCTGATAGGCCTGCATTTTTAAATTAACTTTTCCTTTGCAGTCTGTCACATATACACTTTCTATTATTGAATTATTTATAACTAACAAGTTATTCACCATGTACCTCTTGGGCTACATAATGACTGTTACCAAACCTGAATCCAAAACAAAATATTTAAATTCTTTGTTTGTGTGACCTGTTGTAGTGTCAAGTTCTTCTAGTGGCAGAAATCAATATTGGATTATAGGCATTATCTCAGAAGCCAAAGATCATAGTCAATACAAGTTGGCAAAAAGAGGGGAAAACATCAAATTAGACACTCTGGTAACTTAAACACAAAGTTTAAATCCTAAAATGAGGAGTGATGTGTTAGATTTCGTTTAGAGTCATGGATATTCCCAGTAGTGTGTGTGAGTGCAGTTTGTAGAAACTTCCCAAGACATAAATGTAAAAGGTAAAACTTACATTTATTAAAGCATCTTCAGTTCACAGCTTTGTTCCAGGAAAAAAGGTAGATAGAAAGAACCCTAGTCTAAAGAGATTACTTTCCCTACGACAAGTGGGCACAACTAACGCGCCATCACATGTGTGGAGGTGAGAGGATGCTGCAGTGGGAAAGGCCCCCCTGAGCAGGATGCCATTGACCATGCGCTCGGGTCAAAGGCTAGAGCAGAAGTGAGGCTAGCATGGGGAAGAAAGGAAGTTAGTGGGCGGTCTCCTGGCCCAGACAAGGAGGGCAAACAAGAGAGGCAACATCACAGTTAGAGTGAGATACACAGCACCCCCCAGTGTCCAGGCATGCAGAAGTTGCTTATTCCAACATGATGGGGTTCAGGCAGCACAGAATTTGCCTTATGAGTGGAAACATTAGACAGTAGAGTGATTGTGGTTATTCAGAGGAGAAGAAAAAGTGTCCATTGAGAAGAATGCATTTTTTATTTTTGCTTTCATATTCCATGTTATCACTTTACTTGTTCCTGGGGTCTTCCTTTAAAGTTGGTCCCAAGGACATCTCCAAAATGTTGTTTTGTTTTCATTCTAGTCATTGTTACCTTTCTTTTCAGTGTTATGTTAATTTTCATATCAGTGTCCAATTTGAATGGCTTCTTTCTGTCCTTCTCTTCATAGCCCCGACTGCCCTACCACGCTGTTGGTGGTAGGCAGCTTACCAGGCAAAAAAAAGGAGCACTCCCCCTTCCCTTGGGGCACTTTGGGAAACATCATTCTCAAGATACTAACATAAAGTCAAGCTGAGGATATAGGCTGGAAACAGTATTTGAAGCACCATCAGAGACACACAGATAATCCCCTTTCCTATCCTTCTGCCTACTGGTTGTCTGCCAGTTGCCAGGCAGCAAAACCTTAGGGAAGATGATGACTAGGAGAAGAAAAGGGGGGGATGATGACTAGGAGAAGAAAAGGGGCAAGACAGAGCAAGAGTAGGAAGAGGAAGAATGACAGTAGCATTCATTCATTTTTTACCATTGCTATTTTGTTTTGCGTACTAAACAAATGAAACAAACTGGGCCTTTAAAATTCAGTTTTTTAATTCTGTGCACACATGTATATGAAAGAGCAACATAGTCCACTTTACTTGCTCTTGGGGTTTTCCTTTAAAGCTGGTCTCAAGGACATCTCCAAAAAAGACCATCTCCAGCAAGTTTTAGAAGGCCAAAAATGAAGAAGTCACATTCAGTTATTATTTTATGATCAAGATGCCTCACACTGCATCGATGCTGTTCAGTACTAAATTCCAAAGCATTATGCGAATTGTATTTTATCTGAACTCCTAGATCCATTGGTAACGGATGATCAGCAGCAGTAGTAAAAGCAGCATAAAATGATAAAGCTGTTTCAGAAACCAAGGCCCTTTCCGCACACATGCGGAAACGCACCTCCATGGGCATGAATCATCCTGGTGGAGGCTCAGGTCCCGACTTTCCCCTCAGCCAGAGAGCTGCCTCCGATCACCCCCCTCCTCTCACCATCCCGTCCAATGTTTCTCTGGAGGGCTGAGGGGACCTGCCCACGCTGCCCTCCGACCTCCAGGGGTTGAAGGGCAGCATGGTTGGGGCTCTGCAGCCCTCCAGAGTGATGCTGGATGGGATGGTGAGGGAGGGGAGGGGGAAAGCAGCATTTTCCCACCGGTGCTGTTTGCACCGCGCTGACGGGAAGACTGTGCTTTGCAAAAACCTCGCTTGTTGAGCAAGGTTAACAGCCACAGCTACACGCCGCTCCCGGACGGCCAGGACAGCACTGATGTGATGCAACAGCACCTTCTGTGTTAACAGCAGCCCAGGGACGGCGTTTTTGCCATCCCTGGGTCGCTGTATTTCGCCCGTGAGGAAAGGGTCCAAGAGACAGTAATGAAAGCAGTAGTAAAAAATGAAGCCCATAGCAACCAATTCACAACCAATCCACAAAAAAATATTAACAGGCAATAGTAAAAGCCAGTAAAAACAGCTTAACCTAATAACAAAAATATTAGAAGTAGTTAATTTCAATCCCTACCAAAAGCCATCTGGAAAAATATCATCTTTGTCAATTTCTAGAAGGCCAAAAATAAAGAATACACACAAACATTTGAGGGTAGGGAGTTCCAAAGCCTGAGGCCCACTCCTACAAAAGCCCTGACCTTCTACTTCACCAGTTATACCTCATTTAATATCTCTGTGTATAGTGATGTCACGTTGCAGCCAACTTATGGTGACCCCAGTGAGGGGCTTTCAAAGCAAGTGAGATGCAGATGTGGACTGCCTTTTCCTTTCTCTGCAGATTCTTTCTTGGAGGTCCCCTTCCAAGTACTAATCCAGTTTAGCTTCTGAGAACTGATGAAATCAGGCTACACTATACGTTCCACATTTCCCTCATTTAATACTGGCAAGCACACAGGGATGTAACAGTTTCTCTTCAACTGTGGAGAAGTTCCCATGGACAGTGGCAGCCCCTCATGAGTTAGTGCTGGAATTCCTACAGGGTCTCATGCTGGAAATCCATACAGAGTTTCATACTTGACAGATTTGACAACAAGAATAACAAATTGTCAGTAGATATTTTGGGGTCTTTTAAAACCATACAGTCCCTGTAAATTATACAGTAGCCAACTTTGTTCAAAGTATTCCTGTTAGCAAGGTTACAGTTGAAGCAGTATAAAACACTAGGACTGTTTCCAAGATTTTTCTGCCTTTTAAAAGCTTATTAAATAATTTATATGCCCCAAAGGATCTTTATTTCCCTTGCATGCAATAATATTTTCTTTTCTTTTTAAAAAATAAAATATCCCGAGAGATTACTGCAGCACTGTATCTGTGGAATGCTTTGGGATTACAATCTAAATCATCCTTGGGTAACCATGTTAGAATTGTCATGATACATCATTCTAATGTACAGGCCTCCTGTATAATGGGACTGTAGGAGTAATCCAATAAAATAAGTAGGTTTCAGAACTAAAGCCAAGGCACTGTGGCTTTTGAATCAGTGTACAAATATTTATATATACAAGATGGCTCAGTAAGTTTCCCTCCATTCAAAGGCTACGCACAGGTATTCCAGAGGGAGGCATAGAGCTATAATGGACTGACATAGGAAATGAGAATTGGTTATGTAGGCACTAGGCAGGGAAACATAGATGAAGTTCATAAGAGAAGATGGAACAGTTACAAGAGGCCTTTAGCCAATGGTTTGATTTAATTTACAGCATTCACAGTCTTCTCACAAATACCTAGCTAACAGACTGTGAAAGAATCATGGTTTTCCAGTAGAAGTTTGGATTCATTCAGACTTCCCTAAATAGAAAGAGGTGGTTTTAGATGATTTCTCCTCCCCCTGCAGATCTGCTGTTCTTGGACAGTCCTCCCCCAGCCCTCAGGAAAAAAAATCAGGGAACATTTGAAGCTACAGAAGGAAGGGCAAAGAATTTAGAGGTCAGGGGTTTCCTATATTGTTGGATCTGTGGATAGGATTTCTTTAATGGGGAGTGGGCACCACCATAAAATGGTTGCCAAGGAGACTATAACAAAATAGCTGCTGTAGGGTGCTAGGCCAGCCACAAAATGTTCAGTGTTATAAGGCAGGTATTTTCCCATCCGAGAAGCAGCTGTTTCTGAATGGATGCTCTATGCAAATAACAAGGTGATGCCTTCTGGGTTCTTCTAAAGCAAGTAAGAGAAGATGTTGGAGGTTCTTTTTTATACACTGTGGACAAATGACATCTGACATCCTAGTGGCAACTGACTTGGTAAAAGGTAAAGGAAGTGACTGGAGGGCTCTTTAAAACATTTTGGTGGACTACCTATAAGCTTATCTAAACATTATAGAATTAAGGTCCAGAACAAGGTTACCTCAGTTGTTGACTTTTTAAAAGCCTCCTTTCGCTCTATGACACAGATTAGAAATAGTATTCAGGGAAAACAATCCTAAACAGGTCTTCCGAGAATAAGCTATTTTCAGTGTTTATTTCCAGGAAATTCTTCTTGGGGTTTCACTGCAAGACATTTTTATATGAAAGGATCCTCCTCTAAGGTAGGGCTGCCAAGGCCCCACCAAAGGTGAACAATTTCTCATGCCCAGCCTCTGCCCTGTTCCATCAATCAGCTGGCCAGTGGGGGTCTTATCAGCAGTGGGGAAAGGCCTAACCTGGCATCATAGCAACATCACTGGTGACATCACTTACAGCATGACCCAGAAAATATATAATTGCTTTGCTGATAATACAGGACAATCGGTATGACAAAACAGTTTCTACCATAGAGTTTTGCCCAAATACCAGCATTCCATGTTGTTGTGATGACATCACCTCCAATGCTTACCAGAAGTGATGTTGCTGCATCACCAGAAATGTTGCTGCAACACTTGGATAGGCCTCCCTTCACAGCTGGTATGTTCCCAACTTCCTCGCTAGTTGCTAGCAAAGGAGAACCTGGCAACCCTATTATAAAGGAACCAGTGGGAGATGCATGCACAAGACAGACTATAAAGGACTGAAGTACAGATTACCAAAGAACCTGTACAGGAACAACCACCTGTCTTTCTTGGTTCATGTCTTCTAAGTGGCTTGAACTGGACAACACAGCATGCACATCAAAAAGAACCAAGTTAGCAGGACATGACAGCCAATTATGATTAGATTATGATTAGCTAATTATGCTGAGAATTGAGATGAATAGCATACTCTGGAAAACGAATTTTCTTTACACTAAAAAATTCATTATCTGAAGGTCTCAGTCATCTGCCTTCACAGAATGTACCTCACCTTTTGCCATATTTACATAACTTTTTTGTAAAATCTTATTATTTCCTGACTGCCAAGATTATATATAAGGTAATATGTGATTCATCTAATTTAATTGGTACAATGAGTTGAAATGAAGGGGAGGGGGTATCTCAATTTTCTCACTTTGCATTTTATATTCTACTCTGCCTTGTTGTTTAGCATTACCAGTCCATGATACTGTTGGACTTCTGCATGTTGATGCTAGTACAATCCTAAAAATACTTTCCTGAATATAAAAAATATTGGCCTGACCTGAATGGGTTCTGAGTATACCTGTTTAGGGTTGCACTTGGCATGTTTTATATTTACTGAGTTGACACTTATTGACTCTGAACTGTTATATTAAAAAGTGGCTGTGAAACAGGACTGCAAGATCTTGAAGCAACAAGAATGATTAGCTGAAGGTCACTAAGTGAACTACATGGCAGCACAAACATTTGAACCTGAATCTCCCAGATTAGTCCAACATTCTAATCAGTACACCACACTGACTTTCTGAAGAGCATCATAATTACATAGTTTATACACAGGGATGAATACAATTTTTCAAACATACAATCATCAGAATAGCCCTGTTAGATCAGTCCAAGGCTCCCTCTAGTGCAGCATCATGGTTCCAACACCAGCCAGCCACAGGCCTTTGAAAAGCCTTAGGCAAGGTATGAAGGTAACAGCCCTGCTACATTGATTGTTTCCTGCAACTGGTATTCAGAGATACCACACCTCTGCGCCAGCACTCAGAATCAAGGGTTCTACAAGATTGATGGCTGATACTTTTTTAACATGTTTCAGATATTCTTCGATGAATCTCATTTTCTCTTAGGAAAGCACATGCGTTCCATTCCTTTTCTCCTTTTGAATTGGGAATTAATCATGAAAGCATTTCTTTTACCTCCATCCTTTCTCCAAAGTTGCTGCATGGCCAAAAGAGATTGATCTGTCACCTGCCAATTTGTCATGCTTGCGCAGCCCGTTTGTGTCAATCAGTGCCAGAGGACAGCCATTTCATCAATGTCAGTGGCACACCATCATTAAACTGTAGCTCACATTCCTAGTGCTGTTGAACCAAACTTTGGATCTGTTCACTTGCACAATACCCAAAATATACTGCGGCAGCCAAGGTGTAAAACAACAACAACAACACAACTCATGTCTTACTGCAGCAGTCTCTGTATAAGCTTTATGTGATTGCTCAACTGGTTTCAGAGAGAGGCATTGCCCTAAAATTTTGTGCCCCTTAAAAAATAAAGGTGGCAGAGGAAAATGCACTTGCTGTTTTTTGTTTAGAAATCATTCTTCTGGGGAATCCTGAGTGTCTCTGAGGAGAAGACAGTAATGGAAGTGAAGCTTCTCTGAAAAACGATCACTATTGTTCTTCCCATCAGTGTACAGATTGTTGAAACCACTGTATTTATTTAGATATCTATACCCCACTTTTCTTCCCAGTGTTCTTTCAATAAGCACAGACAGCATTAAAATGAATGTCTTTCTTTCTTTACACTAATGGAAAAAGCAGTTGTGTGAACACTTCCCATTCAATGCACTTCATATCTGACAAGCTCCTGTGCATGGTGCAAGTAGCTAGTCAATACCTAAACCTCACTACTATAAAGCATTGTCCTGTCTTATTCCATGGATTTGAAAATTAAAGTAATTCTAAATAGCTAGTCAACAATACTTTATCACTGATCCAGGAATAACTCTAAAACATACAGAAAAGCAAGAATGGAAATTAGCAAAAAGATTTAGGGACCATCCACACATTACAAAGCCCTAGGGTTGCCAGGTACTATCTGCCAACTGATGCGAGAGGAGTGGGTGGGTCTTCTTTAGGCCTTGACATTGCTGGTGTGGTGATGTCACTTTTGGAAGCAAACGTCAGCTTGTTGCCCATGATGCAAGAGATGCTCTGATATTTGGCCAAAAACCCTATGGTAGAAGCTTTTTTTCCATAGAGTTTTGTCCAGATACCAAATTGTCTCCTATGTCATCGATGACCTGATAATGGCACTGCAAGAAGTGATGATAATGCTCTAATTCCAGTCAAGCAATAAGAGTTTTCTGCCACCACCACACACACCAGCTCTTTTTTGCTTGTGACAAAAGCTGACAGGAAGAAAGGGCTTTAACCTCTCCCTGCTGCTCTTTTTGCATTTGAAAATAATCCAGTGGAGTTGCTATTGGTTCTACTGTGAAATTTATATACTGGCACCGAGTGAAGGGCTGCCAGTTAACATTTGGGAAATATATGGAGATTTGAGGGGATACCCTTGGGAAGAACTTCAGTGAGTTATAATACCATAGAGTCTGCCTGTCAAAGCAGCCATTTCCTCCAGGGGATCTGATTTCTGTGTCCCAAAGATCAGTTGGCAACCCTACAATGTTACATAAGATTCAGAGCATAAAAATATTTACAGCAGTCTAAAATGTCAAAATGTCAGAGTGGTCCAGAGCTGTGTTTGGTGGTCCCTACGTACATGAATCAAAGAACATGAAAGGCACTACAGACTAATTTAGCCAGAAAAATTAGCAATAGCAGAACACGTGACAAACCAAGCTGGACACAGAGTATTATTTGAAAACACAGAAATTCTGGACTACTCTGACAACTAATATGTCAGACTACACAGAGAAGTCATTGAAATCCACAGGCATATGGATAATTTCAACAGAAAGGAAGAAACCATGAAAATGAACAAAATTTGGCTACCAGTACTGAAAAACACTAGAATCAAGACAGTGACTAATGAACACCACCCAAACAAAGGATGCCTCTAGGCAGTAAGCAGTCAAAGGACTTGTGAACACCATCCAGAACACCACCCACCACTCTAGGCAGGATGCAATCAAAGGGATTAAAAGGCCAGGCTACTACAATGCAGATGCCCTCACTTATTGATTATGCTATCCTCATGGTTACTTAGATACTAAATGGGTGAATCCCACCCCAACACATGCAAAACAAGCTTGCTAATTGCACCATTTACACTTGTTAACTGGCAAAACGGTCTTTCTCCCACCATGGACATTCCTTTTTTTTTTTTAAATATTTTTATTGATATTTCGGAATTATTACAGATTTATATTGTATACTTTATATACATCCTCCATATCATTTTCCCCCTTTCTCCCCCCTCCCTCCTTCTTCTTCTCTTCTTTAGATGCGCAGCAGCAGGTCCATTCTTTTCAATCTTCTTGTCCATTTTTCTTCTGTAATTCCAATTTCGTTTAGCCAGTCTTTGAATTCCATCCAAATCTCCTTCATATCCTTTTGTTTTTCTTGCCATATTTGATTTCTTGACATTGTGTCGAAAATTTCTAATTGTATTTGCTCCCATACATATTCCAACCATTTCTGCATTGTCCAGATTTTTTTGTCCTTCCACCCCAATGCTATTACTGCATGGACCGCTCTAATCATGAATTTGAAAAGTTTTCTTTTTCTTTGTTCTATTATAGTATAATCCACTATACCTATAAATAGTAAATCTATATTTATCTTTATTTTTACCTTTACATATTTTTCTATGTATTTTATCACATTTTCCCACATATTTTTTACTTCTATACATTCTAGCCACATATGGGTATATATTGCATTTTTTTCTCCACAATGCCAACATTTCGGACTGAGCCCACTTATCATATATGCCAACTGTTTCGGTGTTCTATACCATTTTAATATTAATTTCTTCTCTAGTTCTGCATATTTATCTATTTTTATTTTATTCATATTATCTATAATCCTTTTAATAAGGTCTATGTCTTTCACTCCATCTTGTTGCCATTTTTCCATTATGATTCTTATCATGAATTCTTGATCTTCTATCATGTTTTTGTATATAACTCCTAATATTTGTCCTTTCTTTTCCTCATATATTTTTATACAACTTTTCATTATACACTCTTCCTCCCTCCTGGAGGCTTTTATCTTTTCCCAGATTCCTCTTAATAGTAACCAGTTTTCTTTACCTCCTTTCTCTATAAAATTTGGAAACGGTAACCATGGACATTCCATAGGAATGTATACTCCACTTGCTTTACTACCATCAGATCCTCTGAACATGCCAGCCACAGATGCAAGCGAAACATCAGGAGAAAATGCTATTAGATCATGACCATACAGCCCGGAAACCACACAACATCCCAGTGATTCCAGCCATGAATGCCTTCGACAATACACTAAAGTGGCTTGTCCATGTCTGCTTTGGTCAGAAGCACAAAGAAACCAGTGAGTGTGTAAAAAACAGAAAAAATCCATCTCACATCTGATGCAAAGTCCTTGTGTTGTTCCCTAACAAATACAAGGACTTTGCAATATGCATGTAAGCTATTACTTTGAATGTATGACTTAGGAATCATGTGCATTTGAGTAACACTGATGAATACCACTATTTCTTGATTCTATGGCCTATTTGTCATTCTGTAGCAAGAGAGGTGTATTGGAGTGAAAAAAACTCTGGACATGTATGTTCAAAATTACAATCTTTTATGACACCAGTTTTACTGCCTTGAAACCTTGCTGAACATCTCATTAAAGCCCTTCTAAATCACAAATGGCTCTGTGTCTCTTTGCCTACAGAAAGACAACATTTCTTCTGAAAAAAAACCACTATACACTGTTATAACAGGCTAAACTCTTTCCTGTATAGTGCAGCAGTGGCATAATTGTTTAGAGTAGGTGCATTCTAATCTGGAGGAACTGGGTTTGATTCCCCGCTCTGCCGCTTGAGCTGTGGAGGCTTATCTGGGGAATTCAGATTAGCTGGTGCACTCCAACACATGCCATCTGGGTGACCTTGGCTAATCACAGTTCTTCTAAGGTCTTTCAGCCCCACCCACCTCACTGGGTGTTTGTTGTGAGGGGGGAAGGGAAAGGAGATTGTACGCCCCTTTGAGTCTCCTACAGGGGAGAAAGGGGGGATATAAATCCAAGCTCTTCTTCTTCTTCTTTCATCAAAGGCCATGATGAAGATAGAAGAAGCAAAAATAATACATTTTTTAAAAAACCCAGTTGCCAGATCCACAACTTTTCTTTTTTTGAGCTGGTCACTGAGGAGGAAAAGGAGTGGTAGGCCAAAAGCCCAGTCATAGAAATTGCCAATAAATCCCACTGCCACAACTAGTACTTCTTAGGCTGGCCTCTCTGGCCTCTGGATTGGTGGCTTGGGGGTTGGCAGTGAATATTGTTCAGCAGCTGTCGATCTTTGTACTTCCACTGGCAAATTCTCATCATAGGATAACTTTAAAACCATCAATATAATATAAGGATTCTCAAAATAAGAACTTCCTTGTTTAACAATATGCAGACCATTCTCTAAGGAAATATGTGACTCCTCACTGGGCCAACTATAACCTGTGTCAGCACAAAACAAAAGGCTATATACTCACATTGCTGTACTGATTGAAGTGGCAGCAGTGTGTGCATTGTGGGGGGAGGTTATTCTGCTTTACCAAAGATTGGCCAACATAATCTGGGGCGGATTTGTCATGTAATTTACCATCTTCAGGACAGCAGGGCAAACCAGTTAAGGCATACAGCCATTATTGTGTGCCAATGGCCATATCTGAGCTGTTTGCTCCTTGCTGCACTGGTTCATAGCTTGTTCTTGGGCCTTTTTTGCTTCCTACTTCAGGCCCAACATGCTTAACTCCATCAATCATTGGCTTAACTGCTTACATAGTGTGGGTTTTGTGGTCTTCTTGTTTTAGAAGTATAACACATGCCAAATTATGTTGATAATACTCAATAATCATTCAGTTCACACGGGCAAAGTTATTAAGAATCCTGTTCATGCTGCATTTCATTATAGAAGATGACTTTCTGTTTTCATGGCACCATAAGATTGCTCTTTTTATAATTTCACTCATTTCATTCAGCACTGCAGTGACACATTTTACTCTGAGCATGACTGTATAATAATGTGTAAATCACAATGGACTTAAGGTACCTATTTCTCTCTTATTAAAAAGAAATTGCTGCAGTATCAGGTAGCTTGGTGACAAAATAGTTGCACTAACACATCTGGCAGAATAGTGGAGTGAGAACGTTTGTGAG
Organism: Sphaerodactylus townsendi; assembly: GCF_021028975.2. Classification (NCBI taxonomy): domain Eukaryota; kingdom Metazoa; phylum Chordata; class Lepidosauria; order Squamata; family Sphaerodactylidae; genus Sphaerodactylus; species Sphaerodactylus townsendi. Next base: position 89,921,761 of record NC_059431.1, on the reverse strand, counting down.
GCCCAGTGCTTTCCCGCTGCTCATAAATAGGAATGGCTTTAATTCACTGTATGAATAGTGATTTCACAGCAAAGGAAACAGGGACAGCATTATTTTATATTAGTGCCAAATTAATGTTGCATCAGCACTAAGCAGCACACAAAAAAAGTACTGTGTCAATGTGGCAATGAAAAATTGCTCTGTTTTTATTGGCTTCCACCAGCATACTTAACCATTTTAAATAGCAACCTCTGAAGAAGAGCCATTATTTTCAATGAGAGCACATAACCAGAGAGATTTGCAGATACTGTAATTTCCACTAAGCATTAAAAACAAGCCTATTTTAGTGTCACTGTGAAGATGATAATTTTTCCTAAGACCAAAAATATCTTTTTTAGTAAAGGCTCCTGAATTTGCAAATCCAACTGAATTTAAAATAGAAACAAAATTCCAAGCCATGTCTTTTTGTAGAACTGATGTAATTAAAGATGTACTAAATGTCTATTATTGAACCCTTACCTCTGTTTACATTTTAGAAGGCTTGCCTACTCTCTCCTCTCTGTTCCAATTACTATGATCCATGTTTTTTTTTCTCCCTAAAGTATCTGCCTTAAAAGGCTTGACAAGAGCTAATCCAGATTCTCTGGATGCTGGTACATCATTAAAGATGGGAAGATGGATGTACATATTTTTTCCCCTACAGAAATCTATTTACTTGAATAATTGGAACTAAAGTCAAGTGTTTTTGTCTTCATTCCAGTAAATTCTCATGTGTTATTTATTTTACCTGTAGTTTGAAAACCAGGATGGTAGTGTGTTAAAAGGAGCATAATAGCCCAGCCTGATTTTGTCAGAGCTTGGAAGGTAAGCAGGATTGGCCATGGTTAGTACTTGAATGGAGGACTACAAGGAAGACAAGGCTGTTATGCAGAGGAAAGCTATAGCAAACTACCTCTGGTCATCTTTTGCCTTGAAAATCCCATGATCATGAACTTGACAGCTCACAATTATTATTAGTGGAATTTTTAAAAACTCCTTTCCATATTGGTTGTGATCCATAACCACTGCCTATTATATTTGTGTAGTCATTCCAGCACAATTCATTATTCCTGAAAATATATGTGCATAGAAAGTGCCATGAAAACTCAGCTGACTTTCAGCAACCCCAGCAAGGGACTTTCAAGGCAAGTGAGAAGCAGAAGTGTTTTGCCATTGCTGTCTTCTGTAGAGAGTTTTTGGTGGTCTCCCTTCCAAGTACTGACCCTGCTTAGCTTCTGAGATCTGACAAGATTAGACTGTATCATGCTGCCCCAGCCTCACCTTGCCAAGCCTCCCACCCCCAGCCCTCACCTTGCTGCTCTCCCCCACCCCAATACTAACCTGTCAACCCTCCCCACCTTCATACTCACCTACCAACCCTCCCCCTTCCTAGCCAAACCTTCCAACCCTCCCACCACCCAAAGTCTTACCTTTCAACCCTCCCCCACTCCAGCCCTCACCTTGCCATCCTGCCCACCCCAACACTAACCTGCTAACACTACCCACTCTCATGCTCTCCTACAACCATCCCCACCTCCAGCCACACCTTCTGCCCCCCACCACCTGAACCCTTAACTTTCAACCCTCCCCCATGCCTCACATTGCCACCCTGCCCAACCAGAAAACTCACCTTTCTGACTTTCCCCACCTGAAACCTCCCATTCCATCCTCTCCCAATCTGGCACCCCAAGCCTGCCCTTTCAACTCTCCCACCATTGCAATCCACTCTGTTCCATCCTCCTCCACTCCAGTCCTCTCTTTGCTACCCTCCACCCACCCCACTCTTCTCCACCCTCCACCTATCCTCTTCCTACCTCAAGGCACACTTTTAAACTTGTCCCACCCCCGAGCCACAGATGCACATCCAGGTAAGTGTCACACCTTGAGCAAGGGTGGGGCGGGGGCTGCTACAGCCCCACTAAAGCCCATTGCTGGGGAGATCCTTCCTCTTCCATCCTTTTCTAGGGCCCAGCAATGGGCTTTGCTGCCAGTAGATTGTTTGGTCATGAGAGAGGGCAGCCACCCATTGGGGGCGGAAAACTCAGATTTTGGCCCGGGCTCCATTTTTCCTAGCTACACCTCTGGATCCAGGGAAAATGTTGCTAGTTTAGTGTTTTCAAAATAACCCACTTTGAGCACAAATGTAATGTTTTCCAAACATGGGGGTGGGGTGGTGGTACTGTGTTATACTTCTAAAACAAGAAGACCACAAAGTGCTGTGCAGAATGGGCGACTTTCTAAGAGAGAGACATAGCAGCCAAAAAGACTATGAAATCCTGAGGCATCCCAGACAAAGTATCTCTGGAATTAATGTTGAAGTCACTCAGAACAATCAATCTGGGCATCTTCAGCATTAAAAAGGGGTGCCCAGTGGGGAACTAGGTGGTGGCATGAATACTAAAGTTACCCAAAATAATCAGACTTTTAAAAAACCATTCTATGTGATCACTGAGTAGATAAAGACCAGAGGAAAACAACCCATGCATGTGTACTTGGGAAGTATGATTCACTGATTTTTCACTTCTTTCTCTCAAGTAAATGTGCACATAATTTCAGCCAGAAAACTTCCCAATATTTTTTTGTTTGTTTGTTTTTCATGATAGGGGAGGTAGTTTTTTTTTAAAATGCAAATCTTTCCCCCCTTTTTTCCTTAAAAGAAACAGAGTCCAACTTCAACCTCTACTTGGATATCTCCCCAAGGACCTAGGATTAGCCTATCTATACTTGCAATTCCATTTGGGTGCAATGAGATTTAGTTTAAGGCATACAATATGTATCCATCAAAGACTATTTCAGTAGGGTTCGTGGTGGAGTATGTGTGGAGCTGTTTCTAAATAAATTAGATTAATTCCTCTACCTTTTAGGAGAACATTAAAGAGAGAACATTATCTCCTTTTTGTACATTTCCTATCTTCCAGGTTTCAGGACTAATTTTACATACATTGGGTGAAAAGATGTATTTCTGCCATCTACCTTTGATACCACATGCAATATTTTGACTCTAAAAGGAATAAGTAATATTGCTGTCTGTTTGGGTTTTCTTTGCTTTTCATTACAGCAATATTATAGAAGAGAGTGATCTGTAAGAGATGATATGACAGCTACATACTATGTGACTGAGTGAGTGACAAGATTGTAATGTTTGTTTATAAACTTGGCAAATGCTATAGAGCACAGACATGAAAGAAGAGGTGCACTCTATGTGCCTAATGCTTTTGAGCTGAGACTGCTCCATCAGAACTAATAAAAAGAATATGGAATCTTTGTCATGTGTTTGCTGTTTTATTTTTAGTCACAGAACAGAAGACATTCTTTTACCCTCCTGTGTACCTTTTCCATTCTCCCTGTTTGGTGAATCCACTGAGACGTTTTTATCTTGTGATTTATTTATATTCATTGACAAGGGGGAAAGAGGCTTGCTTTTAAAGAGAATTGCTGCTCAATCTCTGTTTTGTCACAACAGCCAGTCTCCCCCACATGCCCCCAGCAGGTTTTTTTTTGCTTAACAGCAATTCTTGCTTAATTGCATATTCTAATCTGCTAACTTTTAAAATGATGTCCAGAAGATAAGCAAGTTTTGTATTCCTAAAAGAGCTTTGTAAGAGCCCAGTGTGGTAAGCTGCAGTACTGCAGTCAAAAGCTCTGCTCAGGACCTGAGTTTGATCCCAATGGAAGTAGGTTTCAGGTAGTCAGTTCAAGGTTGACTAATTTTCCATCCCTCTGAGGTCAGTAAAATGAATACCCAGCTTGCTGGGGGTGAAGTGCAGGCAACTAGAAAAGGCAATGGCAAGCCACCCCTTTAACATAGTATGCCTAGTAAATGTTGTGATATGGCACTCTCCTATGGGTCAGTAATTACTGCTGCTTGCACAAAGGACTACCTTTAATTTTTTACTTACAGGGAAATTTGGACTTGTGATTCTTATGCATTGGTGTTCCACACAATGGATCATATCCAACTACCCTATGACTTTGTGGAGTGGGACTTTTATGCTTCATCATAGCACTTGACTTCCCACAAAAATGCAACAGGAACAGAAAAATAAAAGCATGGATAATATTTTGAAATGGACCTCTCTGTCTCACATTTGCCTCTGTCAGAATGGCCCTAATTCTGACAAGGGTTGTTAGGAAGGGATGCTCAGGGTGGTAAGCGATGCTCCTCTCCCTTTCCTGCCAGTTGGTTGGGGCCTGGTTTAGCTCAATTCTTTATCAGTGTGAAATGCCTTTTGTCTTGTGTACTTTTGCCTTGATCCTGGGGGAAAGGGATTGGCATCTCGAGCTTAGGGACTTTGCAAGATCTCTCCTCCCCACCCTGGGCTCCCAGGCACTAAAAGCCCCATCACTCTCTCTCCCAGGGTAGGGGGGCCCTTAACAAACAGTTCACTCCAATTGGGGCGAGTGCCTGAATCCCACCACTGCACCTGCCCTGCTCTTGGCAGACACACTCCAATGGAAGCCCCTCACCCGGACTGCTGCTTTTTAATCCTACCCCCAAAGTTTTAGTTTGGTCCCAAAAGTTTCATGCCATGAAAAAGCATGCCAGTCTCCAGTCTCCCAAGCTTTGTGGGGGAGGGGGAGGGGGAGGGGGGTACTTGTGGGGTGGTAGATGGAACGGGTTGACTCAAGAGAACCTCCCTGAAGCTCAGCCCCAGCCGGCAGAGTGCCTTGTGCTTGGCCAGCCTGCGCAGTGTGACTCTCAACGCGTTTGCTGGCAGCCGTCTCTGGCTGGGCAAGGGGGAAGGGGGAGATGACAGCATGCATGCCCACAGAGCGGCTCTGAGTGACGCCTTGGGCACCCGTGCCACAGGTTCGCCATCATGGTCCTAGGGCATTTTTGCTAGGTTTTTGTGTAGCTTTTTCTAGTTTGTGTTGGCAAAATTCAATGCTTTCCACTGAACTTTTTCCCCCAGCTCATGAACTCGCTGCACCTGAAACTTCTGGAGAGATTTCTGCTGAGGGACTGGTCCACATATGATTGCTTTTTTACCACCACCCACTTTATTTTCCTTCGTGGATGTGATGTTCAATTCTCTCAGCAGAGCTTTGAAGTCAGAATTCACCTCCAGCTCCAGAAGATCTTGGAGATGCCAGACTCAAAGTCATCTGGCTTTTTGCCTTTGGGGGGTTCACAATCTGTACACTGGAACTGAACATGGTTGTTCCTTTGAAATGTCTCCCTAAGGAAGAGCCATTCTGAGCGAATAAAAGCCATTTTAAGTACTACATTCATGCATACTGGAAGCCTGATAACTGCATGTATTAGAAGACTGTGCTTCCCACAGTGCTTTAAACTTGTGTGGTCACCATGTCTAAACAGTAGAACATGCATGTTTGAATGCATGTGCAGCATTTGAACTGACTACTGGATTTTTCAGGGCTCTGATTTCTGCATACCAAAGTTGTATAAAGGTTCTAAATATGCGCATTCCCCTGTTCAAAGATCATGGCCACTATGCATATTGGAAGTATCATGGATAGCTCTTTTTGTCAATATGCTTGGTTGCTAGGCTCCTGGTGGATGGGGATTTAACACATGAAAAGGCCTAGACAAATAAGAACCTTTCTATTAAGGGCAGATTTACCTTGGGTTTCTTATTATGTCCACTTTATTCAGGGCTGTATCTTCTAAAGATGTTACCCGGGCATGTGTTGAGCTGTGTGCTCCCCCACAATTCCAAGTGGAGTTCAGGAGGGGCATAGTTCAAGGCTGGGTTTAGCTGGGTCTAGCTTTAAACTGTGGGCTCCACCTGCAAACTTACCTTTTAAAACTAGACCAACCATGACTGAGCCCAGAGTAAATTGCATACTCTGTCCTGACTGGGTTCAGCTTTATACTTCTGGTTCTGCCTTCAAAGCTCTGCCTTCATAGTCATTCAGACTTTGAAGCTACAGTCAGCAGTATAAAACTGGATTTAGCCAGTGCAAAGAATACACTTCAAGGCTATCCCCTGCCTGGCCAGATCCAGCTATGAACTGGGGGCTTTTAGGTGGAGTCTGCAGTTTAAAGCTAGATCTGGCCAGCCCAGTCTTGAACTGCATCCCACCTGAAACTCCATGGGGTGGGGGGTGGGGGTGGAGTTCAACAGTGTGAGCAAAACTTGTGAGGGAGCTTGGGACTGCCTGGCATCCCCCTCAAGCAGCACCTTGGTTTGCCCCAATCTAGAGATGCCCTTGACCTTAGACTACAAGCAGGGTTACCAACTTCTAGCAGATCTTCCAGAATCACAACCGATCACCAGACTACAGACAGCAGTTTCCCTGGGTGAAATTGCTGTTTCAGAAGGTAGAATCTATGGTGTTATATCCTGCTGAGGTCCATCCTATCCCCAAACCCTGCCCTCCCTAGGCTTCCCTCCCAAATCTTCAGAAATTTCCAAACCTAGCTAGACCAATCATGTTTGACCTTCTCCATTGCCATAGATCTGAGAATGGCAGTGCCTTTCTTTCCTACTGCTTTGTAATCATTTATTGGATTTACAGGTTTACACACCAATATGAAATCATTATATAAGGCACACAATGACTTTATAGTACAGTCAGGAAGTCTGTAAAAGTGACATCATGTGCCGTCTGCTAATATTTAATGCTCTACAGGCACAGGCTCAATAATTTTGTATCAAAGTACATTGCACAGTATTGCTTCACATTTCCAAGGAGGTTTAGTTGATGAAGAGAGACAGCAAGCATGAGGAATGTGCCTGGCTTTCCTTTCCTAGGAGCAGGAGACATATTTCATACTATATTAGTGTTCAGATGAAGGCCGAAGTTTCTGCTAGCTATTGTGCTGCTGAGCTCTTCTTACCTGCAGTTCAAGCATCAAGGGACTAGAGCTCTAAGCAGGACTGAAGAGCCAAAGAAAGCAGGAGGCAGAATGTCACTGGTTATCAGCCATGCAGGTCAGTGCACTGCAGTGAGAAGAGGAAGGGGGTGAAATTGGCCCTTTCTGCCAATTTCTGCACAGCTCTGCTGATGGAAGAGATACAAAGCGTTATTTTATTCCCTTTCCCTCTCTCACTGCAGCCCACTGATTATTACCCCACACAGGTCCCATAACCCTAGGAATTAAGTATCTCTTGGTTTCAAAAATAGTTAACAGGCCTAGCCGGGAAACCAATGGGAAACCTGGGAGAAGGCACGTGGGAGGATGGTAGTTGGCAACTATTTTACCATAGAGTTTCTGGTGACTCCTAGGCCATTTTTGCATGGTACAATAACACCAAGGATGAGCCGGGATCAAATATACCTGGGGCATTTTATCCCGGTTTCTGCATACGCATGGTTCCTAGGGTTGGAGATTCGGATGTAACAAATACCAGATTTGGACAGAATCTGGGTGATTTCGGGCATGTTCGGACAAAGATTTTCCAAATGTGTCCTGCCCAAATATGAACAAATCCGAATGCAAGGTATTCTGGCTTTTGGGAGGTATTTTTGGTGTGTTTGCGTTTTGGCCTGCAGGGGGCGCATTTTTAAAGTTAGTGGCCCCAAAAGTTTAGGGTATCATTCGGAGTCTGTCATGATGTTACCAAACAAGTTTGGTGAAGTTTGGTTCAGGGGGGCCAAAGTTATGTACCCCCAGAGGGGGTGCCCCCATCCCCATTGTTTCCAATGGGAGCTAACAGGAGATGAGGGCTACCCATTTGAGGGTCCATAACTTTGGCCCCCTGAACCTAATTTCACCAAACTTGGGTGGTATCATAAGAATAGTTACCAGGTGATACCTTGAAATGTTGGTGACACTAGCTTTAAAAATGCACCCCTGATAGGCACCCCAATAAATTTGCCCAAGATTCTTTGTTCTGCAGTGGCTTGGCTCCATTGTAGCCAATGGGGAATTTCTGTGTGTGTGAGCAGGCTGCACATTTTGAAGATAGAGGCACCATATATTCAAGGTGGCTCCAAGAGGCCCTCCTGGTAATAGCATTTAGGCTTGGTCAAGTTTGCTTCTGGGGGTTCAATTTTATGGGCCCCCAAAAGGCTTATTTTGTTTCCCCGCTTCTGCACATGAAGCCTGCTGACTGAGTTCTCTCAGAACTCTCCCAACTCATGCCCCCCACACACACCCAGAATCAAAGCTCACCAAGCTTGTATGCTATTACCAGGAGGCCTCTTGGAGCCACCTTGAAAGTATAGCGAGGGGCAAATGCTGTGGGCATCAGGTTCACCTTCAACTGGGTACCCACGGCATTTTCCTCTTCCACACAAACTTTAGCAAACTTGACTGGTTCCTTTCTGGAGACTCACACCAGCAGCCCTGCAGGAAATGCCCCCACCCAGAGCAAGACCTCCACCAGAGTGCCTCCCATTGAAACCTCTACCACAGAGCCAGCTGGGCATAACAGAAAGCCCCATAACAAAAATAAGGTTAATTTGATCCAGCATCCTACTTCACACAATGGCCAACCACATGCCTGAGAAGGCTTATAAAGAAAGGCACAGAGGCCAAAGTCTTCCCCATTGTTGCCCCCATGTAGTTATAGTGGTTAATATTTTCACTATATGAATATATATAATCCCCTTTTAAAGCAAACTAAACAGCATCTTTGTATCCTGTGAAAACTTAATTCCACAAGTTAATTAGACTTTGAAAGAAGTACTTCCTTTTGGATTTTTTTGTCTGGCTAAAGTATTTTATTTATCCAATCAATCAATCAATCAATCAATCAATCAATCAATCAATTAATCAATCAATCGATCGATCGATCGATCGATCAATTAATTAATTAATTAATTAATTAAATTATTTTGTACCCCACCCAAAATGGTTTACAAAGCGCTGTAATGGTTAAAAACAGTGGACTCTAGTCTGGAGTACCAGGTTTGATTCCCTACTCCACCACGTGAGAAACAGATTCTTATCTAGTGAACTTGATACATTTCCCTGCTTCTACACACAAAGCCTGCTGGATGACCTTGGGCTAGTCACAGTTCTCTCAGAACTTCCTCAACTTTACCTACCTCTCAAGGTGTCTGTTGTGGAAAGGGGAAGGGAAAGTGATAGTAAGTTGCTTTGAGACACCTCACAGGAGAGAAAGGTAGGGTATAAAACCAAACTCTTCTTCTTCTCTCTTCCATTTACTCCTTACAAGAATCCTGTGAGGTAAAGCAGGCTGAGAGAGTATGACTGGCCCACGATCATCAAGAAAGCTTCAATGGCATGTGTGGGAATTTATACCCAAGTCTCCATGACACCATTCTTTTTATTAAGGAAAAAAACCCAGTCCCCATCCAAGTACAAAAGAGTTTTACTTATAGCTGGTATTTATTAATATTAGTATTTTACAATGATGGGTTCAATCAACTAAAGTATACAGGGGTTTCTATTCTCATTTTATTATTTTCATTTGCCATGCCATGCAAACGTATGAATGTTGACCTCTGGTGAGAGGAGTGTGCAGGACGTTTGTGGATGAGATAACTTCAGTACATCTCATTCTCCTTTCCTTGCCAAAATTCTTGGATATCAACTGCAGTATTTTCTGCTTTTAATTGACCAGACCAGGGACCTATTCTGATAGGCTCATTCCGCACATGCAGAATAATGCACTTTCAAACTGCTTTCAGTGCTCTTAGAAGCTGTGCGGAATGGCAAAATCCACTTGCAAACAGTTGTGAAAGTGGTTTGAAAATGCATTATTTTGCGTGTGTGGAAGGGGCCATACTTTTCATAATCCAAAATGGTGGGTTCACATGAACTGCAAGCTGCATTCTCTTCTTGTTAACAAAAGTTTGTGGTTTGAAAGGAATAGGGTTGGCAGCCCAACCATAATAAGGGAGCCAGATCTCGCTCTGGAGCTAGTGCAGCCCTGCAGCAGCATGGGTGCCCACCTCGCTGGAACAAGGGGCAAATGTGTTGGTGGATGGGCAACTTATCCAGATGGCTTTGAAGGTAGCTCCTCCAATTTTTTAAAATGGAAAATGATGTATATGAATCAACAGGGCCACTTCAGTACAGCAATGCACTTTTTGAGCTGAAAAGGTACCCAGGATTGGAGCCTACAGCACAACAAATGGTGGCAGGGAGAATCCCTTCAGTAGCGCACAAAATGTCGGGTGTAAGCTGAAGGTGAAACTGACCAGTGAGCAAAACAGTTGAGTAGGAAACAGCCTTTTCCCCCTTCTTATGCCTTTGCTGTCTGGAAAGCACACCAGCAGCCACCTCTTCTTTCGGATGTGAGGAGTGAAAAGAGGTAGTCACCTCTTTTTAAGAAGTTCCACAGATGTCTTTTTTGCACTTTGCGGAACGGACCCCTGTTGTAAAAAATAATACTTGCTGAAACTTTTAAAAACAAATTAAATACTGCATTCAGTTGAAGTGGTTCATAAAAGCAGTGAACCATTTCATGCAGAACTACCCTCATGCCATTGCATTCAAGAATAAACTAATTATGATGTCAATATTACTTTGAAGTATGATGAAATCACCATTAACAAAGAATCTCCTTTGCTAGCTGGATGTGGAAAAGTTTGTTTTGGCTGCATGGGCTTTGATGGATTTGGGCCTTGTGAGTTATTCCAACATTAGGACCTCAAGATTGCCTGAAAGCCACTACAATAATAGCAGATGCATTTCTCATACCATCTGGGTTTTCCTTTTTACCAACAAGCCACAAAAAAGGATTTTGATCTCTGTTTTGGAAATGAATAGGGACTGAATTCTAGGAGCAGGGGTGTACCTAGGCAAACTGGTGCCCGGGGACAAAACCTGAGTTTGGCACCCCCCCCCCCGCCCAGCGTATGGGTGGCCACCCTCCCCCACTATGACCAAACAATGATTTTTGGTACCAGCTCACAAAACACCTCCCACTCCTATCAAAACATACATGGCTCTCTCCCCACCAACTCTTTTCCTAATCACAACAACCCTATGAGGTAGACTGTTAGCCTGAGAAGCAACTCCAAGCCAGTGCAAGTGGGTATTAAGCATGTAAATCTCTCACAAATCACCCCCAGCAAAACATTTACCAAACAAATGTCAGCATCATTTCTCACAAAACACCTCCAGTGGAATCCACCCCCAAACAGCATCACTTTCAATGGTGTTTAAACAAGGGAGCTCAGATTCTTCTTTTAAATCCACCTTAAAGGAAGAATCTGGGGTCCCCGGTTAAAACAAAATTGAAAGTGTTGCTGTTTGGGGGTGGATTCTCCCCCACCCTGAAACAGCATCACTTTTGAGGGTTGGAGATTCAGATTAAACAAATAGCAGATTCGGCTGGAATCTGGGCAAATTTGGGCACATTCGGACAAAAATTGTCCGATTATGTCCTGCCCAAATATGAACAAATGCAAATGCAAGGTATTTGGGTTTTGGGGGGGTATTTTTGGTGTTTTTTCAGCCTGCAGGGAGTGTATTTTTAAAGCTAGCGGCACCATGATTTCAGGGCATCATCCAGAGACTGCCCTGATGATACTACCCGAGTTTGGTGAAGTTATGTTCAATGAAAAATTTCTGAGGCAGGCTCCACTTTTTTGAATATAGAGGTGCCAGACTTTCAAGGTGGCTCCAAGAGGCCTTGAGAAATAGCATCCAAGCTTGGTGAGCTTTGCTTCTGGAGTGGGGGGGGGAGTTGAGAGAGTTCTGAGAGAACTCAGCCCACAGGCTTTCATATCCAGGAGCGGGGAAACAAAATAAGCCTTTTGGGGGCCCATAAAATTGAACCCCCAGAAGCAAAGGTCTCCAAATCTGGATGCTATTACCAGGAGGCCCTCCTGGAGCCACCCTGAAAGTCTGGTGTCTCTATCTTCAAAAATGTGCAGCCTGCCTACACACTCAGAAATTCCCCATTGGCTACAATGGAGCAAAGTCACTGCAAAACAAAGAATCTTGGGCAAATTTCTTGGGGTGACTGGAAGGGGTGTATTTTTAAAGCTAGTGACACCAAATTTTCAGGGTATCATCTGTTAACTATTCTTATGATGCAACCCAAGTTTGGTGAAGTTATGTTCAGGGGGACCAAAGTTATGATCCCTCAAATGGGTAGCCCCCATCTCAGGTTAGCTCCCATTGAAAACAATGGGGATGGGGTACCCCTTTTGGGGGGTCCATAACTTTGCTCCCCCTGAACCAAAAATCACCAAATTTGGGTGGTATCATAAGGACAGTCTCTGAATGGTACCCTGAAATTTTGGTACCTCTATCCTTAAAATGCGCCCCCTGCATGCCGGAACGTGAAAAAACACTTTAAAAATTAAAAAACACACAAACGACCCTGAAATGTTGGCGCCCCCCCCACGTGACCAAATGGGGGGTGCCCGGGGACATAGGGTACCCCCTGTCCCTAGGCGGGAATGCCACTGTCTAGGAGTCAGTGAATATTGTTTTTGTCCTACAAAGAATATCTCCTCTCCAATCCAGAATGAAAGTTGCCTTGCCATTATTTTTCCTTTTCCTTTTTAAAGAAATCAATGTGGTTTGCAAGGATTGGTTTTTGTTATAATCTGATCTTTTCTTATTGGCAGCAACTTATGAGAACTTCATTTCTCAGGCAGGCATCATATTTTTACTTTTAATCAGCAGATGCTTTTACAGGTGTTCCCTAAGTTTTCTCTTGTGGGTGGTTGGCATAAAAGAGAGCTTCTTGCAGCACCTTCACCAATAAATCTGTTTTATCAAATGGAAGCTTCAAACTAAGCAACATGCTTTGTGTTTGAAAATACATATTTCTTGCAATACAAATACTATGTAAATAAATGGTATTGCCACTCAAGCAGTACAAAAAACTGCACAATCTGAAATGTCATACTCAGCTGTCAGCGTAAACCACATTAAGAAAATAAAAAATAATTGCTTTATGAAACCATTCTCCATATTATGAAACAATCTATGGCAAGTACTATAGTACAGAGCAGCTTAGTTTAAAAATGCCATTACACATCTGAGCTCCTAAGGGAATTTTTTTTAAAAACCCAGACAATATAACTTAATTGGCCATTAATACTCTCATTACTATCATCTGTATAAAAATGTAAAAGCACAATAAATTAAGACAAAATTTAAAGGAACTACCTGCTTGCCTAGCTCTTTTAAACAATAGCCAGGAAACTGATAAAAGAGATATCACAGGCAACATAAATGACATGTTTTTCTTTTTGAAAAGTAGCTGAGAATTGAACACATTCAATGAAAGGTTTACCTTTCATTCTAAAAGAATCATTTTGTAATAATGTCATTTCCATCAGACCAATACATGAAAACTGGGAATCGTATTTCTCTATCCATACTCCTTTCTCCATATTCCAGAACTGAAATTCAAGCATATGCTGTTTGTCACTTTGGCTACTGGTATTATATTTGGCCGTTTCCGCACGGAGGCGGAAGCGGCTAGGTCGGCGCATTTCGCGCCGACCCGACGACACTGGGACCGTCCGCATGGACGGTCCTGGAAAGAGCCGGGACGCCGGCGCCGCAAAGTGCTGGCGCCCGGCCGACCTGGCGTGTCCCCGGGCCTCTGGCACGTCGCCGAGGCCTGGGGACACGCCCCCTGGCCCTGCGCGTCTGCTCCAGTGGCGCAGGGCAGAGGGGCGTGTCCCCAGGCCTCGGCGACGTGCCGGAGGCCCGGGGACAAGGTAAGTGCCGAGAGGGAGTGGGGGGGAGGCGTCTTGAAGCCACTGCCGTTCGCTTGGCAGCGGCTTCAAGGCGGTGTTTCCCCAACAAGTACGCTTCTAAGCGCACTGGGGAAACGCCGGCTTTGCGGCGCGAGGGCGGCGCGGCTGCGATGCAGCTGCATCCCCTGTGCGAATGGCGGCCTGGGAACGGCGTTTTTGCCATCCCCATGCCGCCATATTCCGCCCGTGCGGGAACGGCCTTTGTTTCAAGCGTTTATCCTGAACCTACGCTTGTTTGCTCAAAAGTGTCTCACTGGATTCAGTGGTGCTTATTCACAAATGAATGCACATAGGATTGCAGCTTATTTGTCTAATGGACTAAGTGAACATCAATGTGCCACTATAGTAAAAATATCACCATAGCCAGATCCCCTTTTCTTTGCTGGAAGTCATTTCTGATATACTCTAGGAGTCAGCTATTCTGCCCTTCTATCAGTTCATTCTCTAACATTGGGTGATTTCTCACTGATGAGTTGTAGTGATTTTCTGACCTACTAACAGGCTCAAATGCCCAAGCAGCTATCAGTCAATGTGTTTAAGTGCACAGCTACCATTAACTTTAAATGGGATATTACTCTCAGAATTACTTCCACAAATTAAATAACTTGAAGGCTTAGAGAAATAACCTACACAGATCACTTAAAACCCTTAGAATGGCACAGATGTAGGTACCTTTTAGTCTTCCTCAGACACATTTCAAAGGCAGCAAATCGTATTTGATGAAAATTGGCTCTGTGGAAAAAAAGGTATTAACTTTTGAGTGTTTTAAGTCATAAAAACCTTTACATGATTAACTAGGATTCACTTAAGAAGATTTACATTGGCTATATGTTTTTTAAGGAATGGAAAATGTTCTAAATTGATTGTTTTAACATTCATATTAATAGTACTAAAGTGGCTTCAGGTGTGGTACTGGTTAAAGGTTTGAGGACTGGAGTAGTTATCAACCACAACAATTTGAATCCAACTGCATGAGATAAAATATGGGATAAAAGACAGCAGCTTAGTCAAAAATATAATCCTAAGGCTGGAAAGTCAGCATGGTATAGTGGTTAAAAGCAGCAGACTGTGAAATGGAGAACCACATTCAGTTCTCCACTTCTCCAGATGAAGCCTACTGGGTGATCTTGGGCCAGCCACCATTCTCTCAGAACTCTCTCAGTGCACACAGAGGCAGGCAATGTCAAACTACCTCCTAATGTCTCTTGCCTTGAAAACCCTATGGGGTCACCGTCAGTTGTGACTTCATGGCACTTTCTACCAATGTCTAAGGCTGAACTGGAATTGCTTCTTTTATAGTTCTTTTTGTGAGAAACATTTACCTTTTTTAACTTCTTTTGTCCTGCTTTGCCACCTATTAACAATGTGCCCTTTTGATACCAATCAATCAAGCCTTTACTGGCATAATAAACAGTAAAGAAAATACAGCAAGAGAAACTTTTGATACAATTTTTTCCCCTTTCCTTGGCCTCAATGCTGTTTATTCATCTCAGTGTAGTAGTTAATCTTTGACCTAGAATTTGGGCGACCCAGGTTAAAATACCCACAGTGTCATGAAGTTCAATGGATGACTTGGGCCAGTCAAAAACACTCAGGTCCACTCCAAACAGGCCAAAAACACCGGTGTGGGGTTGGTAAAAACACTGGCTGGGGGGAGAACTTTGCACAGCCGCTGCCTCTGAAATTAGGCAGCACCATGCTTTCTCCCCCCAAACAGTGGGGGAAATAATGTTTCCAAAACTCACTAAACTAGTGAGTTTTTTGGGAAACATTGTTTTGTACCTGGTGCCGAGCGAATGGCTCAGGATAAGGGGCGCCACTTTTAGGTGCCTCCATTTTGTATGTAAACTTCCCTTCCCCTGCGGAGCTCTGCATGGACGAGGGGGCCTGGCCTCCGACCATTGCCATGGCCACGGGGGCATGTCCCTTCATCCCAGCAGAGCTCCGTTTCCTTTGTTGTTTCTTTTGTTATTGCACTCTTGCTTTTCTCTAACTATTCTAGTTTCACTTTTACAAGACTGCCAGTGTTTTCCCAATAGGAGCATAAGCTGTGTCCTTTGTGGGGATAAGGGGAAGAGAGACTTTGGGATTTTGTTGATTGCAAGCTGTAAGCAGTAAAGTTTTATACATGTGCAAAGGTTCGGGTTGGGGGAGGGCTTTGTACCACCAAATACTCTTGTCTTGTGAATCTACCTCTACCTTGTGCCACTGTCCTTTACACTAATTGGCTGCAGTGTCAAATTCCTTCAGTGCATGCTATTGTTCACTCTTGTCTTGTGAATCTACCTCTACCTTGTGCCACTGTCCTTTACACTAATTGGCTGCAGTGTCAAATTCCTCCAGTGCATGCTATTGTCTGTGATCCTGAGTCTCCTATAAATTTAATGTTGAACATAGCTGCCTTTCATTAATGTAAACAGAGGAGGCTCTTTTATTCTGTCTGATATTTGGAAGTATGAATGTCCTAGAGGCTACAATCCTCTTGAGTTTTGAGCAATTTGGATGGAAAACAATAAAAGTACAGACCCAAGAACAAGGTTGGACTCCTCCATTCAAACCAGGGAAAAAATAACAAAATAGAATGATGAAAACAAACAACTATAACAAAAGAAATGGTGAAATGAAGCCATATGTAATAATCCAATAATGAAACATTTCCTTTTGGAATTAATAACAAAAATGAAACAAACAAAACAAATTCTCATGGCCAAGTATAATGTCTACTAGGGTTTTTTATACCTAACTTCTATCTCTGCCTCTGCTTCATGACATTCCTGTGCTCACAGAGAGGTGGGTTAGGAGCAGTGATGTAGGTATAGATTTTTTATGGGGGGGGTTGGGGGCAGGGCCCCACCCCTACCCAACCCTGGGGTGTGGCCATGCCTCCCCAAGCCTCGTCCCCAGTCTCAGTGCTTATAAAAGCAGCTCTCTGAGGCCAGGGACAGCAGACTCCCCTGCCCTGCCCCTCCCCACTGGCTGGGCTCCCAGATGGCAGCCGGCAGTCCCTTCTGCCCTCCCCTCTGGGCAGAGGTGTAGCTAGGGGAAATGGAGCCCGGTGCAAAATCTGAGTTTTGCACCATGGGCAGCTGCTGTGATGCTGGAATTCACCCCCAAACAGCATCACTTTCAATGTTTAAACTGGGGACTTCAGATTCTCCCTTTAAATGCATGCCAAAGGGGGTGGATTTAAAAGGAGAATCTGGGGAAATTTGGGGGGTGCCTGCTGTCAGGGATGCAATTGTTAAGCTAGCAGCACCAAACTTTCAGGGTATCTTTAGATGACTCTCCTGATGATACCACCCAGGCTTGGTGAAGTTTGGTTAGGGGGTCCAAAGTTACGAACCCTCCAAGTGTAGCCCCTATCTTCTATTAGCTCCCATTGGAAACAATGGGGGTTGGGGTACCCCCTTTGGGAGTCCATAAATTTGGACCCCCTGAACCAAACCTAACAAAAATGTAGGTGGTATCATTAGGAGAGTCACCCAACAAATCTGAAATTTTGGTGCTGCTAGCCTAAAAACTGCGCCCCCTGCAGACCAAAAACTGAAAAAACGTTAAAAATACAAAAAAAACACAAATGGGGATGGAGCTTCAGACATGTAATGGGGAGGGTTTGAACCCAGGAACCCCCCTTACCTACGTCCTTGGTTGGGAGGGGCCTCATGGAAAGCTTGGAGTGGGATTTCAATTTCAGAAGAAAATCAAGACACTTCAACTTTTTGCTGGTTTGGGGGAGATTGTTTTCCACAACACCAAAGTCCCCATAACGTGCTAGGCATTAGTAGCAACTTTATCTCACATGTAATCATGACAGAACATTCCTATATAAAAAAGGAAGTTCAATTTTTATAGGTCACCCTATCTGGAAAAAAGAGAGCTTTCTCCAGCTCAGATTGGCTAGTTACCTTGGGTTTAGTGAAGTTTGGAGTCCAGTTTATCTTGTCATCATGATTTCTGCTTCTTGAACAGCACTGTGAATTTTATTAGCCAACCTATGTCTTTCTTATTGAGCACAGGATACTCTGAATGATAAACTATCTTTCTTTTTTTAATTTCTGTCCTATTTTTTGTGCCACAAGACTCCTTGTTTGGCTTTTCTGACAGACCAACAGTAATTCCCTTCTGAAAATATTAATTAACTTTTGTTTATTTAGAGGCTGTGAGGATGATTGGGATATGATTCAAACACCCATGCATATAACAAAAGTTAATTTAACAATATTCCAGTTATATTTTGTGAAAAGGGAAATGTCAGTTTCTTTAAACCTTTTTTCTTCTGTTTGTCTAAACAATGACTCACTGGAGCTGCTGCCAAAAGTGTACCCACACTGGCTTGTGATGAAACTGGAGTCTCATCCAGTCCTTATTCCTTTGAACATCATATAGCAGTAGAAAGTTCACTGCTTCCCATTTAATCAACAGCCCACTCTGCACATTTGCAGCAACTGAAATAAAAAATGTCATGTGATAAGTGTCGCTGTGTAGATTTTAATATCCTCAAATCAGGGCCACGGCTTTGTGCTTTTAACCATGGGACTGTTCTAATGACAGCTCTTATTGTCAGATAGAAACTCTGTGGGACTCTAAACAGGCTCAATACATCTTTCATTGTGATTGCTTGGTCACTTTCAAGTTCATGTGTCTGTATCCTTCCTCTCTCTTTTGCTTAAAAGGTGAAAATGTCTTTTTTTGAGAATCAACCTTCTCTCCTGCAGGTAAAGTAATTGGTTTCTTTTTCTGTCAACCTTTTAACCAGAGGGGGGAAAAAGTATAGGGCACCATGAAATGATCGAGGCAATGGAACCTGAATGTTTCACACTGAGAATTAGCATTGTTAGGTGAAACTATGAAGATAACATCACTAGCCTTGAGAATTTTTTATTGTGAAATGGTTTCCTTATCAGTGAGGTTAATGAAGATGTCAGCAAATGGGATGAGGTTTTGCCAAATGGAATTACTTTCACCTCCAATCCAACTTGGAAAAGGTGTTAATCAGTGCATTCATCTTATCAGCAGCTGAGGAGCTGGCTTTGGAATTGTCCATTTTGGTTTTTCATTAGGGAGAAAACTCCCTTAAAACAATTATTCTCAACATCCATATGACCAATATTACTGAGCTTGCTCTGTTTGCTTCTAGTGCATTCCCCCCACCCCTAAAATGAAGACATGCATGGATCGTCTAGCAGCTTGCAGAAAATCATGGAAAAATGTCAATGGGGCTTTGAGGTTTTGCTTTTTGCCCATAGGGAAAAAAAGTACAGTTGATTATTCATATGTAGAAAGGGAATGGTGCAAAAGATATTTGAACATTCATCTATATCTAAAGATGTTCAATTTCTGATTACTCTCTAAGTGCTTGCCAAGAGGTTGGTTTTTTAATTATGCAAATTCAGAACTGAAATACTCACCTAGGACTGTGTAATGTTCTACAACAGCAATCACTAACCTAGTTGAGCCTGTAATTTTAAGACCAGGTAGTGGGCTCCACCATAAAATGGCTGCCACAAAAGGTGGGACTAATCACAACATGGCCTATGTGAATAGGGGCCAATCACAAAAGGTAGGAAAGTGTTCTCCTCTCATTGTTGTATAGAAGGACACAGATAGTTTTGACTTAGGATACCACTGTGTTGTAGAAAGACTGACATGTACCTGCAGAGACCATTTGAACAACCAAATTGAACAAAGATCAAAGTATTCTGTAGAACAAGCCTGCAAGTAGTGGGATGCATTGGCAATAAGTGTGGAAGATCTCCAGATGATTACCAACTGTAGCCAGATGTAGATTGGATGTTTTTAACTTATTGAGATTTTAAATGTGGACAAACATTGATTTGGAATATCTGATGTTTATAATGTTATTGCCTATACTGTAAAAGGAAAACAGTTATAAAATTTGCAAGGAAAATTCCTGGTGGGGAGTTGCTGGAGGCAGAAGTAAGCCAAGCCCAACTACAGTAGCACTGGCAGTGCTACTGCAGTGCTGCAGGAACTGCTTAGTTGAGAACTTGCTGAAGATAGCTGGAGAAGAGGAGACAGGTCAGTCTTCACTCATTAGTGCTAACAGCTGAGTACAAACTGAGCTGTTTTAATGGCCCCTTTTGTTCCTGGCTAGAACCACTGAGCATCATTGAATAGAAACATAATCCAGTTCCCCTTTTCCTTAGCATACCTGCTGAGAAAGTAGCAGTATCTATGGCTGTTAGGAGTCTCTTTCCCTTCTTCCTTACCTCACACCTCTTCATTATTAGTGGAGTACATTAAACTGAGAAGATGTTTGAAAAGACAATGGTCATTTACATACTTGTGGCCTTCTTCGCATTGAGTGTACATTCCCTTTGGGTTTTGATTCTCAATTATGCACATGTTTGCCTCTCTTTGGAACTCACTGCACTCTCAGATCAGAGAATCTCTGCGATTTCTGAAAGCTCTCAAAATATGACTTTTCTTATCCCTTCACAGGGAAAGCAAAGAGAGTCAGCAGGTGTTTCACTTTCACTGGGTTTTCTTGTTTCTCCCCATCTTCCACCACTCCCACAACAGCACTTTCTCCTCCTCTTCCAGTCACCACTTCAGAAGGATTGACAGGGCTGTTGTTTTTATTTTAAAAAATCATGTTGAGTGTCTATTGCTTGAGCAATAGATCCTTGAACTTGATCTAAAACTTACACGGTCTAGTGAATTAATGCTAGACCAAAGATGACACTCCCCACAAAATGAGGCAACAGTCAACACACACACCCCCCGATGAAGGTTGCATAGAACAGACAAGGAAGCAGGGGTAGGCTAAATTGCAGATCGGCTTTGTTAGGGACACCTTATAGAAGAAGAATCCCTGTGTAAAAAAAAACTATGGGAAACACTGTGAAGCAAACAGTCACAGGGTAAGTACTGCATGCACAAATGGCCACTGTAAAATAGGGTGTTTATTTACAACTATAAAGGGAAAATCAAGAGAGTCAAAAATGTCCAGGATGCTTGGAGGTTATTTAAAAACACAGTAATAAAAGCTCAGCTGGAATGTGTTCCACAGGTTAGAAAAGGCAGCACCCAGTCCAAAAGAAAGCCACCATGGTTAACAAGAGAGGTTGAGGAAATTATCAGAAAAAAGAAAATGTCTTTTAGAAAATGGAAGTCCAGTTTGGCTGATGAAGAATATAGAGAGGGAACACAAATGGTGGCAAAAGAGAAGCAAGTTAGCTGTAAGGGAGGCAAAAAAAAGGATTATGAGGAATGCATGGCTGCGAACATCAAAGACTCACAGCAACAAACAGTTCTTCAAAGTACACACATCAAAAAGCAGGAAAGCCAGCAAGGGAAGCGGTAGGCCCAAGTTAGATGACAAAGGAACAAAAGGGTGCTGCTAAAAAGATGGCAGGGAGATTGGGCAGAGGAAGCTGAATGAATTCTTTGCATCTGTCTTCTTCGACCCAAGGAAGGAGGTGAGGAACATTCCTGCACCTAGAACCAAGCTTCTTAGGAGGCGAAGATTCGAGGAACCTAGCTTGAAGATAGTGGTGAAGACAAGGAAGAAGTTCATTGGCAGCCATTGATGAAACTAAATGTTACCAAATCCCCTGTGCCCAGATTGTGTTCATACTCCAAGAGTTCTTAAAGAGCTTCAAGCATGAAATTGCTGATACTTCTCACTTTAATATGCAACTTATCCCCTAGAAATCAGGCTCCATCCCTGAAGACTGGAAGATGGCCAATGTCACACCAATCTTTAAGAAAGGATATAGGGGGGACCCGAAATTACAGTGCCAGTCAGTTTCGACATCTGTTCCTGAGTAAATTAGTAGAATCTATCATTAAAAAAGAAGATAAAGAATTATAAAACATGTAGAAAAAGCAAAGACCTGCTGAGAAAGAGTCAGCATGGTTTCTTTTGCAGTAGGCAGCCAAATCCTGTCTTACAAAACTTACTAGAAGTTCTTTGAGGGGTGTAAACAGACATGTGGATGAGGGGGGAACCAATGGACATTGTCTACTTATGGATTTCCAAGGAAGGCTTTTGACAAAGTTCCTCACCAGAGACTGTTGAGAAAACTCAGCAATGGGGAAGGAATAAGAGGGGAAGTCCTCCTGTGGATTAAAAAGCTACTGAAAAGTTTGAGAAACAGGAAACAAAGAGTGGAGTGTAAATGGGAAGTTCTCACAATGGAGAGATGTCGTGGAGTGGTAGTCCCCCAAGGATCCGCTTTGGGACCAGTGCTCTTTAACCTATTCATAAATGACCTGGAAGTAGGGGGGTGGAGTAGCGTGGTGGCCAAGTTTGCAGATGATACCAAATTATGTAGGGTGGGTGAGAACCACAAAAGCTGATTGTGAAGAGCTCCAAAGCCCGGACCTTTTGATAGAATTAGGTGGAGTGGGCCCAGAAGTATGGCAAAGAGTGCGAAGGTTCAATGTAGCAAAATGTAAAGAGTGATGCACATAGGGGCAAAAAATCCAAACTTCACATAACATGCTACAGGGGGGTCCGAGAATTGCTATCAGTCTACCAGACCAGGAAAGGGATTTAGGCGTCTTAGTTGATAGTTCCATGGGAATGTCAACTCAATGCATGGCAGCTGTGAAAAAGGCAAACTCTATGCTGGGGATCATTAGAAAAGGAATTGAGAATAAAACTGCAAAGATTGTCATGCCCTTATATAAAGCAGTAGTGCGACCACACTTGGAGTACTGTGTCCAGTTCTAATCGCCGCATCTCAAAAAGGATATTGAGGAGATAGAAAAAGTGCAGAGAAGGGCAACAAGGATGATTGAGGGACTGGAGCACCTTCCCTATGAGGAGAGGCTGCAGCGTTTGGGACTCTTTAGTTTGGAGAGGAGGCGGCTGAGGGGGGATATGATTGAAGTCTACAAAATTATGCATGGGATAGAAAATGTTGACAGAGAGAAATTTTTCTCTCTTTCTCACAATACTAGAACCAGGGGGGCATTCATTGAAAATGCTGGGGGGAAGAATTAGGACTAATAAAAGGAAACACTTCTTCACGCAACGTGTGATTGGTGTTTGGAATATGCTGCCACAGGAGGTGGTGATGGCCACTAACCTGGATAGCTTTAAGGGGCTTGGACAGATTTATGGAGGAGAAGTCGATTTATGGCTACCAATCTTGATCCTCCTTGATCTGAGATTGCAAATGCCTTAACAGACCAGGTGATCGGGAGCAACAGCCGCAGAAGGCCATTGTGTTCCCATCCTACATGTGAGCTCCCAAAGGCACCTGGTGGGCCACTGCGAGTAGCAGAGAGCT
This sequence comes from Sphaerodactylus townsendi, assembly GCF_021028975.2. Classification (NCBI taxonomy): domain Eukaryota; kingdom Metazoa; phylum Chordata; class Lepidosauria; order Squamata; family Sphaerodactylidae; genus Sphaerodactylus; species Sphaerodactylus townsendi. The sequence goes on along the minus strand of NC_059431.1, from coordinate 89,898,869 downwards.
GGACTAGATGGACTTTGGTCTGATCCAGCTGGCTTGTTCTTATGTTCTTATGTTCTAACTGAACTATACATACCTTTCACAGTTCTTACACTGAAAATAGCAGACAATGGTTGTAGTTTTGTGGACAACAGTAAGAAGTAGTGTAGGAGTGTGCAATTCTCAAGTATGCACACAAACACCCAGAATTCAAAACAGCGTAACACAAAATGTAGTAGGTGAACAAGGCCCCAAGCCCAACTGTTACTTTTGTTGTTCCTGATATTCTTTTTTAAAGACTGTATTCTATATTGTTTCATTAATGGGGTAATATAATATATCTACTATGTTGGAAGTTGTCAAAGTTGGAAGTTGTCATGGAAAATTGTTACTGGTAGATATTTATTTAATTTATTTTATGCCACCTTTTCACCTGATTAGGGTCCACCAGGCAGCAAATTTTAAAAAAAACTAAAAATGCAGTTAGAACGATAAAATGATTTAATTAAAAACACATAAACAAGCAACCCCAGAAGGAGGGTCAGTCACCATTTATTACTTTAGCCACCCCACCCTCACTAGTTTGACCGTCAACAAAAATGAATTTGGTGTTCTTTTCAGAGACCATAAGACATGACAGTTAATCACAATTCAGACACAGATTGGTTATTTCAGCTTTCGTTATGTGTCACATTGTGAGTTAAGGCAAGTGTTGCATGTCGTGCAAAGCAGAAAGTGGCTTCAAAGTTTCATTTTTCAAAGCCATTGCAGTTGGCAGACCCTGTGCTCACTTGGATAACTTTGGAGTTGCCATGTTATTATATTTATTTTATCTAGTATACTTACAAAGGAAGAAAAGGCACATATTTCCACAAACATTCATGCTTTGTGCCTGCAGCATATCCATCTAGACAGAATCCATACATTTTCCTTCCTAAATCTTTTCAAAGCTCACTAACAAGTTGTGTTCAGCAGGGGGTTTCCTCTACAACAGCTGCTTTGTTTGCCTGTCCCACAACTAGTTTTTTTCTTTATCTTGAGCCACCTTTGCTCTGTCCTCCCAATGCCACCTTTCTACCAGAACCCCTAGATGTTGAGTGAGAATCAAGTTATTATCACAGTGTTCTTATTCTACCAAAAGGGGCAGTAACTCTCTCCATCTTGTGGAAGAAATGGGTCAAGTAGCTGGAGAACAGGAATAACTTAAAGTATCTCTTTGTATTCCCCCACCTCAAATTTCTGTGACACAGAATTTCAATCTGTAATTTTGTTTTCCTTTTCTCTGTTTTATCCCTCTGATGTTCCTCCTGCTACATGCACATTCGCACACATTTTTAGAATGGTGTAACACTGATCCGTTTCAGGCATTATTTTTCTGGCACTCCTATCTTGAATACCAGGAGAGTGTGAGTGTTTGCCACAATACATCCTACTTGAACATGGATTTTCAAGAGCACTTGTTTGCACACAATAAAACGACACGATTATGCATGATGCCCTTTTCACATTAAATGGCAATAGCATGATTGGCAAATTACACGACATGTAATGTGCTGTTCCAGTAATTGAGACAAGAACACCAGCAAACTAATGCCTGAAAAGTACTATCATGTCCATTGTACAAGATATACATTTCTTTTTGTGGTGTGGTTAATTGTAATTATTATTATTAATAATAATTAGACATCTAGCCTGCCCTTTCCCAACAAGTTGAGAACCACAGTAATCTATTTGGTCCTGTGTTCTGTCTCTGTGTATATTAATTTAGATTATATTTGAGATCATTCTGTAGTATGTTATCACATTTGAAATGTTATGATACTTTGAGTTCTGTGGGATGGCATGCAGGCTTAAGAACATGTATATTAATAGCTATTTTTAGAACCATTTTCCATCTTCTTTTCCATGACAGCCTTATTTTTCGTATTCACCATTGATGGAAGCTATGTTGCATATGATTTTTGATGACAGATGATATCATAGAAACTACAGCAACTTGGATTCAATGGAACAGTGGGAAATGTAGGCAGAAATCAGCATGTTACTTACACATGTAATGGATGTACAATTTTTTTTCCATTTTGTGGGCATGAGTTTTAAATGAAATTGAATGTGTTGAAATTGAAGTTAGTGCTGCTAGGATAGTGTGTACCATCATGGCAGAGTGGTTAAGAATGGTGGACTCTAAGCCCCCTTCCGCACATGCAGAATAATACGCTTTCAATCCACTTTTACAATTGTTTGAAAGTGGATTTTGCTATTCTGCACAGCATAATCCAGCTGCAAAGTGTAGTGAAAGTGGATTGAAAGTGCATTATTCTGCATGTGCAGAAGAGGTCTAAACTGGAAAATCAGATTTGATTCCATACTCCTCCACATGAGTGGTGGATTCTAATATAGTGAACCAGGTTTGTTTCCCTAGTTCTGCACATGAAACCTATTCAGTGACCTTGGGCTAGTCACAATTATCTCAGTCCCACTGACCTCACAAGGTATTTGTTGTGGGGAGGGGAAATAAAAGGGAGTGTAAGCTGCTCTGAGATTCCCTAAAGAAAAGCAGGGTATAAAAACTAACTTTTCTTATTATGAAAAATGTAACAGTGACAATGAAACATACTATGACTGGTGATATGTTAACTGCTGCAAAAAATATTATAGTTAAAAAAATAATGTGTTGCTAAACAGCTTTCAATCAGGGAATTCGTTAAAAAGGTCTGGCAAATTGTATCATCAGCTAAATTAATCATCCAGAAATGGGCAAGGTGGCCAAAGCAGCCTGGAAAGACCTACTTCTTTCTTCCCCACCCAATCCATATGGATGGAGGCCTGGCACAGTCACACCGAGGGTCTGGCTTGGCTACAGCATTGCATAGAAGCAGCGGACACCTCATCAGCACAGCCTGGGCAAGTCACATGACATTGCTTCAGTCAGCCACAACTATAAGAGTAGCCTAGTGCAGGTGAGGTGGCCACCTGAGAAATCACTTTGTGCACATACTTCCTCTATGCATAAGTACAGTGCTGATAAGCCAGGGGTAAGCCCAGTGTTCTCATTTCCACTTACCCTTACCCGGTGCACAGAGGGGTAATGTACTCAGGACTAGCTGCATCACACGATCAGGCTGAAGACCTTGAATAAGTGAAATTATTGATGACAAATCTATGAATGGAAAGAGTCTGCTTGTCTTCACTGAAGGATGCTTTTGCATATGGTCACATAGTTAACTTTATTTCCACCTAATTTCCTGCTTTCATAGTTCCTTTTGCAGTTTGTTTTATGGTGGTCTAATGTACATTGATCAGTGATGTGTTGATGTTGCCTCTTAGCACTGGTATTCAGAGGTTTGTGGCCTAAGAATATGGATGTTCAGTTGAATCACCATTACTAGCAGTCACTGATGAATCTCTCCTCAATGAATGTTGTGGTGAAACGGGCTTGCTTTTGGCTGGCAGGCCCTATTTCGCACTCTGCACACCCCCAGGAGTTACCGACTTTTCCTGGGGAGGGCTAACTTTCTCCCTGGGTATGCTGCCACCACCTGATCATTTGAGGACTGCTTGCTGGGGAAGATCAGGATTTCCCAGCTTCCTTTCCAACTGTGTGAGGCCCCTGCCTCAGTTTCCCCTTGGTCCTTCTCTCCTGTGTTCCACAGGGTAGACTGGAGATCCTGGAGGAAAAGCTGCTCAGCCTTCCTCTACCTCCTTTTAAATAGCATGTCCAAGACAGAGTAGCATACGTGGTACAGAGAACTGTCCTCCACATCTAAGGTTTAAAAAGTATTTATTTAAAAGAAAGTGATTACCATATGTTTTAGCACAGGACCAGATTTAGCAAGGATTTCCAAAGAAAAGGGTGATATAAACGCCAATCCCCTGGCCCTATTGCTGATACATACCCTACCTAAGAAATGGTGGAAAGCAGGGTAGGTCCTTAAAGCTTAAAATGTTGCAATTTGCAAAGAACTCACATTACCTGGCACATGGTCCAGAAAATGGCTGCCGCCTTCCCAGTTCAGGCAAGAGCTCCGCTCTCCTCCAGAGAGACCTGAGCAAAGAGACCTCGCCTCCCTCTTCCCCTCAATTTCTCAAATCCCAGACCCCACCCTCCTTTGACCAGGTCAGGCTGGGCCAAGATATCATTTTCCCCTAGGTCAGGTAGCATTTCCTGATGTTTCTCTGGGATTTCTAAGTCCTCCAAATCTCTGGTACTTGGTTGGAGAAGGGGAGGCAAAAGAAAAAAAAAGGAAGGGGGAACAATTTCTCCACAAATGTTTTAAAGTAATTATCACCTTATTCCCCCAAATCCCAATCTATCCAAAATCTTTACCCTCACCTCTATTTATATCCTAGGACTGTGTGAATTCTCTGTGTGCTTTGATTGTGTGCTTCTACTTTCATTATTTTACTTATTCTAAAAGTAAACTTCTACTCTTGATTTCTGCAAACTTCTTGTGGAATTCCACCTCTGGAAACTCTGGTGCAGAAGATCTTATATTAGTTGCCCTCTCTTGTAAAGCAAGGTCTGCCCTTACTAATTCACTACTCCAAAAGGGGCAGAATCCAGCATTTTCGGTAACAAACTGGTTAATTCGTGAGTGAAACAGGATGCTGGACTAGACAGATATCTGATCTGATCCAGTAGGACACCTCGTATATTTTTTAAAAGTCCTGAATGACCTAGAGCCAGGATCTTGAAGAACCACCCTCTTCCATATTGTCCAGTTACAGTCTGCTGCACAAACTCTGCTCTACATGCCTCACCTTCAGAAGTAAGCTAGGTGGCATCCAGAGATGGACTTTTTCAGAAGTGGCAGCTCACCTATGGAATGCCCTTGCCTTAAGGCTTGACTTGCACCTATATTGTATTATTTCAGGCACCAGACCAAATGTTTCTGTTCCCCCAGGCTTTTAATTATGCTGTTCAATTTCTAACACTATTTTAGTGAGAAAACTTATTTTATGCTGCCAGAGGGTTTTTTTTTACATGGTTTTTTTTCTGCTGAATTTCAATTCATAACTTTTAATGTTCATTTTCTTGTAAGCCGCTTTGGGTAGGTTCCTGGAGAGATCGCATAAACAATCAATCAATCAATCAATCAATCAATCAATCAATCAATCAATCAATCAATCAATCAATCAATCAATCAATCAATCAATCAATCAATCAATCAATCAATCAATCAATCAATCAATCAATCAATCAATCAATCAATCAATCAATCAATAAGGTGCATTTAAATTTTGATCTCATTTGGTGATTTACTCCTTTGTCAGTTATTGTTCTTAATCCATTCACTGTTATTGTTCAACCCTCTGAGACTGGATACACATATGGTTCAATTTGCACTACTGTAGACACACACATTGTAATGATTATACTAGCTCAGTATCCCATGAGGTATGGATCACACCTAAGTCATTTTAAATATCACATGTCTCAAACAAACTAATTTATTCCCATGGTGACATATACGTGTGTGTCTGTCACAACTGAACGTTTACATAGAAGTGATTTCTGTGGAGGAAATTTTGTTTTGTGTAAAATGATGATTACTTGACCTGATGTAAAGTGAGCCATAGCTGTCAGAAACAATTTTGTCAAACTGTTGTAACACTGTGATAGTTTGTGGATCCTGCATGCATCAAGTGTATAAGATCAGGTTCAGCTCTGTGGACAGTTAATTCATAAAAATCTTTAAATCCAAATGAGCAGGGTTGTAGCCTTACAGTTTTGCTTTATTCTTTAGTGGCACAGGAATGAAATATAGAAGCATTATTAAAAACATAAACCTTTAATATCACTTTTTATCAATCCCAATTGATGATTTGAATAGAAATGACCATGTCTGACCTTCATGACTTTATGCCTTAGAAAATATTGCAAGCCCGGCAGATGGTATTTCAAATGCAGTTTCCCCAAAGGGTAAAGCTTACCATCTGACATTAAATACTTCATAATTCTCCAAGTTTGTATGAATAAATGAGCAACTGGATTTCTACCAGTAGTTTCATCCATTTCTTTTCCCATTTTTGATGCTTCTTTTGTTAGATAGTTCATCTGAACTGATGGATTTGAGGTGGGCCTGAGGCTACTGACACAACTTATCCAAGAAATCAAAACTGCACTCTGTGCATACTCAGAGACAGCTTTATTTACTTTTTAATTTGATTTATAACACCTTTCCTTATTGGATGGGTTCAGAGTGGCTTACAACAGTCAACAGCTACAATGCTAAAATCAGCCAGCATCAACAGTTACAATTCATAAGTGCCATAAGTTAAAAATATAATCAACCAAACATCACATGAATCCATGATTGGGCCCCCTGGTCCAATTAAGCTGTGGCCATACTGGACAAGATATTAATTAAGATCAGTTCGGGGGGGGGGGGTTGCTGTGGTGACAGATTCATTCCATTTAATCAGTAGATTGATCTATTAAAACTTTACTTGATTAATTGGCAGTGTCCAGTTTAAATTAGTTCTATTGCTAACTAAGAATACCTTTATTTTTCAAGGCTATTGTATTTCTAATATGTTATTAGCAGGGACTATTAGATTCTTACCAATAAAGTGCTAGAAACTGACTAGCTGTCAATGCTGTTCCCTTCCTGAAGTTTCCTATGGTAATCTTAAAGATTCATGCACAATTTTAAATGAGTGCTATTTTGAGTAGCTTTGTGTTTGCATAATGATGGCACTCAGCACGATGTTTGGTTGGGTAGTCATTGCTTTCAAACTACCAATGCTAGGGTTGTCTCAGCATGCAGATCTCCCGGAATTACAACTCATATCGAGAAACCAGTTCCACTAGAGAAAATGTCTGCTTTGAAGGGTGGACTCTATGGCATTATGTGCCACTGAAGTCCCTCTACTTCCTAAACCCTGCCCTCCCAAGGCTCTACTTCCAAATTTCCAAGAATTTCCCAAGCTGAAGTTGGCAATTGTTGCATTGGTTTCTAGTATGGTTTGAACGCACTGCTTGTATGTTGTTTTAATATATATTAAAATGATTACATTCTACTTCTGTGGTGCTCAGGAGAAAGGTGGGCATTTAAACATTTCAAATAAGTAAACAATGGCTTCTTCAAAAGAGGCCAAGGTTCTGTCATGTGCAGCTGAGGATGATGGTCCCTCTGGGCAGTGATATATGGACTTCTTCAAATTTAGTTTTGGGAGGTGGCAGAAGGAATTTGAGTTCAGCATTGGTACTGGCTGTGTTCTGAGGCAAGAAACTTAGGTATGATAGGGCCCATCAAACCTTTGACTGGGGAAGCAGGGGAGAGGGAGAGAGATAATTGCATTGCACAGTGGTGCAATATTATCTCTAGTCAAAAATCTGGAAGTTACATCTCTGCATCATACAATGGTCTGTGAATTATCCAGATTGTGTTGAACCTGATTATGTCTCACTACCAGATCTAGCACTTTTTATGGTGACAAAGATGGGGTTGAATCTCTGAGAGCTTAATAACAGCGTGATTCTGTTTTCAAGTGTTACTGGTAGCAGTCTGAACAAGGCCACAGTTCAGGAACCAGAACAGATCTTGTGCTCTAAATGGCTGCTCTGGGACTTAGTAAAGAGTTTGACATTAGCAAACCTGCTCCTTGGGATTCGTAAGCAGAGTCTTTTCTTTCATCTTGAAATAAACAAGATGGATGACCTTGAATAGAAGCAAGCTGGTTTTTTTTTCTGACTGTCTGTGGGGTTTAGACATTTACCATGATAAGATCAGTCACTGCCCCTGCTTCTCTCACAAGTGCATGAACTTGTGGGCTTATTAAAGACTAATTTCTCAGCATTGCCATTGGTAATTGTGCAGAGATTTAAATTTCAGAAAGGAAACCAACACCTGGCTGAGAACATTGCTGCTTATATTGCAGATATGTGCCATCTCTCTTTGCACTGCAGTTTTAGAGATTTCTTAGATGACATGTATAGTAGTACAGGATTTATATTGTGTGAGGTTTATGATGAAGTGCTCCAATGACACCTCCTGTCTGAGCCAAAACTGACTTTTGCAGTGGCTCAAGAAAAGGAACCGGCAAATGAGAATGCTTTATTTCATGTCACAAAAATTAATATAAAGGCTATCTATAACAAGTAGATAGAGAAGTATTGGCAACTGTTAATAGAGCCTAAATAGCGACGGGCTATATCACTAGCTCGTTGTAATGTTTTACCTTCTGCTCTTCGACAAGGAAGAAGATTGGGGCTCCCGTACCACAAGAGGAAATGTATTTGTGATCTTGCTTGTGAAGAGACTGTTTGGCTTGTCTTATTACAGTGTCCCTTGTATGTGTCTATCAGAGCCAAGTACCTAGTCCCCTTGTTGGTAGACCAAGTTGAGGCAAGCGACGCACAAAAAAATGTATTTCTCCTCAATAATGAGAACAATGCGACGTTGGAGGCTGTAGCAAAATTTCTGTGTATTGTTATTTCAATACGATCTTAACCACTCCTTCCTACCAGTACTATTGTTCTGTTGTTCTGTTCTCTTATGCCAATTATGGTTATGAAATGAGAAGTATTGGCAGCAGGCTCAGGAGAACATAGGAAGTGTGCTGCCCCAAGAAATTTAGTTATTTAGACATAGCCAATACATGTGCATTAGCAGTAGCCAAGTTAGGGAAAGCTGTCCCTTTATGATATAGAATTATGAGAAATGTAGTTTTAGCTATTGTTAGGTTACATGAATAGTATTCTGTCCTGTGGCTAGCACAGTTTAACTTTCTTTCGGGTGCAAAACCCCAGTGCACAAACGTTTTTATGACTTTTTGTATGGGCTCAAGGAAAGAACGGGACAGAGCAATCTCCTCTTCACAAGCAAAGGATGAACTCTGCATAGATTTAATGACTGAGAAAGACAGCAGACCAATGTACGTCTTGTCACGTTTGCATGGATCCATCAGTTTGCTCAATAACCTCTGGCTGAAGTTATGTGTGTAAGTCCCTTACTCTTGTTGACACTAAACAGATATGGGTTGAATGGAAACTCATTCCCCACAGATGTCAATAGGAAGTGTGCCTTCCAACCCAATCCTTGTTCAAATTGTAAAAGGCTGTTTGCGGATTTTATTTATTTTATTTATTTACTATTCGATTTATAGGCCTCCCCATCCCCGAAGGGATTTAAGGATATATAGACTGTAAATTTCAAAAGAAGGGCTACCTTGAGAAAGTATTGAGCAAAATCTGTGTATTCAAAGCCAAGAAGCCCTAACGAAGGCTCACATCAACTGGCATCATTTAATTTTTATTTTTTGAATTCTATTGAACCCAGGCCGTTTCCACACAGCACAATTATACTGGGTTTGAACTGGGATCTTGCATATCACATCTAATATATCCCTGTTTCTTCTTCCATACAGTTTCCATTTTCTTCCCAAGAGCAGAGTTAGGACCGGGAGGAAATGATCTGCACGAGCCAAGGACTTCTGCATATACTTCAGAAGCATGTCTGACATGCCCAGTATTCCGCGTTCTGATAGGCTGTTGTTTTTGAATGGTAGCTGCAAGCACTGCTGAGTGTGTGTGCCCGGTGTAGCTGATCTCTCTTGGTGTTTGCAATAAAATGGGAAACGTGGAGGAGGAGGGGTTTGAAAATGCAACATGTCCAGGAAGAGACTATCAGAATCTGTTGTCAGGAAAGCCCCTTTTGGCTTTGGAAGACTGTAAAGCAGATGCAGCCTCTGCAGAGAATTCTCCCTGGTATCCCATGTCCTGATTGGCTGTTGTTTTTGAGTGGCAGCTTGAATGAATGTCAGGCAAGGAGATCAGGCAGCTGGGCAGGAAAAATAAACTAGCACTGCTCCCAATTGGTTTTTGAATGGTAGCAGGGTCAAGCAGGATCACACTGGAATTTTTTAAAAGAACCTCAGGTAAATACTGAGTCTCAGGTAAATACTGCATGGCAACACCGGGGCAGGTCCGTGTTAGTGGAATACTTGGCTGTACAGGGATATTTTTCTTGCTAACCCTGGGATATTTCGGCCGTGCAGAAATGGCCACAAGGAACTTTATCACATTCCAAAGGTCAACAGCAGCCAACTTCTAAAACTGTTTAGAGCACAGCTTTTCAGTGGGCATGAATATAAGATGGAAATTAACTCCAGCTTGGCTGTATCCAAAATTAATCAAGGTAAGTTTCTTTGCCTCATCCCATACAAGCTGTCCCCACAACTGTCAAATCTTTAAAGCAATATTTTTGATTATAATGACCAGACTGTAGACCTAATGGGGAACTGTTATGTGGATGTACAGCATGACTCCTTGCAAGGCAACTTCCATTGCCTTCTTCCACCAATAGGAAAAGAACATCCCTCAGTGATCCTTCCTTTCCTGCCCAATATTTTACTTGCTGTTTTATGTGTTTGTATGCATTTTAGCTCTGTTTTCAATTGTTTTAATGATGTGTTTTTGTAGGGGGCGGAGTTAAATAGATTTATAATTTGATTTTATTGGACTGGGCACTATGAGTTGTGAGTCAATCTCAGTTCAAAGAACACTTTTTTCATGTCTCCCTGCTTCCTATAACTGCTTTATATCCTTAAAAAACTGCTCAGCATCGTGTAATAGTTAAGAGCAGGTAGACTGTAATCAAACTGGGTTTGATTCCCCACACCTCTGCATGGGCAGTAGAGTCTTATCCAATGAACTACATTTGCTTCCACATTCCTACAATCCTGCTGGGTGACCTTGGGCTAGCCATAGTTCTTCAGAATTCTTTCAGCCCCACCTACCTCTCAAGGTGTCTGTTGTGGGGGAAGGAGGGGAAAGAACTTTGTAAGTCCCTTGGAGTCCCCTTACAGGAGATAAAGGGGAGAGTATAAATCCAAACTCTTCTCTTCTTCTCATGTGATTTCAGGGGCTTTTAGTATTGGCATGAGATACAATACAAAGGTCTGTGACTCAAGGAGAAATGCATAGAAATTAATGCCCCCAGCCTGGCTCAACGGCTAGTTTGGATCAAGCACTCTACTGTGTGTATGCGCATGTGTTCTGCCTGCATGAAGACTAGCCAAAGAAAAATTAAGTGATTCTGTTTGTATCCAGCCAGCAGGACTTTTAATACAACAAAATCAGGCAAGAAATGTAGAAATGACTTGGATAATAGGAAAATGACCAACCAGATCTCAGGATAACGAGCTGATAACTACCACTGGTTTAAATTAATTAAGCACAGCACAGCTCTTAATTCTCTAATTTCTTATTCATATTTTTAATTTCTTACGTAACAGAACTACATTATAGAACACACTGAATGATGAAAGAAAAAGTACTGGACTGGAGCCAGATTCTTTAACAAGAAAGTTGCAGGCTGTAGCTCCCTTTAGACCTTTTAATTGCATGTACCTAAATTTGTTTGATGCACATGGTCACATGTCATGTGAATATGGACAGTGTGCTTATTCTCCATGTGCACAACCTGACCACTGAATTTTTCAAGATTCACAAGACTGTATGTATGTGATAAATGCCACTGTTCACCAGAGACAGAGCTACCAGGGGGCAGGGGGTGCGCTCTGCACTGGACACATGCCTGGGGGTGGAAATTCACCCCTTGCCCTCCCCCACTTACCTTAGTTCAGCCTGAAAGGGCAGGCTGGAAAAACAGCCTGTTTACTTGAGGCTGGAGATGGCCTGGAGAAAGACAGCGGGTTGGGGGGTGAGGCGGAAAATGCAGAGAGTGTACTGGGTGCAGTATGGCCCAGCTATGTCTCTGCTGTTCACACTGTCACCTGGGTTTTCTCGCTCTCTTCCTTTGTCACTTGCTCACTTGTTCAGCAAGTGGCCAAGAGAGTTGAGCTGCTTAGGGATGCATCTTTGAGAAGAATCTCAATCCCTTTATGAGATTCCCTCTTATCTTCCCCAAAACACTTTCCAAGATTTTGGGTTCATGGTTTGATGGGTAAGTACTGGAAGCAGAAGACCTGCCATTTGAGGGATTTCCAACTCCTGCAAACCATGAGTCATTTCCAGCTTGCTTATGGGAAGCTTGCTATTGTGATACCTCATGAATCTATGGGGTGTCACTTCTGGAATGTCCACCACTCAATGATTTTGATAGCCTCAAAATTCCTCTTAGATGCTTTGAGTCATCCAGAAGGGGCATCTATGTAGTTTGTCAGAGCAGCTTCTGGTGACTAAGAATTCCAATGTGGTCTTGCACACCTTTAAAGTAAAGGAGTATATTTCACTAACAAACATTGTGTTCAAAAATATCAGCCCAGATGACCAAGGATACATCAACATAACAAAGTACAGTTACTAAACAATATTCAGCAAGACTGTAGATAACCTAGACTTGGTGAGTGGCTGACTCACTGTTAGCGTTCCCTGCCCCCAGAAGAATGGGTTTGAGCAGACAGGAATGAAACTGACTGAGGATAGTCTGTTACACACAGCGTGTAACAGACTTCCCTCTGTGATACACTTCTGAAGATGCCAACCACAGATGGAGGCGAAACATTACGATCAAGATCCACCAGACCATGGCCACACAGTCCAGAAAACCCACCACAACCAGTTGAATCTGGCTGTGAAAGCCTTTGACAAAACATTGGCTGAGGATACTTTAATCCATTTTGGTGTGTCTCCCTGGCAGACTAAAATCCCTGGGGAGAAGTTTCCATGGTTTTGCACCATGTCCGAGAAGGGCCTCTGTGGTGTTACGACCTGCCTAATCTCAGAAGATGAGAACACCTGAAGCAGGTTCTTTTGTCCAGTCCTACAGTGTTTTGTGTCACTGATGTTAAGGGTTTGCAACTGCAGATTTTATTAGCCCATCCATCTTCCCTTCCTGACCATGGATCCAGAATGTTGCTCTCCTCCTTGATACTTGTTACATTAAAAGAGTATATTTCCATCCTAAGTGTACCATAAGGAGCTTGCAGCTATTTTCAAATACTTGCGCACCTGATCTTTATCCACATCATACGTAACATATCAACTATGTGTACAGGGAGTACTGTGGATACTGCAAACTCCCAATATGAACAGTTGGCAGATTCCAGGTAAGCACAGTTGTAACAACTGAGAAGGGCTTGTTTGATAGAACTATCTTGTGTCTTCTTTGGTCCTCTTTACCCACCCTCTGCTTTTGCCACTGGTAAGAAAAGATTTATTCAAAAGATGCTGAGAAAGTTCTCTGTGAGAAATGCAAACAGATTCTAACAACTTGCTGATGAATAGTTCTAATGGTAAAATAATGAATTGATTAAAGGTTGAACATTGATTTTCTTTTGCTAAATGGGATCCAGCTGAAGAACAGAAGTGGAATGTAACCTTCCGTTAGTGGATAATGGAGCCTCAATGGGAGTGCTATAAGGTTAGGAATGTTCTCCAGCCTTCAGCCTTAATTCTCTGGTTAATAACCTTAAAGTGGTTTCTAATCAGATTTCATAGACTCTGGTCCATTTCTAGCTCTCAGTTATGATATTGCTGATGAGACAAAGGAGTTACCAAAGTGTAATTAAGAGGGGGATCTAGACATTTCTGTTCAGCATCACCGTTCATCTGAGCAAAACCTTTGGAGCTCTGAAGGCTTTTTTAGCTACTCCTTGAACATTTCAATTTCATTTGTTGGTTGGTGAATTAGCCTCTGTCCAGCCCAAGAGATAGGTAGGGTATGAATTTGCCATTTTTCATATTTTTTAGTTTTCAAACATAGTTGTGCCCAGAATTTCCACCCCACCAATTGTCTTTGCAAGGTTTCCATTCTGTTGGTTTGCTTCTATACTCTTTCAATGTCATTTTTCTGTTGGTTCAATTCTGTTGGTTTGCTTCTACAGTCTTTCAATGTCATATTACTCTGTTCTCTGTTCTTGTACAATACTCCATTTTTCTGCAATGTATATACAATTTCGCCATCAGATTTCCAATCAGATTTCATTATTTTGGTCAAGAGAAAGGCAGCAATAATCCTTAGCACCAAGAAAAACAAAATAAACTACAACTTCCTACATAAACTTTTTGTAAGGTTGAGAGATCATAACTTCACCAAGTCATCTGGCCAGTTCATATCTAAGCAGAATCTTGCCCAAGTCTGGCATGCTCTCTCCTGCATCGTTAGCTGTCTTGACAAGGATATCTAAAAGCAATTCCTTTTGCAAAAATAATAATTATAATGAAAAAAATCTACTGATCCATATTGCCTTGAAGAGTGCATATCCTCAGAGCACAGCAATTGTGGGGATTGAATTTGCCAGATCAAAAGCTGTGGTGTCCTGTAAAAGGTGGAACACAACGTTGATCTGCAGTCAATATATGAACTTCCATTTTAGGGACCTCAAAAATAATTTAGTCCATCCACAACACATTTTTTTTAAATGTGAAAGAATGTCCTTATCACATATCCATGTCATTTGGAAAGGGTAACAACATAAGTGAAAAATAGCATTTTATATGATCAGATATTTAATTGTCACTGTGAATGCAATATTCCAACTAGTACTATGCATTAAAGGAAAAGACAGAGGTAACTGTATCCTTTAAAATTGAAAGGATGAAATTCACTAAGTGATAAGGACATTCTCTCACATTTTAAAAAAATCAAATCAAGACTTTCATCATGGATAACATAGTAAGTAACCACAGCAAGTAATTGGGCTGAAATCAGGTCTCTGGTATCATAAGAAAGAATCCTGGGAAGTCTTTAAAATCAACTGGGAAATACTGAATACCCAAGAGAATCCTCTGAACTTCAAGGTTTATTTGGGATTGGATGCTGAAATTCTTACTTTCAGATCCAGCAGTCCAGTCATTATACCAATCTGGATTGGGTTCAGGATATAGTAATTAGGCTATTACATCAAAGTAAGGTTACTGGTTTATAAAAGAGTAATATCAGATTATTTGGCCATGCAGGCAGGGGCTGATGGGAATTGTAGTCCATGAACATCTGGAGAGTCGCAGGTTGCAGACCCCTGCAGCCTTACTCAAAGAAACTTGGGGTGACATATGAGGTTTTCCCTTCCCCATTTTCATCCTTACAATAACCCAATAAGACAACAAGGGAATGACTGATAGAAGGGGGATTTGATGCAAGCTCTCCTCCGATCCTAGCCCAGCACTTTAACTGGTATGCCACAAACTGGTGTATATGTTCCTACAGCTCACTTAGCAACCTTCATGGGTGAATGGAGATTTGAGCTGAGTCTCCAAAATCCTGGTCGGACACATTAACTACTATACCACACTGGCTAATCACACACACGTGTATTTCCAGGTTGCTAAACTACATACAACCGTTGAATAAACAATAAGGTACCGATGTAAGCCTGCAGGAAATTTGCAGACACTCCCCTGTATCGGACTTTTATGTCACAGGTTTCACTCCCAAACTCTGCACCGTGCTATTACGCTGTCTCCTTCAACTGCTGAGATCATCTTCTTCATAAGAATTCTCAATAGCTGGAGTGCAACTTCTAAGCAAGACCTTCTGAGCTCACAGCTCTTTCTCTTTGCCACTGCAGTACATGAGCAGAAGGAGCAGGCGAGTGCACTTCCCCTGTGAAATGAACATGTACAAGTGCCTGATACTCCCCTATTGCTGTGACGGATGAGCAGACGCTTGGCAATCTGTTTGAAATGAGCAACTGTGTCGGTTTCCATGGTTGCTAGGCTCTTAGTGTAGAATACTACAATAGCACCATGAAAGGGAGTCACACAGTTCAGCGTGACTCTCATTTCTTTCTTTTTAAGATGTCTCTGCCAGCCTTCCTATCACATTGACCAACACAATTCATGATACTAAGCAAAATATGAGAAAATAAACAAAGCAAGATAAAGGCAATACAGTAAAGGCACACAAAACAAAATGAATACAAAATCATATACTCCTATACCCATTAACGCTGTGTCACAAGGGTGATTCATTTGGGGGAAGGAAAGGAGTAGCTGAAATCATTATTATGGAAGCATGTTACACATAATGACTTCTGCTACTGCAGTTACAAGACTAACATATGAACAACTGTAATCTAATATCTCTTGATTCTCAAATATACCAACCAAACATTCAGCTAGTAATTGGTAAATAAGTCATATTTC
Organism: Sphaerodactylus townsendi; assembly: GCF_021028975.2. Taxonomy (NCBI): domain Eukaryota; kingdom Metazoa; phylum Chordata; class Lepidosauria; order Squamata; family Sphaerodactylidae; genus Sphaerodactylus; species Sphaerodactylus townsendi. The sequence goes on along the minus strand of NC_059431.1, from coordinate 89,882,839 downwards.
ATGAACACCCATGAATTTGACATTCTCAGATGAGGAATTTGTGCAGAAATTTTGGGGAGCAACTTCCTTTCAGCTTCTGTCATAATATTTAGTCATTTGTGGCTTCTGTCTCCACTCTGTTCATGGTACGTGCCTGTGGCCAGAGAATTCTTTCCTCTTCCGATCTCTGCTGAGTTAGGGGTTGGGGGTACCAACCAAGCCTGTAGGGATAAATCACTCTCCAAAGCACTTGTTCCAGTTCTGTTCATTGTGCCTCCCAAACTTTGATATTCATGGCCAGAAAAAGGGTGGATGAGATCTGGCCTTGTGCCCACTGGGCTGAAAATTTTCTCTCTCCCATCCACTGTAGCTGATTCATGCTTGAAAGACTGAAGGTGACAAAAAAGGAGGAAGACTTAAAAAAAATTTTTTTTGCCACCTGAAGTATTTTAAAGTGGGATTTGAGTCCAGGTTGCTATCATTTTGTTGAAATCCTGGTAGTCACCACATTAATCCCAACACAGCTTGAATCTCATTTGCACTTCCCTTTGTAATACAAATTCAAACCTTTCTACTCCATTATTGGTCTTCAAAATGGCAGAACAAATGCTTTGAAGATCTCAGACCATCTCAGAGTCCTACAATAAGAAACTTTAAACTATCCAAGTAGGTAATTTTCAGTTGCAAATAGTCCCCTTAGATTTTTTTAAAATATATATTTTTCTTTGTGAAAATAACCTTAGGCTAGGTAATAAAACTGTTTGTTTTGAATTCCATAGGAAACTGTTGACATATTGCTATGTTTACATAGCAGCATATTGCATTCACTAGCAGATTGGCAATTGGAAGCAAGACAATAGCACCCAGTTGCATTTTTGACTGATTATTTATGACAATTACTTGAAACAAATAGTTCTGTCTCCAAAACCTGAGACTCAGCTGGAAGCCAAATTAAGCTGAAGGACAGCTTGGTGGCGTCTCCTGATATACATTTTCCCCCATTTCTTACTGAAACAGTGTTTATCATTTTAATCCATGCAATATTTTTCTAAAAATTTATCAAGCAGGTTATTATTATTCATCTGTGTGGCATGCATAATTATAATCAATTTACTGAGGGTTTGTTTTTTGCTCTTTCCCTTAATGCGGCTCCTGCGGTTTCACATAAATCTAAAGGGAATGAGGGAAGGAAGAGTGAGAAATCAACCAATTGTGAGAGCTAGGGTTGTTCCAGCCACTGCACTGACTAAATGTTTCACACATATTTAATGTGTTCCTTCAAAGCTATCAGACTTATCTTGCAAAGGAGTTTGCTTTCTCAGATTTAGGCAAAGTCATAAAGGTTTTCATCAACGGGAATAATTATGATGGCAATTCAGATACTTAGGAGCATCCATGCAATAGCCTGTGAGGCTACCTGTTATCCTGTTCCCTGGTTGGGAAAGCATGGATTCATCATTCTTATGAACCAGAGCCACTATATGGTGCTTACACATCATGGTGCTTCAATAAAATGCTGCCATAATTGCTTAATGTAAATTATTCATGAATTTACTACATTTATTTGCCACCTTTTTCTCCCAGTTGGGACCAGAAGTGGCTTCCATTGTTTTCCTCTCCTCCATTTTATTCTCATAATAACCCAGTGAAGTAGATTACACTAAGAAAATGGGACTATCCCAAGGTACCCCAACCAGCATGGCAGAGTACAGATTCAAACTTTGGTTTCCCAGATCCAATATATTACACTGGCTCCTGTATGTGTATTGGTCTGAGGATCTCTGAGAAAGCAATATATTACAGTATATAGTAAAATATAATAGAAACTGCTTGAAAATTAGACTAAAAATACTAAAAGTCACAGAAATGTGTATTGGAACATAAAAATATTCCAAAAACACATTTCTGTGGCTTTTAGTATTTTGGCACATAGAAGAACTAATCTTGAAGATGTTTCCATACATTTATTTTGTTTCTGCATTTGATGTATATTTCCCAGGATCTCTGAAGATGGAGTTGTAGAAGAGTGCATGTAAAATTTTATACAACATGTTTCTTTGTACCCATTAGCTCTTTAGAACCTGGCATTCTGCAAAGCGCATTTTTCCTTTATTCCTTAAATTCTGCTCCCCAAATATCCATGAACTTTGCCTGAAGATCATGAGTAAAGAGAGAATGAATCTAAATCAGGATGAATCTGGGGAAACTTGGTTATCCACAATTTTGTGTTGATGTGCTTCTTCTGCATTTGGGCAGCTAATACCGTTCAACATCCATCATCACATCAGGCTGCCAACTGTACCTGCTGTTGGTGCATGCTCAGAACTTACTGGATTGTTGGCAAAGTCCTGTATGCTTCAAGGTCAGGGACAGGTGATGCATCTTTGAGATATATTGGATATTTTATGTGCTGGTTTGCAGCTATGCAGTCAGAAATGTTCATCATTCATCATCACACTATGCAGCTGGCCTATCAGTGTCACTTTGGCTCATGCTCAGAATCATGATCCTTCACACAGGGAGTATCTCATGGTTGCCTAAGCAATGCACTGTTTTCCACCAAAAAATTGTGTGAAAACATGCATGCAAAAAACACCTGCAAATATTTGTGATCCTGTTTGGGAGACTTTAAAGTTTGTGATAATGTGAGCATTTCTGTTTAAGTGCTCACAAACACAGTACAATTTGAGAAGAGGAGTCTTCATGCATCACCATTACAAGCTGGCAGGCTGGTCTGTGTGTTCCTAATGGTGAGTGTATCAGATGTCCAATATAGCTAACTGAACCTATTTTTAGATACCCAAATGAACAGATTTGTATTGCTTACTCCCTTTCATTTTTAAACAAAGGCCGCATGATAATATTTATAATGATATGAAACTTGTCAATTATACAGTTTCCACCACATTCCCATTTTTGCAGTAGCAAAAATCTGAACATACCCGGTAATTAATTTCAAAGATACTATTTCCACCTCTCTTTTTTTTTTTAAAAAAAAGAAAGAAAGCCAAAAATTCAAGCCAGTAATTATAAAGGGAACATTATATTCTAAAGAAAACATTAGAGGAATCTTTGATTATTTATTGAAGATATTTTTAAGAGGGTAACACTTTGATCAAGAGTGCCCGCTTTCAAAGAATCCCTAACCCTATTCAAGTTGGGGAAAGTGTGAGAACCATATTGTGATGTTAAACAACTCATGGCTTCCTTTTTATGTAACTGGAATAGATTCTTTGGTATCAGTACATGAACCAAGAAAAAAGATGAGATAACACTGTAGCCTGAAGCAATGCCTGAGAAACATTTTTAATGGCCACATGAATTTAAGTGTGATCCACATTGAAAAAGACAAGGACTTTATAGGTGATTGAATATGAATGCTACTTTATTTGGGTTCCTCAGGAGTGTAGGGCAGGCTCTCTGGAGTCAACACATTGTTTGCACAATGTCATCACAGAAGCAATATTTATTTATGTTTTTGTCTCCCTACTTTGTGCAAATGAATCAGAGGCCTCGAGTTCCCAGAGCTACTCATTGCATGAAAATGTTATCCATGCCCAATAGCTAATATTTTAAAGATCCTTAGTGCCCCCAATTCTGGAGACAATTGAAAAGGACCCAATTCTTTTCTTATGACATGCGAGAGACATTGGAAACCCTAAATGGGTCAGGGAGTGTAAATTGAATCAAAAGACTGGACAAAGTGTTAAGTCTGTATTTTGTCATTGGGGCTGGCTAGAAGAAAAATGCTTGGAGGTTATGGCAAAACTGTTTCCCCCAAAGGAAGTCAATCCCATCCATTCCCCAGGCCTTCCACAGTTCTCTTTCACATGCTTGTATTGTAGTAGAAGTTTGTATCAAATGCTGGACTTCAGTTCTCAAGCAGGAATTTTCTTGAGTTTCTGATGCCTTCTGATTTGACATGGAAAATTCAGCTATGATTTTGCCCCTGCTTTATGGAATTCAACCCGACCAGTCTGTATTTTTGTGTCATTTTCTCATTCCTTAAATAGATTTTTTTTCCTGTAAAATGAATTTATTTTCAATATTATTCACTCATCAGTTGTGTATAAACAGCATGTAACAAGCAAATGAGAAATACTAACAAGAAAATGGGTGGAAAGAAAAGACTCCTTCTACATCCTTAATCTTAGGACACAATCTACTAAGTATGTACTATTTTAACTCCAATTCTCTCCATCCCTGAAAAATCATTCCAAAGTGAAAAGAAATGTGTAGATACATGATAGGAGTCCTCAAAAAAGAGGCTCTTGGGATTTCTCATAATCCCCTCATTCCTCTGGTCTCTATTAGAAGTTCCTGTATTAGAAGCTTCTCTTCAGATCATATAAATCTTTCACCTTTTTTAGAAGTTAGATAATATGTACAATAAAAAGACATTGGCAGAAAAATAGAAACAGCAACAACTTACATTAGTTTCTTAGGAACGGGATAGATTAACAACCCTTTCTTGTTTTTTTTTTTAATGCATTGGCACATTCTACTCCTTTTCTTAGATTTGATATGGTATTATTTATGTGCTCTATGTCACAAAGTTCTTTGGTTTATCTGTATCCATCAAAAGTGCCCTAAAAATTATCTAAAGCTGGCCTTGACCTCACAAGTGGAAATGATAGATAACAGCTCTAGCACAGCACGAATGTACAGGCAGGTGGAACAGGACGAAGGGTTCAGCAACATGGACCTCATTCAAAATTTATCTTGTCTGGGACTCCCTCTGAATAGAGTGCTGACATATATGTGAGTTGCAAATGAAAAACACACAAGTTTAATTGGGTCCAGTCAGCTTCAAGCCATTCAATTTTTCCCCACTTTGAGAGGTTTCCTAAGACAGCAGATTCATCTTGCCATAAAATCCTATATAGCCACAATGTCAATCTCAAAGTAAATTCATCTGACCCACAATTCCAAATATCAAAGGGACTTGTAAATTGGAAAACTGTATTTATAATGGAAAACACAGTTGAATAACTTGTGCCCACTGATGTACCCCATCTATTCTTGCCACTCATTCTTGCAGCCTAAGTTACTGCTTACAATTGTCAAGCGCTACCATGAGTGGCAGCAAATGGCAAAGCTTGCCAGCAGGGACAGGACTTGATTTCAAGCAAGGTTTCATTTCATTCTTCAAACTAGTGTATGGATTTTTATGCATCTACAAAATGTCACAAGGCATGAAGGACTTCAGCTCAGAAACTGCTCAGACTTCAATGACTTACATTTTGCTTCCTGACCTTGGGTTTTATGCACCTACACATAGCACACACACGCACGCACGCACACACACACACACACACACACACACACACACAGCTTTTCAAATGTACTGTAAATGATACACAAATGTGTTTTTGTAGGATTTAGGATACTGCAGAACACAGTGCAAATGGACTCCCATTTCCAAAGTGTTTTTTCAAAAAATGTGCAGAAGAAAAATGCGGAAGAACACAAGCCAAATTGCACCAAGGCAGGAACTCTCTGTCTCTGAATGCATGCCAAATTACAGCTGACATGCTGAGTCTCAAGGGAAGAGACATTTGGAGGTGGTTTGTCACCGCCTGCCTCCATGTGGGCTGCAAGAGTTCTGAGAAAACTAATGTGCGCAAGGTCACTCAACAGGTTTTATGTGGAGGAGAGGGGAATCAAATCCAGTTCTGCACATTATTCTGCACTACTTTTAACTACTACACTACACTGGCTCTTTTTAGACAGGAATTACATATTATGAACAAGATGGATGCTGAAAACTGTATTCAGAAGTGTTCTTCCTCTTTGTAAGTAGTGGTATTTCATCACATTGTGTTCCAACAGTGTTAAAAGAGAAATTCTCTTAATTCCTCTGAATCCATTTTCTCCCTGGGTGGAGTCTGGGGGAGTGGAGTTTGGGGTAAGTTTTATGCAGTTTTTATTGTTTTGTTTTAATTGTCATAATTTATTTATGATAGTTTTTTGTGATTCTTCATTGTTTTAACCTGTGTAAACCTCCTAGAGACTTTGGTATAAGGAAGGTACAGATATTTTTTAGATAAATACTCTAAATTTCAAGTTAAATGGACAAAGAGATGTAATTTTGTGGCCCTAAGAAGGGCCCCTAGTCTTCCTTCTCTCTATTGCTTCCAATGGATAAAAAGGTGAGGAAATGGCAAGTTTTCCAGAGTGGCTGTTTAAAAACACCAACATCTCAGCAAACCTATTCCTCCATGTTGACTAAATATTCTACAAGTTTCAAGTGAATGGGATAAAGGGGGCCCATTTTCCAAATGGAAAAAAAAGTATTTCTGGAGCAGCTATTTTTAACGACATGGCACACCCCCAAAACAACTGAGCAAAGATTTAGATAAGAACAGTATATTCATAATAGCAGAATAACTTTCCCTTGGAAAAAAAAAGATAGTTACTATTAACATTTTTTTTAAATCAAACCAGTCGGTACAGTTGAGGGTCTACTGTAAGAGTCCAGGATCCCAAGCAAAGCCCATGCAGGGACCTCCAGTGTAATCCAAAACTTTCTCATAGCCAACAGCACTTCAGGAGCAGCGGGAAGGAAATTGCTACAAAAAAATTGATGATTGGGCAAGAGAAGCTCTTCTAATCCCTCCCTGCGTGGGAGACTTCCCTCACTCCTTTGCAGGAAATGAGAACAAATTTCAGGCAGAGATGTGAGAAATAAGCCTTCTTGATCTGATTCTGGGTTTTTTCCTCTCTCAATAATTACTATTAGGCTTCAGAAGCTATCAGGGAACCATTTGTTGTGTGGGATACTGTTTCTCCAATCTGATGACAGGAAACCCAGATGACTTTTAGGCTCAGCAATATCTGATTGCACACCCCTGTAAAATAGAACAGCTCCAATAGGTGAAGTTGAAAAAGGGTCCTTTGATTTCTCTTCAAAGAGAAATCAAAGCAAAATCCTTCCGTAAATGAGATAAAAGAGAATAAAAGGAATCCCTTGCTAGATCTAAAAAGTGAATTTCAAAAAATGAAATAACTTTACCCATAACAATACTAGTTACAACATAATAGAATGCCCACATTCCACATCATCAACTACCAACCAGATGAATGAGGGAAAAAATGAGTCTGAGGTTGGTTCCCAGTTCATTCCCAGTTCCTTATTCACAGTTCCTAGATCCTGAATCCTGAGGACAATTTAAAAACTGCTAGGATTCTACAAGTGCCTGTGTAACCCCTGTGTCAGAATGGGATGACCCAGAAAGGGGTGGAGTCTGAAAAGAAGCAGAATGCTGCAGAACTCATGAGGTTGGAGGAAGCAAGGCTACCAGGCTGGGACCTTGATTGATTTTATTAAGCCCTTAACACCTTGTTTAAGGTAACTGCAATGTTGTGGGGAACTAGTGGGAAGGGAGTTTTTTTTTTTTTTTGCTATATTTTAAATGTTAGAATTTATTGTTTCAGGGTTTTTGTGTATGTAAATGGTGAGAGTTTTCTGGGAACCTTCATCATCTTGAATCCCGTTCACCAAGCCTTTGAAGTCTTCAAAACCAACCACCAGCAAAGAAGAATTGGACTTGGCAATATCAGTAGACTGTAAATATAAGGACTTGAAATGCAAACCTGAACAGGACCTTGAATTGTAAATGTTAAATGTTGATGTTTAATGTTATTTGTAAAGAGAAGTAAACTGTTTTGTTTAAATTTGGTTCTTTGCAACTCCTTCCAAGTACTGCCCCACAGAACCCACAAGCTGAGGTTACACCTGCTTCATTCAGTCAAGCAAGAGTTAACTGCTGAAGCCACATGCCTAGAATCACATGAGCTTTTGGAAATATCTCTCCTTCTAGAAAAAGAGGAGAGGCAGACACACAGGCACTGATAGACTGAACAGATATCCAGATTGAACATTTTCATAGGTAGAGTTTGCCGTTCCTGTATTTAGTGTAAATCCATTTGTTATCTAGTGAAGTTCTACAAAACAACTCACTTGCATCTCTGTCCTATTATTTACTCTGCTAATTCATTGCAATTCAACAAAAGCTCTATACTCCAAAATAGGGTGTGGACTATCATACATCATACATTTTCAGGGGACTGTGTTCTCCAATGGGATATATGCTGGTTCCTGGTCCAAAGCACAATCCTTGTACTAGCTACTCCAAAGTGGGGGGCTTCCAGGACAAAAGCACGGGGGTGGGGGCAGTGCAGCTGGGCTGCAGTGTCTGCATGTACTTTTGTCCTGGGGACATCCCACTTTTGAGCACTTAGCACAGAAACTGGGCTTTTGACCAGGAACCAATTTATGTTCTCTTGGAGGGCACAGTCATCTGAATTTGGGATTATATGATGTGAGGTGGTCCAAACTTTATTTTGAGGAGATGTTCTCACAATTTGTATATTGCTATCTAGCTAATTTGATATTTCCAAGACACTTAGTAGCTACAAAACTTAGATGTGTTACCAGAACAGCAGCCCAAAACTTCAGTAATTTCTAGATGGGACATTTTTGCACAATAAAGTTAACAACGGGAACCAGTGACTAATACAATCACGACAGGATACCCACCATAAGGGCCATATGTATGTAAATGATGGAATCAGAGCTTCTAACTCCATATGAGTAGCACCAGGGAAACTTGGCTGCACTGCAATTCAAACAGAAAATTAATATCAGCTGGAAATATAAAATAAAAGTAAAGGTATACCTTCACACACCCAATTAAGTCTGAATGTATGAAACAAATTAATCCCATTATAGTGCTTAGGATTTTTAAATGCAACACGAGGTATTTAATTTACCTCAATTTTAATCAACGATAAATTTAGTTCAAAATAATGCATTGGTAGTCTGTGTTCTGATGTGACTTTTCCCTTCCCAAATGAATACACGCATGAGGAATCTGTCTGGAAAATATGTCAGAATTAATACTAAGTCCTGTAGGCATTCTGTATCATGGTGCCTGATAGCTGCTGATATTCTGTAAAGAAAAGAAATACGAAGAAATAAGATGGAAGGATTATCCTTTCTATTGCAAAGAACAGGGGAGGGGGCATCGTCCTGAGGTCATATTTTGCAAGCAGAAATCTCCAGGTTTCATATGTATGATCTCTAGATAACAACTGGCTGTCATATAGGAGGTGGTTGGGAAAGACTCTTTTCTGCCTGAATGGGGGAGCCAATCAAAGCTAACACCACTCAGTTAAATGGACCAATGATCCAATATGTTATAAGGTGGTGTCATATGATCAACAGTGTTACAAATTGTGTCAGTGGGTTTATTTAAAGCCTTTACTCCAGTATACCTCTTTACTGGGGTAAATCAATATTTTCTTTCAGTAGTCTATCTTCAGAAGTGCCTGTCAGATCTCTGAATGAAGCTCATGGTGCTTGAACTGAAAAACAGGCTTGGATCCTAAACTGCTTTTCCGAGGTGTTTCAACAGTTCTGCTGGAAGGATGGCATTTATGTTTGCAGAGGACTGGAAAACAATTTTTTGCTGATTTCTCCTCTCCTGTAGATCTCTCATACAGCTACTGGGATACACAGACGGCAGCATCAGAATTTTTGATTTTGCCGTGTGTATAATTAACTTATACAGATCACTGCCACAAAATCAGGTGATGGCTTCTAGCATAGTTGGCTTTAAAAATGGATTCGACAAAGTAATGGAGAATAGGATAATCAATGGTTATTACACATGATTACAAACTTATGAATAACAGATGCTGATGGACAAACGATGAAGGTGAGATGTTTCCTTGAAAGCCCTCCTTTGCTGAAGATATTAGCTGGCCAGTGTTGGGAACAGGATTCTGACTTAGAACAGCCATTGATCTCATCCAGCAGGGCTCTGATGTTCTTATGACTCTCACAGAAATAAATAAGAGATGGGAATTTTGGTGATTTTAAAGAAGCAAAAGAATAAATAAAAACGCAATCTTGTATGGATGTACAGTTATCACTGTGTTATGAAGGCAAGTAGTCTTCATGGGCTTAACATTTGCACAGCAGAGGTATTATTTCTTGCACATAGAGAAAGTCATTTTGCTATGGAGGAAATACAGAAAGTGCATATGAACATACTGAAAATAGTGAACATGCATGCATATTTTCTAAAACCCATTTGAAAATGAAGCTAGCGATGTAATGACGATAACTCAAAGGAAGAACCAAACTGTTTTATGCATGGCTGTATGGATGGAAGTCAGTTTGAGAAATACAAACTGATCCTGAGGACATTTTCTTAGGAGTAAGCCTCACTTAGGAGTAAACCTCAAGTAGTCCTACTTTAAATTGCATTGACAAAGATGTTTTTGTTCCCATCATTTATCTGAAAGTCAGTCTGCACTCCCCTCCTCAGTGTAACCCTACTCTTCATACCCTACCTTATGGAAATACGGATTTTATATGATTTTTCATACAACATGTACTGATAAATGCCAGCAACCGTGTGTGTAGCAGAATGTCCAGATATTAATACAGGCTAAATGTGCAAAAAGGTCTGTTAGTAAAATTAAATCATTGAATGAGGTATTTCAGTTGGCAGAGACTGGAAGTCTCATGGACATGTATCTTGATTATCACACCCTGCCAAGGTTACTGTAACACAATGGAACTGGGATACACCTTGTCACAAGATTTCTATATAAACGCCTTTTGCAACTATCAAAGTTTACAATTGTTCCTTCCCTGATCCACTTAAAGCCTCAGCCAGATTTAAATAACGTATCTGGACAGAGACTCTTAAAAAGAAACTCTGCCTAAGCCAGTCAAGGCAAACCCTGATCCAATCACACGACAATTGGCTCTACTGTCCCAACATTTAGAAGACAATAGATGAGCTATCAATTAGCTCAACCCAGCAAACCCAGCATGGAAGTCCAGGAACTTCAGGAAGAGAGAGAGCTCCTTGCTCCCGCCTTTACCTGTGCTGAGGGGTATAAAAATAAAGTGCACCCCAAGCTCAGAGCTGATGCTCTTTTCTAACTCTAGCTGGCAGGCTTGCAGACTTCCTGGCTCGCAGGCTGGCTTACTGCTGCTCCTTACTAGCTCTAGCGCTAGCTGGCTAGCTAGCTAGCTCCTAGCGAGCTTGCTGGCTCATTCCAGCTCATTACTAGCCTGAACCTCTCTTGTGTCAAGTTGATTTCGAGTCACGGTATCATCTTTCGCTTGGATTTACATGCTGGCCATTTGAACTCTTGCCTTCTCCAAGAACTTCTCAGCTGAACCTAGGTAACGTATACGCCCCCGCTACCCCCTTCCTAATCTTTCATCCAAACTTATTTTTCCACCCTTTTTATATCTCTTAGGAACTGTGTGTAAGAAGAACATAAACTTCTTTACGTCTCACTGTGTGAATGTTTTTGCCAAAAATTTTAAAATTCAATTTGGTCTCTTTTGTATTCTCTGTGAAACGTTTCAAGCTATTTTCTGGTATAGTTGTTACAAAGATCCCACTGCTAGCCTACCTCTTGCTGCCAAGCCGAGTTATTTCCCTATCGCCATTTTAAAACATTTTAACTGTTGAGCTAGTGTAACATCAGAATGTTGTTTCCTGGCTGCCATTTTTTTTGCTTTTTCTGTGCATATGCCACTGCTTTGATGATTTGATGACCTGAAAAAAAGAGGCCCCAAAAAAGCCCCTCATGAAATAATAAAAATTGTGAGGAGAGGGGGAAAGGACTGAGGTAAGGGACCCAAAAAAATGGCAGAGCAAGCTTGAGAAACTGTATAAGGAGTGTGGATAATGGCCCACCAGTTTGATGGGAAAGAAAAATCATTCCAAGTATGTTCATACTGTGAGGAAAGCTTCCTTGAAAATGTTTAAGTGAAAAATGTTTCAGTGAAAAATAACACGGTAAAAGATTTTTCAGAAACAAAGAGGCAAAAGGTGTTTGAAAACATTTTCAGAATCAAATAGGGGAAAGATGTGCAGAACTCCTTGGAGGAAACATTTCATTGGTGGGCTGGAAACAATGTAAATGGGTTGTGCAGAAAAGGCCTTCCTTACCAGAGCTGAGCACTTAAAAACTTCATTCAGGCAATCCCCCCTAAAGAGATACCCATTCTGCAAGTTTGAAAATTAAGTTATCTGTCTGATCATTGGGTGGCAGTTCTTCAGATGTCACCAAGAAATTTCCCTGAAGTCCCAGAATCCTGGGAGAAGTTTTGCAACATAAGGGGAAAAAAGTTTCTTTCTTTAAAGAAAGTAAGTGACAAATAAAGATAAATGCATCAACATTCATATGGCACTTTAAAAAAGAGACAGCTCAACTGAACCATGGAGAGTGGGCGGGGCATGACTCAGCCAGTATTTGATTTGCTGCAACACACATCTGTCATTGCTGTTATGAAGTGGGTTTGCATTAATTGTTTACTTCTATCTTATTTTATGCTGAGAAAACAGAGAGATTTGCACTGACCAACAACAATGGAGCTGAGAGGTAATGAAAAAGGAGAAGGTGCAGAATATTGCAGAGGCTTTCCCTTACCATTTTTTATCCAAACTGTTCCTTGACATATCTTCAAAAGGTCCTGGCACAAACTACATGCCACATAGAGAGATTTTCTAGGCAGGAGGGAAATTCCATTTTATTCAGTGTAACTTACTGCCAGGAAAGCATTCTTAAGGATTGCAGGCAAAGATTTTTAAGCCTGCCAAGCCAAAATAGGCAAAACGATGGTTTTGCAAATGGATTCCAAGTTTTCCAGTCTTTTTGCCTTCTTCAATTTACACTGGGTGTATTGTTTAATCTGTTGCCTTCTCTCCTCCTTTTCAAGAAAATGTTTTTTACACTCTATCCTAATAATGAATATATTGCAGCATGGGTATCTACTTACTAATATTGGTTCTATCTGGCCCTATATGTGTGCTGGTAGGCTTGAGGCATCAAAAACAAATTTGGAATCTTGGCAGTAGTGCATTTTTACCAGTATTAATGCCCTGTGCACTGAGAGACCATTGGGTGAAGACCTATGCCAAAGGCCATCCCTAGTTGAAATTAAATTGATGGGGCAAGATTCTTGGTAAATACCCTAAACGTTCGGTAAAATTTGGATTTGGATTTATTTGGGCATAAAATTATCTGTATGCCCAAATAAGACAAATAACATATTCGGATATACCCGAATATTCACATATTCAGGTATATCCAAAAAATTTGGGTCTATTTGAATATTTGAATATTTTGAGTTTTTTCCATGTTTTGGCCTGCAAGAGGCGCATTTTTAAAGCTAGCAGCACCAGAATTTCAGGGTATCACCCAAATACTGTTCTTATGATGCCACCCATGTTTGGTGAAGTTTGGTTTGGGGGGGGAAGTTATGGATCCCCTATTGTTTCCAATGGGAGTTAACAGGAGATGGGGGCTACCCTTTTATCTATAACATTGCCTCTCCAGAATCAATATTCACCAAACCTTGGTGGTATCATAAGAACAGTCTCCAGGTGATACCCTGAAAATTTGGTGTCACTAGCTTTACAAATGCATCCTTGACAGGCACCCCAAGAAATTTGCCCAAGATTCTCTGTTCTGCAGTGCCTTGATTCCATTATAGGAATGGGGAATTTCTGAGTGTGTAAGCAAACTGCACATTTTTAAAGATAGAGGCACCAAACTTTCAAGACCCTCCTGGTAATAGCATCCAGGCTTGGTGAACTTTCCTTCTGGGGGTTCAATTTTATGGGGCCCCAAAAGGCTTATTTTGTTTCCCTGCTCCTGCATGTAAAGGCTGTTGGCTGAGTACTCTCAGTACTCTCTCAACCCATGCCCCCCCACCTCCAGAAGCAAAGTTCTACAAACTTGGATGCTATTACCAGGGCGCCTCCTGGAGCCACCTTGAAAGTCTGGTGCCTCTATCTTCAAAAATGTGCGGCCAGTGCTTACACACTCAGAAATTCCCCAGAATCTGCCAGGCTCTTCAGCAAGTTCTATGGTGGGAAAATTTACTTTTCTCACCATAGACTTCAATGGGGCTTTCTGTTATGCCCAGCTGACTCTGTGGTAGAGGTTTCAATGGGAGGCACTCTGGTGGGGTCTTGCTTTGGGTGGGGGCACTTATTTCCTGCAAGGCTGCTAGTGTGAGTCTCCTGAAAGGAACCAGCCAAATTTGCTAAAGTTTGTGTGGGAGGGGCAAATGTTGTGGGCATCAGGTTCACATTCAACTGAGTGCAGGCTGAAATGCGAAAAAACACCAAAAATACCCACCCGCCCCCAAAGCCCTAATACCTTGCATTTGGATCCGTTCATATTCGGGCAGGACATATTCGGCCAATTTTTGTCCGAATTTGCCCAGATTCAGGGCAAATCTGGTATTTGTTTCATCCGAATCTCCAAGCCTACTCAGGATTGCCAACTCTAGGTTTGAAAATAATGATTTGTAGATAAAGCCTGGAGAGGAAATCACTTGTAGAAGGGAGGGACTTCAGTGGGATATAATGCCATATTCATCTTCAAAACAGTTATTTTCTCCTGCACAAGTCTGGAGATCAGTTGAAATTCCAGAAGATCTTTAGTGCCCACTTGGAGGCTGGAGATTCTAAAAGGCCTTCTTACTGCCCAGACAGTGTAGATCCTTTCCTTGAGAAGCTTTTTATTTGTTTAAAAAAATTCTAGGAGGTAGTTGAGAATAAAGATGGGATTTTTGGTGGGTTTTTTGTTTTGTTTTTTGTTTTAGAGTTTTAGGAATGCCGAAGACACTTTGTGAGTCTTGTGTTAATTTTTTTCTTAACCTGAACTTTTGCAAGCTGAATCCTTTCTGAATAGTCTGCTTATGTTTTCTTAATGAGCATAAATTAAACAATTGGTGCTTAAGATACTTGAAAGTTTGGAAATGGTTGGCAAAACTATCTATTTTACTTAATATCATGGGCAAACTCATTTCCATTTCATCACCCACCAGACCATTTTTTTAAAAAATCACTCATTTATTCCTTCCCTCTCTTCCAGATTTATAAGTAATTTCCAGTCTGTCATAGATCACATCATGTCACAATTGCCAAGTTTTCTTTTTCTTTTTTGTTGATGCAATTTTTATTTGTACTTCAAAATCAAAGTCCAAAACACACACACACACACACACACACACACACACACACACACACACACACACACACAAAGAAATCCACCAAATTCTAAAGTACAAATTATAAAGTACATATAAAGTACAAATTTCATAAAGTACTTATTATAAAGTTTCTTTGATACCAAATATTAGTCCTTATGCCCTATAGTTTCAGCACTGGCTATTAGGCATCAAAATGAGATTAAATCTTGAGCATCATTATTGATAAAAAGTCTAACTTTTCTCTGTTGGATCTTAATTTAACAATCCTTAACCATCAAAAACACTAGTCATCAATTTAATTTTTTCCTGTTTGTAATCCTGCCCTTTATCCCCTGCCTTATGAAATATTGGATTTCATATACTGTATGCTACAAAATACCAGTTTCCATGTTTGTATGGGTGGATAGCAGAGTGTCCAAGCTGAAAGCAAGCCTAAGGCAAAACAGTCTGTTTGCAGAGATTAGATCTATGAGTTACTCCAGTAATACAATCTGGATGCCTCATAACAAGAACATGCATCTTTGATTATTCCACCCTGCCAGAGTACTCCGTTAACATAATGGAATCTGTAGAACTCCTGGACACCACACCTCGTTAAGCTGTTCTGATACAATGAATCCTGGAAAACTCCCTGATACTGTGCTCTTGAGAAAACATTTCTCCAAACAATTGCTTCTTCCCTGCATTTCCCACACCTTTCAGATACGATCTCCCTAACAACAAGATCCCTTCCTGATTCACTCGAGCCTCAGTCAAATTTGAATACCTAAGGCAGAGACTTTAGGAAGCACCTCAAGGTATCACTGATATAATCTAGGACCAATTGTCCCAGGAAGCAGAGACTATAGATAGAGCTGTTAATTAGCTCAGCCCCGCAAGTCCAGCAAGGAAACCCCAAGCAGTTGCAGAGAAATGAAACCTAAGCTCGAATTTCCCGCCTTACCTGTGCAAAGGGGTATAAAAGTTCTGCTCACCAGAGCCTCAGTGGCTCAATACTAGCTTGAATCTCTCTTGTTCACCTTGGTGTGAGACACGATATCATCCTTCGCTTGGGTTTCTATGCTGGCATAGAGATCCTTGCCTTCTTCTGGAGCTTCTCTGCATATTTATGTAACGTATAAGTCCCCTGCTTCCCCAACTCCCATTCTATCATCCAACGTATTTTTCCTCCCTGTTTATATGCTTAGGAACTGTGTGTATGTGCCTTAACATCTCACTGTGTGATTGTTTGCAACCAAAACTTTCATAAAAATATTTAAACTGCAATTTGGTCTCTCATGAATTCTCTGCGGATACATTTCAAGCCATTTCTGGTATAGTTGTCTAAAAAGATCCTCTCCCAGCCTACCTTTTGTATTGCCAAGCCAAGTAATTCCCCATTGCTCTATAAAAATAAGTTTATATACTGTTAAGCTGGGTAACATGTTTTATCTAGCTATTCTATTAAAAGGTCTTCAGCTGTCCATTAAACAGTTGCCAAATTTTCTTAATTGCCTTTCATCAGGGAAACGTTGGCCTTTCTATCTTGTTAGAATTCCTTAAAAACTCAGTGAGCATATTGTTAACTTGTTCAGGGTTTGCAGGTTAAAAAGCAACTTTCTCAGGTCTGCTGGCTGAAAAAGGATTATTCAGCCAGCAGACCTGAGAAAGTTACTTTTTAACCAGATATCACCAGATAGGTTGATATCACCAGATAGGTGGTAAATGATATTGTAGGGTACAAGTGGACAGAAAGTTAGATATGAGCATCCAGTATGATGCAGTTAACAAAAAAAGCAAATGTGATCTTGAGTGTATCAACATAGGCAGAACATCCAATTTGCAAGATGTAATTGTTCTGCTGTACACTGCATTGTTCAGGCCTCACCTGGAGTAGGTGAAGAGAAGAGTGATGAAGATGATCAGTAGCCTGGAGATCAAGCCCTATGAGGAAATGCTAAGGGACTTAGTAATGTTGACTCTGGAGAAGAGGAAGCTGAGGGGGGATATTATTGCTCTCTTTAAGTGTGTGAAGGGCTGTCACTTAGGCAGATTCCGGATAGGCCAAAAACAGTGGTGTGAAAACAGTGTGAAAACGGTTTTAAATAGTTTAAAATGGTGTAAAAGGTTTTACACCATTTTCATACCATTTTCACACTGCTGTTTTTGGCCCATGTGAAATCCGCCTTAGAGGAGGGCCCATGTGGAATCCACCTTAGAGGAGAGCAACAGTTTCTGTTGGCAGCTGATGACAGGACTCGCAATAATGGGTTTAAATTATTGGTAGAATGTTTCTGACTGGGTTACAGAATTATGCAACAGTGGACTCAGCTACCTAGAGAGGTGGAGAGCTGAGGCAGATCATGGGGGGAGGAAGGGAGCTCTCTCCACAGGAACGACTCGCTTGGGTCTTGTGGGGGGCACATTTGACCACCAGCCCTTTGACCACTTCTTTGATAGGAAGAAATTCTCTTAGGTCACAGAGATCTTTTAAAAAAAAACCTGGATCATGGGGATTACCTTTAAATGACTGTGCTCCTTTCTTCTACAGGGACTTGCAGCCAAACTGAATCAGGAGTTGGGTGCTCCAAGGTTTTAACCCAATCAACCCTTTTTCCATAGCACTGTTCTTTCCTGGGAATTGAACTTTGTTTTGCTTCTGGAAAGTAGCTCCTCCCATCATTGCTAGGGTGTTAACTTTTCCTATAAATAGACCCCCCCCCCAAAAAAAGAAACTATTCCCTTTGTACTTGGATGCCCATGAGCAGTATTGCTGCAGTCTCTCATTCTCCTTGGACAACTTCTGGAATGGTAAATATCAGCTTCCCCTCAATATCTTTTCCTATTCCCATCTATCATTCATGTCTTTCTATATTCCAGGCTTCTTAAAACTCTGTGTGTGTGTTTGCAGAATTGCATGTGTGTTTTTATCATTTTTAATTCTTTAATAAAATTATAAACTTTATCTAAATTCTGATTTTTGTGCAGGTTTCTAAGAGAATCTGGACTCTGTACTGGACTCTGTATAAATTGGTGTAGACCCTGGTTAACGCCTTTCACATTGCAAAGACTGTTTCCCTGCTAATTCTCCAAACTAAGCAGCCTCTTCCAACACTATGATTCTATCTTTGGCAGCCTTTGTCCAACTTTAGTGGCTCTTCTGTTGGACACAGAGCATTGTTTTCTCAATGCTTATACATTGTTAGGAAATAATATTCTGATAACATTCCAGATCCAGAACATTGTAATTTCCTATGTTATTATGAGCGTGAGGATTCACTTAGTCTTTCATGTAAAGAAGGCAGCACATCTCCTGATCTTTCGTGTAAAGTGGCACAGTCAGTTGCTAATTACTCTGTCACTAGCTGTAACTAATGCCCATCATGGTTGTTAGTTGCTGATTGCTTTCTGAGCTTCCATTCAGTGTCCTGTCAGGCAAAATTATCGTGGCAATGTAGCAAAACTAATTAGATGATGATGACCTCCGTGCTGGGCAGCTATCTTTGGTGTCAGCTTGAGTTTTGTTTGGACTTCTTTTTTTTAAAGGCAATGAAATGCAAATTTATTTACACTTGTGCAAGCAGTGGTGTGCTTGCATTTTATTGGGAAGGACAGGAGAATTTTGTACAGCTGTTTCAGTATGGCTGCTGTTGTTAGCAATAAAAAATTAAAATATGCTTCTGGCACTGTGCTCAAGTTGATCATTTCTAGAGTACTGTCAAATTCCATGTCTTTGATTTTCAACATTACATTGTGAGGCAGGGGCTAGAAAGCCCATTTTACAGATGGATAACTGGGCAATAGACAAATTGCCAGCCCTGGCTGGCAATTTCTCAGGAGAAAGGTGTGCCAACATGATTTTAGAACATCACCCTGACATAAAGGCCTTATGTCTGGTTTTCATTCACTGGTTTTCATACACCTGGATGTCATGCACTGCCCTGCTCCCCATTTGCCCCCATTTTTCTCCTGCTGATGTGGCAACAGCCAGTGTGGGGGACAGTGGTAGTTGGTATGAAGTTTCCAATTGTAGCCTGCCTGGGTAATAATGATGAGTCTAAGGCCATCTGGCAAGTGCATGAGTAATAGCATTGAACAAGCCTATCTACTGCAAACAGTATTGGTTAAGTGTTTATGTATCTTATTATTTATTTATTTGTTTGTTTGTTTGTTTGTTTAATTTCTAGGTTGCCCTTCCCCAGACTCAGGGTAGCTAACATCAACAGTACTCATACAATAAGAAAGCAATACAACGATAAATATTGTGTCTCAGTGCCTTGGAAACAAGATTCATAATACCATCCCCACATTCATTTGTTAATCATGCCTAGCCCTAGGGTAGAAGAGAGAAGAGGGGAGGGAGAAGGGAGGCCAGGCAGGTGGAAACTGTTGCTGCTTTCAACTGTAGGCCTGGTGGAACAGTTCTGTCTTACAGACCCTGTGGAAATGCAGTAAGTCCTGCAGGGGCCTGGTTTCACTTGGCAGATAATTCCACCAGATCATGGTCTTCTCTTGTTGAGGACAGCTGAAATTTTTTTGGGCCAATGACCACCTGTAAGTTGTTATTTGCAGTTTTGGGCCAGTGACCACCTGTAAGTAAGTTATTTGCAGAGTTCTCTTTGGAGAACATAGAAGAGAGACTGTCTCACAGGTACAATCGTCCCAGACCATTTAGGGCTTTCAAGGTTATTACCAAAACCTTGTACCTGATTTGGTACTCCACCTGGAGCCATTGCAGCTAGCACAGCACAGGGTGGATTTAGGCTCGCCAAGGAATCTCTGTCAGGATTTGCACAGCTGTATTTTGTACCAGCTGCAGTTTCCAGAACAGTCTAAAGGGCAGCCCTTCATAGAATTAGTTATAGTAGTCTAATCTGGATATGACTATTATGTGGATCGCTGTGACTAGGTCAAACTGTGAGAGATGGGGTCAGGAAGGTGAAGGTGGTGCCTGTCTGCTACATTTGTGACCTGTGCCTTCATAGACAAGGAGACATCCAGGATCACTCCAGAACACCTGATGGTCAATAGAGGTAGTAATTGGACCTTGTCAAGAGTTGGAAGCTGGCAACCTCCATCAGTTCCTACCCACCCTCACCCTGCCCCTCCTGGCCCAGCCAGAGGACCTCCACTGGATTCAGTTTCAGCCAGCTGTGTTTTAATTATTTCACCATAACCTCCAAGCCATTGCCCCATATTGCTAAGGTGATGTCTGGCCAGCCACTCATTAGCAGACATAACTGAGTGTCATCAGCATACTTCTAAGAGCCCTACCCACAACTCTAGATCAACTAGGCAAGTGGGTGCATATAAATGTTAAACAACAGAGGAATGATAGTTGCCCCTTAAGGGACCCCACACACCAAATGGGTGGCAAACTAAGGTTCTTTCCTGAAGGGCAACCCTCTGCCTCCACCTTGGAGCAATGAGCCCAGCCACTATAAGGCTGTCCCACATTTCCCCACATTGGTGAGGTGATGAGTCAAAAGATCATGGTTGGCTGTATTTATTTAAAACTTCATTTTCCTAGACCTGAAGGCACCAGCCACTGGTACATCTAAGGGCCTTTGTTAACATGACTTTGCTCTGGGTAGGAATCTGGAGGGGAATGTGGTTGCACTTAAAGTCACAGTAAAATAAAATAGAAGAGAAGAAAGAAACCCTTAAATAAGAATGGGCCTTTAGTTACCTTTAGTTACTTTCTAGGACAGAAAGAGAACTTGGAATAGGTACCTGGATCACTGGTATAATATCAAACATGCAGAAAATTGTCTTCGTTTGGAAGAATGGCCATGCTTTAAACAAATCTTTCATGCAGTTTATTTATATATGGAAGTTATCCTCCAGGTGCACTCTCATGCATGTGTGAACAAGGACTAAGTTTTCTGAAGTTTGCAGAAAGGTAATCATGAAGGTGATTCCCACTCCCACTTTTCCTGCCTATCTCTTCAATTACCATGGATTCCCATTAAGAGCAGATTAAGAAACCTTTCTCCTCATATAATTAGTTCAGCTTCCCAGGTGGGTTAAGACTGAACTGTAGCCAAATCTCATACTTGGACGATTCTGCAAATAGACAGACTTTTTGGCAGATATGGAATAACTGGAATAAAAATGTTAAGAATCATGATTGATTATTCTGTCAAATGTATGCCCAGAGGGCTCCTAAAATAAAGGCTTTAGTCAGCAGGAGTGATCTTTGGCCTGTTAAGACATGTAAGGGCAAAGAGACGGCAAAAGGCTATAGATCTGAATGCTCAACAATTCATCATAAGCCTGGACATGCTTAGGGGCACAACCTTTTCCTTTAATTCCGAGACTATAAATTCTTCTGGCAGAAAACCCAAAGGGAACCTACCACATTACAGGCCCTTCAACCCGAAGACCATAATTATCTCCATTTTAGAGAACAAAACAGAAGTTAAGGCAAACCTCTCAACAAGAATGGTTTGAAAGGGTTACTTGGCACCTTATGCCCTGACTCCAAGGATATACCTTTACAGAAAGTTCCTCCTGACCTGGATTGACACTTGGGAGTCAGGGGCAACCTTAAAACATGTAGATTAATTAGGGTACTTGAAACACTTATCTGTCATTGCATCACAAATGGTACCAAACACTGAATTGCTAGGCACTGTTTTGTAGTGGCTGAAATGTTGATGTAGCTAGAGGGAGCCAAGTTCAATTTCCTGCTCCTCATAAAACTTAATTGACTACCTTGTTTGTTGTTGTTGTTGTTGTTGTTGTTGTTGTTGTTGTTGTTGTTGTTGTTGTTGTTGTTGTTGTTGTTGTTGTTGTGTGGTTAAAATTGAACCAGGGAGGGGAACAACGTATGTCATCTGGGATATGTTTGACTGATTCTCCCCTATGATTTCTGAAATCTTCACTACAGGTTTTATTTTGAGTATCATTTACACTATGTAAGGCAAGGTTATTAGCAACAGGGGAGGAAGTTTTTACTTCTTTAGCCCCCATCTATGTTTTTCGAAGTATATCTGGCCTGTTGTGCCTGTAAATTGCCTAGGGGAGCATTTGTTCAAGCATAATTTTTGTGGGTCCAGTGTGAATTCATAGCCACCTTACAAGACTCACATCACAGACCAACCTCATGTATAATATAATCTCATGATTCATGAAATTAAAGTTTCTATTGAAATAGTATTTTCTGTTTTTCTGAAATTACATCATGATCCACAATGGGCCTTTCTAACACGCTCTTGCCTCCTTTTGCAACTTCAGAACTGAAACTATACGTAAAAACGTATAAGTGCATGCATACAAATGAGTTAGTTTGGTGGGGGGGGGACAATTGCTTGGCTGCATGTGGCTGAGATTTGGTGGGTCTGAGGAGGAGAGGAAGGACTGCATTCCATGTGATTTTGGTGCCCTTATGTTCTAATACTTCCATGTGGAAGATCCTCAAATTGTCTGTGTTGAAAAGAATTGTGTCTGCAGTGCACATACTTAGAAAATGGTTCTGAAAATATAGAACATGAATGGATTTTTTTTATCGAAACCAGTAATGGAAATGACAATCACAGTAAAATATTTTCCCTCCTGAAGCCCAGATTTGAAACTATAATGATTGTTTTTCCTCACTGCATACCCAGGCTGGCAACTTGGCTTATGCGGTTTGCTACCTATTTTGTAATATTTTGGCCAGTCTTATTCTGTCAGGGTTTTTTTTTTAGTTTTTTTCTCTAATGCACCAATGCAGCTCCAAACATTTTATCAATAGACCAATTCACTTTAAACCATTGTTTTTCTGCCATTTGTAATGGCAAAATCAAGAATGATCTCTTCAGAATCTATATAATTTAATCTTACTTGCCCCTGTAGAATAATGGTAGCCAACTCGTGCTTGGCAAATTCATGGAGGTTTGGGAGTGATACCTGGCAAGGGCAGAGATTGGGGAGGGGATGGACTCTATAGAGCTTATGTTCCCAAAATTGCCATTTCCCCCAAAGGAACTGATCTATGTAGCTGGAGATCAGTTGTGATTCTGAAAGAATTCCAGGAACCACCTGGACGTTGGTATCCCAGAGCAGAATTTTTGAGAAGTGCCAGCTTTTTGAAAATTCTGTCCATTTCTGCTTTTAGTATTTTGCAAAACAAATAAAAACCCTTAAAGCTATGAACACTTCATAAAAAATATTTCGCACATTTTTTCAGGTTTCATTTAATATAACAGAGGGTATTTCAAACATTACTCTGAAAAGTGAAGGGTTTTTTCCAGATGTAATACAAGATAAATTATTAGAAACATCTGTAAGACACTTGCAAAGTATCATGTGATATTTCTGGCTCCACAGTTGAAGACCCCCCCCCCCACCCAGTAGGAAGAAGCAACTTAAATATAAAGATCAGCTAAAATATCTTGTACACTAGCGTCTAAGCCTTGCTCTAGAACTAGCTGATCATGTGATCTTAGGGCAAGTCCTAAAACTGCCACTTCCCCCACACTTTTAAATATAAGGGAAGGCCTCTAATTTTTAAATTCTACATACTCACACAAATCAACCTTTGGGTAGAAGTCACAGTGACTGTTTTTTTTTTAAATTATATCACACTACAAATTATAAATTTTCTCTCCTTGACTGCTGAGAGAGATTAATCGTCCAATTGATTTTTAAGGCCAAGCGGACTCTTATTATCATGCAATCTTCTGTTCCAGAACGTTTAGCAAAAGCTCCCCTTTGCACATACAATTGTTCTGCTCTACCTTTATGCTTGTAACTGAGCAGTCCTGGATTAGAAAGAACAGCGATAAAAGAAAGGACTTAAAATGAGAAACTAACCTTCTCAGGAAACTATGGATATTGCCTAATTTGAAATTCTTCATTCCCTTCACATTACATTCTTGATTTTGGGCAATCATCCCACATTTTATAGGGTCAACGTTCTACACTTGGTCTTCAGTCGAATGAAGAGTGTGATGGGTGAAGAGATCAAATTAAAATGAAAGTTACCGCAGGGACCTGTAATAATGTTAATAAAACTTTTTTATGATAAAAGCTTATAATTATAACTCTTTAGTTTTTTTGCATAAGTTATAAAGTTCTAATTTACAAGAATTGCTGTTCCACAGAGCAGGTCAAAAGCAGCTCTCTAATGCTAAATGAGATTTCGGCTCCTTGCACATTAGAGCAATTTCCATAAGACACATTGCTGCTAAAGACTAGGTGGCTTAGTAGAAAAGATGCCCTGGTTCCTTTCTTTAGTTGATTCGCTCAGTTCAGGGTAAGGGAGTTTTGATGATCCTTTCAATGGCATTAAACTGGTTGAATTTAATTTACCAGGTGAGTAATCTTCTTGGAAATCAGAGGTTAGACCCAATTAAATTGTTAAACTGAAAAAAAAACACCTTTATTACATCCTTTTCTCCCTCCAGATATTTCAAATTGGCTACAGAAGTCACTGAAGAATCTTCATTTCATGACAAACAACAACAAAAAAAGGGATGGCCTTTTTGCTTTGGCAGCCTCAAAGATCCGATCCAAGAGCTCACGAAAGTAAATAGTTAAACCAAAAACTGCATAAGATATGTCTGAATCCAATTTAGACATATTGGAAGGGGGGTTGTGAGGGTCTTAGTGTCCATGTAATTGATTTTTAGTCACAATTTTTTAATCTGTTTGTATATTAAGCTGATTTAGATGTTTTAATACAGTAATATTGTAATGGCTTATGGCTCTACAATAAAGTTGACTTGACTTGACTTGAAACAACAAAAAAGACTCTCAAAGTCTCATCACCCTGAGGTTGGGAAAAATAGAAAGGCTGTTATATTCAAAGATGGAGATCTTGATTTGTCATTGCTAGTGGATGGTTGTGGAAACAGTCCAATGACAAGAATCCTGCTTGAAGTCATACAAAGTTCTAGCTATGACATTTGCTTGATCTAGGATGGCTCAGTCCTGAATGCAAATTGCCATCCAGTGCCCCAAATGTGTGAATCAGGGTCATAACTAAAGTGAATGCGGTATATTGCTTACCCAGTGAGTCATTGCCCAAGCTGTCCCCCAAACATCACTGCTTGAAGACTGTACTTCATCTAATAAATATGAATTAATTTTTGCTACAAGACTCTGTGACTGACAAACATTGTTTAAGAACCATTATCATATGATACTGTTAACCTAAGTAGGCATTCTCCACTTCAGTTGAGGGAATTAGCTGCAAACAGAGAGCAAGTGTGGGTAACTAGGATCAATTGCCTATGTATAGCAGGATAGTCCTGGAAGAAAACTCTTGAATGAACTGGCAGTTGAATAATTCAAATTGGTTTTATTAAAGAATAAAAATAGCAAAACAAGAAATATATCTTAAGTCAATGAACATGCTCACACAAAACATAGAAGAGTTGAGCAAGAGAAAAGGGAGGAAGTTGATTAGGGTTTAAGGGATGGTTGATAATTACCAGTATTGAAGAGGTGTCCAGGGAAAGCAGTGATGAAGAGGAAAATGACCAGCATTTCCCACAGCAAAGAGCCTGCACACAAATGGGAGTTTGTGCATGGATTCAGTACATGCACACATACTTTGAATGGCCAAAAGATCAATATTTATACCCCCAAATTTGTCCTGTGATGGTATGAAGTAAGTTAAAAGGGAAGCCAGAGACAAAGAATTGAGTGCTTTTCCAGGGTTCCAAAAAAGATAGGAGAGGCTTGATGAGTTGTCAGGACCCAAGAGAATGCTTGGGCTGTTCTCAAATACTGATTGATTTCTGGGATGGGTGCAGATAAGGTAACTAATAGTCTGCTAAGGGCGCTGATTAAATCACCTTTAAGGTGACACAATGAAGATTAGCTAGCTCCATTATCCAGCCAGTGGAAAAGTTCAGCAGCCAACCACTTTCCTGCCCAGGCTTGACACACAAGAAAGATCCCAAAACCCTCTGAGAGGCAGTGTGGAAACAGTGGCTCATTCTGCACATGCAGAATAATGCACTTTCAAACTGCTTTCAGTGCTCTTTGAAGCTGTGCAGAATGGCAAAATCCATTTGCAAACAGTTGTGAAAACGCATTATTTTGTGTGTGCGGAAGGGGCCAATGTCTTGCTGCTATGCCAGTCTTTGCCCTTCTTGCCTTCATGACACCCCTTAGCAGGAGGAGGGGTCTGACAGCTTATAGTATGTTGTCAGAAGTTTGAAATCTACTGGAAAAGTTGATTTTGTGAAATGGAATGGCTGAGCACTGAATAATTTTTATTTAGACTTATTTCAAGGAAAAATAGTTTTCGTTTTCAGAATTCTCTTATGTCTCAGAAAGTTTTTGTTTTTCCAAATACTTCAGCTACCCCAGACCCTGGGAAGTTGTTCCCCTGAGAGATCTCCCTCACCCATTCAAGACATAACCTAGACACAATGTATGAGGGTAAACCACACTGTCTGCCTGCCTGCTTGGCAGGGACTCTAAAATCCGCAATGTCCCTAGCTGTTACATGCTGTTTCCCATCTCGTCCTCCTCCCAAATCAACGAATGGGTAAGAAGAAGGCTACCAAATGCATTGATGGAGACAATTAAAATGAGGCAGATGGATGTGGAGAAGCTGGGGAGAGCAGATCTGTGGCTCAGCAAAAAAAGACACCTGTACCTCAAACCTTTCCATGCTCTTTCACAACAGTTTGTCCTTTTTTTCCTGTAGGGCAAGAGAAAAGGCCAAGGCTTCTTAGAGAGATGTGCTGTGAAGTCACTAAACCCACAACCTTCATGCCCTTCTCTCCACACCAAATATCACAGATCTGGGGTTCGAAGGACACTGGAAGTCCATCTGTGAGTCTTACTTCCAGGGAAAGCATCTTTAGGGATGGCAGCTAGTTTTCAAAGAGTAACAAAAGATGGGATTTAACCCCCCCCC
This sequence comes from Sphaerodactylus townsendi, assembly GCF_021028975.2. Classification (NCBI taxonomy): domain Eukaryota; kingdom Metazoa; phylum Chordata; class Lepidosauria; order Squamata; family Sphaerodactylidae; genus Sphaerodactylus; species Sphaerodactylus townsendi. Next base: position 89,855,975 of record NC_059431.1, on the reverse strand, counting down.
CTTCGCTAGCAGCACAGCAGGGATTCTAACTCAGCTTAGTAGGAATCTCACTGTTGTTATTCTCAGCAGTCGAAAAAGAAATGTTTGAGCACGTGCAGGGTGCATTTCATCAACACTAGGCAGTCACAAATAAACTCTGGCAAACATCTAATAGCAGGGGCAAAAAATGTTTTGCATTTGGAGTTATTGTTTCTGTGGAACCGCTGAAACTCAGCACCCTTTGTGGTAGAAACTACAAATGGCTAATTCTGGATTAAACAAATAAGGTACATGCAGATGATCTCTGAGACCATCACAGACAGAGTGGCCCCCCTTAGAGTGGGATGGAGCAGCTCAGTCAAACCCTTCCCTCCCTCCCCTCCCAGCTAGCCCAGGGAATCTCAGTCCATCTGCCTCTCCATCCTTCAATCCTTCCCTCTTATTTCAGCCTCCTCCAGAAGGGCCAGCGCTGTGCAGAGAGACACTGCAAGGAGATATAAGACCACTTGGCCGGGGAAAAAAACCCCCACAGGCACCTGCCAAAGCTAGCCACCACAGTCAATGGCCTTGAAGTGGTTGCATCTCCCCCCCACCTCTAGATAAGCAGGACAAAGGGTGAGAGCCACTCCAAGCCACACCAGGGATGGAGCAAAATCCATCAAGGCATCCCTCTTCTACATCTTTCTGCTTTGAATGAACACCCCTCTCCCTTCCATTCCCCTGCAAGCCAGGTAGGAGAAGGGGGGGGGTGTTGATGGGAAAAGAAGGCAACCCCCCTTTCCCCCAGCGCTCTACACCATCAGGTAGGGTCAAAACACCCCAGCCGACCTTGTAGCTCATCCAGTCTCTGGGAGTGAGATGGGAGGCACAAGACGGAAACACCAATGTTGGGGAGGATGCAGGGAGGAGAAGACGCGCATCCTTCCAGCAGCAGTAACGGAAAGGCTGCGCCAAGGCTTTTCCCCTTTAAAGCATCCTGGCCATCCTGGAACTCTCCCGGATCTCTGCCCCCCCCCCCATCTCTCGCCATCAATTGCACCAGATCTCCCTCCCCATCAAGTGCAGTCAGGACGGCCCTGGTCACCCTCCCCCATCATTTATCTCCCCTAACCCTGATTCCTTCCCATCGCTCCCCCCCTTTTCAGTCCGGAACTCACCTCCCCAATCCATCCATCCATCCATCCATCCATCCATCCATCCATCCATCCATCCATCCATCCATCCATCCATCCATCCATCCATCCATCTTTACCTCGGTCCGTTGCAACAGTGCGCCCGCTCCTTCCTGCGGCTCCGTCAGCCTGGCAGGCCGGCTCCATCCGGCTCATCGCCGCGCTCTGCCGTACAGAGGCAGCTGCAGCACCTTGGAGGAGGCGCATCCTCCTGGCTAGGCGCGGGTGCACGTGCTGGAGACGGGCGAGCGCAGGGAGAGGAGGATCCTCGCAGTGCCAGCCCCGGATCGGCCCTGCCTCCCCCCCCCCCCCCTTCACCACCGCAATTCGGATCGGCTCCGGCTCTGCAGGCTGCTTGCAGGGCTGCCCCCCTCCCCAGCCAGCCAGCCGGTGTCACTCCGGGGACAGACCCGCCCTGAGCCAGGGGGGAACTCGGAGCTGCCTCGGGCAGAGCGCTGTGCCAGCCTCTTAAAGGCGAAGCGTCCTTGTTTAGATGGAGACTCCTTAAGCGGTTTCAAGCCGTTCCTGGGGGAAACAGCCTCAAAACAGAAGCAGGGGCTGCTAGATCAGACCAGGAGTCCATTGGGTCCAATTTAGTTTCCTGTTCCCATGGAGGGTGGAACAGAGACTGAGGCCTTGCTTGGCTGCTGCCTCCCAGCACTGACATTCAGTGGGTTGCTGCCTCTGAATATGGCTCCATTCATTTACCATGCCTAGTAGCCATTGATGGCTTTGCATTTCTCTTTGATTTGCCATTAAAATGATCATAAATGGGAGAAAGTGCTTTCAAGTCGTAATTAATCCAACAGGGTTTCCAAGGCAAGAGCTACAAGAGACACTAGAGGTGGCCTTGGCCATTCTCAACACTCTGTGCAGCCCTTGGACTCTTTGGTTGTATCCCCATCCAAGTGCTAACCAGGGCTGGGGCCCTGCTAGATTCCAAGATCTGATAGTGTGAGAAATATTCTTCAAAACAGTGGTTCTCAACCTTCCTGATGCCAATGCCTTTAATACAGTTCCTCATGTTGTGATGACCCCCAACCCTAACATTTATCCATTTTACAGATGGAGAACACTGATGCAGAGAGTCTTAGGGCAACCCCTGTGAAGATCATTTGACTCCCAAAGGGGTCAGCACTCCACAGTAGTTGAGAACCATCAGCTTCAAAAAGCTTCCATTTTAAAAAAATGGAAATGGTGCAAGAGTATTGAGGCACTTAAAGTTATATCCTGTGATTAAGTTGTGGCATGTGCACAGTAGTAACATATACCATTCATTGAAGAAGACAGTTGTTGAAAATGTGGGTGGGCTACCTTAAACGGTTCTGAATTTGTTGGCTTTTGAACCTTATGGATGATTTCTGCTGATTTCTATGGTTTTCCATCTGATATGTACTGACAATCGCCATGGGAACTCAGTACAAGAAACCCATGCACACAGAATAGCACAGTATTTTCTCCTGTATGTGTTGTGACTTTATCGGTTGAATAATTCATTGGCAAACATTTGGGTTTATGATTCTCGGTATGGGCAGCTGCTCTTCCCCATCATAAACTAAAATAACTTTTTTTGCACCAGGTCTTGAAGTCAGTGTATGGGACCCCGGGAAGGAGGAGGGGCGAGGCAATTTTCCACCCCACATGTCACAATGTTGGCACCTGGGAACATATGACACCATATGTCCCTCAGAAATAATACTTCTGTGCATTGAGTGTTCTGCACATTCTAGTATTATGGGAGGAAGAGGAATCCAGGCTCGGCCTTTATCAACTCTTCACCACATATGTAATTTTATAAACATCTATTACAGGGATCCCTAAACTGTTGGGAGCCTGTGGGCACATTTGGAATTTTGACACAGAGTGGTGGGCACAGATGAAAATGGCTGTCCCAAAATGGTTGGTTGCTGAAGATAGAGCTGGTGGACAAAATGGCTAATCGCAGCTTACCTTCAGTCACACACTGAAGACTTTTGTGTTTTGCGGCAGTTGCTGCTAAAGCAACATTTTCAAAATCTGCACAGCCAATCAAATCTCCAATGGCTCATCAGAAGTTTTGCTAGGTGAAAGCCTAACCTGGCCCCTCACACTTTCTTACAAACACTTGGCAGATATGATGTTGAAACCCTGCCTATCATGTCTCCCCTTATCTGGATTTTTTTGTAGACTGAAAGTCCCCAGAATCTTAGCCTTCCTCATAGGAAATGTGCTGCAGTGCCCCTCACCATCTTGTTTCTCTCCTTGTGTTCCAGTTCAACAATACAGTGGAACCCTCGGCTCGCTGTCTCTCGGTTTTCATCGGTTTCGGGTTTCTGATTTTCAGTGAAAATTTTGTCTGTTTTCATCGATTTGCAGTAAGGTGCAGGGGTTTGTGGAGAAAATCACCTGACAAAGCTGTTATGGCAGAGTCTTCGTAACTGTTTAATGACAATGTCTCTGCCCCATTTCAGACAAATCTAAAGAGGAGTCAGGTGAAATCAGACCCTTTGGACAGTTTTCTGGTGCGACATTGGTCCACTGGCTCTGAAGGTCCTAGTGTTATTGTGTGTTACTGTTTCTAGCCGCACACTATATTTATTCACCATGTTTTTGAGTGCCTAGAACAGATTAATTGATTTCACATTGATTCCTATGGAAAAGTTTACCGGGTTTCTACTGCTCTAGTTTTCATTGATTCTTTTCAGACGATTACCAATGAAACCAAGGTTCCACTGTATTCTTGAGTTACAGCGACCACAACAGTATTCCAAATGAGGTTACACCACAGGAGTTTTACAAATAAGCTGCTTTCTTTGGTAACCTCTTTCCAACCATTCCAAGCGTGGAGTTTGTCTCTTTCACCACTGCTCATGCCATCAACATTTTCATCTAGCTTTCCAGTACAACCTTAAGATCTCTTTTGGTTCAGGCTTCATCAGCATATATTTAACCCCCCCCCCCCCTTCTCAGTAGGAAACACCTTAGCCACTTGAACTTGATTTGCCATATTGTTGCCCACTCACCTAACTCAGAAAAATCCTCCTGTATAGCTCTTCACAATCTGCCCTGGTTTTCATCATCCTGAATAATTCGGTATTGCTTGCAAACTTGACTACTATATTATTCAACCCCAGTTCCAAATTATTTATGAGCAAATTAAATAACCTGATCCTGGTAGGACCCAACTCTCACTAACAAAAAAAGTCAGCATGATGTAGTGGTGGACTGTAATCTGGAGAACAGGGTTTGATTCCCCACTCCTCCACATGGGCAGAGGAGTCTTATCTGGTAAACTGGATTTGTTTCCCCACTCCTACACACGAAACCTGCTGGGTGCAGTGGCGTAGTGCCAAGGGGACAGGGGGGTGCACAACGCGGTGGGCGTGCACCGGTGCGGAGGCGTGTCAGGGCCGTGGTGTGGCGTTCCAGAAGTGTTCTAGGGTGTGGCAGAGGTGTGGCAGGGGTGCAGGGTGCACACGAGCCCTGGGCGCAGTTCCCTCTCACTCTGGCCCTGGCTGGGTGACCTTGGGCTAGTCACCACTCTCTCAAAACTCTTTCTGCCCCACCTACCTCACAAGGTGTCTGTCATGGGGAGAGGAAGGGAAAGGAGCTTTTTGCCTTTACAAATAAAATACAAGTGTTATTGCCCGCTGTGTATTTTCTTTGTAAAGGCAGTTGACCTAATACACATGCATATATTTAATTATTGTGAAGGCATCTGTGTATGCCTGATATTTTGGACTGTATACCAGTGAGTAAAAGGAAGAAGTGGTTTTGAAATTTATTTTTGGAATCTGTAGGGTGTTTGCATCCTTTTGCTTTCAGGTGCAGAGTGGTGTGATTATTACCTAATGGGGCCCCTATCCCCCTAATTGTGGTGGTTGACCACCTAGAGATTAGCAGCCCTAATAAAAGGACCAGTCTTCTTCTGTTATTGCTGCAATGCTTACTGAGGAGACTTTGGTGAGATACCTTCTCAAAAGCCTTTTGGATATCCATGTGCTCCAGACTACCCTCATCCACATGCTTGTTAATCTGCTCAAAGCTCTTCAAGAGGTTAATGAGCCAGGTGTTCCCTCTGAGCTGATTTTTCTTGCTGTGCCTAATAACTGTCTCTGATTACAGTGCCTACTGATTTGCCTGGGTCTGAGGTTAGGCTAACTGGCCTTTAATTTCCTTGGTCCCCTCACCTTATTGTCAATTTGCATTGGCTTTGCCAGAACTGTTCTCCTTTCTGTTCACAGTCATCTTTGCAACATCCCTGTGAAGTAGGTCAGTGCTGTTTATTTTTCTCACCTTGCAGAAGAACAAGGGAAAGAAGGAAACAGAGGCTATCCTGAATATAACATGCATAACGGCTTCTCTGTAGCTTCTTGTGGGGGTGGGGGGCAAATGGCAAATTGATGTGTGAATAAATTAGGAAACTAGAATTGCTACAGGAGGAACATCTCAACACCCAGACAGCAAGAAGCATAATAATTTCACTGCATAAATGTTTCTTGAGGAGCAGCAGTGGTGCAGTGGTTAAGAGCAAGTGCACTCTAATCTGGAGAACCGGGTTTGATTTGCCACTTGAGCTGTGGAGGCTTACCTGGGGAACTAGATTAGCCTGTGCACTCCAACACAGGCCAGCTGGGTCAGGTGACCTTGGGCTAGTCACAGTTCTTCGGAGCTCTCTCAGCCCCACCCACCTCACAGGGTGTTTGTTGTGAGGGGGGAAGGAGATTGTAAGCCCCTTTGAGTCTTCTTACAAAAGAGAAAGGGGGGTATAAATCCAAACTCTTCTTCTCTTCCTGCAGCCTATATCCTAGCATTCTGCTGAACAAAATTTGAACACTTCCTCAATGTAATCATCTCTTTTTGCAGTGGAGGAGGTTCCTTCAGCCTAAAGGACACCCCGGAACTGGGAAGGAGGGGGTCAAAAACATGTTTCCTTTGAGCAAAAGTCTTGGGGAGATTTATTTAGAAAAACGAAGGGGAGTAATATCAAGACCTATAAAATGCTGGACAGCCTAAGGGAGGCTTCTTGATAAAGGCTGGAGAGTTGGCAAGTTACTTTTAAAGGACGGCCTGCCACATAAGAATTAACAAACAGAATGGTGGCCCTCCAGTCTGTGCTACCCATCATAACGGCTAGCCCAAGATCACCCAGCAGGCTTCATGTGGAGGAACTGAGAAACAAATCCAGTTCACCAGAGAAGAGTCTGCCGCTCATGTGGAGGAATGAGGAAGCTAACCCAGTTCCCTCTGTGACCAGAGTCCACTGTTCTTAACCAACACTCACTAACTACGCTGGTTGGTAGCATGGAACCTCTTGCTCAGGGATGTGTTGGGTATGTTGTCGCTGGGTGAGGTGACAGCTGACAGAAATATAAGTGTTTCCTCTGGGTGGGGATGGAGGGAATCAGCAGCAGGGTTCGTGTGCCCTTTAAGCTGCTCCTGGGATTTGCACTTAATATTCCCAACCTTTCCCTCCTAAATAGGGTTAGTCTCTAGCACTTGTGCACTGACTCCAGCTATTTAGAGATGAACAACAACATCACTACCACAACAATAACGAGGCCATTTTGCTGTAGCGCCGCAATGAATACAAGTGATTGGATAAAAGCTGCCTGTATCTTGATGCTATTTTCAAACCTGGACAGCGGAAAGTGGAGATCTTCTGGGCTGGTCTCTAGCCAAGCTATCCAAATAGGGTAAGGAAAGAGCCAATGCATTGCTCCCAACCCCAGGGATTGGAAGGAATTGGCATCCCCTCTGGAACTGAAAACACTGCCTCACAGCCCAGATCTAAGCCAAACCCTTGAAACAACACTACAAGGACTGATGCAGGCCCCAAGAAGAATGGGTGTGCCTTGTTTGGCTTGAACTGGACCTGTGGAGGTCCCTACTAGTAGGGAACAGATTTTTAAAAAGAAATGCTTACGCTTAGCTGCTGCAGAATACAGAATGTCACAGCTGTTGGTCATACACAGGTATAAGACTTACTTGGGCCTGTTCTTCCCCTAAGGTATGTTCTTCCCCTAAGCCAAGCCCAGTCCCTGCAAAGAATTCAGATTGAAGTATTCTCTGGGATTCAATCATCTCTCCTCCCCACAATAATAACACCTGAGGTGGAGGTAGAAAAGAAAAAAGGTTGACTCCAACCAACTCTTCCAAATGGCTGAAAGTGGAGGAGCTGCGGATTTGGGAGCTATGCTCAGCATGTGAACTACATGGATAAAAGCCATATGGAACAGGAGCTATAGTCAAAAAGGCAACCAAGAAGAAGAGTTTGGGTGACTTACAAGCTTCTTTCCCTTCCTCTCCTCACAACAGACACCTTGTGAGGCAGGTGGGACTGAGAGAGTTCCAAAGAACTGTGACTAGCCCAAGGTCACCCAGCAGGAATGCAGGAGTGCGGAAACACATCTGGTTCACCAGATAAGCCTCTGCCACTCAGATGGAGGAGTGGGGAATCAAACCTGGTGCTCCAGAATAGAATCCACCTGCTCTTAAACACTACACCAATTCATCAGGCTTGCTGCAGTCCCCAAGATGGAGTGGGATTGAGCAAAACTGGTTGCATCCAAACCAACATGTTGGAAAGCACAGATGCTCATGATGAATGCCCTCCATTGTCCAACCTGAGCCCCAGTGGTTTAGGATGGAAGAAAACCCCAGTGGGCTAATCTGTTGGCCCCTGAAGTTCCCATTGTCACCTACTGTTAAGGGAGAAGGGGCACCACAGAATGGTGACAAGCCCTGCAACTGCAGCAGCTCGCTATCCCCTGAACTTGCAAACCATGTCCCACTCAGAACAGTGGTTCTCAACCCTTCCTAATGCCATGACCCCTTAATACAGTTCTCATGTTGTATAGGACCCCAACCCTAACATTTATCCATTTTGGTTGTAGATGGAGAACACTGATGCAGAGAGTCTTTAGGGCGACTTCAGAAAGGGTCGTTCAACCCCCAAAGGGGGCGCGACCCACAGGTTGAGAACCACTGTCCTAGAAGAACCCTCTTCCCCATATTTGCCAAAAGCCAGCAAAAATATGACAACTTTTCAACTTGCCTCTGTGCAACCACTCCCAGCCATTTCCTTTCCTTGGTATATCCTTTCTACAGCCCCAATTCATCAGGCTTGCTGCTGTCCCCAGGATGGAGAAGATTAATAGATGCAGCAAGTCCTCGGCATTCAGAAAGCAAGGCCACAATTCAGTTGTTTGTATGGATTTTCAAACTTGTCCTAAACACTATGGCTCAGAAACTGCTAAAGTCAGTTGTGACACATGCGGAGATCCTATGTGTGCTTGGTTGGGAGGGAGATCCATTGGAGCCAGTGGGATTCAACATCCTATGTATTACACATACAGCACAAGGTATGTGTCATCAAAGGTCACTTGAGGATATAGAAAGGCATGTTTGGCTTTGCCCTCAAAAGGTACATGGATATGGTCAGAGTCCCAAAGAACCAACGGAAGATGCTAATAGCAAATTATGCAGGGCCTCATTGTTTTCATAGTGGGTTTAGAGTCCCAAACTATAATTCTGTACTTTAGGGGTCCCCCTTTTTTGAGCCTATGGGCATCTTTGGAATTTGGATGCAGGGTAGTGGGTGCAACTACTGTTTGAGGCGGAGCCAAGATGGCTGCCACAGGAGGCAGAGCTGCATACACATGGGAAGTTTATGGGCAGAGAAGGATAATTAAAAAAACAACAACACTAGTGGTGAGAGAGAAAGAAAAATCTGCACAGGTAATCTGATCTCTAATAGTCACAAGTCCTGTGAGGTAAGAGCCCTACATGCCCCCACCCACTTTCTAAAAACACTTGGTGGACCCTATGACTTCATGGATACCAGACTGAGGACCCTTGCTATACACAATTATATGGTAACATATCCTTGAGCTCTATGTAAGTATGCCTACAAAGCAGAGTGTAAAGGCCGTCAATCGCTTAGGATATTTTTTTTGTCGATAAACACCTGCTGTTTAACTTAACTAATCCATCAATCAAGTAGAAATAAATCTGCCTATTACCAGAGCCACAGATTAGGTGCCCTTCCAAGCTACAAGAGGAAGCAATCTAACCAAAAGCCGCCTCCTCATTAGATGAGATGATCCAATTGAACTGGCCCCTTTTAAAATACCCTATAAATATTTTAAACAAACAGAGCTAAGAAGACTGAGCTCAGATGCGGGGAATCCCTGGTTCAAAATAATCTTTGCTGTCAGGAGCTCACTAGGAAAAGTTAGGCAAAGCACCCTGCCCTTCTCACAATATGGAGCAATCGTACAGATCTTCTTTGCTTTTTTGATGTACAAATTAATGGAATAATGTATATGAAAAACTTGGACCAAAGCCAAAATAGCCTAAAAAACTAGAGGCCAGTCTTCAAGTACATCTTCAATTTGCAGTTCCACCAACTATGATCCCCCCCCCACACACACTGATTAACCACACAGTAATCAAATTATTTGATTTCTCTATCATTCAAATCTTGAAGCCCTACTAAATATATTATTTGCAGTTCAGTCTTAACGATTAAAATTTACTGTTCTTTAATAGGATACTGGGAAAGGTGGTAGTTTCTCAGCATCCAGATATTTCTGGATGATGCTATCGAGATTAATTTCAACCCGTCTGGGGTCTGTTCTTGTCATATCTTAGAAGTCTCCTTGGTTATACCTGCAAATGCTCCACGTTGGTCTATGGATGGACATGGGCACCTGTTACTCCTCCTGGATATCTCAGGCATTTGATATCATCAATTGTGGTATCTTTTTGGATCATCTACCAGGACTCAAGCAGTTTTAAGTGATAAGCTAAGGATCCTGTTTCTATTGGACCCTTGCCAGTTTCTATTGATGGTTTTCGTTGTATGGGATGTTAAGGGTTTATGATGTGCTACATGATTTATGACGTTATGTTTATTGACCCTACGTTATTGACAAGTTTATTGATGGTTGTTCTATGATGTCATGTTTAGGTTTTTAATACGTTGTTCTGCACCGCCCTGAGCCTTTCGGGGAGGGTGGTATATACGTTAAATGTATTATACCATGTATTGGGTGGAAGAATGCTGACCTCAAGGTCAAGGTCAGAATTACTCTCAGCATTATTCCCACCAAGACATGGTCCTGGTAGATGATCCAGGAGGATACCAAGATGGGAAAGGTGGTCCCTAAGCTGCAATTCTGTGAAAAATGAGCCCTGAAATAGGGTAGTTTGAATTTTGACAGCTAAAATGCTTATAGGAAAGAATTGGAAGTCCACAGAAAATCTACATATTATAACTTGGTTTAAAGTCTGGCAAACTGAAAGTTGCCAAGAGGTGCAATAATACATTTTGAAAGATGGGTAAAAAGCGAAGGGTGGAAGGTGACATGGTATAGCCTGATCTTATCAGTTCTCAGAGGCTAAGCAAGGTTGGCACCTGGGACAAGGGAAGACTCTGCAGAGGAAAGCTAACAGCAACCACTCCTGCTTCTCACTCTTGTTGGGCCGCCATAAGTTGCCTGCAGCTTGACACTTTACACCCAGAGAGAAAGCATAAATCTCTTTTTTCTCTACTCCATCTTTTCTTGATTTTTGGCAACCAAAAAAATGACCCAGCTTGCTTGTATTCATTTGTTATCTGTGCTAGATGCTTCCTGTTAGCCTTGGCCATTCTTTTCATCCTTCCAATGTTAATTCTGTTCAGTGCTTTTGCACCTGCATTTAGCAAGGCCATTGATTTCTCCAGTCCAGCCTCCAGTCCAGAGCTTCTTCTTCGCTTCGACTGGCTTGACATGTACACCCCTGTTGCCCACTCTATGCTGAGGAATGCCCATAGTGTTTTGTCTGAGTGCTACTGTGTTCGAGCTGAGTGCCAGTCTCCTCCACCCTGGTTCCCTTCCTCAAGGCTCCGGGGGAAATAAATGTGTCATGCTTTGTTTTTTGGTAGTGGTGGTCTTGCTTTGCTCAGAAAACTGCAGACAGCTTCTTGAGCTGCTGTAAAGCCCAGCTTGCACACTCAATTATTTAAAGTACCTAATAAAGAAATTAAATGCAAGCCACGCAGGAGAGGCATGAAAGCACAGCGAGGACAGCCAGAAATAGGGTGGTGGAGCCGCCTCCCTGCTACACTGCAACGCGAGTCACCTGTGTCCTCGTTTGTGGCCACCTTTAGTGACGGTTGAGGGCGAACAGCCTGTTTGTGACTCATAGGCATCCTATGCAGGTGTGTGCCAAGCCTGCTCCTGAGTAGCGGCAAGGAGCTGTTGATCATCTGCTCACATCAGCTGCTTCCAGATGGGCTGTTTTGTTTTGGACCCCGATTCTTCCAAGAAGCCCCAGTGGTACCATCTCCCACAGGAGACACCAACATACAGTCGCGACTGTTTGTTTCCAAAATTAGAGCTCCTATTCTAAAATTAGGAGTCTGATCTTTGGCAGGGCTCTCTGTATGAATGGGCTCCAGAGAGAGACACATCCGGCCAAGATCCCGCCATGCTGCTGTGGAAGGGGGGGGGGGGAGGGAGACCCACTCCCTCCCTTCACTTACCTGGTCTCCAGCCCTCCGGCGCGTCACCGGGGCCTGGGGACACGCCCCCCTGCTCTGCGACGCTGAAGCAGGCGTGCAGGGCGGGGAGGCGTGTCCCCAGGCCCTGGCGACGCGCCGGATGGCCGCAGGAACGGTAAGTCCCCCGGGCGACGGCGGCCAGCAGCGCCGTCTTCCCAGTTCTTTCTGGGACCGTCCATACGGACGGTCCCGGCGTGTTGGGTCGGCATCGGTTACGCCAACCCAAGCCCTTCCGCCTCTGTGCGGAAGCGGCCAAAGCTATTATTTTGGCATTATTATATTTGTTGCAATCAGCTCATTGGAGAATGCTTGTATTTAGGCAGTTCTTCAAGAATTTCTATATTCAAGCCAAGTTGTTTGATTTCATGTGATGGGTTAATTACTGGGACCCCATCATCCTGTGCTCCAATATTGTATCCATGTTATGGAGAAGATAGATCTCCTGGTAAATGACTATTTTTGTTATGTATCCCCAGTTGGAAAGCCAATGCACCACTGCCACAAATAAAATTTGTATCTTCAAAATTTGCCCAAGTGATTTAAAAGTCTGCAGAATATTCTAAATGACTAGGAACAAAATAAATGAGCTGCCAACATAGAGCTAGTCTTTTTTTCTCAGGCTTTCAGTTAGGAACTGCAGCAACATAAAACCCCATAGTCATCTTTGGATGGAAAAGTGAAAAGGTAAAATCAATGGGGCAATAAAAACAGCAATGTCTTTTCGTCACATTTTATGACCTCATCACAAAGGGGATCCTGAGGTTATCATTCTTTGCATTACCCTGATAATGGACTGGGCTTGATAAGCTTACTCTGTCCCATTATCTTTCGAACTGGTATATTTTACAGTATAGCTCCATAATAGTCCTTTGTTGTTATAATGAAATCTATAAGCTTGATGCTATTACAGTGCTATATAAAGTCTGTATCTCCAAGGTCAGTCTAGGGTTGTTGTAGTAAAGACCGGATAACCTGTTCATTTTGGAGAACCAGCTTCATTTTTCATGAAAACTGTTCCACTGTTGTTCAGAGTGGCCACAAAATTTTGCCTTATACAGAAATTTCAGAGTGAATTTGGAAACTTGGATGAAAAATTGGAGAAATTCTGGAGGAAGCAAATCAATTTTTCTCAGTACTGAACGGGCAATTTCATCCGCAGCTTCTTTAAGTTCCACCAAACTCATCTTACACTTCAGTTATTATGCACGCAGACATGATCATCAATGCCTTATTGGCAGCCCTAGTGATAAAGTGTCTAGTCATGGATAATTTGATCTTTAATTAAGTGAATAATTGCCATCATGTCTTAGGGTACTTTTGTGAGTGATGCCTTGACAATCAATAGACAGAAGATGTGTGAAAAACATGGTGTAATATTTTTGCAGTTTAATTACATATGTGAGCATGTGAGCACCTGACCTAGATAACCCAGGTAAGTCCAATTTTGTCAGACCTCAGAAGCGAAGCAGGATCAGCTCTGGGTAGTATTTGGATGAGAGGTCACCAAGGGTAACAGTGTTACTACGCATCCTGTGCCTTGAACATCCTATGGGGTTACCATAGGTCAGCTGTGACTTGTTGGCAAAAAAGAAAAGCATGAACAGAAAAAGGTGCCTCATATAATTGGTACATCTAACTCAGTATTGTCTTGTCTGAATGGCAGCAACATTACTGGTTTTCAGTCACAGAAAAGTCTTTCCTAGTACTTGCTACTTAAGGTTATGAACACTGGAGATTTTAGGGACTGAATCTGGGCTCATCTACATATGCAGTATACGCAGAATCATTAAGGTAGCATCACAGTTCAAAAAGGTGTGAATTAAAACTTCTGAGTAGATTCTTGAGCTGAATTCTGAACTTCAAAGACATTGGCACAATCTATCAAGTGTGACCTTTCCCTTTCCTACCTCTGTCAGCATTATCGTTAGCAGAATTTTATCACACCTGCTCATCTTTTGGCTTTGCTCCTGTAAATGCTATCTACAGCCAAGTTCCCTAAGCCATTGCTCTTTCCAGAATGAGCTTGGATGTTTTTGCTGTATGTAAGACCCACAGTATTTAGGTAAGTTGTTGATTAATTAGTTTAAAACATTGTCATTGGCTACAAAAATATGCTTGCCTATGGTACAGCAGATTTTAATTTTGAATTGATTTCTATACAACTTCTTATGAACCTACAGGTGGCATTCACTGATTTGAATGAGATGTTCCCTCTTGTGTGCAATAGTAAGGCAGTTGCCTCTTCTAAGAGGTTCATGTGACATGCATGTATCATCTTTAAAAATGACTTCCATTCTATTGGCACTTCTATTGCAAAAAAGAAGGGGAAGTAATTTCTGCTGATTCCCATAAGCAGAGCTTCAACAGGGCACCCTGGGGATAAGTGTCCCAGGCGCCTGCGGTTGGGGTCATGTGGGGGTGGAAAATCACCCCATACACCCCTTCTTATTGTTTTAATATGTTTTATCCTTTGGGTTGTACACTTCATTTAATTTACCTTATGCTGGTCTACAGCTGTAATTAAGATTTTGATTGATTGATTGATTGATTGATTGATTGATGATTGATCGATCGATCGATTGATCAATCAATTGGTAGGATATTAGAAGAGGGCCTTAAAAGTCTACCACCTCTTTCTAAGGAAAAAAACTCTTGAAAAAGATTTAAACATTCTAGTTGGAACTCATGCACTAAATGATTCTAGACTGTTCATGTAAGGGTATTGTCATTTAAGGAATATGTTTTACTTACATGAAGGAACAGATCTTCAGAACTGTTTATTTATTTTGAAATAACTATCAGAACAAAAGTTATTGCCCTTTGGGGACATTCTGCAGAAATTAATGTGAACAACTGATGACAGTAAGGAATTTGTGAATTAAGTAACCCGCTAAGAAGATTAACAGATTCTGTTGACATCCTGTTCTAAACTGTCCCTTGTTAATAAACCTTCACATAGATAACCAGTAATCTATTAAGAAGAATAGTCTTTCTACAGCAGGTAATTCTTCAGAAAACAATCTTTATATACAAAATGTGGTTCTAAAAAGCAAATGGAAAAAACAGTTCACAGTAATATTTACTGAGCATCTTTAAGGTCCAAATACAACATTATTCTAATTTCCTTGGAAAGTGCTGTAAAAAAAGAAAATGAGTTGGGAACAGCATCTGATTTCAAGACTTCATAATTTTCACTGTTCACTGTTCTAGGTCCAATATAAACTTTTGAGGATTATGTCTGATGGATACCATGGTACTATACCCAGGGCCGGAGCGAGGGGGATTGGAGCCCAGGGCACTTGTGCACTCTGCGACCTGCCATGCCCCTACCCACTCTGGAACGCCCCCCATGCCCTGCACTAGCATGTGCCTGGTGCATTGTACGCTCCCCTTGGCGCTACGTCACTAATTATACCCTTGACACAAAAAGCTTAGCTTTCTTTCAAACTGTATCAGTTTCTTTCCATGTTTCCTGGTTGGCAACTAATTCTTAATGTGGACCGTATTATGAGCTTAAGAAAAGCTTGCTAAGAATGTACAATTACATTCTTTTGCTTTTTTTTCTTTTGGTTTATTGTTGGATGTTTATATGTGAAAGAAAGCAGTTGAGGAGCTTAGTAGAGGGGAGATGGCTACTGAGATCAGAACCAAAGATTAGGCTTCTGGGCCACCAGATTCCTATCTGCCCTTTTAATAATATCATCTATATATATATAAAGCTAACCATCCATTTGTTGGTGACTCCCTAACGCCAAAACGGCTGGACAGATCTCCCCCAAATTTTCACATGACATCCCTCCCTGTTGTGGGCAGGTAATCAGACCTTCAAATCACCGAAAGTCCATACCTGAGCCAGGTAAAACATCTTTTTCCTGGCACACCAGGCCATGAAGCTGGCTGTGTTTAACTGTCACCCTTAGAATGTCCGTGCAGCCTGTCTGTCTGTGGCCTGAAGGCTTGGTATGAGGGCTTAGAATGTTCGTGCAGATGGGCAGAGATGAGCGCTGAAAACAGTAAATTGGTAATACTGTTAGGTAATACGAGTGGAAGTGAAACACATACACACTTTGCCGTGTGAGACATCAGGTGGGGTCCCCCCCTACACACACATGCAGGTAACTTTCACTCTCTGTGCCTCACCCACTACTACCACACAACACACATACTCTCATCCACATCCAGCTCATCCTCAAACACCTCACTCTGCCCTCCCTCACATCCAACCACCACTTACCCACTTCCTCACCCATATTCGCCACAGCTCTCTTTTACTAAAAGCAAGCTGGAGTTTGCCTTTTTCTTCTAAGAAAATCCGCAGGGTGTGGGCAAACCAACACTACTGCCTCTGCTTCTTTTCCACGTGGCCCTTTAAAAACCCAGGGAGCTGGCCTCGATCTGAGCACCTCACCACCCTGCCTCTGCTGCCTGACTGGAATAGCCTCCTTGCCCTAGTTCTGCCTTACCCAAGCCAGGACTGTGCGTGTCAACCAGCCTCATGGACAGCGGGATTCGCACTCTGGACAGTTCCGTTGTGGAATGAAAAGGGTTACCTTATACTAAAAACCAAGACAGCACCATATAATAATGTGAATTGAAAAAGGAAAGAGGTATTCCATTTGACCACCCCAAAAGAAGAAAAACAAGAAGAGAAAGAGGAGGAGGAGGAGGAGGAGGAAGAGGAAGAGGAAGAGGAAGAGGAAGAGGAAGAGGAAGAAGAAGAGGAGGAGGAGGAGGAGTTTGGATTTATATCCCCCCTTTCTCTCTTGTAGGAGACTCAAAGGGGCTTACAATCTCCTTGCCCTTCCCCCCTCACAACAAACACCCTGTGAGGTGGGTGGGGCTGAGAGAGCTCCGAAAATCTGTGACTAGCCCAAGGTCACACAGCTGGTGTGTGTGGGAGTGCACAGCCTAACCTGAATTCCCCAGATAAGCCTCCACAACTCAAGCTGCAGAGCTGGAAATCAAACCCTGTTCCTGCAGATCAGAGTGCACCTGCTCTTAGCCACTATGCCACTGCTGCTTCCAAAAGGCTATGCTGGGATCATTGGACCTGCATGGACATCTGTGTGGGTTGCGGATTGTGATGAGAAGGACAATTGCCATAGCAATGCAAGGCTGGGCCCTGCTAGTAGAATACTAGAATGCTAGCTAATATTCCTGGTTGGCTCATGTCATATTCTCCAGTCACAAGATCCACTGACCAGATTAATGAGCCAGAGGCATGGAGAAGGCAGAAACAAAGGTTTGCTTGGGTATCAAAAAGGAAAAACCCAGGTAGCCTCACACTATTGTAAGAAGCTTGAATATGACACCCCCGGGGAGTGAATCCTTACAGGGATTCACTCCCTTTCCAGCCAACAGCCTATTTATGCTTAGAAAGGAGCTCCTTGGTGCCTCACTGGGAAGCTCCATGTACCTAATTTCCTGCTCAGTATCTCTGAATTTGGTTTTCAGCCTGCCTGTCTGCCTATTTGAACTGCCACACTGCTTTGACCTCTGAACTGGTTGACTACACCTTTGCCTACTGCCTGCCTCAACCTTGGACAGTCTGACAACCACTCTGCCTGCTGCCTACTGGGTCCACTGGACTGCCTGACTACACCATACTTGACACCTGCCAGCATCACATGTGTCAAACACTGGTATAGCTTGCTCTCTGCCATAAAATGTAGTTAATGACCTCCATTATTATTATTATTATTATTATTATTATTATTATTATTATTATTATTATTATTATTATTATTATTATTATTATTATTATTATTATTATTATTATCGTCGTTGTCGTTATTGTTTATTGTTATTTTTATGGTTATTGTTATTGTTATTATTTATTGTTATTATTTATTGTAGATTTCACAGCTGCCAGATCTTTAGCTGGTTGTTGGCCATTACAATTTGAGCCTCACCCAGAGGCCTAGGAAGTTGTAATGTATCGGCATAGTATTCATGCGGATGCTTCTCTTCTTCCACTGTTTGCTGTACTTGCAGTAAGTCCCTGCCTCCGGGGAAGGTATAATCTATCAGTATCACTGCGTGGGTATAAGGCATGGTGCACTGTCATAAGCTTCCGAGTTTTTCTATCTAATGCTTCCAACTCAGCCTGTGTCCAGTTGATGATTCCTGCAGTGTACCTGATGACAGGTATGGCCCAGGTGTTGATGGCCTATATGGTATTCCCACCGTTTAATTTAGATTTCAAAATTTTCCTGACCCTCTGGGTGTACTCTCTGCTGACAACAGTCTTCACTTGCCCATGCTTGATGTTATCCAGCTGCAAAATGCCCAGGTATTTATAAGCGGCCTCTTGGTTGCACTTGATAAGTTGGCCATCAGGCATTTCAATCCCCTCACTCTCAGTGATCTTGCCCCTCTTTATTGCCACAGTAGCGCACTTTTCCAAGCCAAACTCCATCAAAATGTCTGTGCTGAATATTCGGAATGTGTTTACTAGTGACTGGATTTCTGTGTCTGATTTCCCATACAGCTTCAAATCATCCATGTACAGCAAATGTGAGATTTTTTCTGAGTCTTTGGCCATTTGATAGCCCAACTTTGTTTTCTTTAAAATTACTGTTAGTGGGATCATGGCAATGATAAACAGTAAAGGTGATAGTGAATCACCTTGGAAAATTCCTCCCTTAATGTTGACTGTTCCAAAGTTTTCATTTCCGACTGTCAGTTCAGCTTTCCACTGCCTCATTGCTTTTTCAGTGAATACTGGAATGTTTTTGCTGATGTCAATTGTTTCCAAGCATTTCATGATCCAACTATGGGGCAGTGAGTCAAATGCCTTCTTATAATCGATCCAGACCATATGCAAATTCGTTCTTCGATTCTTGCAGTTCTCCATTATCATTTTATCTATCAGGTGTTGTTGTTGTTGTTGTTGTTGTTGTTGTTGTTGTTGTTGTTGTTGTTGTTGTTGTTGTTAAATTTAGTATACCGCCTCATCCTCAAAGGGCTCTGGGCAGTTTACAACAAAACAACAGAAATAATACAATAAAACCAACACATAAGTCAGATAAATACATTAAATACATATGCAGGCAAATATTTGTAGTTTGTTAAACACATTAAATCATATAATTTACCTAGCTATAAAACAAATGGACAAATGGACTGGCCCTCATTCTTAGGGGCATACAATATAGATCTGAATGAGAAATCCTCCAACCATAGCAGCTATGTTCACTCATGCACCCCTGACACTGTCCCTCTCCAATTCCTTGCTGCTGCTTCATAGGCCAGTGGGGCAAAAATGAAGAGTTTTTACCATCAGTATGAGACATCACTTCCAGCACAAAACCAGAAGTGATGTCATCACATTTGTGCAATGCTCTAGGATCCAATCTGGGGAGGTTTCTAGAAAGTTGTCCTAACACAATGATGTCACTTCTGGTTTTACGCCAGATGTAACATGGTGCATCAGCATAACACTGGCAAGCCTGTCCCCCAACCTTAAATTTCTCCGATGCATTTAAAAGTGAAAGCAGAATAGTTTTTTTATCTTTGATCATCATCTCTAAGATAGCAGTGCCCTCCCAGAATTTCGTCTTTAAAATGGAGTTTGTCCCTTTTATTCCCCATAAATCAATGTCAGTGGCAATAAAGCAAAAAAGCACAAAGCAAAGTAACACTGACTAAAGTAATAACTGAAGGCTGATCAGCCCCTGCTATTAATCCAGACTGACTTTTTATCACTCAGCAGGAATTTTCTGAAGACTTAATATTCTCTAGTATAAAAGAAATGGGAAAGAGTGATTGAAAATGATTAAAAAATATAATTGGAGGGAAATATTCATTTCAGCCATAAATGAAAATTGGCAATGAATGAACAATGAATTTAAGCATGTGTTCAGTAATGCTAAGAGCAAACTATAGCAAAGATTAAAATATGCTGAAATAGGTTGGGGGGTTTAGGAAGAGAGAGAGAGAGAGAGAGAGAGAGAGAGAGAGAGAGAGACATATAGGTATCTTAATTTCTAATTAGATACTTGGAAACAGCGAGCCATTTCATTACGATTAAATTGGCCTTCCATCTCAAAGCTTGAAGCCTGTTTAAATAGTTGAACCATTCTAAGCACTTTGTCAATGGAATCCAGAGTTTGAAAAAAAATTAAAAATTTGCTGACAGCAAAAAGCAAATACTTAAAGAGATGTGAAACACATTCCTTGGTCTCTGGAATAGGAAAACATTTGTGCCTGATTATCTTAATCACATGCTTAACTTCCCCCAAACATTGTCATACACTATAAATAAATTTCTGCATTAGAACGATTTTAAGTTGGTGGCTGATTGACAGCTCTTGGCTTTCATGCATTAAGGTGCAAAGCAATACTCCCAACATGAGAATATAATTTAACCTATATTAATACATTTTATTTGGACCTATCATCTTCTGACTTTAAAAAACCAATTTTAATTAGTTTTTTAAAATAATACAGAAATTTAATTTCTGGAAACATACCCCAAAAATGCACATCTAATTTCGATTGCAAAAACATATTCCTTCTTCTTCCAATTCCCAAATGTTGATATAATAAATAAAATTGATTTAATGGTGACCTGTTCATACTTTCATCAGAGCAAGTCTGTGTAAGCATGTAGATTTTCAGATTGCCAAGCAAAATCACCCACTGACCTAAGCAGTTCCCTCAAACCCTTTTTAAGGTGCTGAATCACTTACAAGAGGCAAGAGGTCTAATTGAAAAAAGGGAGGTGTCACATGATGATGCAGTGTTATACTGAATCACGCCATTGGTCCACCAAAGTTAGTGTAGTCAACTCTGATCGGCAGCTCTTCAGGGTCTCAAGCAGAGGTCTTTTCCCTCATCTACTACCTCACCCTTGAAGCTAGAGATGATGTGGATTCATCCTGGGATCTATTTAATACAAAGCAGCGGTTGTACCAGTGAGTTACAGCTCTTTTTTTACTGTCTTTCAAGTTCTAATTCCTTATCAATAGCTGCAATTGGACATTAGTGCCAAATTACATGGTCAAGTTTTTAGTGAGTTGGGTCTGGGTCCATGAAACCCAATTCAGGTTTCCCAATAACACTCAGCACCTAAATGAGAGCCTACATTGGTTTGGAACACCATCATTGGAGGAAGGAAACCTTCTGTATTTCCCCAAGCCATTTTCCCCACCCAAAACACTGCTGAGAGGGCAGCTATTTCTTCATTTTTGCTGTTCCATGTGCACAGAATAATCCTAGTGGAATACAAAAAAGGGGGAAATAACTCTCCCCCAGTACTGTTTCTAGGAAAACAGCTGGGGGGCAGGGAGAAAGGAACCCTTCCTGTCAACCTGCCTGATCTTCAGCTTGCCTTCTCTCCTTTGCCCCCTGATTAATCTGCTTTTGACATTTTGTTTACCCATCACTAACTGGCTCATCCATTTTTTCTACCGTAGTATTTTGCTGGATGGAGGTGGGATCCATCAACCTTATGACAGAAAGCACTCAAATCTTTATTGTGCTCCATTCCTTGACATTATTTATTATCTATGTTATATATACATATATATAACAATAAAACATGAAAATATATTCATTAATAGCCAGCAAAATTGTTGCAGTGACATAGCAGTGACGTCACTTCCTTTTATGGTCATAAATGATCATGTGGTCCCCATTTTTCCCTGCTGCTAATTTGCAGTGGCAGGGACCGGGTTAGTGGGTTAGTGCAAAGGGGAAGGAAGAAAATGGATTATTTCCTCTGACCTCAATTCAGTTCTTTCATGGAAAATGGGCACCCATGAAAAGGAAAAAAACAGACCGGGATTGAAAAAATAATGGCTGCAACCCATTATTATTATAATGTGCAGAACAACCATTGCTTTCCTTTCAAAGTATCTGCAGTTAGTTTTTCCGGTTGTCATGTGACTGTTTTCAAAAGAAAAGACATGAATGATGGATGCATATCTTAATCCCGTTTGAGGAATCAGTGAAATATTATGCTCAGTGTCCTGCACTAATTTTGCTTAAGATTTTTTAGAGCTACTAGCCGCCTTAATTTGAGAAGTATATAGATAGGTGATGGAAGCTGACTTAACCTGTTCCTTTCAAGACAGTTTTCACTATGAATTCTGGGTACAATGGCATGACCCTCATACCTTTGTCCTTGTGAGTGGTAAAGCAGCTTGATGGTAGCATAATTGTGAGTGAAATCACCACTCTTCTCTCTAGAGTTTATTTTAGGATCAAAACATTTATATGCCACCTCTTCAAAGACCTGCTGAAGGCAACTTATAATATAAAAGGTACAATTAAAATTAGCAGCCATTAAACCCAGCTAATAAAACCCCAAAGCATAAAAGTACAATAATGCACATAAAAGTCTTGATGTGTAAAAACACATAACAACATTTTGGTAAGCTAACACTGATCAGGGTAGAAGCAAATTGTAAAAAACAACTTAAAAGGACATATGTTTTGTTTAAAGAAATGTTTGAACCTGATGCCTTAAAGATTGTATGCTTCACTTTTTAAACTGTTTTAAACTGTTTTGTTAGTTTATACCTCAGTTAGTCTGATGATGATTTTGCAGTACAAAACTCAAAACCAGAACATATTGCTGCAGATGGTGAGACCTTTCTCCGCTCCAATAAACACACAACAACGACAGGCTGGAAAAGGAATGGGCCGCAGCCCAGTTTATTAAATATTATCAATAACATGATAAACTTGAACTATGTACAATTAAGAACATAAGAACATAAGAACAAGCCAGCTGGATCAGACCAAAGTCCATCTAGTCCAGCTCTCTGCTACTCGCAGTGGCCCACCAGGTGCCTTTGGGAGCTCACATGTAGGATGTGAACGCAATGGCCTTCTGCGGCTGTTGCTCCTGATCACCTGGTCTGTTAAGGCATTTGCAATCTCAGATCAAAGAGGATCAAGATTGGTAGCCATAAATCGACTTCTCCTCCATAAATCTGTCCAAGTCCCTTTTAAAACTATCCAGGTTAGTGGCCATCACCACCTCCTGTGGCAGCATATTCCAAACACCAATCACACGTTGCGTGAAGAAGTGTTTCCTTTTATTAGTCCTAATTCTTCCCCCCAGCATTTTCAATGAATGCCCCCTGGTTCTAGTATTGTGAGAAAGAGAGAAAAATTTCTCTCTGTCAACATTTTCTACCCCATGCATAATTTTGTAGACTTCAATCATATCCCCCCTCAGCCGCCTCCTCTCCAAACTAAAGAGTCCCAAACGCTGCAGCCTCTCCTCATAGGGAAGGTGCTCCAGTCCCTCAATCATCCTTGTTGCCCTTCTCTGCACTTTTTCTATCTCCTCAATATCCTTTTTGAGATGCGGCGACCAGAACTGGACACAGTACTCCAAGTGCGGTCGCACCACTGCTTTATATAAGGGCACGACAATCTTTGCAGTTTTATTATCAATTCCTTTTCTAATGATCCCCAGCATAGAGTTTGCCTTTTTCACAGCTGCCATGCATTGAGTTGACATTCCCATGGAACTATCAACTAAGACGCCTAAATCCCTTTCCTGGTCTGTGACTGATAGCACTGACCCCTATAGCGTGTATGTGAAGTTTGGATTTTTTGCCCCTATGTGCATCACTTTACATTTTGCTACATTGAACTGCATTTGCCATTTCTGAGCCCACTCACCTAATTTATCAAGGTCCGCTTGGAGCTCTTCGCAATCCTTTGTGGTTCACACCACCCTACATAATTTGGTATCATCTGCAAACTTGGCCACCACGCTACCCACCCCTACTTCCAGGTCATTTATGAATAGGTTAAAGAGCACTGGTCCCAAAACGGATCCTTGGGGGACACCACTCCCGACATCTCTCCATTGTGAGAACTTCCCATTTACACCCACTCTTTGTTTCCTGTTTCTCAACCAGTTTTTAATCCATAGGAGGACTTCCCCTCTTATTCCTTCATTGCTGAGTTTTCTCAACAGTCTCTGGTGAGGAACTTTGTCAAAAGCCTTTTGGAAATCCAAGTAGACAATGTCCACCGGTTCACCCCTGTCCACATGCCTGTTTACACCCTCAAAGAACTCTAGTAAGTTTGTAAGACAGGATTTGCCTCTGCAAAAGCCATGCTGACTCTTTCTCAGCAGGTCTTGCTTTTCTACATGTTTTATAATTTTAACTTTAATGATAGATTCTACTAATTTACCAGGAACAGATGTCAAACTGACTGGCCTGTAATTTCCCGGGTTCCCCCCTAGATCCTTTCTTAAAGATTGGTGTGACATTGGCCATCTTCCAGTCTTCAGGGATGGAGCCTGATTTCAGGGATAAGTTGCATATTAAAGTGAGAAGATCAGCAATTTCATGCTTGAGCTCTTTAAGAACTCTTGGGTGAATGCAATCTGGGCCAGGGGATTTGGTAACATTTAGTTTATCAATGGCTGCCAGAACTTCTTCCTTGTCTACCACTATCTTCGCTAGTTCCTTGGATTCGCCTCCTAAGAAGCTTGGTTCAGGTGCAGGAATGTTCCTCACCTCCTCTTGGGTGAAGACAGATGCAAAGAATTCATTCAGCTTCTCTGCAATCTCCCTGCCATCTTTTAGCACACCCTTTGTTCCTTTGTCATCTAACAGGCCTACCGCTTCCCTTGCTGGCTTCCTGCTTTTGATGTACTTGAAGAACTGTTTGTTGCTGGTCTTGATGTTCGCAGCCATGCGTTCCTCATAATCCTTTTTTGCCTCCCTTACAGCTAACTTGCTTCTCTTTTGCCACCATTTGTGTTCCCTCTCATATTCTTCATCAGCCAAACTGGTCTTCCATTTTCTAAAAGACATTTTCTTTTTTCTGATAATTTCCTCAACCTCTCTTGTTAACCATGGTGGCTTTCTTTTGGACTGGGTGCTGCCTTTTCTAACCTGTGGAACACATTCCAGCTGAGCTTTTATTACTGTGTTTTTAAATAACCTCCAAGTATCCTGGACAGTTTTGACTCTCTTGATTTTCCCTTTCAGCTTCCTGCGCACTATCCCCCTCATCTTTGAGGAATTTCCCTTTCTGAAGGCGAATGTAACTACATTAGTAGTTGCCACTTGTTCGCATGCTGAGATACTGAATCTGACAGCATTGTGGTCGCTGTTCCCTATCGGCTCAACAACACTGACTTCCTGCACCAGGTCCTGGGTCCCACATAGAAATTGAAGCTGGGCGGCAAACGGGACGCACATCACATCCCAATCTCCATTGGGACTGATGGGAAGGTAAGCCCCAGAGATATCACTCCGGCTTCCACCCTTCCCGCCTATGCTGAGGAGACGGGCACCGGCTAAGCCCGTGGCTGCCTATCAGCCCGTCCTCCTCCCGTGCTTGCTGGGGTGTCAGGCACCGGCTAAGCCCTTGGCCGCCTATCGGCCTGACCCAACCCCACTCCCTGGGGTGTCAGGCAGCGGCCCGGCCTGCCGGCCTGCCAGCCAGCCTGCCCACCCCACCCGGCCCTTCCACAGGGCACAAGCCTGGGAGAACCAGCCGGAAGGCTCGTTTTCTCCCCAGATGTGCGATCCCGTTGTCAAACCCGCCAGGACTGCGACAGTAGTAAGCACAACCCCCCAACCCATAATTTATAGGGAAGGTGGGTGGGCCACGCCTTGCTGAGTCTCGCCGCCGGGAAGGGGGCGGACTGGGAGAGGCGTTCTTATATACCTTGATCTCCTCCCGCCTTTACCGGCTGGGAGCCAATCATTGCACCCGCTTTGCAGCATGCCGCCAAGCCATGCATGCAAGTTATTTTTGCTCCTTGGCTCACCCCGGCAGCAATGGCTGCCCCCGGTTATTCGGTTGCAGCTTTTTGCTGCAGATGGTGAGACCTTTCTCCGCTCCAATAAACACACAACAACGACAGGCTGGAAAAGGAATGGGCCGCAGCCCAGTTTATTAAATATTATCAATAACATGATAAACTTAAACTATGTACAATTGAAGCTGGGCGGCAAACGGGACGCACATCACCATCCCAATCTCCATTGGGACTGACGGGAAGGGAAGCCCCAGAGATATCACTCCGGCTTCCACCCTTCCCGCCTATGCTGAGGAGACGGGCACCGGCTAAGCCCGTGGCCGCCTATCGGCCCGTCCTCCTCCCGTGCTTGCTGGGGTGTCGGGCACCGGCTAAGCCCTCGGCCGCCTATCGGCCCGACCCAACCCCACTCCCTGGGGTGTCGGGCAGCGGCCCGGCCTGCCGGCCTGCCAGCCTGCCCGCCCCACCCCCCGGCCCTTCCACAGGGCACAAGCCTGGGAGAACCAGCCGGAAGGCTCGTTTTCTCCCCAGATGTGCGATCCCGTTGTCAAACCCGCCACGAGCTGCCCCTCTTGCAGCTCCCCGCCCAAGCTTCTCAAGCCTGAGCCTGTCTGGTCCGTACTAAACGGAGGAGGGTGTACCGGACCGATTGCAACCACAGGTCCATGCCCCACCGGGACAGGCGGACGCCATCCGGCTCAAACAGTTCTGCGTTGTCCCGGGTGATTTCTGCGTGGTCCGCCACCGCTCCCCCAAGGGAGAGCACCACCTTGGCGGCCGCCTTGTTGACCTTCCTGCAAGCCCTGTCCACAGCCGAGGGGTCCACCGCTCCCCTCCAGTGCACCCGCTGCAGCATTTCAGACCAAACCAAGGTCATACCGGGCCGGTGCCTGGCCAGGCTCCGAAGCGTGGTGGCCACCGCCCAACGAAGTTCAAGGCCCGACCTGGCCGGGAGATCCTCCTCCCCCAGGTGGACAACTAAAATATCCGGGGTGGCCAATTGGAAAAAGTACTCGATGAGCTTGGTCTCCAGCTCATGCCAAAGCATGTGCCCCTGCCCCAGCCAAGTAATCCTCACGTGAGCCGCGAGTCCGAGATGCCGACCCCAGTCGGATGAGCAGGCGTAGTCCCCAGCTCTGTTGACAACGCTGTGCCCCACGACCCACACCTGTCGAGAAACAGTCTGCGGCGTCCCAGGAGGCACTGTGAAGGGAATCAACAAGTCAAATGGGGGTGAATATAAGCCCGAAATGCACCCGACCGCCACCTACCCAAGGTGCGGATGTCCTCCTGGGCCCTGCCCTCCTGTGCCGCGGTTGTGGCCGCCCCTATTCTGAAGGAGTGCAGGCCAAACTCGGCGGCTGGCAACCCAGCCTGGGCCAAACATGCCCTGAACACCGCCAGCATCTGGAACCTGGTGAGGGGGGACCCGTCCTCATGCACCAAGAGCATGCCGCCCTGCCTGGGCCTGTGCCGGAGCCAGGTGGTGAGGGAAGCGAGGGGGCAGGTGGCGTCGCCCGGCAGGACCGGCATGGTGACCCAGGCACCGCGGCCTTCCTGGTCGGTTTTGGAATGGGCAAGCCACGCGTAGACCATGTCCCCAGACAGGACGAGGTGGTGCCTTTGTAGCGCAGTGCTGGACGGCCGGTCCCTGGTGGGGGCGACTAGCTCCCCGGGCCTGAAAGCCCCGTGATGAGCCAGGTGGAAGGCGGCTGCAAAGAGCAAGCGCTCGTAGCGTGAAGCGCACACCTGCCGCAGCTCCCCGGTGACTGCCTGTAACACCTCCCTGGTGACGGGGCGCCTGAGGTCCCTCTGCCTGGGGCCCACCCGCCGCCAACCCGCCACCAGCCGGCGAACTACAAATGCTTTGGTCACGTCCGGGAAGCCCGAAATCCTACAATAAAATGCAATGCCCGCCAGTTGCACCCCCATGGTGCGTGGGTGCATCCCCCGCCCATGGAGTTGAACCAAATACTCAAGTAGGAGGCCTGTGTCCACCCCGCCGCGGACAGGGCGCCCGACGTTCGCTGCGTAGCTCAGGAAGTCGCACACGGCTCTGTCGTACTGCCTACACGTGGCCGGTGCCAACGAATTCAAAACACCTGTGATGACGGTTCGCTGCCAAGGTTCCACAGGGACGCCGGCACTGTCGCCGGGAACAGCTCCGCCCCGGGGGCCAGGCGCCGGAATCGATCCACCTGCTGGCGAGATAAGGCGTCAGCGATCTCATTTTGTAAACCTGGAACGAAAGCAGCTTTAAAAGAAATGTTATAGGTAAGGCAGGTAAGGACAAGATTGCGAACCAATCGCATGACCCGTGCGGATTTGCTCGACTGCCTGTTCACCACGCGCACCATGGCTTGGTTATTGCACCAAAAGAGAACCCTTTTGTTAAGCCAGCGATCGTGCCAGATGTGCACCGCCACCAAGATGGGAAACAGTTCCAGAAAAGTGAGGTCCCTGGTGATACCCGCAGCGTGCCAGGCTGGAGGCCAGAGGCCCTGCGCCCACTGACCCTGGAAGTACACACCAAAACCAAAGGCCCCGGAGGCGTCAGAGTGCACCTGCAGCTCCAGGCCAGGTTCCACAGATGTCTGCCACAAGGAGATGCCGTTGAAGCCTTGGAGGAAGGACAGCCAGACCTGCAGGTCTTCTTTCAGGCCCCGGGTGACCCTGATGTGGTGGTCAGGGGACCTGAAGCCGGACAATGACCTCGCCAGCCGGGAGCAGAATGCCCTGCCTGGTGCCACCACCCTGCAGGCGAAATTGAGGTGGCCCAGTAAGGACTGCACTAGGCGCACCCTGCATTTACGCAGGGGAAAAACGGATTGGAGCAGGTTGGTCAGGGCAACAAGCTTGTCTCTGGGGAGTGAAGACGTGCCCCGGACCGTGTCCAGGTGGATGCCCAGGTAGCTGAGGGCAGTTGTAGGGCCCTCCGTCTTGTTGGGAGCCAGAGGAACCCCCAGCTCAGCAGCCAGCGTCTGGAAAGCCTGCAGGGCGACTTCGCATTCCCTGGTGCCCTGCCTGCCAATGAACAGGAAGTCATCTAAGTAGTGGGTCACCAGCCCGGAGGGCACTCTCTGCCTGAAGGCCCATTCAAGGAAGGTGCTGAAGGCCTCGAAGGCAGCACAGGCAATGGAGCAACCCATGGGCATGGCCTTGTCCACATACCACCTGCCCTGAAAATGGATGCCCAGCAGCTCGAAATCTAACGGGGAAATGGGCAAGAGCCGAAAGGCAGACTGAATGTCGCATTTTGCTAGGGAGGCACCTAGGCCGGCCTGCCTGATGAAATTGATGGCCTCGTCCAGGGTGGCATACCGGACTTTACAAAGCTCAGGGTCTATGAAATCGTTCACTGAATCGCCCCGGGGGTGGGAGAGGTGTTGTATTAACCGGAACTCCCCTGGGGTCTTCTTAGGCACTACACCGATGGGGGAGACCCTGAGGTTGGAAAGATGCGAGTGGCTGTAAGGGCCAGCAATTCGACCGGCTCTAACTTCTTTTTCTAGCTTATCAGCCACCACGCCAGGGTGATCACGAACTGATTGCAAGTTGCTTGCCTGGTAGGCCTTCCTGGGGCCTCGATAGGGAATTCTGAAACCTGTTGAGAAGCCATCTCCCAGCAGGTGCGCCGCGCGCCTGTCCGGGTAATGCTGCAGCCAGTCAAGGAGCACCCCCACCCGGACGGGTGTGGGGGCCAAGGACTGCTGCTGAGAAGGGGGTTCATTGCTTCCGGGAGGTCTCAGCGCTGCCCTGGCCGCCAGCATCCTTATGGGAGGACCTGGCGCCAGGGGGCCGGGCCTGCTGAAAGGGGGAGCGGCCAGATGGCTTTGGGCAGCCCACTCTGCTGTGGTTCCCATGGCAGTTGGAGCAGACGTGCTCGTACTTGCACTTAGGCCGCTGGCAAGCGCCTCTATTGAATTCCCAACAGGTCCCCTTGGCCACCAGCCGCCCTTGGTGGGTCCTGGTGGGCCTATCTGAGGAGGAGGGATCCGCGGCCCCTTTCATGGCCGGCTGGACCACAACCATCCACGTTTGGTCGTGTATGAGATCCCAGTGGAAGCGGCTGTTGTGGGAAGCGTTCCTGTGAATGGCCTCGTCGTAGGCTATGGCCGCGGGTTCCCCAGGGCCCACAGCACATGCGCCATATGGGCCGCCAAGTGCCAGACCCTCAGGGGGTAAGTTGCTGAAATGAGGGCCAGGTATTTGGTAAAACCCAGCAACCAGTTATTGAAAGTCCTCTCTGCCGCCACAGGGTCCTTGGATTTCTTGTCAGCCCTCCCGCCGGACAAACCATGTTCCCCCTCCCACCTCAGACATCTGAATATGTCCGCATAATACCCATCAAGCGCCCGCTCCCGGAGCTTCCTGGGGAGATGGGATCCGGGAGGGTTGCCATTGTCGTCGGGAGCCAAGCCAGTAGGTGGCGCCTCTGAACCCCCAAGGCACCTACGCTTCGTGAGCCAAGGGGGGAGGGCAGGCACCTGCTCGCCCTGGAACCAGAACTCCCCGCTAGCCTGCATATCGTCATCCTCAGTGGACTCACCCGATGACAAAGAGCTGAGAGACTGTCTGGAGGAACGGGAGCGCCGCGACGACCGCTTCTTCCTCCTGCCCTCCCGCTCTGAGGGGCCGACGGACGCGTCCATCGACGTGGACGCGCTCACCGGGGGTGATAGCTGGAGGTCCTCCGCTGGTCTGCCCGCAGTGCCTGCCCGCACCGTGCCGGCAGCCGCCGACGCGGGGGGCTCGGACCCTTCTGCACCACAGGGGGTCCCAGAATCCACAGACGCCCCGCCGAGGGCCTGGGAGAGATGCAGCAGCGTGTCTGCCAAGTTTCGAACCAGGGTGGGGTCGGGAGCCAGATCGCTGGCAAGCCCGGGCCGGGCGGAAACTGGCCTGGAGCCTGCAGGTGCCGCGAGGAGAGCCTCCCCAGCCAAGGAGGACTGCTCCACCGGGCCCACCGGCCTGCCCCTGCCGATAGGAGATAAGCCCAAGGCCGCAGCGGCAGCCGCCTGCGCAGCCGCGCCGATCCGACCAACCACGGGGGCCGCGTCCGATGCCCCGGGGCCGGTCTGGGCCCGGACCCTTTTGAGGAGGGCTCAGGCTCTGCCCGAAGGTGGCAACCCCTCCGAGGGGAGCTCCCTGCTCTTCGCCCGCTTTGGACCCATCGCCAAAGACAAGACCTGGCCGGCGACCAAGAGAAAAGAAGGGAAGGCAGAAAGGATAGAACAAGAGAAGTGTAGAAGTGAAGTGAAAATAAGAAGAGAAGCGAAAGTAAGTGGAAGAATGGCCGTGCCCGGTCTCCCTCCTGGCCTTACGCAAGACTCAGACCACACCACCACGCCTTGCTGAGTCTCGCCGCCGGGAAGGGCGCGGACTGGGAGAGGCGTTCTTATATACCTTGAGCTCCTCCCGCCTTTACCGGCTGGGAGCCAATCATTGCACCCGCTTTGCAGCATGCCGCCAAGCCATGCATGCACGTTATTTTTGCTCCTTGGCTCACCCCGGCAGCAATGGCTGCCCCCGGTTATTCGGTTGCAGCTTTTTTGTTCTAAGTAGCCACCCACTGTAACTGCATGGTTTTTAAAGCAACTTCCGGGAAATGCTAATATACAGCTTTAAAATGACCATTAAACCACACAAAACCCAAAGAGGGTCCTCAATTTATGGTGACTTGCAACATCTCAAAAATTGTCAATTGACCAACCCCCCTCCAACACACATTTACATGGTTGTACCTGTGACAACGCAAAACACTTTGAACTGAACTGAAAAAAATGTTGTTGATTCCTCCTCCTTAAGGAGTGGAGTTAATGTCAGTGAGAAAACAGGTATTTGTAGTTGTACCACCACAGCTGTGCAGTGGGCTGACACAAGTATTCTGGCAACTCCTGACTTGGATAAAATACCTGTAAGATGTGAGTTTTTAAATCTGCCTTTGGTAGCCCTCCAGAAGAAAGTAGAATGTCCTTTAGTGGAATACTTTGAATAGGTTAACAGGAAGAAGAGGAAATTATGAAGTTTAATTGCATAATATTTTAATATGTATTGCCTGTATTCTTGAATCTATTCTGTTGCAAGTTACTCTCAATTCTGAAAAAACAGATATTTGACAATAGAATGAATAATGAAATAAATGTTTTATAATTAAGCATCCTTCATAATTTTAGTGATTGTCCTCTAATTACAGATTTTGCTCCCGCACTGAAAAAGATCTGTAGGGGTTTTTTTTCACTAGCATCATCTTCTCTTCATCAGAAGGAATATTTTGGTCATTTTCCTTCTTTAACTCTTCTCCATGTCTTCCCATAGCTCAAATCACACAGCAATGTCATTAACACAATCCTTCAAAAAGATATAGGCAATATTCAGCAGGTCTTTGAAATGGAGCATAGAATGGTTGGATCTGATCAATCACTGCCGAGCACAAATAATTTTTTTCTATTGTAATTGTTTTTCTCAAAAATGACAGGGCTATTGAAAAAGAAAGAAATTAAATATCAAGTGACAATAACAGACTGAAAATTAAACCCAATCTTCTTAACACATTTTGGAGGTATAAATCTTGCTGTCAAAATGCAAAGCAGGGATGGGGGGGGATCAAAGACTCATGCATGGACTTTTGGTCCAACACTTTTGAACAGCATACAACCATTTGCAAGACTCAAACAAAGAAAATCGATTGCAGAATATTAATAATGTTCCTGTAGTAGTCTAGGTAAAGGAAATAATCTCCCTGAGTATCACTATATTGTGTAAC
Source organism: Sphaerodactylus townsendi (assembly GCF_021028975.2). Lineage (NCBI taxonomy): Eukaryota > Metazoa > Chordata > Lepidosauria > Squamata > Sphaerodactylidae > Sphaerodactylus > Sphaerodactylus townsendi. Next base: position 89,823,780 of record NC_059431.1, on the reverse strand, counting down.
TTCCAGATTGGCCAATTGATTATTAATTATCCCAGGCAGATTGAAAGTCAAAGGGAGCATGTTGTTGATATATCTAAATGAGAACAAAGAAGGCAATTGCCTGGAATCAGTAGATTGGTAAAATTGATTATGATAGTAAAGATCCACTGACCACATGTCATACACAGAGAATCATATAGTAAGGCCTTTGCCTCAGATTTTAGTAGCTGATTTGCTTAAGGGTGATTTCTAATTAACCATTGAGGACATACAGATGGAGTGAAGCTGGTGGGGAAAAGTGAACATGTGTAAACAGGGCATCTAAACTACAGCCCATAATTCACATTTGCATTCCCTGCAGCAGCAATACTACTGCTGCTGCAGGGAATGCAAATGCAAATGTGAATCATTCCCTGAACTGAAAAACCCTACCTGGAATATATACTATCAACCACACCTTTGCGTAGCAAGTTCCATCCAGGGACGTAGGTATAGATTTTTTTATGGTGGGGGTTCGGGGGGGGCCACACCCCCACCTGCCCCTAGGGCATGGCCACGCCTCCCCAAGCCCCGCCCATGGCCTAGCGCTTATAAAAGCAGCTCTCCGAGGCCAGGGATGACAGACTCCCCCGCCCTGCCCTCCCCTGCCCCCCACAAGCTGGGCTCCCAGCCGGCAGCTGGCAGTTCCTTCTGCCCTCCCCTCTGGGAAGAGGCATAGAGGAAAAATGGAGCCCGGTGCTAAATCTGAGTCCCCCCCCACCCTGCCCCCCGGGCAGCTGCTGTGATGCTAGAATCCACCCGCAAACAGCATCTATTTCAATGGTGTTTAAACTAGAGAGCCCAAATTCTCCTTTTAAATCCACCTTAAAGGGAGAATCTGGGGTCCCCAGTTAAATAACATTGAAAGTGATGCTGTTTTGTGGCGGATTATCCCACACCGTGAAACAGCATCACTTTCAATGTGGCGTAGTGGTTAAGAGCAGGTGCTTTCTAATCTGGAGGAACCGGGTTTGATTCCCTGCTCTGCCACTTGAGCTGTGGAGGCTTATCTGGGGAATTCAGATTAGCCTGTGCACTCCCACACATGCCAGTTGGGTGACCTTGAGCTAGTCACAGCTTTTCGGAGCTCTCTCAGCCCTACCCACCTCACAGTGTGTTTGTTGTGAGGGGGGAAGGGCAAGGAGATTGTAAGCTCCTTTGAGTCTCCTACAGGAGAGAAAGGGAGGATATAAATCCAAACTCTTCTTCTTCTTCCAAACTGAGGACCTCAGATTCTCCCTTTAAATCCATGCCGAAGGGGGTGGATTTAAAAGGAAATTTCGGGGTGCCTGCTGTCAGGGGTGCAATTGTTAAGCTACCAGCACCAAAATTTTAGGGCATCTTTAGGAGACTCTCCTAATGATGGCACCCAGGTTTGGTGAAGTTTGGTTCAGGGGGTCCAAAGTTATGGACCCTCAAAGGTGTAGCCCCCATCTTCTATTAGCTCCCATTGGAAACAATGGAGGATGGGGCACCCCCTTTGGGAGTCCATAACTTTGGACCCCCTGAACCAAACCTCACCAAACCTGGGTAGTATCATCAGGAAAGTCCACCAAACAATCCCTGTAAGTTTGGTGCTGCTAGCCCAAACAATGCGCCCCCTGCAGGCCAAAAACCGAAAAACACCAAAAATGTTTTAAAAACCCACAAACGGGTGGGCGGAGCTTCGGACATGAATGGGGGGGTTCAAACCCGAGAAACTCCCCCTTACCTATGTGCTTGGTTCCATCCAAAGACTTACTGATTGGTTCCCCACCCGGGGACATGACAATTTTATACCCCACTAAAACATTCCCATTCTCACAAGACACAGTGTGGAACAGACTTCCCTCCGTGATACACCTCTGAAGATGTCAGGCACAGATGCAGGTGAAACATTAGGAACAAGATCCACCAGACCACGACCACACAGCCTGGAAAACCCACTACAACCAGTTAAAAAAATTGTTTGTATTTTCACATTGTGTATTTATTATATATAGTTTATGTGACATTTATATATACAGTGTACATCAAGCATATATAGTTATACTAGCAATTTACTTATATACAAAAAGCGTTGAAAAATGTGTGTATTGTACAGAGAAAATTTGGCACATGAGAACAACAAATGACATGGTAATGAGGAATCATGGGTCTGATTTGCATGGGGGAGATATGAAATCAGAAAAAGGATTCAGGGATCAATATCACAGCCATACAAATTCAAAATCACCTGAAGTCCATAAGCATTTGAATCAGCTGTAAATTTGCTATGGACCACACACTCTGGTCATTTCTGCATGGTCCAAATATCCCGGTTGAGCAAGGGAAATATCCATTTGGCCAAGAAGTTTGCATCGTTCCCGGTCCTAAAGTGGGTTTGTCCCATGATAGTTCCCTCATCCCAGGATTTTCAAAAATCACCAATTTGGCAATTCTTTTAAAAAATCGTGCGGTGAACCTGCTACTGTGCAAACACCACAGGAGCAGAAACAGTTTATTTTTCCTGCCTAGTTGTCTGATCTCCCAGCTCTCCCACCCACCCACCCCTGATCTCCTCATCTGATGTCATGTCAATTTTCAACTCTGCTGAGCTGCCAACTATTGCAGCCAACCCTTCCCAAAACGTTCCCCCAAGCACATTTTCTGCTCATGGTATCGACTGGGTTTTGCCTGGGTGAATTAGGAGTGGAGTCCCCAAATTTTCCCTGTTTTCTTTTCTGTACACGTACTGGTTGCTCAGAGAGCATAGCTAGGGAGATGTGCACTTTGGGGCAAATGTTAGTGGGTATGTTGTGGGGGGGGGAGGATTTATTGTTTTCCACAAAAATATGAGAATGTGAGTGGGAATGTAATGTGATGCTGTATGCCATTATTTTTTGATGCCACTTGCTGTGTTGAGGCCTGTGCCAGGCCATATCCAGAACTGGAAAAAAGGAAACTTCGTTTTTCTATTCTGCTGGCCAAAAACAACAGCCAATGAGTACACAGTACACCGGGGATGTTTGCACATGCATGGATATGCTTGCAGTATAAATACAAAAGTCCCAGGCTTGTGAGAAACAAGCTGGAGTATTTCCTCCCGGTCTTCACTCAATTCCTTCACAGAAACAGGCAGCCATGCAAAGGTAGAAACCGGGATAAAATAGACACGGATTGTAAGATACCGATTGTAACCCGGAATAATTGTGCCATACAGAAATGGCCTCTATGAAGGGATACAGTTATTACACTGATTTTGCAAAGCTGTGACATCTCACAATACACTAATTCAAATGTGTGTCTTGTAAACAGATTATAATCTTAGTCTTTTTTATTTCACTTGGGTTATTTCTGTCATGATCGTTGGTAAGAGAGGGCATTTTCTGCTGTAAACCAAATATCCTCAGATAGCGAATGGTGGCTTATTGTAATCCTGTTTAGAGCAGAACATTTCATTCATCCCAGTCTGCCAAGTAGTATGTACTCCCCCTGGAGGGAAATCCAGGCCGTGAAACACAATTTCAATTTATGTAATCAAAAAGTAATTTGACCTAAAAGTATTTAAAATGAATTAGGAAATCTGAGTGAGTAGGGCCCTTTTTTGAAACAAATTTAAGGGGGATGAGGGTGAGGAGTATTTAGCAGTGTGCTTCTTTGAATAATTAGTTTGGTATAATTCCATTAACTTCCATGAGTTTAGAATGTGATTGCACTCTATACCTATTAATTTAGTTTCCTAGATCAAATATGGATTTGTAGGAAAATATTGTTTATTTAGTGTTCAAATGCTGAAGAAAGGATTTGTACAGGGGGACTATATACCATCTTCAAATTACCATATTCAAATTACTTCACACAAAAAAATCTTGTTACAGTTCTTATGACCTTCCTGTGAAGTATATAAATATCATTAATTTTTTTTTTTTACTGAAGATACCTGTACAAGAATGGTTTGGCTAACCCTATACAGTGAGTTTATCAAAAAGGTAAAATTCAAAGTGGAGACTTGCTTGTTCATTGCTCCATCTAAAGTAGTGTTCTTAAGAAAAAATGTCTGAATTCCTCATTCATTTATTCCAGGAAGTCTACCTAGCACCTAGACTTTTAGACAAAATAGTATAACAATAACTGAAATACATGAGAAAAAGGAACATTCAGCACTTCTAGAAAATGGAAATATTAAATACATGTTAACTACATGGATAGTTAACTAGGCACTGAATTAATGGCAGCTGGGATACACTTGGTGACTGCCAGAGAGATGTGATCTTCATTTTCAGACATAAGATTAAGTGGTAGTCCTCTGAGAGGCTGGGAAAAGTTACAAGAAGGGGTAGTTATTAGAAGAAGCTTTTAAACTGCCATAGAATTTGCATGTGAAGAAAAACATGTCTGAGTCTCAGAAATTTTGAGTTTGCAAGATCAAAGCCTTTGACCACATGGCATGTTAGAAAATCTTACCAAAACATCAGCGATAGGTAATATATTGAAACTGGCCAGGAAGAAGCGATGACAATAAGAGCAAACCATGACAGAATAAAGATACTTATTGTCAACAAATGGTCTTGAAAGAGTAGAACCCAGATACAATGGAGAGCAAATTCATTTGGCATCTGATAAAAGATAACTCCAGTCTAATAATTCAAACTATTTTTTAAAATCAGAGTAAAAAACTCCATAAAAGCTAACTCAGACCAGCCAGAGAAGGAAAGCCCTAGTCCTGCTATTTTAGAATCCAAACTTAGAAAGAAATCAGAGTCTGTTTCTGCACCACTGATTTCGGCCAAGTAAAACATCATTTTGGATGGGAGCCTTCACACAAGTGCTGCCGCCAAGTCAATGAGGCGTCACACTCTACCCCCCCCCCCCGAAACAGTGTTTTTGAACCTCACTCTCTGAGTGAGGTTTTCAGAAAACGCCAGCTTTCATCCAGTGCCGAGCGAATGGCACCAGGCGAAATCCGGCTTATTTCCCCTGCCGCGTCCTACCTCCTGCCACCTTCCATCACTTTGTGGAGGCCAGGGAACATGCCTCCTGGTTTCCAACACCAGAGGTGTCACTCTAGCCATAGGGGCGTGTCCCCTGGCCTCCACAAAGTGATGGAATGCAGCAGGAGGTAGAAGGCGTTCAGGAGCGGCGCAGCCCGTGTGAAGGCTGTACTGCCGATTGCATGTGAATGGCCCAGGGAGGATGAACTATGCCAATGCACCCCCGCTCACCTGGCTGTGCAGAATCAACCAGAGAGTGACCAAAATAAAAGGGGGAAGGAAGTGTAAGAGTAGTCCAAACATTAGAGCAAGAAGTCACCTGCTTCATGCCATCTTCTTTGGGAATTCAGAGTTTATTTCTAACCAATTACATTTCAATTTAAAAAAGAAATGTGAAGACAGGAGGAGCAGAAAGGCTGGTTTCTCAAAATTTCAAAATTTCACTCAGTAGATGCTCAGAGGCAGATAATGTCCTCCCAAACCTTCCTATCCTCCTGATAGAACACCACCACATGGCATACTGAATAAAAGAGCTGCAAGGGCTGAAGTTACCAAAGGGTGTGTTGATCTGTCTTCAAAGAGAAATCTAGCAGAAATGAAAGAGAAGTTCATCTTTTAAAAGAGAATAAAGAGAGTAAGCAAAATCCATGGCTACAACTAAAAAAGTGCATTTCTGGGGGAAAAAATCTCTTCCCAGTAGCAACACTGAAAGAAGAGGAAGAGGAGGAGAATGAAGAGTTTGGATCTATGCCCTGCTTTTCTCAACCTTAAGGACTCTCAAAGCAGCTTACTAGCCCCTACCCTTCCTCTACCCACAAAAAGCGCACCCAGGACTTACCCGGGGCGCCATTGCTGCAGGGGAGGAAGGAGCGATGGCTCGCCTTCCCCTCATCGGATTGATGGGTCATGTGATGGGGTGGGAACCGTCACGTGATGAGGGAGCTGGGTAGGCTATTTAAGCCAATGCCCGGCTCATCCCAGCCTCCTTACAAGGCTGCTGGTGAGCGGAACCCACCCTCCCTCCCTGAGTTTTGGGCTGTTGTTTTTGTGGTAGGTTGTTTATGGCAGACATTTGTCGCAGTCTGGGTGGATTCAGGGCATAGGGGCACATCCTTTGGGGAGGCAGGCTTGCATGCCAGACCTCCCTAGGCGGGGGCCTCAATAAGAGGTCTGGGGGTAGTGGTGGGCTTGAGGATGCAGGCCTGGAAGCCCTGTTTCAAGCTCGCTACCCCTGGCAGGAGGGGGTGTCACAAATGGGTAGGTGCCCAAGTGACATCTAGTAACCTCCTGTCCCGGTCCCTATTGGGGGACGGTGCCGGGTTCAGTGGTGCACTGCCCGAAGGGCCAGGGGTCAGCTGTGGAGCTGACAGTGACCAGGTTCAGTGGTGCGCTGCCTGGTGGCCAGGATGTGCCCCGATATGCTTGCCCAGCTTCCAAAAGAGTTATGCATTATTTGTTAATAAACCGGGCTGCGGTCATTTCTTTTCCAACGAATTTAAGTGTGTGTTTGGTTTGTGAGGGAAGCGGAATCCACACATCTGCACACAACAGATGCCTTGTGAGGGTGGGTCTGAGAGATTTCTGAAAGAACTGTGATTAGCTCAAGTTACTCAGCAGCCTTCATGTGTAGGAGTGGGGAAACAAGCCTAGTTCACCAGATTAGAGTCTACTGCTCTTCACCACTACACCATACTGACTGACTAGTATGAAGAAGCTCACTATTAAGCTCTAGATGCCAGTACATCACTGACAACAGTACAGCCCACCAGTGTGAGTAATCAGTAGCAGAGAGCCGTTACTTGGAATTGTGGTTGGAAACAAATTGCTGACCAGTGTAGATCTTTTAATGCTGATAATATATTATTATACATTAACAAACCTTACAGTTTACCTGTATTCTGGATCTTTTGGTTACATGTATTTGGTGTCTTTTGAAACTTTCAGGCTTCAAGGGCAATCATACATAGAACATACTGAGTTAGTGTGAGTTGGATGTGATCTAGAGAATATGCATTGTAGTCAGGCAATGTAAAATGATGTCAGTGTGTATAGATTTCCCCACGTCTCTGGAAGATTGTGTGCTGACCAGACAATGGGACGAACTTCTTATTCATATTTCTACCATGTACACATTATCTGTTTTGTCTGATGAAAGTGCACATTCACTGATGTCTTCATGTATTGTCTCAATTCAGTGCACATCAACTCCAATGTACATAAACAGGGAAAAATCCATCTGAAAAAACATTGTGTTGAGTCACATAAGCCATCTGCAGAAGTGAATTAACTGTGTTTCATAGTGCAGATGACAAAATGAATATTTGATTGGAGTAGTTACAATACAGAGAGTCTGAAAAGCTGCCAGGAACCTGCCCAAATAGCTTAGAATTATAATGTATAGTTTGGGAGAATGTTATGAATTGTTGCATAAAGAAAAGAAGGAAAACTTACCAAATCAATTATTTTCTGACTTTCATTACTTAATGGACTCAATTATATTTGCTACGAGATAAGTGATTAATACTGAGGGTTAGAATGATAACCATGACATGAAGATGATTAGGTTAAAAAAAACTTTTCAGGACATAGAAAATTGTGTCTTAACACAGAATGTGATGTTTTTTCTTCACAAACAAGGTATTATGTGCTTTGTTCATGTGGAATATTTTCCCCTGAAATACAGCTACCCTGATCCAAGAAGAGAAATTCATGTACATAAGCAGACATCTTTGTGCACTGCCAATGCAGATTTGGACAGACACATGGATATGCATCAATACCACACTTCTCAATTGAGTGCTATTCAGAGTTGAAGTTAAGTTATTTCTAAGAATTCTTCCCAAAATTCTCCTCCTCAGATTTTGATAGTGAATAGTGTCTGGATAGTTGGTCGGCATAAATGGAACCTCTCACCCTGCATGTGGTTGCCACCAGTTTCTACCCAAGGGACCAGCCCTCCACTGCTGCCAAACTCAAAAATTCCAGCAAGGCCTTGGGCTGGATTCAAACTAAATTTGCAACCCTCCCTGATGCTGGGACACAGTGCTGGATGCAGCACTAGCATCCCAGTGCCCCTGACGCTGCTGGCTTAACAGAGTCGGGCTAAGGACATGGTGCCTGGCATCTTCAGAGGTGTATCACAGAGGGAAGTCTGTTACACACTGTGTCTAGTGAGAAGGGAATGTTTTAGTGGGGTATAAATTGTCATGTCCCTGGGTGGGGAACCGATCAATAAGTGTTTGGGTGGAACTTGCTATGCAAAGGTGTGGTTTATAGTATTGTATTGCAGGTGGGGTTTTTCAGTCCAGGGAGTGATTCACATTTGCATTCCCTACAGCAGCAGCAGTATTAGCAAATACAAATCCTGTGTTTGGGTGGAGTCCATTGTCCATGAACTTAGCATGCCTGAAAAATTCTACCTGCAATTTATACCCCACTAAAACATTCCCTTCTCACTAGACACAATGTGTAACAGACTTCCCTCTGTGATATACCTCTGAAGATGCCAGCCAAGGACGCAGGTGAAAACAGGGACGTAGGTATAGATTTTTATGGGGAGTTTCGGGGGTGGGGCCACACCCCCACCCATCCCTGGGAGCATGGCCATGCCTTTCCAAGCTCTACCCCAGCCTCAGTGCTTATGAAAGCAGCTCTCTGAGGTCAGGGACAGCAGACTCCCTGCCTCTGCCCCCCCTCCCCCCCACTGGCTGGGCTCCCAGCCAGCAGCCCCTTCTACCCTCTTTTCTGTGCAGAGGCATAGCTAGAGAAAATGGAGGCCAGTGCAAAATCTGAGTTTTCGCCCCCCCCCCTCCCATGGGTGGCTGCTGTGATGCTGGAATCCACCCCAAACAGCATCACTTTCAATGGTGTTTAAACTAAAGAGCCCAAATTCTCCTTTTAAATCCACCTTTAAGGGAGAATCTGGGGTCCCCAGTTAAAACAACATTGAAAGTGATGCTGTTTTGGGGTGGATTCTCCCCCACCCTGAAACAACATCACTTTCAATGATTAAACTGGGGACCTCAGATTCTCCCTTTAAATCCATGCCAAAGAGGGTGGATTTAAAAGGAGAATCTGGGGAAACTTGGGGGGTGCCTGCTGTCATGGGTGCAATTGTTAAGCTAGCAGCACCAAACTTTCAGGGTATCGTTAGAAGACTCTTATGATGATACCACCCTGGTTTGGTGAAGTTTGGTTCAGGGGGTCCAAAGTTATGTACCCTCAAAGGTGTAGCCCCATCTTCTATTAGCTCCCATTGGAAACAATGTGGGATGGGGCATCCCTTTTGGGAGTCCATAACTTTAGACCCCCTGAACCAAACCTCACCAAATCTGGGTAGTGACATTAGGAGAGTCTCCCAAATAATCCGTGAAATTGTGGTGCTGCTAGCCTAAAAACTGCACCCCCTGCAGGCCAATAACTGAAAAAACATTTTAAAATATCAAAAAACCACAAACGGTGGGCAGAGCTTCAAACATGTAATGTGGTGGCTGAACCCGAGGACCCCCCCCCCCATTACCTACATCCTGGGTGAAATGTTAGGAACAAGATCTACCAGACCATGGCCACACAGCCCAGAAGACCCACCACAACCAGTTGAATCCAGCTGTGAAAGCCTTCAACAATACTCCATGCGGAATCTACCTGAACCTCTGAGTTTGTAAAGGTCTGGTGTGAAGTCTGATTGGATTATTGGTGGCTTCCCTTCAGGAAATCAATAGCTCACCTCTCTCTGGGTATTCCTTGCTGTCACTTTTCTTTATCTCTTCCACTCCAGCCTACCATTCTTTAACATACATGTTGCCCAAGGGTTTTGCTTGGGTACTGGGAGTGTGTTACAGACACTGCAAACATTATTTGCTGTAAGCTACTTGAATATTACTTTGGCTTCTCCCCTGCTATAAATTATCTCAGATTATGCTGTTATATTTCTATGTTTTCATTTCCAAAGCTGCCACAGGGCATAGTTGTGTAAAACATCCTGCAGAAGTGCATGCTAGACATCTTATTTGGCTGTTAAAACCTAACCCTGCACCATCATTAGAACAGGTGGAGAAGAGAGAAGATTTAGTTTTTTATTTTGCTTGGCTTCCCCAGCCTGAATTTAGATCCAAGTAGGAAGCGGGTCTTCTTCACATAGCTATGTGTCTTGTACACATAGCAGTTCCAGGCTCATAAAAGTTTCTTCAGGGTGGAAATAACCCCAATTTCTGATAATTTGACAAGCTAAAAGATGAGAACCCAGATATTTTCTATCGTCTATTTTTCCATTTGAATGTGTTCCTTTGTGCTTCCAGATATCAGTTGCCCTGATGTAGCAAGTAATTCGGGGATGCAGGACAAACAAAGCTTTAATAGGAAGAGCTGTTCCCAGGCATGTGTCTATCTAAACCAGATGCCATTGCATGTGGGGAAAAAGGTGCATCCAGATATTGTGAAAGTGGTTATACAGTGTATATGACATCACAAAAATATGTGTAATTTGTATTAATACTATTTGCATACAGTACTAACATTCCCTTGAGTGATGTTTTGCATGGAATGTGCACTGGGTGTAATGTGCACTGGGTGGCACTAATCCTATGCACACTAAACTCAAAAGGGCCTCATTCCTGAGTAAACATGCATTGGATTTGACTCTCTTCCTTGCACGTGGAAGAATTTTCTTTGTTCTCGCTTTGTGCTTTGAAAATGCTCAAGCAAAATTAATGAACATTCATCATATGCAGAAGGATAAAAAAAATACCAACTGAAACCTTGTTTGTGATTCTTTTCGTTCTACAAAATAATCTTTATGGAAATCAGGTGATTAAAATTATTGTGATTGAGGCTTGGCTTCTCAAAAGGAGTGGCACCAAATTTCAATTGTGTAAGCTTTTGTTCTAGTTATTGCATATCATTTCATATCTTTTTTTAAAAAAGCTGTATTGATTACAATGAAAAGTCATGGTCTATGGAAAAGATTGGCCAGTTATTCACCAAGGATACCAATATATAAAGACTGACAATCATATCCAGAAGAAAGTAATTAATTTTCTGAAGCATTATATTTTTATGTAAAGGCCTCAAGTTGATAAAACCAGACTCCAGATAAACTCTATAAGCTAAAGGATGGGGAATCAGAGTTATTTGCAGAACATAGTGCATGATCAGATAATTTAAATAATCAGGAACACAAGTGAGGGACCTGCAAAGACTTCCCCTCCACCACTATTTCCTCTTTCCCTTCCTTGAAAACCTCCATAGCTGTCTTTTTTTCTGGTTCTTTCTTTCATTTCTACCACCAGCCAACTCACCTTTGTCTTCTCCCTTGTCTGTAGGTTTTCCTCCTTCGTTGTCACAGTAGGCTTTATCTAGAAAATTATGTTGCACAATTGCACAGTATGAACCACTAGGCCAGGTCCAGTTGCACATTGCTGACCACTGAGTTCAATTGCAAGGACTTGCTTGTGGGGGAGACCTCTCTTTCCTCATATTCTCGCCCCATACTATTTCCTGTGTCCTTTCTCTAGGCAACCTGCAAATCTTCCCGTTTCCCTTCTTCCTTCTCTCCTTCCATTCACAAAATAGACTGTCTTTCAGCTGCCTCCAGTTACATTTATTATTTAGTTTCTTTATGGCCCATCTTTCTCTGCAATGGGACTTAAAGCAGCTTACATCATTTTCCTTTTCTCCATTTCATTCTCACAAGAGCTCTGTAAAATAGGTGTTTACTTCTAATGTTGATTTCTATTACCCTTAAACTTTGTTGTCTGAAATCAGTGATTTTGCCCTGTGCATTGCCATATCTTCCATCACATGCCTGGCAGTGGACTGGGATCTAATCCCCTGCATGGCATACAGTTTGGCCTGTGTGTAAACTGCCAGTGCATTGTTTGATTTATGAATCTAGAATCACTGTCTTGTTTTTTCCTTGTTAAATCATTACCACTTGTCGAAAGTGTAATCCAATGGCTTGTATGAAGGCACTTTGTAATAATACTTAGCAAACCCAAGTTAAATATTACCAGCATGGATTCAGCAATGAGGAGACCATGTTAGACATGCTCCAAACATGAGCCACAACCACCCTGTCCTTTCTGTCAGAAAACTGTCTCATTTGCCTAGTAGTTGGAAACATTCAGTATTCAGTATTCCATATCCAGCCGAGTTTTCATAACAATTCCTTGAGATGTGATGCAGAAGATAAACTTGGACGGCCATCCTCTTCTCACCCCTCCTCATTTAAATTGCCTCACATCTGATATTGGCAGAGTGAACAAAGCTGGGAGCACCTGGGAAGATTCCAAAAGTGCTGGCACCTTGGCAGCAAGTCATATTATGTCAAATTAAAGCAACGAATGGAGGCTGAGAAACAATCATCAACTCAATGGGGGAAAAGATTTGAATTCAGCAACAAGGGTCAGGCAGAGCAGGAAGAAAGAAATGAAAATCTGAGCCTTCACTTGTGATCTTGATGATACACACCAGATTCTTGAACACTGCAAAGCTGACCGGTAATGTGCATTTTATATTTTTTTGTTTACATTTTGTATAGAAACTTGATAGAGGCTGCCGCCACCTATGATATTGGCTGCCAAGAGGCTGGAAAGGTACCTGAGTGGTTGCCAAGAACAATCATCTGTGCATGGAGAAGTGAGGCTCATTTGGGGATGTGTCTGCATACCCAGCAGTGCAATGTTCAGCTCACTATAACTTCCAACAATGCAAATGAAATGGGTGAGGGAAGGTTTGAGCACTGGGAAGCCCTATTTCATCATCAGTTCAGCCATCATCTAATCTCCACTCATGCATTGCCAATAAGATGGCAGTCGTCTGCGGCACAAATAGACATACATCAGGCATTTAGCAGTAAGCACAGGGTTTCATAGGAAACAAATACTTTCCAACTGATGAACAAAATCTCAGTGTAGAGGTGTTAACTGCTGTGCCCAAAAACTTACATAGCTGGCTGGTCTCTTTAGTTTAAGTGTGCCATATCCCAGTGATTTGTCTGAAACCTAAACAGGTGTATTAGTCAGACTGAACTGGCCCTGATTAGGGTTAACCCAGTTTTTTCTGTCTTGACTTTAAAACCAAGACCTAATCTAATCTCATGAGGCTTTGTCCAATCTGAGTTTGATGTCACTATGCTGAAATTGGGCAAAGGTTCAGTGTCAAAGTTTCTATTGCACATAGTTCAGTGGTTCAGTATCTCTGTAGCTCATATAATGTTCCAGATCCAGTGTCTTCTGATAAAAGGCTTAGGTTGTAGTGCTGTGAACAACTTCTGTCTGAGACCTGGAGAGACTCTTCCAGTCAACAATACTGATCCTGGTAGGCCAAGAACCTGATTCAATTTAAGGCAGTTTCATGTATTCATGAGACTGAACACATAAACGTAGCACTGTATCTGATAGCAAAGAGCTGGCCTTTATGCAAACAGCCAAAGCCATGCAACTGGGCCCATCTGAACTGCAAAACTACACTCTGCAGTCTGCAAATACATGCACGAGTGTGTAAAAAAATAATTTGAGGGTGACTGGCTAATGCTAGCTGCCATGTATGTGTGTGATGACATAAGTTAAAAGAGCAGGCATGAATCATCGCAGCCGCATTTGCTGCCCAGGAAGGGCAAAAGGAAGAGCACCCGGCTTTGGCTCTGAGGAGGGTGGAAGGCAGGCCAGTGGCCATGGCCATTAAGGGAAAGACATCATGGTGCCGCCAGTGCCATGATGTCATTGAAGAGGGACAGCCAGGGTTGATAAAAGGCTGGCCCAGCCTTTGTTCCTCTTCCAGTTTGAAGAAGAGACCAGCGAGTGGTGACCCTAGCCAGAAATAAGATAGTGGGGAAGCTGGAAACAATTAGGGGAATCAGAAAGACAGGGGTGGAAATTCCCAACTTCCATAAGTCCTTCAGGGTCCCCTTCTGTGTCTTCTTTCTGTATGCATCTAACAAATTATATTTGAGATAACCCCTCCACCTATTTATTCCATTAACTGTGAAGCTTTAACTATTTTATGATGAACTTTTTAAAAAGGAAGTGACAGCTGAAAATCATGGGAAAGGACTTGATTTCAATTAACCACTCTCAAAGCACTCCAGAAACAAATAGCATACATTATTAAACTAATCCAGTTTATCCTGTTCTTTATACATTACTTGTTCCTTGGCTGCAAACCAGCATAACTTAGCTACCCATGCATATCAGTGATGCAATCTTGAAAGCTTATGAAAACTTTGCACTCAACTTGAAATCCAGCATTGGGTTTCAAGTCTTCTTCTGAATTGTTTTTCATAGCTCAGTAGTCTTATCAGCCAACAGAGAAATGGGACCTCCCAAGAAAAACAAAGTATTTAATCGTAAGTGGCACAATTATGCAAGGAACAAGAGCTGAGATGACTAGGGATGAGTTTTATTCCCCATTCCAATAATTCAACAACCTCAATCCCACTGCCAAAATAGACCTATCTGGCATTGCTACCAAGTGTACCACAGATGGTTGGGGAGGTGGTACATGAAGCAGGCTGTCCAAATTTGTGCTGATTTCTGCAACAGCATCTTAAAAGTCAATAGATTTTCAGTACAATTACAAGACAGAAATTTTGTTATATGCTATTAGCTTAGAGGCCCATGCAGCATTTATAATTCTCTTATCCTAAGTTGATTTCTGTTGCCATTGTTGCTGCCTGACTTACTTATATGTAGGAGAATGAGGTGCCAATCTATCTCATTCTCAAGTTGATACGAATTTTTCATACTTCTGCTATGCATGTACCAAGGTGGAAAACATGTATCACCCTTTTCAGACAAAATGGTGAGCATGTTTTTTGGAAGTATCCTGGGTAGCACATTCTTCCCTTCCCTTATATGTATGAATTACATGTTCCCCCTCCCATTTATTTTGCTGAGTGGCTCCTTTTTTCTGTATGTCAGGGTTATAATGTAGCTATATTATGGCCCAGTATAGTATGTGGAGGAACTGAAAATCCTTCATGGTTTATGTCTGAATATGACACACGTGAGGCTGATATGAATTCACCACACAAAAACTGTTTTATTTCACTCTGATAGGGAAATGGCCAAGTCAGATTGTCAAGGAGGTTTCAGTTTCAATTTTAGCAGACAAAAAGACAACAGGAATGAGATTAACTTTGTTTAACTATATATACACTAGATAGTTTGTCACAAAGCTGTAACTTTTGTTCCACAGAATGATGTTTGTAGTCACTGAAAGCGATCACTTTGATGTCACTACTTAGATAAACATGTACAAGCATAGCTGTCACAAAATTGCTAAAATCTGCATCCCACTACCAGCAGTGCTGCATCATTTTAAACTCATGAGGAAGCCTGTTTTCACATTTATAGGAAACAGCTTTTTTAGGCGGGATTACCAGGGAAAGTCTGGAACTGGTGGCAGGGTTGGGGCAGAAACATGGTGAGGGATAGCATCACAAGACTGATGATGTCACTTCCAGGACAGACCTGGAAGTGTTACCCAAAATACTGAGGTCTGCTTGTTTTTAGATTAGTGAATTAGTGAAGGACAGACTTTGGTTAATGAAAGGTGGGCAAGCTCAGAAACTTGGAGGCCTATATTTACAAAAGAATTTTTCTGCAAGAAATTCACAGGAGAACTTGTGTAAAAGTTTAACAGATTTAATTAAAAGAAAACAATAAAAATACAAGCACACAATAATCAAAGCAGCAGAACACACACAGTCCTAGGATATAAGCAGTTTTGAGTCGATAGGTTTGGATATAGATGGAGGAACTGGGGGATTTTTAGGGGTGATACTTTAACAGAAGTGGTTTGGGTTCTGATGAACAGAGCTGAGTGACTCATGCTAGCTGTGGTAAAAAAAGAAGCAAAGCATTGGGGACAATATCAACAGACAGAAAGGTGTCCAGAGATATTGAACATTGGGTGTTTGGAGAGGGGGCCATTTATAGGAACTGGCCCTCAGGGTTATGCAAAGTGACACTTAACCTCACAAGGCAAAGGGCAGCCTTGCCTTTCTGAGAAATGACAAGAGAGAAGTGATAAACTTGAGTGGCAGTGCTCAAGTTGATGGGTGTAGTACTTAAAATTAATGTTTGGGTACTTAGTGTTGATGGGCTGAGCGAGGGAGCACCTGAAGGTGGCAGATAGCTGACTCACTCACAGCTGCATAATAATGGGAATTTCTTTAGAGAAAAGTTAAAGGAAGAAATTAAGTGCTGTATTGGCAGGAACACCTGGAGCAATCACATAAACATATTATTTGTCTTAATGAGGCAGATAGTCCAGAGTTGGAGGTGGAACTGGATTTTTACAGAAATGTTGTCTTTCCTTTTAATCCCTTTTTGCTGGCCTTGTGGCCATAATAAACTAAACTTAAACTTAAAACTTTTAATCCCTTCAGGAAGGAAGCAGCAGGCTATTTGCTAGGCAGATATGGGTGACGGCAAGTCCAGACACTAGCCAATGCAGAAAATGAACATCCTGTCTTGACACTGCACTATTAGGCACCCAAAGCATTGGCAGGATGGATAGAGACACTGTTGTCTTAGAAACAGAGGCCCACCCACCATGGGTCGGTCTGGTAACAGAAGTGGTCATGATGGGAGCTCAGAATGGGCAATACCCCACCTCAATTGGGAGCTTGGCAACCCTGTTTTTAGACGATACTACCATATATTAGGATGTTGTAGTTTATTTTGCCTGCTGTTCAGACTTTGTTGAACGGTTCTCTTGTTTTTCCCTTCCTTCTACTGTACTTTCTGTCTGCCTGTAAGCAATTTATTCTGCAGGTCTTTGTGCTATGGGAGGCCTATGAGTTAGCTAATACTTCATGCAATCCTGTAGTTGCTGTAAATTTTACAGAATGCAACTCTGCATGTGTGGGATTGATTTCTTTCACCACTTCTGTTAGCAGAATATACTGCTGAGGTCTCAGGAAATATTCAAAGGCCTTGCAAGTGAGGAGTCACATTTCCTGAGGAACGTTGGCTAACAGTGCTGAAAATCAGCCAAGATTTCTGTTGAAGTGGCTCACTGAGGTAAGATACAATGTCAGTAATATGATTTTAAACTTCTTCAGGTAGAGGAAGACAAGCTGTGCAATTGTTACTCCTTTTGCTTTGGAATCAGCCTTCTGATTACCACAACTACTTTTTAGCATAAATAGTTGACAAATTTCTCCTTCTATGACCAATATCCCAGTTTTTTCAGATGTCTTAGGCACTATGGGAATGTGGATTGCCACAATACATTTTACTAAAAAATCTTGAGGGATGGGAGGTGGAGGTAGGTATATTTGTAATTGGTATATCATCTTTCCCTTTTCCACTTGCCTTAGCGCAAAGTACATGACTGGAATCTTTTATGCTTTATTTCCACAGTGGCTTCATAATGGCACATCAAGAAAATTAAGCAAGTTTGGAGTGGGACAACTTTAAGTGCTAGAAATATGCCAGAATGTTTGGAGATTTCAAATTGAGCAAGATCATCTGTGTCAATCTGCTGTCAAGTGGCTGGGAGAAATCTATGGGGGTTTCATACAGATTTAAAAGAAAGAGTGAATAAAAGAAGAATCAAAATAGTTTCCTGAAACTGAAGTCTCATGCTAATGCTTGGTATTAAAATCTCTAGTTGCTTTCTGGGAATGAAAAAGGCACGACAAGAGAGCATATTCTTAAAATTACATTGACATTCACACTAAAAATTAAATTGCTTCCTCTGTTGTATCTTCTGCTCACTTGAACTAGGGGTGGTGACGATGGAATATGTCACCATTTAAGCCTCCATTTCATTAGTTTACTGACTTCAAACTGGTTCCTCTTCATAATCTTTTGACAACATTGCTTGAATTTTAATGTGAATAGTATTAAACATTTCAGACTGCTAACTGCAACAGGAAAACAATGTAATTCACATTTTAAAATTGCTTCTGTACTAATGGGTCCAAAATATTCCTGTGAAAGATACCAGTTTTAGCGCTAAACCATGCCCACAGTGTGGTCTAGGTGACAAGATGAAGACTTTAATGAAGATTAAATCTAGTCATTCACTTTATGGTTATAGATGATGTGAGTATCCAAAGATCACTACATATTTCCCTTTCATAATTATTCACGTTCTGGATTTGGCTATGTGAAAAATATGGGAATGGAATAATTATGATAGTGCAGAATCTAAGTATGCATGGCTCTAGTCCAGTACTAAAATATGCCAGTATTCCATGGCCTACATAAGTTTCCAGTTAGCATAGAGCGCTGTATCTCTAGCTCCACATGAGGTAATCTGTTTATATTAAGCCATTTACTTCCCAGAAGAATTTTACTAGATGCTATTACCTACAGCAATAGAGAAGTAGGGCAGAGAATTCTGCTCAATCCTCCAGGCCAGATCACAGTATGTTCTTTTATCTGCTCCACTTCTTCTGAGGACTAAACCAGACCATGGGAGATCTGCAATCAGATCATCTCTGTGTTTTATGAAGGTAAATGTTCAGGTGACAACGCCTTTGATAAAGCATGATGCACACATGGTTTTGCCTATCAAAACCAACCCTCCAAATATTTATTAGCTTTGGAGGTGAATGAAGAAATTCACCAAAAATAGTCACCTTTCTTTTCCTTCTAGGACTAATACTTGGATAGGGTAATGGTGATTTAAATTTTAAAAGCTGTACTAGGAAAGGAGAAAACTTCCTGACTTCTACATCTTGGTCCCAATATGAACCAGTTCAAAGTTGCTCCAATTTACATTTTGACATTCCCATTAATGAATCTCAAAAGCCATGTATGGTTTGGTCTCAGTCTTTACTAAGTCCTTGAACCAGTACAGCAGTATACATTGGCAGGAGAGGGATAAATTAATGTGCAATGCTTATTCAAATCAAGGCCAGCCTGATAGCTGAGCAAGCAGATTCAAAGGGAGTGCTATTTTTTGTTGTGTTCTGTTTGCACCTCTGCGTGTCACAATAAATTATGGAGTTGTGAAAACATCCAATTTGTGATTTACAGAGTATCAGGGATTCCTCTGCTGAACAAATGTGTACCTAGCATAAGAAACACACCACTGAATTAAAAACAAACATTATTTGTGAATTGGGCTGATAGTCTTTAAAGGGAGATCTATCTGGATACTGATTTCATTAGCTTAGATTGAACACCGTTCTCCTATAATTGAGTAACACTTGGAGACTAAATGAAAAGCATTGGTGTGAAAATAAACTATATTAGGGCACTATAGTATCTGTCTAGAATTGTGAAATCATTATTTTTTTCCCTTTAATTCTTTTGCATAATTAGAAAAAAACGCTAGAACGTTCCTTTAATACTTTTGCATAAATAGAAGAAACTTCTAGAATGTTTGGGTAATGAAATTGCAAGGATACTCTTCGTGAAGCATAACCTCTCCATTTTTGTAAAGTGATATTTTGTGCAGGATTCCTCTGGGCTACTCAGATTGCCTTGCTTTTTGTAGCTAAAGAAACCGAGTCTAGGAATTACCTCAAGTATCAAACTAGGATAGTATGGGGAGTAAATCACAATGATGAGTAAATCACATTGGGGAGTAAATCACAATGATGAGCAATCAGATTTTTAAACCTGAAGAAAGCTTAATGCACAGTGATCCTTTTTACTTTTTCTGTGAACGGAGAGAAAAAGTCACACTAACAATTTTCAGAAACCACAGGGATTCTCTGATTTGAGTGCATAGTAAGTTGTGAAGAGGGAAAAACAAGTGCATAACCAAGAATCAAAGCTGAAAGGAATGTATACTCAATGTGAAGGAATCCACAAGTGTGTAAATGACCTGAGTCTGGAGCTACAGAATCATTTCTTGGCATACTTCATTGCAGGGCCTATGGCCCAAGGGACAGGGGGTGCCCTCTGTCCCCAGGCACCACTAATCTGGTCACGTGGGGGGCGCAAAATTGCCCCCCACATGACCAGGAAGACAGCAAGGCAGCAGGAAGTCCTGCTGCCTCATATTCTTCAGGCACCCTTGGCCCTGCCCATGTTATCATCGATATAGTGGGGCCAAGGAAACCTGAGGACACCCCCAGCCTTGCCTCCCCTTCCCAGCTCCCACCTGGCAGCTGGCAGTCCCTTCTGCCATCCCCTCTGGGAGAGCAGAAGCAACTGAGAAGCAACTGAGGCTCTGTCCTCACCTCCTTTCCTTTTATAAGCACAGGGGCAGGACTGGGTACATGGCCACAGCCCTGAGGGGTGGAGCCCTGCTCCATGCTTAGAAAAGCAAAGGAAGTGAGGATGGAGTCTCCATTGCTTCTGCTCTCACCAGAGGGGAGGGCAGGAGGGATTGCCAGCTGCCGGGAGCCAGGAGCCGGGGGTGGGCAGGATTGGGGGGCTCAGGGTGCCCCCTCCGTGAGCCCTGCCCTCCTGAGCATAGCGGTGGGGCCCAGAGAACGGCTGTCTCCAAGCACCATTTTCCCACTATAAGCCTCTGCTTTATTGTGTCAGCCTTTGTTCTGTTTGTGACATGCCAATTGTTTGCTAGACCTTCCTAGCTCATTGACAAGATTTGGTAGAGCCCAAAAATAAATTTGGAGAATAGTTTTGTTTCTTATTCCCTGGGTAGAACTTTGCAGAACTTTGTTAAGAAGGTTGGTGAGCTAATATTATTTCCACTGTATATTCAGCAGAAATATTATGGTGCCATCTTAAATTCCTATGAAATTAACTTCACAATATTTAATAGATTCTTTTCGGTTGTGGCAGCCTAGAATTTTGGTAATAGAGGCACAGCAGGATGATCAGGGAAAAATAAAAAGTCCCAGTACCGAAAGGGTTGCAGCCAATCAGAGAATGTGACTTCTAAGGCACCCAACAGATACACTTGAAATATGGCCTTTCCCTAAAACCTTTTTGCTTTATTTTCAATCTGGGAATAAAGACTATTTGAAATTCTGTGTGAGTCATTAGTAACTCTCATAATGTAGGTCTCTGTTCTTCTTGTTCTAGTTTTAGTGTCCCAATTTCTCACTCTTTCTTCCACTTCCATAGTCATTTTCAGGAGTAATTTTCACAAGTAAAAATGCATTTGTTCCTAACACAATGCATGTTCTGTGTATTCCTGTAGCAGCTGACAACTTCCCCTGATGTATAGCTGTTGGAATAGGATTGGCAACATGGCTAGAGTGCTGGGTTAGGACTGACTAGCCCTGGGTTCAAATCTCTATTTGGTGAGGGGATCTTGAGCCAGCCAGTATCATGTAAACTACTTAATTGAAAGATTGTGAAGATGACATACGTACAGGAAGAACTGTGTAAATTTATTTTTTATCACCTTCTTTTCTACCCAATAGGGACTCAAAGCAGTTTGCAACTTCAGTGTCCCCTTCTTCATTTTATTTTACCAAGAGCCTATGAGATAGGTAATAGAGTGAGTGCCTTAAGGTCATCCAGCAAACTTCCATGATAGAGTACCCATTTGCATCTGAATTTTCCAGAGTCTAGTCCAGTACTCTAACCACTACACTACACTACACTAGCATGGCCAGTTGCTTGTATTTTGGAGAAATTGCAGTATAAAATATAATAATGGTCTGAGGCAGAAAATAGTTGAAAAAAAAGAGTTATGGATGATTTATATTGATCCTCTAAAATTGTTATCTTGAAAATACTAGATTCCTTTCAAACTGAAAATATGGCCTTAGTTTAAGCCATCTCTTGTTCCTCTTCTATTAATAATCATAGGGAAAGTATTTCTCTATGCTGCCACTATATCAATAATCACATGCAGTTCAGTAGCATATCAGAGATGCTCATCTGCAAAACTGTGGGCTGGATCCAGTCTCCAAAGTAATTTTGGCTGATTACGGATGGGGGAACTTACCTCCTCTCTGCCCTGCCGTGGCATCACTTTAAGTGCTCTTGCTTTCCATGGGGTAAGCCGAGAGAAATAGCAGGAGACATGCAACAGCTTCCTTGTACGTTGGTGCAAGGAAGTTTGCCATGCTGCGGTTCAATTGCCAGTGCATCATAATCGACCTCTGCATAATTGACCTTCATCTGCCATTTGGCAGGTCTATCCAGTTTCATTTAAGTTTGGCCAATGTTTCTCTTCTAAGACAATAGTTGTTAAGCTGGAAAAACAAAATAACGTTTACATTGTAATCTCTGTTGGATTATTCTTGCTTTATTTGACTGCATGTACTCTTTAACCATGAAGTCCTAAATAATGCCCATTTGATTGCGGATTTGTAGTACTTTTATGGAGTTCAGTTTGTTGGTAAAATATGCACAGCAAAGTCGCCTTACACTACATTCTGACAAGCAGCAGCTCTTAAAAGTCTCATGCAGAGGAAGGTCTTTCTCAACCCTGCCTGTCTTTTAGCTGAATTAGAGTGTTGGGCTAGGATTGGGAGTTCCAAGTCTAATCCCAACTCTAATCCCTGTTCTGCCATGGGAACTTTCTGGATGACTTTGGGCTAGTCACTCTTTCTTAGCCTAACCTGTCCTTCAAATAAAAGGTAGGGAAAGGGGACCTTGGTTTATTTATGGTGGGCATGTGTATTGCCACAGCAAATAAGGAGTATAGTGCATAAGGAAATAAGGAATATTATTGGCTGTTTGACTTACCAACAATTTATCCATTAGACAAAGTCCCATTTGAACTAAAAACATCGTAGAAAATTGTTGAAATATTTAATTGTTGCAGGCAGAACCAGGGACGTAAGTATAGATTTTTAGGGGGGGGGTTCGGGGGGGCCACACCCCCACCCACCCCTAGGGCATGGCCACGCCTCCCAAAGCCCCGCCCCTGGCCTAGCGCTTATAAAACCAGCTCTCCCAGGTCGGTGATAACAGACTTCCCTGCCCTGCCCTCCCCTTCCCCTCCCCTCTGGGCAGAGGCATAGAAAGAAAATGGAGCCTGGTGCAAAATCTGAGTTTTATACTGGCAGCCACTGTGATGCTGGAATCCACCCCCAAACAGCATCACTT
This sequence comes from Sphaerodactylus townsendi, assembly GCF_021028975.2. Classification (NCBI taxonomy): domain Eukaryota; kingdom Metazoa; phylum Chordata; class Lepidosauria; order Squamata; family Sphaerodactylidae; genus Sphaerodactylus; species Sphaerodactylus townsendi. Next base: position 89,800,868 of record NC_059431.1, on the reverse strand, counting down.
TCAATGGTGTTTAAACTAGAGAGCCCAAATTCTTCTTTTAAATCCAATCTTAAAGGGAGAGAATCTAGTCCCTTAGTTAAATTAACATTGAAAGTGCATGCTGTTTGGGGGTGGCTTATCCCCCACCCTGAAACAGCATCACTTCTAATGTATGTAGTGAGAAGAGCAGGTGCATTCTAATCTGGAGGAACCGGGTTTGATTCCCTGCTCTGCCACTTGAGCTGTGGAGGTTTATCTGAGGAATTCAGATCAGCCTGTGCACTCCCACACATGCCATCTGGGTGACCTTGGGCTAGTCACAGCTTTTCGGAGCTCTCTCAGCCCCACCCACCTCACAGGGTGTTTGTTGTGAGGCGGGAAGGGCAAAGAGATTGTAAGCTCCTTTGAGTCTTCTACAGGAGAGAAAGGGGGGATATAAATCCAAACTCTTCTTCTTCTTCTAAACTGAGATTCTCCCTTTAAATCCATGCCAAAGTGGGTGGATTTAAAAGGAGAATCTGGGGAAATTTGAGGGTTGCCTGCTGTCAGGGGTGCAATGGTTAAGCTAGCAGCACCAAACTTTCAGGGTATCTTTGGGAGTCTCTCCTAATGATACCACCCAGTTTTGGTGAAGTTTGGTTCAGGGGGTCCAAAGTTATGGACCCTCAAAGGTGTAGCCCAATCTCCTATTAGCTCCCATTGGAAACAATGGGGGATGGGGGCACCCCCTTTGGGAGTCCATAGCTTTGGACTCCCTGGACCAAAATTCACAAAACCTGGGTGGTATCAATAAGAGACTCTCCTGATAGTACATCGCAGGTTTGGTGAAGTTTGGTTCAGGATGTCCAAAGTTCTGGACCCTCAAAGGTGTAGCCCCCATCTTCTATTAGCTCCCATTGGAAACAATGGAGGATGGGGGCACCCCCTTTGGGAGTCCATAACTTTGGACCCCCTGAACCAAACCTCACCAAACCCGGGTAGTATTATAAGAAGAGCCCCCCAAACAATCCCTGAAAGTTTGGTGCTGTTAGCCCAAACAATGCGCCCCCTGCAGGCCAAAAACTGAAAGAAGCACTAAAATGTTTTTAAAAACCCACAAACGGGTGGGCAGAGCTTCGAACATGAATGGGGGGGTTCAAACCCGAGAACCCCCCCCCTTACCTACGTGCATGGGCAGAACGATGCTGACACACGTATGGACAGAACCAACATTTTGAGCACTGATACAATGATTGAATAAATAGACAATGATTGTGAATAAAATTACGAATTTATAATATAATGTTATAAATATGTGTGGATTCAGAAATCATCATCAGGTCAAAAATATATAGATATTTGGTCACCTTTTATTAATTATTGGAGTCATCACAATCCCTCCTGTGGATCAAAGCAGCAAATGCTATAATGTGTTTAGAACAATTTTTTTTCCTTTTGAATGTGCTGATCATCTCAGTCTACAGTGGTGCTGTGCTACTTCTTTATTGTATCTGTAGTCAATGAAGAAAGAATCAAACATAATTGCTAATGTTTATTTTGTAAAATGGAGTTTCAAAAATGGAGATGGAAAAATGCTGCTGTAAGCTACTCTGGGTCCCCCGTGGGAGAAAATCAGTGTATAACTATCTAAATGAACAAAGAAGCAAAGACTGAATGTGAGAGCAGCTACATTCAACGCATGTGGTCCACCAGAGAATGGAAGCGTTTCATTTTCCTATCAGCTTCTGGACTACTGTTCTGGATCAGAGAGAGCAAACACATAGCATGAATGCAATCACTGGCTACCTTTGCATGCAATTTCAGCTCCTGGGCCAGAAAGGTCATATGACAATGTTCTTTATTACAGTGCAGAATTTTTCCCAGGATGATAATGTAGTAATTGATTTCAAATACAATGGGTGGCTGCAGAATGAGTCACATCCTACTTTGGTTCCAATCTGAAGGGCAAAGCAAACCTTTCTCCCTGTATTCAGTCCACCAAATACAGCAAGAATTTCCATCTCATTACCGTATAGGTTAGTTATTAAATAAAGCCTGTTTAGCAAACACAAAGGGAAAAAGGCATTTGCAACTCTAGCAGCGAGAGGAAGAAGGGAATTTCAAGCTTTTTAGCCATTCATTCAAGTCTTTGTTTAGTCTCCGATGCCATTCCCCAGGCAGCCAATGCAACTCCTGAGAGATAATTTAAAATATGTAGTGAAGACGAATCCAGAAATGAACTTTGACTAGAGGAGCATAGATTAGTGTACAGCTTATTCAAGCTGAGCCAATAATTCACAGTAAATAACTGAAAATGAATTTAGTCTCAATTAATGTTTGTGTCTGTGAAGAGAATATGATTGCTTCAAATTCATTTGCTATCTTACATAACACAAACACTTGGGGGACAAAGATTTTTGCCTTTTTCTGTTATTTATAAATATTTCAATATAAAATTACAATACAAAATCAGGCTGCTGTGCAGTGAACTCTACTTATAATTATGCACCCAGATCATTATTAAAACTAACCAAAAATTCTTTCATTTTACATCATTCACTGATTCATCAAATCTATGTATTTGTCCCAAATTTCACTAAAGTGGATATAGGAATGCCACTTTATCTGGAAGGTCTCTAAAAACTTCACAATGGAACCTGGCATTTTTTAAGATTCCAGTCAAATCCCAGAATTTCAATAAATAAATCCTAGCATCTGGAATAGTTTGCTTCTTCCTATATATACCTTGATCTCAGCCACATGTTGCATAGGGGTTAGATGTGAGGATAGCATCGGGAAGGGACACTCATGTACACTATTCTAAGTTTACTGGTGAAAGGACAGAATAAAAAGTGTGATAGATAGAAATAATTTAATATTAAGCCAGATACTAAACTTTTGGTTTTTTTAAATATGAGTTGTTACCTAGCTTAACAGTTAGAATATAGTTTTGAAGTAGCAATGGGGAAAAACTCAGCTTGGCAGTGCAAGAGAAAGGCTAGGTAGGATATTTTAGACAGCTATACCAGAAACGGCTTTTGAAATGTTCCACAGAGAATACGAAGAGACCAAATTTAAATACTTTTATAAAATTTTGGTAAAAACAAACATACAGCGAGGCATAAAGAAGCTTACACACAAGTTCCTGGAGGATACAAACAGGGAGCAAAAATAGGTTTGGATGTTAGATTGGGAAGGGAAGCAGCGGGGACTATACGTTACCTAAGTTCTGCAGAGAAGTTCTTGAAGAAGGCAAGGATTCAAATGGCCAGCATGTGAATCCAAGCGAAAGACGATATCGTGCCTCAAACCAATGTGACCAAGAGAGGTTCAGGCTAGTAAAGAGTGCTGAGCCTGGGGTGAACGATACTTTTATACCCCTTTGCACAGTTTGGGAGGGAGAAAGTAAGTTTTGTTTCCTGGATTTTCTGGGTTTCCCATGCTGGAATCGCTGGGCTGAGCTAATCAGTAGCTCATCTATTGTCTTCTAAATGTCGGGACAGTGGAGCCAATTGTTTCTTGATTGTATCAGGGCTAGTCTTGAATGACTTTTACAGAGTTACTCTTTGGAGTCTCTGCCCATGTATTCAAATTTGGCTGAGGCTTTGAGTGGATCAGGAAGGGAATGATTATTAAGGAAATGGTTCTAAAAGGCAGAAGAAATGTATGATCTGGTATCAGGGAGTTCTTTAGGTTCTTTTGTGTTAGCAAACTTCTTTGGTGGGGTGTGGTAATCAAGATGCATGTCCATGGGGCTTCCAGTCTCAGCTGACTGCATTAACCCTTTTTAATGATCTCATTTTGCTAACAGACCTTTTTGCACATTTTGGCCTGTATTAATTCTGCTACACACTGCAAGACACACACAAATATATGGCTGTTGGCATTTGGCAGTACATATCCATATTCCAATAAAGCAGGGTATGAAGGGTAGGGCAACAGAGTCAATATATACAACACTATCCAGTGTTAATATGAATAATCTGCAATACATATTCCAATATATTTTACTTTGTGGACAGTCTCTCCATATATGTTTTCTGCTCTCTAACTTTCCAGTATTCATCTTGACACCTTATTTAAACCTTTTCAATTCATCCTGTACTTAGTGCTAACTCTTATAAATGATACATATAGGTAACAGATCTTCTGTACTGTCTGAAGCCCCTGTTTTGTCTCAAAAAGTGATACTAAGGGTTGGTGAAAAGGAACACTGTACGGCACAGGAGCTATAGTTAGTTTGCTCTACTTAATTTTTTGTCATTAATGGAAATGGGGGGGGTGCAATTTTGCTCCTTAAGCTTCAGGGTTGTAGGATGGAAATAACCTGAACACAACTAGAATCTCACTCAAGTAGCAAGTCACTACTCTCTGAGCCTCTTTCTCCTGTATCTACTAACTTACAGTGCTATTGTAAAGATCTAAAGGCCATAATTAGAAAACCCCTTGAGACATGGGCTAGTTAAAGCCCAGAAGTGAAAAGGAGGTGCAGCTAGCAAAGCAGCAGGCCAGACTTTGATTGGGATTGCCTGTGTGATGTGTGAGTACTGGGAACATGCACTGAATCAAACCTCATCAGATGGAAAAACTGGTCAGCCTGAGGAGAATTAAGCCTTTGGCCTTTATAGGACTGCCAAATGGCCAGAAAATAAACAAAACAAAACCCTGGTCTATAGATAGCATGGGTCAGGTCAACAAAACTGTTTTACTTAATTCAGCACCTAGTGATATTGATTGTGCTCAGAGGAAGTCAACTTAACTAAAGATACATTAACTACATAAGAGCAGCCTGGGGTCCACTCACATGTTCTCATTGTATTTCAATTTTATAATATAAGTCTTTTAAAAAGAAAACTTTCAATCTGATGGTTTTTTCATCTTGCCTTTTTTTCCAAGGAGCTCAGACTGGTATACATGGTTTTCTAATCCCATTTTACCCTCACAACATTGCTGTGAGGTAAATGACTTTTAGAGAGTAACTGACCCCATGTGCCCAGTGTGTTTCATGGTGGAAGGGGGATCCTACTCATATACTTTATCAATTACACCACACTGCCCTTCCTTTTCCTTATGTTGACTGGTTCATGAAGTTTATTTACTTCTTGATGGCAAGAAAAAAGAAATAATATCGTGCAAATTAGAAGTATTTTTTCTGAAAGTACAGTATGTGTCCCTTTAAGATTTCATGATGGAGAGTGGGGTAATTGTGATATGGAGCCACAGCTCTTCCAGAGAGAAGATCAGAACTGGGTTAAGTTTCAAAGGCAAGCTGGTAGACATCACTCAAGATAACTGTTGAGTTATGTACAACTTGATATAATATTTTGTCAGGTGACGCACAAGACTCCCAAGTTGCAGTATCATTCTAGTTCAAGAGGCTTATACCAGCAAACAGCAGAGATTGGGGATGTACAAAAGAAGATGCCGAATCTTAATACATACCTTTGATAGGTGTGTGTGCACATGCATGGCCCAAGCTAGCCTGGTATCATCAAATCGCAGAAACTAAGCAAGGTCAGTAGTTGGAGCAGACCATGGAATTCCAGGGTCGCTACACAGAGGCAGGTAATTGCAAACCACTTCTGATCATCTCTTGCCTTGGAAATCCTACCCTATTCTGCACTAACTCATCATTCATTCCCAATATACAGGTTCCTCCATTTCTACTTTCTACTATAGTTGTGGCCATTGTTCTTTATGTTAACAGTCATTGAATACCAAAGTTATTGTAGACCCACACACCCAATTTAAATGGCACCTTTTGCATTTTTCAAACTGCAACACAACTAAATGTGTTTACATTTTGATATGCAGTTGTAAATGGATTCATATAGGAATGACCACAAGATCCCTGAGAACCAAACTTGTAGAACATTGGAGTAATATCAGACTTCAAAAAGAGGATGCCCCCCTGGTCCAACAGCATACAGAGAGAGATTTTACTTTTGCAGTATTGTATCATTGTAATCATCAGGGAGAGAAACAACTTGACATTAGAAAACATATTTTACAGTGGGAAGCCCACTATGCACTACACCAGTGGTGGTGAACCTTTGGCACTCCAGATGTTATGGACTACAATTCCCATCAGCCCCTGCCAGCATGGCCAATTGTAGTCCATAACATCTGGAGTGCCAAAGGTTTGCCACCACGGCACTACACTATGACTACACTCCACAGCTGCATGCTCTGGTCGATGGGCATGCTTCCAAACAAAAACTTTGCTACGTCTAACTTTTGGGGGATGCTTTATATTAAGCACTTCAGCAAAACCTCTACTACGACAGAGTGCAATGTGTTTCATTTCTAATTACCTGATTGTTACATTGCACTCTTATTAGTAATTTTCTTAAACTGAATCAGACCATTGGTCCATCACAGTCAATACTCTACTCACTCTGATCTTCAGGGTCCCGGGCAGAGGTCTTAATATCACGTACTATTTGATCTTTTCAACTGGAGATACCAGGAATTGAACCTAGGACTTTCTGCATGTCTCACCTCACCTCACTGGGAATGTGCTTCATATTCCTCTACAAAAATATTGCTAAAATATTTATCACACACAATAAATAACTGCTATCACCATAGAGAAGAACTATCACAACAAACTGAAAAACACACACACAAAAGGTGAAACTTTTATTTTATTTGATGCATTTTATTTATTTATAGTCCACTTTGCTAAGACTCAACTGGGGTTACAAAATGTAGAAACACAATAGGAACAGCATAGAACATATAAACAGTGTGATAAGACTGGATAACAAAATTAGCACATGGTATAAAATACGACAGAGGAGAACTCAGCAGGAATGTTATTGCTGTATAGTCCACCTTCTGAAGGTGTCATTTCCTCCAGGAGAGCTTGAATCTACAAGACAGTTTTTTAAAAAAGTTTTTCATACAAACTCAGTACAATACATGATAGATCACACAATTGTACAATCTGTTACTCAGTGGCCCCTTCCGCACGGGCCAAAAACAGTGGTTTAAGGATGGTAAAAACACCATTTTGAGAGAGAACTTTGCACAGACACCATTACTGCAACAAAGCTACAACACTCTATTTCCCCCAAATGGTGTATTGCTGAATCGCTATACTAGCGATTCCTTCCAAAAATGGCACTCTGCAACTGGCGCCGAGCAAATGGCCAGGCAGGGAGGTGCTTCTACTCCAGCCACGCTTGCGTTTTAAAAAATTTCTTGTTCTCATCCAACAAAAAAATAACACCACACCGTCATGCGAAGTCTTGCGGTCCTGCTGATGCACTTGCTGTCGACAGGAAAGCCGGCTGTTTGAATGGATCGGGGCAACACCGTTTGCACAGCGCTGTATTTGGCCGTGCAGAAGGGGTCAGATCATAAATGGCAGATCATAAATAAAATACATATATCATGTCAAGACTCATGAGATAAGCAGCCTATTAATTCAGAAAAGGTTATAAACACTTTAATTCAAACTACCATAATATCACAGCTAAACTGAACACAATAGGGGTGATCCACTTGTTGTCATTGGCTAATCAATGTTGGCCATGTAGAATGTGTCACAAGTCATGCAAACAACCTCAGAGGAAGTGGCAAAAGTACCTTCCTCTCTTTGTTCTTGGTCAGTCACACTTTCCACAATGTAGAAGCAACATGTACATCAGCTTAGAGAGGACTGTTTATTATTTTCCATCTATGTACCCTTCCTTATTTATTTTTCTTAATAAATTTAATTATAAGCTGACTAGCAGTGTGATGATTTACTGTGATTATTTACTCTGCTAAACTATATTTTCACCTAACACTTGCATACTAAAAATTAAGTATGTAAGATTATTTTCTTTTCCTAGTCATCTGCTACTTCATGATCCATCCAGCCATTACCTTGTCATCCACAAATTGCACACCTGTAAACTTTCCCTAGTTCTCCATTCCAAATATGAAAAATCTCCAGTTGCAATTCTATGAAAACTCCAAGCTCCAAATTAAGGTTGCAAACCCTAACATGAGTGAGATGTATTAATGAAATAAATTTCCATAAAACACAGTTACACTAAAATGAACAACAATGAGAAGAATGTGTGAATGAATGTCAAAAAGGGATATTGAGTCAGAGCTTTCCAGCTTTTCCTGGGTGTAACAGGAAACAGAAGTGATCCTAAACAGATCCATTCTATGCTGCAGTCCCATCCAGCATAGCTTTTTGTCCATGCAGGTTCTCATCTGGCATAGCATTTTTGGAGATCTATTGCTCAGGGGTGTACCATTATAAAATGCCGCCCCCTACAGCTGCGGTGCACCCCCTCACAGCTGCACCCTGGTGCAAGCTGTCTTGCCTGCCTGCCCCACCTACTCTCATGTCAACCTCTTTCTCTTGCCTACTGTTGTTGCAGCAGCCCTTTCCAGGGTCCTTTTCTCTCCTTGTGGGTGGGGAGTGGTGGTGGTCCAGAAGTCCTGTTTCCATCCCTCTAACCTGGCCATGCCATCCCCCCTTCCACTCTGCTGCCAAATGGGCAGGCTGGCTGGAGGGCTGCGGGAGAGCTGGTTCAGGCAGGAAAGGGAGGCCAGGGCCTTAGTGCAAATCTGCCAGCTCCAGGAGACAGCCCAGGGAAGGCTGTAGGGGCTGCTCTGTGCCAAGAAGTGTTCAGGCAAGAAGCAGGTGAGTGACAAGCAAGTGACTGAGATGGGTGTGTGATGTGAGCAGGGTGGGTGAGCAAGCAGGAGAGGTGGGCAAGTGGCACAAGTGGGACAGGCAAGCCAGGCAAGCAAGCAGGGTAGGAAGGTGAGGGGCAAGCAAGGTGGGTGAGCTGTGGTGGGTGAGCAAGCAGGGATGGTGGACAAGCAAGTGGGGCAGGCAGATGAGCAGGGTGGGCAGATTGACGGGCAGGTGAGTGACTGTCAATGGGCACATGTGCTCCCACATGACTCAGGCAAGTGGCACCTGGTTCTCCTGCCCCCTCCTGGTCCCCAGGTACATCATTGCTGTTGCTAGGGTTTCCAATTTCCAGGTGGTAGCTGGAGATCTCCTCTATTGCAACTGATCTTCAGGTGTCAGAGATTAGTTCACACAGAGAAAATGGCTGCTTTAGAAGATGATTACTATGGCATTATACCCCATTGAACTTTCTCCCCTCTCCAGGTTCTACCCCCAAAATCTCCAAACCCACAGCTGCCAACCCTATCTGTTGCTTCATGACAAAAACTAATCTAACCTAGAATCTAACCAAGAGAAGATTTTGCTTATAAATAACCACTTGCCATTTTTTGTGGGTTACCGTGTATTCCTAATTGCCCTAAGAGATACAATTAATACAGGATCTACTTTTCTATTCTATTTGGATTCTCTTTATGGTCAAGTGATCTCAATTTAAGTATTTCACGTAAATGTAAATATTGGACCATGCCTTGTGTTTGCTTATAAATCATTTGAAAAGATCAGCATCTGTGTTTCATTCTTGGGTGTGGGGGACAGTGTGTCTGCCCTCTGTTTCTGTGATACCTCTATTGAAGTCTCAATTAAGTATAGGGTGAAAGGATCTGGAGCAGTTAGGCAAACTAATATCCAGGCAGCAGCTGCAGATGATAATGGATGGACTTACATTTTTCATTTTAATCACATGGACTTGATGAATTATTTAGAAACCTTAAATATATAATGCTTTCAAAGCAGGGAAATGGACCAGGTTCCCAAAGATATTGACTTCCAAAGTGCTATATGGAGAGACAAAGTATTAAATTTTTAAATATTCTGATCTTAATCTTTACATTACAGACTATCAGTGTATTGATTGGAGCGGTATGCTAGCTTTCCTCTGGTGAAAGCCATTTGCAGATATCACTAGCTGTCATTCTGGGAAAACACATTATTGTATTTTCTTTATCTTTCCACAGAATCAGAGACCTGCAGAGTTTTATTTTATCTCAATCTCCCATCCCCATACACGTGTGATTCTAATTTTCATGAAGAATAGCTTCCTTTGTTCCAGTGTGTGCTTGTATGAAGATGCCTGTTTAACTACTTGTTTAGACTGAATTTAAGCAAGTTGATTGTGGAGCTACAACGTCTTTATAATGTGAAAAATCACAAAAGTTAGTAAGATGAAAAGGAAAGTGACACTCTTAAATTATGCTATGTGACCTTTAGAAACCAATAGAAGTATATACTGAAAGTGTGGGGATGGGAGCAATATCTTCTTTATGGGAATATTAAGAATGTTAGGCTTTTATATTTATAGCAAAAAGTATTCATTCCCTGAAGAAATGCTGCTGTATTAGCATACGCTTTAAATTATCCAAATTGCTTCATATACTGGATGAAGAAGAGGAGGAGGAAGAGGAGGAGTTTGGATTTATATTCCACTATTCTCTCCTGTAAGGAGATTCAAGGAGGCTTACAAACTCCTTTCCCTTCCTCTCCCTACAACAGGCACCTTGTGAGGTAAGTGTGGGGCTGAGAGAGTTCCAAAGAACTGTGACTAACTCAAGGTCACCTAGCAGGTTTTATCTGTAAGAGTGAAGAAACAAATCCAGTTCACCAGATAAGAGTCTGCCACTTGCGTGGAAGAGTGGAGAATCTAACCATGTTCTGCAGATTAGAGTCCACCACTCTTAACCTCTACACCACACTGGCTCTCCTGTAATCAGCAGCCTATTTCTCAAATTTGACAGGATTTTGCGGAGGGATTGTTATCAACCCTGTTAAATAGTTTTCCCACCTATATGCCTAATAAAGGTGGTGGTTGTTGTTGTTAGTTTTCCCACATACCTCCAAGGAGGAGCTGTCTTGTCTAGAGGCAGTTTTGACTTCCTTATCTCTGCTGTTTCAAGTTGGAAAATTCCCATTTTGATTTTGTCTCGTGAATGTCAAATAAGTGACTATATATTTGAATAGTATTTTCCAATTTCTCATGGCAAATATTTCCTTTTACATGACAATTTCTCATAGCAAATATTTCCATGTTTGGCATTATTTTGGAGCCCATATACCATATAAATGTTGTGAAATGTTAGGAAAGTCAGTTTTATGGATTTATGCTGGCGTAAAATAAAGGCGAGATGATCCATTGCTTTTTGTCAATGCCCATCCTATAATTTCTGATATAAACTTTGGGATGGTCAAACAGAGCCCCTTTTGTTGTTATAGATGTGAGCTGCTGTTTGCAGGAAGCCCCACCCTTCTCACAGTAGTTGTATCAGCTTCAATGGAGCTATTTGCTGCTTGATTCCATGTATAACTTTATACAGAAAAAGCTGCTATGAACTGATGGAGAACTGGAACAGTCTTTTACTCTACATCTTAAAATTATAAATGTAATTTGTACATTTAATGGCAAACACCCAATGTGTTGTGTGCACTTCAGTGAGAAGAAAATCCACAAGCTTAACACATTTTGGAGGAGACAACGTTGAGAGGAATAGGATTGGGAGAAAAGAGTTACAAATTGCAAGTGACGACTGGCAAATCACAGAATGTTGCCAGTTACAATTGTTTCTAATAGATGTAAGTGAAATATCAAGGCCCCATCTTCAAAGCTGTAGAATTTTATTAGTCAAGAGATCCATTTCCTAATTACTGTCCTCTTTACTTGCTTATCTGTCTTTAAAGGTGTTGTTGAGAAGGTCATCAATAAAGACTATCTTTGGGGGGTGGGAGAGACCAAGCAATTTAACATAAACAGATGGTTGTGCTAAAGCAGCTCTAGCATCCTTTTGTCAATGTAAGCTTGTACCAATACTCTCCTAGGTATTCATAATTGGTACTGAGCAGTGCTTATATAAACATTCTCATTGAGATTGAAAGTATGAGAAACTGTAACAGAAACGGTTCGTCAAAGATACTTGTTTAAATGAAAGCTATGAATGTTGTTGAAAAAGTTTGATTGTTCTGCATTAATCATTATTATCAGTTCATATGATAGAGAACTTGATCATTCTGTGAAAATCAGTAGGGAAGAAGAACATGGCCAGTGAATGAGGTGTGGGTATGGGTTTCTCAGAATTCAGAGTCTCCCTGATTATGCATAACATTTGTAAGGAAAGGGGGAAGTTCCTCCCAGATTCCTCAATAAGCACAGAATGTTGAGGACAGCTGACTGAGGTTAGGTAGTTGGAACATTGGTTAGATGTGACATTGCTTGGGGTGTTGGCTTCAGGTTGGTAAATTTCTGGAGATTTGGAGGTGCAGCCAGAAGAGAAATCTCAACAGGGCACAATGCTACAGAGTCCTCCCTCCAAAGCAGCTATTTTCTCCAGGATGAATGAATGAATGAATCTTTGGAACATTCTGTTATCATAACAGGAAGCTATTTATCCAGCTTCAAAATCTAGCTGGGTTACTTCACTATGGGAGAATTTCCTAACCATTTATCCTCCCCACTGCTGTCATTCTTCACAGGCCCACTCTTGTTAGACCTGTGTCTAAGGTCAATTCCCCATGGAGGAAATAATCCATGGGATTGGACCAGGACCATAAAATACTAGTACCTTTTTATCCCGGTCTGTCTTTCCCCACCGCATCTGAGGTCTCGAGTTGAAACCGGGATCAAAACGTCCACCTCCTTTCCATGAGCCTGGGATCAGCTTGGCGGCTCTTCTGTTGCTAGTTCTCTGATTGGCTGTTGCTTTGGGACGGGAATGTGAATGAGCATTCCCTCTTTTTTCCCCCATCACAGCTATGTAGCTATGGTGTCACAAAGCATAGAGCTTCGTGGCCAAGAACAGCACACACAAAAGGCAAGTTTCAGTTTTTTCCTTTGCATGATAGTAGCTTTGTATCCAAAAAGAAAACATAAAAAAGGCATGCTGCTGCCCGCCCTGAGTCACCCATTCTGACCAGGCCCAGGCCACTGTGTGTTGTGATTGGCTGACAGCTCAAACGGAGAATCAGGGCAGGAAAACTAACCCGGGATAATGGTGGACAATTCCCCACAATACTGGCCTCATCCCGGGATCACCAGAAAAGATCCTCCTTCCTGGCAATTTTTGAAAATCCCAGGATGAGGAGAATATTGCAGGGCAGGCCTGGGACAAAGCCAAATTTGGCCCAGGAACCGCAGGGAGTTCCTCCTTGAACTGGGATGTCTACTGTGAGTATCCTGGGATATTTCCCCTATGGGGAACCGACCTAACTTGTCCTTCTTCATACCAGGACCCCGGGATGGGTAACAAATAATATGAATAGTGACTAGAGCATCTAAAAATAATTAAATAAAAATTATATAAAATAACAACGGTGCACATTAAACATCAGTACAAAATCAATCTTATACATGATATAAAAGCCCAAAGCACAGTTTTTAAAATATATATATAATGAAAAGATGTTAGAAATGCCAGATTTCTAGACTTTACAATTTGGGTATCACATAGGAAACATAAATGTGAAACCCAAGGTCATGGAATTTATTCTCATTCTGGAAATTTGAATTTTATATATATAGTGGGAGAGTGATGCAGATAGAAAGAGGCCCTTTCCGCACGGGCGGTTAATGGCGTCCTGGGGATGGCAAAAATGCTGTCCCCAGGGAGCCATTCGCACAGGGGGCGCAGCTGCTGTGCAGCCGCGCCACCCTCGCGCCGCCTGACTGGCGTGAAGCCGGCGTTTCCCGACCTCGCTTGGCATGCGAGGTTGTTGGGAAATGCCGGCTTGGAGCTGCTGCCGTGCAAACGGCAGCAGCTTCCAGGCGCCTTCCCTCCCCCCCCGACCGGGCGACTCACCTGTCCTGCGGCCCTCCGGCGCGTCGCCGAGGCCTGGGGACACGCCCACTTTGCCCATGTGAACGGTCCCAGAGGGGTCGGGTCGGCATGGTTTGCGCCGACCCGACTCCTTCCACCTCCGGCCAGAGAGAGAAATGTGCTGTTTCCAAGGAGGTGCAGGTGCCGTTCCAAGGAGGAGGTGCCGTTTCCAAGGAGGAGGTGCAGTTTGTTTTCAGATTTCAAAAGTGAAATACAAGTATCTAATATATGGTTCACAGAATTCAAAAACAGAAATTGAGGTGTTATTTCATCCTGATATCTTCAAATGCTCTACAAAGCAAGGCTGCCTAGTGATAATCACAACTGCTGGGTGTTTTGAATGCTTAACTTTGCATAAGTGTTCCAATATGCCTGGGAGGCACAAGAAAAAAGTACAAGGGAGAATAAATACACACCTATACACACTCTTTGTGGGCATGGTGATAGATGCTTTGCTAAATATTCGCACAATCTGCAGTTCTGTTGTCCACATAAAAACATCATTAGACTTGAATAGCTTTGCCTGTTTTCATGGAAGAACATAATAGGAAATGGAAGTTCATAAATACATATGACAAGTGCCATGACAGCTACAATTGCAATCATCTTCTTAGAGCCATCATGATCTCAAGAAATGGTGCAATCTTCAATCCTGACTCATACATGCTGCAGTGGCTCATCCTCTTCCTAAGTGGTGGTGATTTAGAAGGCCAGCATGATGTAGTGGATAGTGTGACAGATTGGGTTATGAGAGACTCAGGTTCAGATCCCCAGTTTGTCACAGAAGATCTTACAGGGTCCTTTCTCAGCCTAACCTGATTCTCAGGGTGGTTGTTGTGAGGAAGAAAAGGAAATGGTGTAAGCTGCTTTGGGTCACTATTCAGGAAAAAATAGAGTATAAAGATCTAAATATAAAGATCAAAATAAATCCATACAATGAAGAGTGACCATCAACATCTCCAACTGGTGTGCCAGCTCCACTTTTTCCTAGACCGGGATGACCTGGTCACAGTTATCAATGCTTTGATAACCACCAGATTGGATTATTGTAAAAACTATAGGTGGGGCTGTATGGACAGTATGGAAGCTTGAGCTGGTGCAGAATATGGCAGCTCATCTGCTGACCGGTGCTGGACTGGGGGAGGAGTCAACCTCCCTCCTGGCTATTTGCCACCTTGCACATTTGGACTTAAGCCACCAAAAATTGTGATGAAAGTCTGAAGAGCCCCATAGAGGCTGCTTGGTGGCAGGGATGCATTTTCTCTTTGCAGGCCTCCCCTGCCAGGAAGCCTCTCTGGGAGTGGTCACTGGGCTCAGATGCAGCACAGCCAGGCTTGTGATGAGGCTGTTTGGCCCCTTCCGCACATGCAGAATAATGCGCTTTCAATCCACTTTCACAATTGTTTGCAAGTGGATTTTACTCTTCCGCACAGTAAAATCCAGCTGCAAAATGCATTGAAAGTGGATTGAAAGTGCATTATTCTGCATGAGTGGAAGGGACCTTTTTTTTCAGAACTCAATGGCCCTCAATGCCAGTTCAGGAAATTTTCTGTCTCTCTATTAGTCAATAGGGAACTTCTGTTTACATAGTCTTGCCAAGTTAGCTTCCATGCTGTTCAGCATACATTTTGTCAGAATTCATTGGCAATTTCTAACAAAGCCAGCATTTCAACTGCATTAGCTGAAGGGCTCGGTTAAGTTGTGGGCCTCTTTGATGTTTTCTATCAATGGAGAAATACAGCTGATAGCTAAACCTGAAACTGTTCTCTTGAAATAATGTTCATGAAGCTGCACCTTGCCTCCATGTATTAACAACATCAAATAAGATTCTTTTTGGAGAAAATAAAGCTCAATAAGAAAAGGACAAGCCCAACAAAATGGTACATATATTTATAACCACACAACCCAGCTTCTGGCATAATGCGTTACAGTTTCACAAACAATCAATACAAATTATTGGATCTAAAATTACTTTTTGATTACCACTGTGAAAATACAAGCTGTTTGAGTCATTCTTCACACTATTGATTTTGCTCTGGGTCCCCCCACCCCAATTGCATTTTTAAAGCAGTCAGTGTCATATTTTAAGTCTCCATTCTATCTTGAAATGCTAACAAAATATACCAAGACTCAAACAGAAGAGTTTTAAGAGAGGCAATTCTCTTCGCAATTAATTCATGGATTTTGTTCAGTGCAGTAATGTATTGAAGGGGGAAAAATCCTCAAGTGTTTATAAGTTTGTGGTATTGTGTAAGCCGCAAGAATTTGATAGTAGCTTCTTAACTTGCTCACACATTCTGTGAATTAACCTTTCACATTGGACAGCAGGTGTTGTCACATGGCACTTTGTTTCCTGGTGGTTTTCATTGGGTTGATCAAGTCAGGTGTAGTGGAAGAGACAAAAAAATTGTCCTGGCACTGCTAGTAAATGGACTGATTTTTTCCCCAAAAAACATTATGATGTTCCTCTAATTTATTGACTGCAAAAACATTGTCATTGCAAAAATGAAAAGAGTGAAAAGTGGAAAATCAGGAGGAGCCATGAGATTTGTTCCTCGATTCACCTGGTGCAACATGGTGGTAGAGCAAACTCAGATCTCCCTTCTGTTCCCCTTCTCCATACCATGTACAATGTATGTGCCCTTTTTCATTTTGTTTTCATAATTGTGTACCTTCTCATTGTGCCAGTTTTTGTTGAAAGTATTCACTTGTCTTCTTTACACTCTCTTAAAGCCATTTTCATTGTTTATTTGAAGGCACGAATGACATCAAATGTATTAATGGGGACATTCTTTAAGAAAACAAAATTGTAAAAATAAAGATTTATGGGTTCATAAGGGGAGGGAGTGAGGGGCGGCATGCAAAGGAGGGAGGGGAAGGGGGGCTGGCATCTGGACATAACCCACCCACCCTAGTGGAGGGAGGGGAGGGAGGGGTGGCATGCAAGGGAAGGGGAGTGAGGGAGGGGAGTGAATGAGTGGTGGCATGCAAGGGAGAGGAGGGATCAGTCAAGCCAAAATGGAGATTTTTTAGTCACTCAGTGACCTAAATGTGCTATGCAATATGACTACTCTCTGCATGAATTCATATGTATGCAAAGATCCACTCATGAAGTAATTCTCTTTCAAAAAGGGAGGCTTTTTAATTAGCACTCCATGGGTACAAATTGGAATACAGAACACTGATATCACAGGCATGATTGTGGAGTGTACACATTTGTTCATTCTTCCATTAAGGACTGCCATGCATATATACATATGAACCAGCCTATAAGCTTATAATTATGCCACTGTGCACAGAAGTTACAGTGAAAGGCTGATTCGCACATATATCTACATAGCTCGATGTAATAATGGCTATTCTCTCATCGTTCAGTGAGTTGGAACTTGATATGCCACCCTTAGGTGCAAGCAAAAGGACAGTAAGTGGTTATGCTAAAATATATATCCGACCATAACAGCCCTCAAAGCAACTCTAGTTCCAATGAACAAATATAAAATTATCCTAGGAAGATTCTTCTAGAAATATAGTAACAGCGCATAAGAAACTATTGCTGGGAAAAATGTTAACATTGTATGACATTTCCTTTTCATAATCCTATAGATACTTTCAGTGTCTTCAAAAAGGCTAGTGTCTTCAAAAAGCAGGGTTGCCGCTTATTCTACCAATCCAGTCCTACCATACCTTCCCTCAGATCAACATATCCCAATTCCTGATACATGTCCATTTGTCACTTCATAAGCCACCTTAGGTACCTTAAGGTGGTAAACACACTTTAAAAATAAATTAATAAAATAAAAAACCTGAGAATCATTGAGGATCCTATGAGTTGGTGGGTGAGTGGGAGTGAAAGTGAGAAATCATATCCCTCACTGGCAACATTGTAATCTCCCTATGGACACTCTTTCTTCTTCCTCCTCCTTTTACCATTTGTTGCCTCCTCCTCCTCTTCTCCCCGTGATAACATACTTCTTCCCCACATCCTCCTTCAAATAATTGCCTCTTCCTTGTTCCCCTATCCCTTCTGCCACTTTTTTCTTCTCCTTCCCATGTCAGCTGTCTTTAGTTGTACTTTAAAATATCCCATTGTAATGCCAATCACACTCTCATGAGATGTCAGTTGGCATTTTTTTTTACTTGTGATGCCTGCATTTTTTTCAAACTGCGTCTCCAGTTTGTTCACTTTTTAACATTAAAATCCTTTTCTCTTTCGAAAAATCTTCCCCTGTCTCTGAATGATCTCATTGTGTGCATTTTTATCTCCTTTGGGACCCCATTCAGATGCATTACTTTTTAAAAGGTATATCTCCTTGCTAATTTGGGGAGCTGCTAATTATTTGGCAAAGCACGCATGCATTTCCTTTGGTCCTGATGTACATTTTTGTTGATGCCACCCCCACCTCCACCCCCATCACCAAGCAAATGCCTTTTTCTTCATACAAACTGGCTACTTGTTACATGCCTTTTTCCCAACCTTAACTGCTCCGGGCAACCATATATTTAATGAAATCTGCTATTAAATCTCAGATTCTCTTTGAGTAAGCAGTACTGCTGCAGACTCAGCTCTCTGTCCCTTGACTTTACTAGAATCCAAATAAGATTTGTACTCCAACAGGGTAAGCATTTACTTTATCAGAAAGCATATTAGGGTGGGCATGTCTCAGCATAATGTGTACCGAATCAGAGGCTATGACTAATTTGTTCTGCTATTAAGTGGATGATAAAATGATTTAGACACATATAAATATATATGGGGCATCAGGCACTTTAGGAATTACATGTTGTGTATCTCATCCTAAGTCTGTCAAAGTCTGAGAGCTTTTTATGTATCAAATGACATTTACAGGAAAGACAAGGCTTTGCTCAGAACATAGAATTTAGAAATGTTTACCTAAGAAAGTGAAGATGATGAAAAATAAACAGTCTTTAGTGGTAACTTGCAAAGATTTGAGGTGCAAACTAGCACAAATTGTGTTGAACAGTGTGATGTGAGTTCTTCACTGTGCAGAAAATGGAAAAGGGGAAATCATCATGTTCGGAAAACAAGTCAGTCAAATACGTAAACATATACACACAGATGCATGCACGCATGCACACTTATAATTTGTAAAATTGTCCTCAGGAATTTGTTTTTGAAGGATCACCAATTCCCATTTTATATATGTATCAAGGACACCATCAATCAAGTAATCAGTTCAGAATAAAATGTTACCAAAAGGACCCAGCAATTGAACTGTTGCATGTACACTGCAATTGGCATGTACAAGTCAGCAGCTTATTTAAGGTTCTGATAAGGAAAGCCACAGTCACTCTGCATGAACAAGTAAACATTCAGTGAACTTTGGTAAAAACCAGAAGAATTAGTACCATTTTTCATACATTTGTAATAAGTTTCATTCCAAATAACAATTTTTAAAAATTATTTTAAGCAAAAATTACAAAGTTTGAAGGAAGAAATTAAATTAAGGAAGAAATAAGGACCTGATTTATCCCCTCTGTGCACTATTATATTGAGTTTTCTGTTGTTCTCCAAAAACCCATCAATGTAGATGGGAAAGTGAAATGGGGAAGGATGAAGTAGGGGATTGTTTCATCCTCTAAGCTACCCATAACAATATTTTACATTAATTTGAAATATACTTTATCTTCATTCTTCCAGTACTATCCTTCTATTTCACAAATTGTGTGTCCTCCCTCAGGGAACAAGCAATTTTCAAGTCTCTTTTTTTAAAAAAAAAAATCTGATGCTGTGAGAGCAGCTAATGTATTTGTGGGGTCTCCCATCATGGTAGGCCAAGTCTTAGAGACACTGCTTGTGATCTGCTCCAGTTATTACTCAGAACCAATTTTGGACTTCTAATGAACAGCTTAGGGCTAGTTCACATTTTAATGGTAGCTACAGCAGCAGCTAGGGAGTGTATGTGGCATCTGTAAAGCTTATAACCAGGCTATGCTTGTGTGGGGATGCCATCAGTATACAACAGTGTATTCATGTGGGGACAGCATACCATTGCCTACAATTCTGTACCATCACAGAAGCCAGTTTTGCAGCCTTTTGTTTCTTGGTAATATTTTTGGCCACAGCTTGTTTATTAAATCCAGGCAAAGGAGCAGAGGTGCAGCATGGGATGGATCCTGGCATAAGGTGATGTGCTTGCCACCTATTAATACCCTTCCCCAGCCTGCCTGCTGGGGAAAATCATGGAATGGCATGTAACTGGGAGCCAAGAGGGCACTGATCTCTCCGTGGTCATCTTGCCACCTGAAAGTATAGGCCAGCCAGCTGCCTTCATGTGGGTATATGGCTGAGTGGCTCCCAAAAGGATCCATCCTGGTGCCCAACCCACCAAGCTGGAAAGTACATGGAGTGTGGGTGGGCAAGCCACTATTCTAGAGCAAATGAAGCAATACATGTAGGCCCTCCTTAAATAGCCCCTGCAGGCTCCCTGGTCTCACCTCCTGCCTGCCTGATCATATCCTGACATGGGTGGAGCACTGACCTGCCATTTCTTGCTCCTGCATGAGGGCACCATGTGGGTGCCAGCCACATTTTTCTTTCTCACTTCCCCCACTCCTGAACTGCAAACAGTGGCATAGGAAAGTCTTGCCCATACTTCTTACCATCCATATAAATGTATTCTCAGTTAAGAATCAACTCCCCCCTCCTCTCCAATGTAATGATTAAGTGGTTGTTTTAAACGCTTTGAACTGTTTTTAACAAGACTGATTTCACCTCAGATTTTCGGGGAGATTTTGAATCTTTGCAGCCTCGTTGCATTAGAGGACTGAAATGGATACCAACCAATCTTGTCATTTCTAATCATTGCCAAATAATTTTATGTCACAGTCCAACTGTTAGCCATGTATCATTTGCTTTTAGAGAACGAGGGGGACACAAAAGCAATTTCTACTGGAGAGTGCCTGTGGCTCAGTAGCTGAACATCTGCTTGGCATGTGGAAGGTCCCAGGTTCAGGCACAGCCAGTTAAAAGGAGCAAGTATCAGGTCTGTGTGCTTCTGAATTCTACTCTTGTGATTGTGAATTGGCTTGTCTCTTGTTTATTGTTGTTAGTGAAGTAAACTACTGTATCTTTTCCAGTTTGAGATAATGGTTTAAGGCAGGGGTGGCCAACCTATGGTGCTCCAGATGTTCATGGACTACAATTCCCATCAGCCCTTGCCACCATGGCCAATTGGCCATGAACATCTGGAGCACCATAGGTTTGCCACCCCTAGTGTAAGGAAATAATAATGGCAATTTCATTTTTTTAAAAAAAAAAGACAATTGCACCCGAATGACAAGAACAGGAAGTGCAGCTAACTGACCCCCACTGAATAAGTGTCCACTATGTAGGACCAAAGCTGTCCAACATAGACTTTGGCAATGGCCACCCCTGGAGTCATCTGATTGGTTTAAACGAGTCAAGCAAGGTAAACTTGCTTGGCAGTCACATCATGTCCAAGTTTGCAGCATCCCTAGTTCTGGTAACTATTGTGGGTCCCTTAAAACTGCCCTCTAAAGAGGTCATGTAATAGTTCTGTATTTGCTAGTCTCTACTGTCTGCTGCACATATGACTATGCACACAAAAAGTGATAGGGTTTTTTTTTATTATTTTACCCTTCAAAACATTTGGTGCTTTGAGATGGCTAGAAGCCAGTTTGACAATCTGGCAGAAGGTACCACCGTATCACCCCTACTCAGCAGTGACCAAGGAAAGTCTATTTCACAAGATGCAGGAAATCTACTTGTTTGAATTAAAATCTCAAAGGGAGCACTCCCAAGTAGGTCAATTTTGAAGTGCCATTTAATTCAGTGGGCTTACTCCCAGAAATTTTTCTCTTAGGACTGAAGCCTCATCACCTAGAAAAGTGAAATTCAAGAAAATTATCATCCACCTGCACAGACTTCAGGTAGACCCTCAGGAAAATGACATTTTTAAAATCATTGATATGGGTTCCACTAGTGTCTTTCTGCTGTATACACAGAAAACATGGATGATTTATGTCTGCCAGAAAACATGGATGATCCATGTCTTCCAGCACTTTTGTACACGAATCTCAGAACTGGGTTAGAACTCCCTAACACAAGTACAGACATGTTGTCTGTATGTTACATGCTTGCAGAAGGAGATAACAGTGTAGCTCCGATACACTCAAAACACTCATTTTAGTGCATAAGATGTGGAAACATCATAACATGTTGATGTGCTTAGTTTTTTTGTACTTCCAGATTCCACAATTTAACTCTTTTATCATTCTGCTATCCATACTCTTTCCTCACTGATATTGTGTATGATAATGAGCAGGGATTGTTTTCTTCACTATATGTGTTTTTAATAAAGTCTAAATGCATGGGGTTCTGATTCTCTACTGGATCTCTCGGACACTCATGTGATCCACATAAGTCTTAATCATATCTAATGTGACCTTGAACTGGAGGGAAATGGTCCTATCAACTTGTATCATCAATCTACATTCTCCTTCCTTCCAATGATAGCAGATGGGACATCAATGTGAATGTCCATCTGCTACTAGCTAAGATGTCTGTCTACTGATAATTAAAATGAAATTTGCCTTCTAGAGAATTTTTCTTCCTTTCTCATTTTTGCAAGCTTTATTTATAAGACAAATATTTTCGTTGACAATAGAAAAGCTGCCTAGATGAGGCAGTTAGGTTCATAAAGATCCAGTAGTAATTGTATACTCCAGAAATCAAGCTAAAATGGCAGCTGAACAGGACACGTTAGAACGTACTCCAAGGGAGATTCTTTATTTTTATTAATTAATATTTAGTTAGTTCATTGCAAGGTGCTAGTTTGTGTTAATTATGCCAGGGTTCATCTCACCAATCAGAAGGCAAACCCTGGTGAATTTCAAACTGGAACCTGAGCTCAAACTACAAACAGAACAACAGGGGATTGAGAGAGAAGCCATATTGATCTTATGCAAACATTGACGCTGAGTGTACAAAAGACCAAGGCAGTGGAGAGGCCAGTTAGAGACTGGGACCTGGGAACATACTTTGTAATATGATCATCAGATGTGGCCTCCCTGCCATAATACCTTTGTCGAAGCTGCAGTTCCTACCAATGCTGGAGCTGGAATGCCTGTAGAGGGTAGGAGATGGGCTGCAGCTGAAACTGAAGACAGCAAAGTGGTAGGCAAACTGCCAAACTGTCAAATCCGGCTGGGAGCCAGATCCTGTGGCTGAGTGGAACTACTATGCATAAGACCAGCCAACGAGCGATTGCTGGCACTGAGGAGGCTCCAGTGAACAATTTCACTTCCATTTCCATAACATCTCAGCAACGTGAGCCTTGTTGGCATTGATAATTGTTACTGCTGCACAGAACTTGCAGTTGGCTCACCTAACCTGAAGGAGGCAGACTTTTATGAACATTAGCAGAGACTTGGCAGCTCTGGAAGGATTCAGACTGGCTAGTCTCCTATTAGAAATAAAGAACTTTGTCACAGTGTGCATATTAGAACTAACTATTGACAGCAAAGTCACTTTTTCAAATGGTAGATGATACGTGGGGCTTCTGAATTGTAGGAGGATTGTTACTGGGCTATATTGTTAGTTAGCTACTGGACTAAGAAATTTGGGATAGTCTAGTCAGGTTTGTCTTTTGTGTCTTTCAGCTGGTAAATTGTAGGCCTTTGTTAAGGGGAATGCGCCCCCCCCCCATACTAATATGTGTTTATGGGCAACATGGATTTATTGCTATCTGAAGAAAGTGTTTATTGAATGTTTTAATGTTGTTTTATAACTCATATGAATTTTTTGACTTAATATGTATGTTAGTCACTTTGAGTCTGACTTCTGCTGAGGAAGCACTGTCTATATAGGATGCTGTACATTGCTGTGCATATCAGAGTCTCTATACTGGAAAACCAAGTAAAATTTGCTATAGGAATTGTCTGTACATGTAAAGGTTATGGTTTGGTGAATTCAGCCTCATATTTATTAGAATTTTGGTGAGCTGCATTTATGGTTGACAGAATTCTATCCAGCTATCAATTGGCCTATATCTGTAGCCTTCTTAGCATTTTTGCATGATGTTCTTTCTGACATAAGAATACTCATAACTATTCAGCAGGCAACATGTTGATATCTCTGCATTTATGGTGAAACCCAAGCATCATCTCTGATAAAATGACATTATTTCCAGTTTTTACTGGAAGTGATATCACACCCTTTTTTGGGGAAAATAAATATGTATGTTCGGCAAAGTGAACACATAGATTGACAGATGCATAGTCTCTCAAGATTCAGTTCCTGTCTCCATACTATACTGCTGATCATCCAAATACCCGAGGCAGGCATTGATTACAGTCTTTCTTATTTCTTATTTAGAGTATTTATATATCTCTGCCTTCATTATGACACTTTCAGGACCCAAGGTAGGTAACAAAAACATAACACATAATTATACCAATAAGTCAGAATCCACATTTATAACCTTCAAGCTACCCCATAAGTGCTCTGGTTTTGCCCCCGCCCCCCACCTTGGGGAGGAGGGAGAGGGAGTAGCAACTTGCACCAATGAGTTAGTAGCAACTCGCTTGTTAGCAATTTGCAGCAGTTCACAAATGTTTAATTGATGTAGATCAGTTTTTAAAAGGCATGCTGGTATTTCATGTGCTTATTTGTGAAACTGGTACTATCAACAATTCCCAATGCACTGGATACACTTCAGAAACAAGACAAAGTAATTCTAGATTCCAAAACATGGGAACAAAATCAAATGAAGAAAATTTCAAAAGCATCTGCAGAAATGTTTCTTCTGTAATCACAGTGCTGTTAGGTGAAAATACTTTGAAGTAAGGAAAAATCCCTGGAATAAAGTAAAAAAATGCACAGTAGAATTCCACATTGTCTCAAGCACAGCCAAAGTACATATGGCTACAATGCCAGTACACAAGGAAAAAAACATTCTTTGTGGCTGCAACACATTGATCTACAGATTCTCTTGTTAATTTGCCAGTTGTCACTGATGTGGTGCATATGAAATAAACATTGCACATGTCTGTCTTTTCAAGGAGCAATCTGTGCTATGGAATGTCACTGAATCATCTTGGTTATGATATTCATGGAGTTTCAGATTTTTATAAAATTAATATTCATTTGGCTCATTCATTTTGTTTGTCATAATTTGTTTGTAATAATTGAGACTGTTGGATCACATTTTTTTCTGACTGATTCAAATCATTCCTTAGTCACTGTTTGGCTACTCTGAGGTCTAGCTTTCTTTCTCCTCAGTGACATCAACACATAATCAAATTGCAAAAACATATTTGCGTTTTGAAGCTCATTCAGCCATCTTGTGGCTTTTGTTGGTGTAATGGAAGTTGTATTTTTACAATGTCAAAAAAACTTTAGTGTTCAAAATCAAAAGACTAAAAATAAGCAAACACAAGCGGGGTGCTCTCAGTGATGATTAGGCTTAAATTGCAATGGGAAATTTGCCTTCATTGAGATGAAAGACTCAGCTTTCACAACAGTAACTCCCCTTGCTCTCTCTCTCTCTCTGTGTGTGTGTGTGTGTGTGTCCTGTGTTTTGTGGCTTGCTGTGGATGCAGAAGGTTTGATGGACTTGACAAGCAGCATATTGGCTAACTTTACAGAACCTGAAGGATAAGCCAAGGCTAGTCTATAAATAATATTAAGCAGGACTTTACCTGCCCCCCTTCCAATGTACTGCAGCCTGAATTCTAATAATAAATCTGAAATAGGATAGGTCTGATGGTATTTCAGAATCTTTTGCAGCATAGACACTGTGTTTTTCTCTTTTGCCTCTGAACTCCTGCCTCCTTTTATTCCCTCTTGCCCCCCCTCCCATATCGCTAAGCCACATTCTGTAAAGGGGTTATATCACTTGTGGGAGACATTATAAATCTCTTCAGCAGAGAACTTCTTCACAGCAGTTTAACAGTGATACATTTCAACCTATTTTGACTTCTACAGGCTGGTTAAAAATATATGTGTGAGATGAAAGCAAACCTATGAGTTTATCTCAAATATCAGCTTTACTCACCCCACCCCCCATGTCTCCTTGTGGGCATTGAAAAGGCTTTAAAGGGAAAAAAAGATAAAAAAGAGATGTTCTCCAAATAAGAAGCCTATAAGATCATCTATGATCTTTGACAAGCAATAGAGGATTGAATTGGATTGGACTCCCCTCTTGGAATCTGAAAGTACCTGGAGTATATATATTAGTAATAATTGCATATTAGTAATATAATATTTAATTTGTATTTATTTGTGTAAACATTCTATCTCTCAACCAAAATACTGGTTCCTGGAAAAAAGCATTATCATATTAAGAACAATAGCAATATAATAATAAAATGCCATTCACTAATCAACAATTTAAATGATTATTTCAATCAATTTGACCTCCCACCCACCCCGTTTCCCCTATTGTTATTTTATGAGAGCATTACCCTAGTAAACTGAGATTTTTAGTTAGAGTTTGTCAGAGTTTAGGTTTTAATGGTTTAATTTTTTGTATTGTAGTGTGTTTTATTGTATTTGTAAATTATTGTTTTATTTGATTATTGAGTCAGTAAGGAGAAGGGCAGCATATAAGTTCCATAAACAAACAAACAAACAAACAAACAAACAAACAAACAAGTGTCTTTACAAGTTAATGTCTAGATTTGTATCTTTCTCTAAGTGGGGTGCCACAATTGAAAAGACCCTGTTCTTAACTGCTACTCACCTTGAAAGAAAAGCAAAGAAAGAGCAAGGCCTCAGGGGATTATCTCAAATTAATCTTTTGGAGGTTTGCATCTTTTTACATTTATGGTATGTATGCAAAACATTTGTTCTGCCACTGAATTATGTTCCTTTATGTGCTTTGCCTCTCAAAATCTTGAAGTCTAATCATATTTGTTTGTGGATTTTATAATATTCTGGAAACCATTATTTAGGCTCTGTGAAACCCTGTTAGCAGAAACAAATCATTACCATATTTTTAACCAAATAGTCCTAGGGTTTGTTGAAAGATGAGTTAGGCTATCGTTGTGTTCTAGCTTGCCATTCACTATCAGCCTTGAGTCTTTTTAATATAACTTATTTTTTTGAGCCTTCCATTACATTAACTCTGAATAGTTTCCCACAGATTTATTACAGTAACTTGCATTCTTTTTCCAGTTTTAATCTAATTTTATGGCTTTTCATTCTTTTAACGGTCGTGGATTCCTTTGTATTATTTCTCTACCATCTCTTGCATCCGCAACACCTTTCAGCTTAGCATCATTTGCAAGTTTAATTAATGTGCTGCTTGCTCGCTCTTCTATATCATTAATAAAGACATCAAATAAAAGTTGGTGTTAGGAAGATATCTTCAGTACTTCATCTAACATAACATAAAGCTTTTAGCTTGGTGTTTTGCTCAAAGTTTTCAGCCACTGCTTATCACCCACTGAGATGTAAGTTTTACATTTGCTTTTGCTTTTTATTTTTATTTTTTTATTTACTTTATTTGTGTCCTGCCTTTCTCCCCAGTGGGGACCAAAATCAGTTGCTATCATTCTTCCCACATCCATTTCATCCTCATAATTGCCCTCTGAGGTAGGTCAGGATTAGTGGTAAAGCCCATACAAAGGGTACTAGAAACTTGGTGGGTTAATGGCACTCACCTCCTGCCTGCCTTCCCCCCTTAGTCTGGCCTCACCCAGTGGCATACCTGTCCAAAATGGCTCCTGGGGCAAATACTGAAATTGTGCCTCCCAGTTGTGGTGATGGGTGGCAGAAGCAGTGGGCAAGTAGCAGGTGGTGGCAGAAGAAGCAGGGAACTAGGGTGTTTTACCAGCATTAGAGGGGTCTGACCCATTTTAAATTGTGGAATTAGCAGGGACAGACCTTCCAATGTGAAAGGATGGGTTACAGCATCTTTCACACCAATTTATACTTCCCTTTAGAAGAAGAAGAGAAGAAGAAGAGTTTGGATTTATATCCCCCTTTCTCTCCTGTAGGAGACTCAAAGGGGCTTATAATCTCCTTGCCCTTCCCCCCTCACACAAACACCCTGTGAGGTAGGTGGGGCTGAGAGAGCTCCGAGAAGCTGTGACTAGCCCAAGGTCACCCAGCTGGCATGTGTGGGAGTGTACAGGCTAATCTGAATTCCCCAGATAAGCCTCCACAGCTCAGGCGGCAGAGCGGAGAATCAAACCCGGTTCCTCCAGATTAGATACATGAGCTCTTAACCTCCTACGCCACTGCTGCTCCTATGCCACTGCTGCTTAGAAAGCCAAAGGAAAATGATTTAGACAGAGGTTGAAGATAGCTTTGGAATAATAGATGTCATTGTAGGGAGGGTGATATTTACCTGATCGAGATGTAGAAGGTCCAAGGAGGCAGAATCCAGTGTGCCTGCAATGGATGTCGGACACACAGTGAAACCAAACTAAAGACAGTTCAGAAAGCATAACGCAAGGCACCTTTGTTGGGGCAGGCCAGATATAATGTTTTGTTGCAATGAATTAACAACGTAAATGATACAGAAGAGGTGTTTGTTGTTTTGTAGAACTTTACTGGATAACAAATACATTTACACTAAATATAGGAACATCAGATCTATGCAAGTGCTCAGTCTGGGTGTCTGTGCAGTCTAAATATGCCTGTAGGTCTAACTCTCCTCTTTTCCTGGAAGAAGAAACAGAGAGATCATTCCAGAAGCTCATGTTATTTTAGCAGGTGATTTCAGCAGTTAACTCTGGCATGACTGAATGAAGCAGGCACTTGTAAAATCCTGACATGTAGGAAAATTTGACCCTCCAGCAATGCTAAGAGAGGAAATCTTCCTGGATAAAGTGAAGTTTCTGTTCTTAGGAAAGAACAATACAATGAACAATGGCTGAGATGAGTTCCCTCTCTCTCTGAGATGAGTCAGAGCTGGTGATAGTCCAGCTTTTGATTATATATTAGGTAGAACTGATGAATTTACAACTCAGGTTATTCCAATTCAGAATAAAGTTTGATGGTTCTCCGGTAATTGGACAGGAAGGGAATGATTGGAATAGCTAGGGAAGAAAGGACTCAGAAAAGCTGATTGTGTTAAGGCAGAGTAGCATTTGCAGATGCTTTGTGGCTAGAGAACAGTTACATCTTTTCCAGGGCTGGGCTTTTGTTATTCAGATGGCAACAGTTGAAAATGCAGGAAAGATGTTGCTAGCTGCTATACACATTGATTGGGAGTGGAGAAAACATATTCAGGCAAACCCCTTCTCTTGGTATCAAAATTCAGAATTTTGAATTCAGAATTTAAATTAAGATTTGGCACATCTTAGTCTGAACTGTCTATGACACCAATAGAGGTGACAAGTAGGGCAATGTTCTGAAACAAGCCCCCCCCCCTCATCTTGCCATGGGCTTGCCTGCCAACAATTTGATTCCCCACTCTCCCTTATGAAGCCTAGCAGGCAACCTTGGGTCATACAGTTCTTACCGAACTATCTCAGCCCCATCTACCCCTTTTATAAGAAGAGGAAGGAAATGTAATTGTCAACCTCCTTAAGTCTCCTTATAGTAGAGAAAAGTGAGGTACAAAAATTCTTCTTCTAGAATCATTTACTCCACCTTTTCTATCTAGAATGGAGTTTTCTCACAACAAAGAATTGCTATTTCTTTTCTAAGAAACAAGCCTATGTATGAACTTATTCCAAACATCCACACTATAGAATTCCACTGTGAAGAGATTCAACTCTAGTTTCAATTATATCATGGATGCAGCTGTGTCAATAGGATGGGAACATCATAAGGATGCTGAAGGACCTGTAGGAAACGGTTGGCAAAAGAACTCCCTTCTTTTTTTTTTGTCCTCTTCTGGCTCCTCCTTATCCATACTCATACATTGCAGAACACCAGCCTTCACTTGCAGTTGGAGATGAGTGTGCACTCCCTGTGACTATCTAAAGGGCATGTTCTCCAAAAGGCAGGCAAGTTTCTCTTGCTGTGTAAATATCATCAGTTACTTGTCACAGGTGGTAAATGTGCATGTTGTGTACATCTACCCTGGCAACAATCTCCTTCCATTCTTCATAAGTTACTACTGCTCTGAGGCATAAATTCAAAGGTGGTCATGTAGGAATTGCCTAGATGAGAAGGAAGATGGGGAACCAATTTCCCACAATCTATTCTAGGCAGCCTCTTGACTCCCAGCACAGTTACAGGGTATGTTGTACGTTGAGCAATAAGAACCGCGTTACACACGGGGCTATGGCAATTATTTCTGTAACTCAGTTTATAATATTTTAGATTACCTTCATAAACTAACTATTATCAAAACAATCATATGTCTATAGTACATCATGCATTTTACATTGCTAAACATTTTTCCATCGCAACTTATTTTCCTATTATGTTGTAAGTTGCCCTGACAGGAGAGCATTTGCACCTGTGAAAACTCTGTAGAATACAAGCCACAATTTATAAAGCTATTATTTTATCTTAAATTTTGTATTTAATTTTTCTGTAAAGAACTGAACAAAAATACAGTTTATTTACATATATGGAACACTATAACAGAATCCCGGGCAGTCCTATCCAATGGGCCGGGCACCCAGCTGCGGTATTGTGGACACGCTGACCCATTCTTCCAAAGGAGGCTTCTTGGTGGCATGGGGAACCTTAAAATGCAAAAAAAAGCCTCCATACTGTTGATAAGCCCCCATTGGGCTTAATGAATTGATGCCACCAAAAAAGTTGCATAAGTCCTAAGCCCCAACCACTGATGCAATTGGAACAACGATCAGGTGGGAGCTGACTAGCATCAGCTCCTCCCCTGGCCACACCTCTGGACCATCCATGCTAAGTCAGGGGCATATAGGGATGTTGGCACAGCATTCAGTGCCGCACCGCACTACTAGGGAGGGATGCAGCGGTCACATGCAGGCTGATTTGCCCTTTTACCAAGAGAAGTGCCCCGGGGACTGCCAATTCACTGGAGTGATTTCTCACCACTCCCATTGGTGGATTTGTCTTTCCCACTTTGTATGAGGCCATTCATCTTTCAGAACAGATTAAAAAAATTAAATACTGTACACATAAGTGATTTATAAGCCATTTTTATAAAGAGGTCCACAAGATAGTTGCCATCTTGGTCAAATTTATTGCTGGCTACAGGGTTGTTGTTTTTTACATTTCTACACAGTTCGAAAAATATTGCAAATCTTTTTAGTGCTGAGATAAATTTAAAGAACCATTTTTAAATGCGCAACCTTAACTTCCTAATTGCCCATAAAAAGTTTTAGGAGCTCAAGCAGTAGACTTCTGAGGTTTTAGAGTTCCTCATTTGCTTTTAATGAGAAGCACATTTATGCCTCACTCTACAAATACATTATAGTTACCACAATTCAGATCATTCCTGAAGGTAAACAGTTTCACTCATTCACTCACATATGGTGTCTAGAGAAAGGCCTGTTTTAGATATTATTTCATGGGTGCAGACATTCAGAGAAAAGAGTCTCTCGGATATCGCAAGCCCAGGCTATATTCAGACCCAGGCTATGTTTATTTACTGTTTCCTTTACAGTCCACCTTTCTTACTGAGACTCAAGGCAGATTACCATACATCCCCACTCTGCCATGAACATTTGCTGGCCAGTTACACTGTCAGCAAAGCCTCCATCAGAGGGTTGTGACAAAAAATGTGACAGATATAACTCACTTCTGACCAAGAATAATGAAAAAAGTACTTTCTAGCTGTTGTCTACAGGAACCTAAAACTTTGAAGAAGGGATGCATTTTGACGAGACACTTCTAATGGGATATTCTATTTTATATTCAGCTTTTGAATTCTCATGGACTTTTTTTAGCACGGTGTTAGAGGAAAAGAGCAGAAAATACAGCTGTGTCTTTACTATTCAGATTATTTTTTAAAAAAAATGATGGTGAGGAGAAAATTTGATTTGTTAGGCAACTTTAAGCATATTCCAGAGGTAAGCTAAGAGCTTGAGGAATCTCCATTGTTGGATACTATTAGAGGGCCCTGCTCCAAAAGTAATTTCCTGTGTATTACGAATAAACTGTTCTCCAAAGTACAGCAATCTACTGACTACTTGCAAAGGCATTTTATTGCCTGCCTGCCTGCCTGCCTGCCTGTCTGTCTGTGTCCCACCCTCCCACAGCACATTTGGGCTCAGGGCACCCTCCAACAACAATAAATACAATGCAGTATTAACACTGAAACATATAATTGCATAACATTAAAACTGTGAAACAGTTCACAGTGCTATCCTAAGCAGAGTTTCACCCTTCTAAACCCATTGACATCAAAGGACACAAAAGGGTGCAACACTGCCTGTCACCTACTTGTAAAAAAAACCACAATTTTTTACTTACTTACATAATTTGCTTCTCAGAAAAAGGCTCCGAGTGCATATGGTTTTCTTTAATGCAGCACAATATAAAACTATTATGTTGTGACACCCACACTATTGTAGTTCTGTAAAAACTGTTTATTATGCTTACTCTACTATAATATAGCATTTTGTAATGTATTACGATGCCTAACACCTCAGAATGGGGAATAGTTTTTTACATCTCCTTTTTTAAAAACTTGCAAAACAGATAGGGAAAAAAACATGACATTATAGAATAAAATAGAATTATAAAATAGGGAAGAAAAACAGCATTGCAACAGTATTTTGAACAATGAAAGTATTTCAGAATTTTTTGATGTTACTGTTTATTTTAGGAACATCAGAATAAATGTGCTAGTTGTTCTTGTTAAGGTCGTTTGGGCACGGTGGCAGAAAAGCGCCCCACCAGCATAATTAGTGCCGGTGGAGGCTTGGGACCACTCGCACAATATCATGCAAACGGCCCCGAAGCTGCAGTGAGCCACAAAGGCGGCACCGCACGGAGCTGCCTCAGGTTCATCCAGTTCACCTACCTCTTCTCCCTGTGCAGCTCTGGTTGGCTGGAGGGACACGCCCACGCTGCCCTCTGACCTCCGGGGTTGGAGGGCAGAGTGGGTGTGTCCCTCCAGCTGTCCAGAGCTGCACAGGGAGAAGAGGTAGGTGACCAGCACACCGGAGCGGCTAAAAGTGGTGTCCTAACACTGGTGTGCTTCGTACCATGCTGGCGGGAAGAT
Organism: Sphaerodactylus townsendi; assembly: GCF_021028975.2. Lineage (NCBI taxonomy): Eukaryota > Metazoa > Chordata > Lepidosauria > Squamata > Sphaerodactylidae > Sphaerodactylus > Sphaerodactylus townsendi. The sequence continues at coordinate 89,768,082 of NC_059431.1, read as the reverse complement.
GCCGCTTTTAGAAAAATTAACTCAGGGAACGAGTTTCAAAAGTGGCATTTTCGTGCCAATTGGGGGGGCGAGCACAGTGCTGCTGTGATGCAGCAGTACCAGCTGTGCGAACAACACCCCAGGGATGGTGTTTTTAGGGCACTGTTTCTCAACCGTGCGGAAACGCCCTAAATGTCACACTTCAGCATAGAAATTATGCTTATCGTGACGTGATCTGTACAAGAAAAGACTTCATGTTTTTGATATAGGGTGAATCCAAATATGATGCTTAGAGTTCTGTGATCAGTGATTCAGAGTTCCAATTCAGAAGAGCACTGCAGTAAAAGTGGAAAGGGGTAACCATTTCCCTCTATGTCCTTTTTTTGACCTGAAATGGCCACAGGGATGCTGTTTGCTCCACTAAGGCAAACACAGGCATTGTACGAAAATCTCAGGCACACTAGCACTATCAGAAGCTGAGGGCCTTGAACACCCTTGAATGGAATACATCTCAAGTTAGCAATTGTAACTTACCTGACTCCGCATTTAAATCAAATAGCTAGAGATGCTCATGAGGAAACCCACATGTGACTGGAAATATGGAGAGGGGACTTCCCTCTTACTTTCTCAAAATGAAATCACTGCCTATAATTGGAGTGCTTCAGCATGACTGATGGGATTGTTCCTGCTCAAAGCCATCTGGTCCTTTTTTAATTCTGCAAAATACAATTCTCGATGGCTATATAAATGTGTAAATAATATCCATTTGTACATATAATGTTTTCATGCACCAATTTACTCAGATTGCTCCGCTCCCATACCTAACTTTAACAGGATTTATTTAAAGATGAAGGTGGAGCTGTGAAAATTCTATGCTTCATAACATTTGTGGACATAGTCTACTATGGAATAATTAATACCTGAACATGACAGAAGTTTAGCTTCAATCATACTTTTGAAGTATGGCTTAAATCAGTCTTTTCATTTCCCAATTTCTCTAAGAAGACTTCAGACAGCTAAATAGCTATCTTATATGTATTATCTTCAGTGTTTTCAAACTGAATTCATATTTGTCTCAATAAGAAGTAGGGTGGAGTGGGGTGAGGTGTTGCCCCCCGATGAAGGTATCTGCCCGCACTGCCCCAGCCCAGTAAAACACACCACAACTTTTTAGTGGGTAACAAAATATGGCCATAGCCTGAAATGTATTGACATAAAAGAACAGTAAGCAGAATGTGCAGCATGGAAGGGGTGATCCGGGCAACTGGGCAGCCCGAGTGCTGTACCCCAGTGCAACCAACTTCCTTGAGCCCGCCTGCTGGAGGAAATGACTACAGCAGCAGAATTTGGGGGGGAAAGAGTCCAGCTGGGCAAAAGGCCCCTGACTGGGTCCCTCCCCCAATTTGCTGGTAGGGGCACAAGCCTTTTATAGACCTTGTTAGGCATTCCATCACCGGCTTGCTCCACCCCTGACCTCTTAAGGAGGAAACCAACAGGGTCAGCAACAATTCAATGGATCACCCCCCATGCGGCTATGACAAAAACACATGCATTAACATTTTTTTAAAAAACTAGGGACTGGGTGGGTGGGTAGGTGGGTGACGCCTCAAGCTCCGGTGAACAAAGAGGGCCTTGGCATGGAGGTTTGGCCTTTTAAAGCCTCCCAGCCTGGCCCCAGCTGCTGATGCAACAATCGTGTCTCACAAGACTCAAACTCAAGGTCCCGTTTATGTCCTGGTCCGCATGCATGCTCAGGGCTGGGGACGAAGCGAGGCCACCTGCCCAACCCTGGGCAAGCAGAGCCCGCAGGGGCAAGTGCTCTCCTTTGCCGGGGAGCAATGGCGGCCCATGGTAAGTTGCAGCCACGTTTTGCTAACCAAATGATAGCATTTGACTCAAACAGGTATTATTGGTATTTATTTTCAAGACAAACACTCTTCCAACACTATGGTTCTATGATTCTATGAACACACTAGTGAGAATCACATTGCAAAGAATTGATTTCTACCCTACTAAGGATAAATGTGAATCAGCTTTAGACAAATCTTCCTATTCGGTTTTGTGTAAAAGCCACTATTGTGACTCATGTCCTCTTCTAATCAGGCATTACTCTTACAGTAAGCTTTCCAATAAGCAGGAAAAAGTCTGCTTAAATGGCTCCTGGCCACAATATTTTCAGCAAACTAGATTATGTTGACTTGACAAAAGGTTAGTGCTTTTGGACTTTCTCAAACAACTTGCAAATCACAGTTGACAGGAAAATAATAATAACTATAATCCACTCATAGGGATATACAAGATTCTATTTGGCATTTCTTTTTGTTTTCATTTCATTTTGTTTTTGTTTTTTTGTTCCACCCATTGCCAGCACTAGTGATCCCCAATTAATTTGTTTCTACACAATTTGCATGCTATTTATATGTCATAACACATATATGATGTTGAAAAATGTGTAAAAAATCAGTGCAAGGAAAGAGAAAGCAATGTTAAAATTGGCACCAGGGAGTAAAACCATAAAAATGGGATTTTTTTAAGTTTAATCAGCAGGAAAGAAAAATTAAAAATATCTTAATCCTGAATGATATTTCACAAATCTCTGACCATAAAAGTGCAGCATTATAAATGGAATAGTGATCAAATATGAAATTCCTTTGCTGATTAGGGAATGGAGATGGCACATTTTTATATTGTTTTTATTTAGCTTATTTGTACCCCATTTTTCTCCCCCAAGGGTACCCAAAGATGATTATGGCCATTTCTTTGTGGTCCAAATATCCCAGGTTGAGCAAGGGAAATATCCCGGTTTGGCCAAGAAGTTTGCACAGTTTGTCCCGTAATATATCCCTCGTTCTGGGATTTTCAAAAATCACAAGTTTGGTGATTCTTTTCAAAAATCCCACACTGAACATGCTACTGTGCAAATGCTACAGGAGCAGAACCAGTTTATTTTTGCCACCCAGCCTCCCAGCCTGCCACCCACACTCCTGCCTGCCACCCACACTCCTGATCTCCCCACCTGACATAATGTCAGTTTTCAACTCTGCTGAGCCATAGACTGTTGCAACCTGCCCTTCCCAAAACGTTCCCCTAAGCACATTTTCTGCTCATGGTATCAACCAGGTGCCATTTCATCTGTGTTAATCAAGAGCAGAGTCCCAAAATGTATCCTTTTTCTTATCTGTACATGTACTGGTTGCTTGGAGCACAGAGCTAGGGAGATGTGCACTTTGGGCCAAATGTTAGTGGGCATATCATGGGGCGGGGGAGCCCCTCATTTTCCACAAAAATATGAGAACATGAGTGGGAATGTGATGTGATGCTGTTCCCATTGTTTTTTTGCTGCCACTTGCCATGTTGAGGCCTACACCAGAGCCTATCCAGAATATTCATTCAAGCTGCTGCCTAAAAACAACAGCCAATCAGAATGCGGGACACCAGGGATGCTTGTGCAGATGCAGATACACTTGTGGTGTAAATACAAAAGACCCAGGCTCATGCAAAACAAACTGGAGTATTTCTTCCTGGTCTTCACTCGATTCCTTCGCAAAAATGGACAGCCATGCAAAGGGAGAAACCGGGATAAAATAGACCCAGATTGCAGAGACCGATTGTAACCCTGTATAATTGTGCCATGCAGAAATGGCCTATGATTCTCCACTCCTCGATTAGACTCTGAAGCCATGCGGCAGTCATGGTTGAACTGGGATGTTTCACCTCCTTATTCCAAGATAAGTGGAATACGGCTGTGGGGAAAACGGGTGAGAGAAACTATTTTATCTCACAGTGTATAATGATCTAGACATTTCCAGGATGATTTTTGGTGTGTATGTTTACATCCTTTATTGATTATGAGAAAAAAATTGTAGATCGCTGCTAACTTCCTATGGAACTGTCCTATGGAAATCATTGCCTTGGTTTTCATCGGTTTTGGATTTCGCTGATTGTTTTCGGACAGATTACCGACAAAAACTGAGGTTCCACTGTAGTCCCATTTTGGTTTCCATTTTCTCTTGCAATAAGGAAATACGCCTTTTAGATTTTCTTTCCTTATGTGGGCTTTTCCCTATTAAAATTAAAACTATTTTTCCAATATTAATTTTGCATCAATTATGCACAAATGGTGCACAAATAAAGTAGAAATAGAGATGACATAAAAGACACACCAGAATGACCAATGACACCAACAAAAATATGTTGAACCAAACCAATGAAGTGACAATATAAGGAATTATAGAGCTAAAACAGATACATTGGCTCATTCTTATCTGAAACCCTTTCAAGGTCCTCACCTCTCTCCTTCCTTTCTTCTTTCTCACAGACTACTTCTGCATTATTCTGCAAAATATTTGGCATGATTCGGGAGAAACCCCCCCCCCCCCGAAAAATACTGATATTTTTCAGGGTCCCCCCCCATTCAGCTTTGTTAAACTGCCCACCCTTGGCACTACATATATAATTTATTAGTTGTTTGAAGCATTTATTTCACTTGCTTTGGAGAAAATAGCTGCTTTGGAAAGTAGACTTTATGGCATTATATTCTACAGCAATTTTTCCACTTTCCTAGCCAGAGGTGGAGTGAGGGGGAACTGTGCCCCGGCATGTGTGCACTCTCCGCCCCTGCTGCAGTGCAGTCTGCCCGCCCCCACCCCACAACACCCTGTAATGCCTCCACCACGCCCCTGCCATACCCCCGCACTGGCGTTCACCCAAGGTGTGGTGCCACCTGTGTCCCATTGGTGCTACACCACTGTTCCTAGCACCCAACCTCCTAGGCTCCACCCTCAAATCTCCAGGAGCATTATGGAAAGGGTTTGTGCTCACGGTGTTAGTATTTTTTTCACTCATCTGCACTATAGAAATAAGCCTTTTTAATTCTAAGTGTACTACCAGTTGAGACAAAAATCATCAGATATTAGAAATTTGGGAAACATCTCTGGTCTAGGAGCTGAATATACACTGGTATTGGCAATAACAGACTGTTCACTCTTGGTAGGAGGAACCAGTTCACTTCAGGCAATCCCTTCTTCAAGGGATTGAGAAAAGCCAACCATGCCAAAGCCTGGCCTATTTGCTTATCCCCAGCCCTTTCCACACCGCAACGGTGCGGGGGGGTGTCTGCACGGACAGTCCCAGGAGGGCGGCAGATGGCGACACAGCCTTCACACAGGCTGCGCCGTCGCTGAACACCTACCTTGTCTTCTGGCTTCCAGCTCGTCGCAGAAGCCAGGGGACACGCCCCCGCAGCCTGGAGCGATGGCTCTGGAGTCGCAGACCAGGGGGGCGTGTCCCCTAGCCTCTGCGACAACTCGGAAGCCAGGAGACAAGGAAGGCATTTGGCAAAGGGGGGAAATGGTGCCTTCCAGCCGCTGCCATTCGCACGTAGCGGTTGGAAGCCACTGTTTTCGAAATACCTCGCTTAGGGAGCGAGGTTCGGAAACAGCAGCTTCGTGCTGCTCGGGGGTTGCGAGGCCACCGCTGCTGCGATGCAGCGGCGGCCGTGCGAACCCCTCCCCAGGAACGCTGCTTTTAGCGTCCCTGGGTCGCTGTATTCCACCCATGCAGAAACAGCTTTCGAAAGGTGGGACAGGTATAGTTCCTTCAGACAAGGTGAACAACCCTCTCTAATTGCCAGATAGTAAACCTTTCCTAAAATGTTTGTATAACTTTTGTAAAATGTTTTCAATTTGCCCCTTTTGTTTACAATCACCTCCTCAAAACCATTCCTGGTGCCAACACATGATTTTCCCCTCTTTTTTCAGTTCTGTGTTGAATCAATGCTTCACAGCCTTGTACTGCATTCTACACTCCTCATATACTCAATGCTTTGAAGATTGGCCCCACAAAAATAAAAGAACAAACAAACAAATGCTGGGTTGCTGTGTGGTTTCCGGGCTGGATGGCCGTGTTCTAGCAGCATTCTCTCCTGATGTTTCGCCTGCATCTGTGGCTGGCATCTTCAGAGGATCTGATAGTTGGAAAGGAAAGCAAGAGGAGTATATATACCTGTGAGTAAAGGTCAATAGGTGAGGGCATCTGAATAGGAGTGGCCTGGCAACTGAGTAACAATGAAGTGTAGCATGTGAGTAACAATTGAGATAGCAAGGTCAATAGGTGAGGCATCTGAATAGAAGTAGTCTGGCTGCAAAAAAAACAGAAAATGACACTGAGGATGAAATTTAGGGAAGCAGAGGAGTATGGGAACCATATTCAATAGATTGCACATCAACTGAAGATGTCTTCAAAATGTTTTACTCAGAGAATTGTTTTAAAAGAGGATTCATTTAAAATGTTTTGAGACTATAAATAAAACATTTTGGGGTAAAAACAATGTAGAATTCCATGAAGGAGTTCCTGCCTCAATACGTTTTAAATGAATTGTGTGGGAAAGCCTGGTAACATGCCAAAAGAGATCTCAACAATTCCTATGCAGTAATTCTTCATTACTTATTTTGTGTGAAATGGTGCTGTGGGCACTGAAGCTTCTTAACCCACCTATTCCTGGCTCAACTGTTAAGAGTGGCATTTGAAAACAAAGAGGAGATCTGCATGAAAAGAATGCTGGTTTGCCAAATCTAATCCGTCACCCCCCTCCTCTTGCCCATCAATGGATGCTCAGCAAAGCTCCTTCAAAAAGGCCGATTTCCCATTAAAACTACAAATCAGTGTAGGCTCGACAAAATCCCACAGTGGCAAACACCCACCAGTCCTTCATTTCTTGTAGTAAAATAGGTTGACTAAGAAAGCAGGACTTGTTCTTTGAAAGGAGGAGGGGAGGGTGGGGGGAGGAAGGGAGAGAGGGAAAGAAAAAAAGGCAATTAAGCTAATGCAAGTTGGGTGTCACAAGGTTATAGATATTTCAAGAGCTGAGCAATTTACCGTCTGGAAAAGGAGGCGAGCACTTGCATAAAATGTCCCCCAGTTCAGATTTATTATGCTTTTAGTTGTGTTATATGTGATACAATTAGCAGGAGGTGTCAATAAGGCATTCTCTCAAGGACGTGGTCATTCCATACCATCTGTTATTAATTGCATTGTCCTTTCCACAGCCAGCTAGAGGGGAAAAAGTTCTCAGAGAAGCACCTGCAAATTCTCCCTGCATGGTGCCTGGAATTTAAAAATACCTACACCACAGAGAGAGGACAGCAGGCAGGCAGACAGGGAAGGGAGTGGGGTGTGGAGAGAAGGAAACAGCTAGAAGAGGAGTATCTGGCAAAAACAAACTATATAAATTAAGAACTCCAGTGAAAGCTACTTGGGGGTTACATTGATTTCTTCTTTTTCTTTCTCCTTGTTTTTTTTCCTCCTTCTCATTATTTTAACTTGCATCTGCATTGATAGGTGCCCTGTAAAAAATATACTGCAGAAATGAAACCCAAACAATTAAAACCTTCCATTGGAAATATAGCTGTCTAGCATATATGGTTTGTGGAAGATATGGATGGTTTAATAGCTTTCTGTTTGCATCTCTCCTCCTCTGCTGCTCATAAAACTGAGAACCAAAGACAATAAAGATTTGGGGGTTTTTTTTAAAAAAAAAGGAGAAAGGAAGAGAGTGTGTGGGGAGTAGAAAGGCAAGATTACATCTCAAAGCATCCCTGCAACTGAAGCCAATAAACTGAATAATTTTTATTCTTGGCATCCCAGGTAACATTTCAGCTGCTAGTAGTAAATGGTACTGTGACCAAAGAGGCTACTGATTCTAGTAGCTGATAGGCAGATTAGCACTGACCTCAGGTTTGGTCTCCACACATATTGTGTATATGTAATTAGTACAGTTTTATTCTGATAAATAAAAATTTCTCATGGTCCAGTTTATATTTTCATTCCATTCTCCCTGCCCGCTACAAAGCTACTCCTTTCTATCTGCCTGAGGCCTTCTGAAAAAAAAAAAAGGTTTCCCATCCAGTAGAATCCTTTTATGCAAATAAACTTGGCAAAGAGGCCAGAGGATTGGCAGATCTTGCTATTTGGAGTGTTTTTACTATTGGAAGAGGTCTTGCTCTGAGCAGTGAGGAAAAGAATTGAGCAGTCAAAAGAGAAAAGTGTACTTGTGACCACCAGGGGGAAAGACCATAAATCCACAGTTCTTTTGAAAACGCTTAACTCACTGTTAAAACTAGTCCTTGCATGTCTGAGTTGTTTCCTAAAGTACCATTTTGGTTTTCATTTTCTCTTAATTCCCCTACTTCTGGCTAAATGACGTGCCTCTTGCCAGCTTTTGAAAGGCAGGTGGACTAAGTCAATCACAAGGCCTTGGGCGTGTATCTGGCAACTGACTACTATTCTCCGCAGAAGGTGAGGAGACTGAATGTTTCTCTCACACATGTCCACACACCCTATCTGCATCCCTATCAAATCAGAAAAAGACTCATCTAGAACCTTGTTCATTATTGGTAAGTAGGTATACTGAAAATTCAAGATAGCTTTTTCTCTCAGCTCTCACCACAGTCCCTCTTTTCTAAAAGTTATCTCAGGGCTACATTCAGGAGGCTTTCTCTGTGGCAGCTCCTGAGGTCCAAGAACTTCAGGAAGACTCACTAGAAATCCTTCTGACACAGAGTGTTGGGGGTGACAGTACCAGGCCTCAGTGTGGTTGTTAGGTGCTGAAAGACCCCAGAAGTAACTGGAAGCTATGGGGGAAAATAGTACTCACATGTCTCCTTCCTTGCTTTCCTTGGAGGTAACTTCTACTGGTCCTTGGAGTTATCCTGCTTGCTTGAAGAACAAGTGAAAGCAGCACCAAGAAGAATTTTAATTTTAATGTTTTTTGGACCATGAGGTTACTAGCATGGCTAGCCTGTTTGGCAACTGTACAACAGCTGTACTGTATGCACTGAATGATTTATTCAGGCCCTATGAATCCTCCTCTAACTCTGAAACACCCTAGGGTATTAATGGAAACTGAAATCTGGCAAAGCGTTTCACTGATTTTTTTTGTCACATAAACTTACGGGCAACCAGGGCAAATACAGAACATACCAAATTCCCTTTTATAGAATGAAATCTACCACTTATATACAGTAGAAATATTCTGTGAAAAGTATTATTGTTCTTCTGTTTGATTCTGACACAGATAAACTAATACTAAGTAGAAATACAGAAAAGATATTTAATAGAAAACCACTGGACATATAACATCAAGGAGTGGGAAACACTGTAAACTAGACAAAAATTGCTTTGAAATAGAATTTGGGTTGAATATTGTGCTGGCAAAAGGAAGTAGATTGATAGCTCCAGAGACTGGAGTCCTTTTATTAAGCTATGGGAGGGAGAGACCATCTGCCCCATCATATTTAGATGAACAGGAGAAAGCAGATGAGCCCAGTTTATACCTACAAGTGTATAGGCATTACACAGAGAGAAAAGAAGGATATTTCAAGGCACAGATAAAGCCAGAAAACATGAGAAAAATTACAAACAATTCCTATACACGTTGTCTCCTAGTAATGTTGTGACTCTAATTACTGTCTGTATACATTCTAGTCTGGCCAGCAGTAAGCAAACAAAATGGTTCCTCAGCCAAAATGGCTCTTTCATGGACTGAACTGGACCATTTGGCACTGAACATTCATTGAGTTTTGGCATTCCACCCATTATGTCAGCAAACCTAGGCATGTCAGGGAATTGCAGCCAATCCTTTTGTCTCATCTATGCTGTACATTTTTAATATACTTATAAATCAAGTTTGCATACTTTAAAAAAATCCCCATCAATGACAATAGCTATCATAAAGCTTTATTACTATTATTACTATTATAGTATTAGTATTATGGGAATGTATATGCTGCCTCTCCAGAGTCCTGCTAAAGTCAGGTTGCAAGTAAAAAGGATCCCATAAAAAGCACCACAAATTATCAATATCAATATTTTAGGAATTTATGGGAATTAGAAATGTTGTTTTTTTCAGGCAAGCCACCCAAGAGCCTCATATGTACAGAAATAAAGGGACAAGTGTCCCATATACTTGTCTGGAAAAGAAAGCCTCCCTAAGCAGAGCTTAGTCCAGGAATAGGCAAATAACTTGGGAAGTTTGCATCCCAGTACGGTACAAGTACACGTTTACTTGCAAGCAAGTCTCACTTGTTCAACAGGGCTTACGTGCAGCAATAAGTCATCAAATTGCAGCCATAATGTGGAAGAGAAAAGGCACATAATATATAGTTTTGTTAACACTGTGACAGTTGTATTTTCATTCTGGACAATTTCTACTTTCTTTGGGTAAAATGTAACAAGAAATATTGGATGCCTTGTCTTGCAGTATGCTGGGCAACCAGTTTACACAATCAGTTGAGCTGGCATCATTCACAAAGTTTGCCGATAGCTGCTGTACAGCTTCTGGTTGGAAACTTTCATTCCTAACCATTATTGATTATAGTTATAAAAACAGGAGTGCTCTGCTGGATCAGACCAGTTGCCCATCTTGACCAGCATCCTGTTTTGCATAGTAGCCATCCAATCAACCTGCAGCATCAGCAAACAGGGCATAGTGACCAAGGCATTCCCCTGAGATTGCCTCTTAGAACTGGGCTTCCAAGGTTTACTGCCCTTAAATTTGAAATTTTCCTTTACTCGCCATAGCTAGGAGCCACTGATGAGCCTCTCTTCAACACCAGTGTGGTGTAGTGGTTAAGAGCATTGGACTCTAATCTGGAGAATTGGGTTTGGCTTTCTACTCCTCCTCATGAAGCCTGCTGGGTGACCCTGGGCTAGTCAAAGTCCTCTCAGAACTCTCTCAGTCCCACTTACCTCACAAGGTGTCTTCTGTGAAGAGAGGAAGGGAAGAAGTTTATAAGCCTCTTTTAGATTCCTTACTGTTGAGAAAAGCAGGGTATAAATCCAAGCTTGTCTTTGAATGTCTAACTTCCTTTTAAAATTATCTATGCTCAAGGCAACCACTGGCAGTTAATTGTAGCCGTATGTATGATAGTCATTACACAACCAAGCTGCCATGCAATTGTTGAAATCATCTCATGACTCAAGTGGTTCTATGAATGACTCTTCGGACTGTCTTTTAATTGGTACTAGAAAAACAGTGGGCATGAAAAACAGCCTTCCTCTCTGCTTTTTAGCTTCTTTTTCTAGGATTTCCCATGTGGATGGCCAAAAAATGCAGCTCACCACAGTGAGGAGCTGTTTCTCTTGAACAGTACTCTAGAAAATTCATCGGCTGGAAAATTCCCAACTAACTCTGGTAAATGCTTGCTTCAACAATAGCTTGTGACATAAAGGAGCAGGAATTTGCCTTTTAAGGTTTTTAACATGTCTATTGCTTCTATTGTTGGTTCTTGGAATAGTCACGCTTGAGGCACTGGCTCAGATACACTTCTTTTCATTATATGTGAAGGTACAGAGGCCTGTAACCATCACTATGAGCTTTCCATGAAACAGGTTGATTTAGAGTGAAAAGAAAGTTGCTGCAATTTTAAGAGAGAATATGGAAGTTGAGACCTCTTACTGTCATGAAAGCAAAAAAAGAGTGGCATCACAATTTGCACATCAGACTAAGATGAGAAAAACTTACAGTGCAGTCCTAAACAGAGCATATCTCCACTTATGAGTGCACTGCTAGGCTCCAAGTCCCCACCAAAATATGGAATTCCTTGGGAGGCTTTGTCAGTCGTATCGTCTCCTAACCTAACTCACAGGGTTGCTGTGCAGATTGAATGGTGGAGTGGAAAACCATGGATGACACTGTGAGTAGCTTGCAGATAGAAATGACTACACTAAAACTCTGAAGAAGACTGCCTTGAATTTCACAGACATTAATCACATTAACTACCGCCTAATTCATCTACACCTGGAGGGCAAGGAGACTGAGAAGTAGTGGAGGAACAAAATGAATCTATTCAATGGGAGGGGGTCAGTGAATGTAGTAGAAAACATTTGGATTCAGCTTTAACAACTGGAAAGTAATATATGAATATTTAAACTTGTTTGGCATATCTTGGAAAAAGAAAGTCTACATATGTTGTGAAGAAGATACATAGATCTCTGCAGAGGTGTAGCTAGGAAAAATGGAGCCTGTGGCAACATCTGACCAAACAACCTTTTTTTGCACCAGGTCATTTCAAAGTCACCATCACATAACATGCTCCAACTCACAAATCTGAACACAGCAGTGGTCCATGTCACACAGTAGAAATACATTTTTGACTCTTTCAAAATGCTTTCAAAATGTTTTATTACTGCTGTGAAAAAATATCAAAATAAAATAGAAGGACCCAAAAAGGCACTTCCGAATGGCTTTCATTTGTTTTCCTGTATGACACTCCAGGGCGGAAGCAGCATCTGGCTTGGTATATATGCAGAGACTGAGGTAGTAACTTTTAACTTTTACACAAAAGCCCTTAAGACTAACGATATAAAAGGGATTTCAACAATTGGTACAAAATCGAGGTGAGGGGAAGAGAGATAGGGAGTGATCAGCCCTAGGTGATAAACCCAAAGTGATAAAGTGAAGCCTAGACGATACACCCTAAGCAGAAAAGTCGATTAACACCGAGAATCAAAAATGCTGCCCAAAAAAGATTTTTAAAATATGGCCAAAATCCATAGGTTTCAAGAGATTGTTCTACAAACAAGCCATGAATTTGGTGTCTTTTTTTTAAGGGAGCAAACATCATTCCTTCAGGAACTTAATTCTGTCCTATCTAGTAGCACACATACAATAAGCAATTTGTAATTCCCTAAAGTCTGTGCCAGGCAGGCTTGCTGGGAATGGGGGGAGGCTGGGAAAGCTTGCTCTGCCCATGAATCCTGGTGGGGCAGGGCTGGGCAGGGGCACCTGGCAGTGGTCTCCGCCAAGCCTAGCAGGCTGAGGCCGGGCAGAGGCACCCAGCAGTGGCCTCCACCAGGCAATGCAGAGCCGAGGGGTGCCCAGCAGTGGCCTCCAACAGGCCTGGCAGCAGCCTCCGCTGGACCTGGTGGAGCGGGGCTGGCAGGGGCACCTGCACTGGGCCTGGTGGGGCTGGGCAGGACCACCTGGCAGCAGCCTTAGCCAGACCTGGTGGGGAGGAGCCAGGCCAAGGAGCAAAGGCTGGGGGGATTTTCCACCCCCAGGTGACCACCTGGGGCATTTGTCCCCAGGGCACCTTGTGCTAGCTCTGCCTCTGGATCTTTGTTATTCCACACTTTTTCAAATCTGTGCATCAAGGCACAAACAGAATTGTTTAATGAAAATAGTTTTCTGCTCAGTTAAACAGTTTAACATTGTGGACTTTAAAAAAAAGAAAACTGTTAATTTTTTTTTTGGTGGGACACACTTTTAAGTTTTAGCAAGATAATTCTGATCCAGACCAGTCTTTCACTAGACCAGGGGTCTGCAACCTGCGGCTCTCCAGATGTACATGAACTACAATTCCCATCAGCCCCTGCCAGCATGGCCAATTGGGGGCTGATGGGAATTGTAGTTCATGAACATCTGGAGAGCCTCAGGTTGCAGACCCCTGCACTACACTGAGCAGAAAAGAAGTGCTTTGTAAAGCTTTTGCAAGCTGAAAAAATGGACACCCAAATTGATTTACCACTCCTCCATATGAGTGGCAGACTCTTATTCCTTTTCCCACTCCTACACACAGTGGCATACCATCAGAAAAGAGTGCCCAGGGCCAAGTATTGAAATTGTGCCCTCCGCCAAAATTGTACCCTCCCCCCAAAACTGCATCCTTCCCACAAAACTTTGCCCCTGATTCCTTCAACCCCTTTCCTACCTCTCTTGTGGGCAGGTGGTGATTGGTTGAGCAGAGGACGGGCAGGACAAGTAATCTGCAAGTAGGCCAGGCAAGCATTGGATAGGCTAGGAGAGTGGAAAATGGGTGGTAAGCATGCCTGGCAAGCAGCGGGCATGCCAGGTGAGCAATGGGTGGGCCAGGCAAGTGGCGAGTGGGTGGATGGTGAGCAGCAAGCAGTTGGCCAAGTGGTGAGCAGTGGACAGTGAGTGGTGGGTAGCAGACAGGCTGAGTGAGTGGAAGCTGGTGGGTGGGGGCAGAGGGGGGAAGGGGCATTTGAATGCATCCCCATATGTTCCTCTCAAGTGGTCCCTGTGGTATTGGCCCCTTCTGTGCCCTCCTAGGTATGCCACTGCCTACACTTAAAACCTACTGATAATCATGGCCTAGTCATAGTTCTCTCAGAACTCTCTCAGTGCCACTTACCTAGCAAAGTTTCTGTTGTGGGGAGAGGAAGGGAAGGAGTTTGTAAGCCACTTTGAAACTTTTTATAAGTGAGAAAAGTGGGGTATAAATTCAAACTCTTCTTTTCTGTCATTTTTCAGAGTGCTTTGAGCAGGGAGTAAAATGTGTGGACTTATTCAGAATGAGAGCAATGAATGCTTCCATCTGTTTGAAACTATTTAGTTATGCTATTGTATAGCCAAATATGATTGGCTGTGTGGTACTGTCAAAAATTAAGTGGGTAGACAGATGGACATGGAGGGAGTTCATGAATCAAATGATTGAACAAATGGAACTGTTTTGTGAGCGCCATCCATGGAAGTCCATTGCCTCTGATCCTGGCTGCCATTGTGTGCTTGTTTTATACTGTTTAAACTTCAAAGCTTTGATACTTTGAAGCCTTGTGCTGTGAATCTTCATAGGCTGTGAATGCAAAGCTTAAAAGATAACATCCCCCCATTTTTTTAAAAAAAAAACCTGATAAAAATTAAGTGAGACGACAGCGCAAGCTCAGAAAATGGCGCCAAGAAGGAAGTCCGGGACTGCAAAGAGGTGTGGGAAACATTTTAAAGTGATTGCACAGCAAGTGAAAATGTTTTGAAAACATTTTCAGAAAAAGAATTGCTAAAATCGAGGATGCATTTAAAAAATTTTCAATCTGGAAATAAAACATTTGGAGCTGAAAATGTTACAGAACTCCTCAGAGGAAACATTTTATTTCCTTCCTCAAAACATTTTATTTTGGTTCTCTGGAAAAAGCCGACGACCCACAATAACCTTACCGTACAGTTATTCCAGCCAAGACAAATGGGATAGGATCATCTTTCTGAGCATTATGTCAATATTGTTACATATTAAAAATATGTTTCTTTTGCTTTGCTTCATGATAGACAAAATGTTCTTAGAGTCAGGTAGATTACTGTTCCTCGCCAATGCTATAGCCTATGGTCAGATTCATCAAACTTCCCTTCATTCTAGTGGCCTTCTTCGGTTTCAAGAGAGATCTTTCATGAAGAGACACATTGATTATTAGCTAAGTGTTTTTTATTTGTGTTAATTTGTTGTGAAATATGCTCTCCTAAACTGTAAAGATTTTGCTTATGCACTGAACCTCCAAATAATAAATTAGCAGTGGCAATAAATATATCTCTAGAAAGCTAGCTCTGTTCTTGATTAATAGATTAATAGGTTAGGTTAAATTGGCACTTTTTCATAATTTGTTTTCTCCATATTAATTTTATTAAAAATACCCCTGGCTTTAATTAACATTTAACGCAGAAAATTGTGTATGGTAATTGACTTAATTTTTTTTTACTAATTGGTTACATATTAAATCCTCATTTTCTAAGAATGCCTACATAACTGAAGACGAATAATTTAACTGACAGAATATTCATCACTTTGGAGAAGCTTTTCCTTTTGAAGTTAATAATGAAAAAAATACTTTTTGTTTCAATTACCTATGGGCTTCACCCATACAATTCCCTGGTTGTCTTTCACTTTGACTTCCTTTGGCTTCTGAGCCTCGGAATACAATACTTTCCTGAGCCACCAGCAAAATTCTATTGTTAGACAACTCATTTGTGTTTATTTAAACAAAGATAATTACCATCTATAAATGCCTGTTGGTTAATTGCTTAATAATTGTATTTACTGGTGCAAATGAAAATCACTGCTTTCAACTAAACTACACTGCACAATCAACACCTATACCCAATGGTGGGAAATAGATTTTAAGGTTTTCTCCGGCAAATATTTGTCTGCTATATTAGAGAAAGTCAACATTTTGAGATGATTCGTCCTAGTACTACAAAGCTCCTCTTTAAACTTATGCATTAATTAATCCAAATGTTCATTTACTATTTATAACACGCTATTCCCAACTGGCGTCATGGTTGGGGAATAGTGGGTGAAGCTAATATGCCAATTAATGGGCTGAAATCTCTGCTCCTCAAGGATTAATTAAATAATGCTAGTGGAGACCTTTGAAGATGAAAAATGTATATAATTACTTAATGTATTATTTACAATGCTAAACAAGCTAAAACACTTATGGACCAGTCCTGTGTGATGCCTCCAGCTGCAGGTTTTGCTCTAGATCCCTGTATGCCCTCCTGACATAAGGGGCTTCATATTTTGCTGATAAGAAAGGAGGAAAGCAGGGATAGCTTGATGTCTTATTGGTCAACAGAACATTGGAAGAATGAGTAAACTCCCCATTGTTCTCCTGGATTTTCACTTATTTTTCAAGTTTCTTCTTGGAAGCTGCTATGTGTGAGTGTGTGTTAAGTGCCAGCTAAGTGATAAGTGACAGCCAAGCATTAAGTGCCCTTAAATGACCTCTAAAATGTCCCATCATTAACAGTCTTGTGCAGGTCTTGCAAACTGAAAGCTATGGCTTCCTTTATTGAGTCAATCCATCTCATGTTGATTTGATCTAGAACCCACTTATTTGTCTTTTTGGCAGTCAACTTTTCTCTTACACCACATTTAAAATGAATCAACTTTCTTCTTACCAGCTTTCTTTATTGTCCAGCTTCCTTACCCATATGTAGCAATGGAATATGAATTATCTTGATCTTGGTCACCAACTGTGCATCCTTACACTTATTAATCTTTTCTAGCTACCCTTCCCAGTCTCAGGCCCTTTCTGCACAAATCTCCTAAAACTTTTGTAAAATGCTTGTAAAACGTTTTCAGTCTTCACTTTTTGTTCGTATTCACCCCTTTGAAACAATTCCCTGGTTGCCCTTGCATGATTTCCCCCCTCTCCCTTTTTTTTAGTTCTTAGTTGAATTGATGCTTCAAAGCTTCACAGCCCCATGCCACATCCCATGCTCCTCATAAGGTTGATGCTTCCAAGATGGTCCACCAAAAATAAAAGAATAGAAAAATACTGCAAATAAACAGGCAAAGAGGAACTGAATGAGCTCAGAAAATGGTGCTGAGGAGGAAATTCAGGGACGCAGAGAAGTGTGGGTGATGCAGTCAATAAATTGCACAGCAACTGCAGACGTTTTCAAAACACTTCAGCCAGAGAAGTGTTTTAAAAGGAGATTCACTAAAATGTTTTAAAACTGGACATAAAACATTTTTGGGTAAAAACAATGCAGAACTCTGTGGAGGAAACATTTTATTTCATGCCTCAAAGTGTTTTAAATGAATTGTGCAGAAAAGCCCTCAGATTTCTTGATTGCAGTCTTCCTTTTTTGTTGATGATGGTGTCAAGGATTAGAAAATATTGAACATTTTTTTTCATTCTTGCCTTAAGATAATTTTCTGGTAGTCATTACTTTTGTCAAAAGTTCGTCGCCAAATGTGGCCTGAATATGCCGAAATCACCAACCCTATTAATTCATTCTGTTTTTTTAGTTTCAGATTTACCATGACTAAAGCTAATGAAGTCTACTGGTAGCAGTCTACAAAGTGAGGTGAGTAGTAACCTTACAATAGTCATCCTATGGCCGTGGTGGCGAACCTTTGGCACTCCATATGTTATGGACTACAATTCCCATCAGCCCCTGCCAATTGGCCATGCTGACAGGGGCTGATGGGAATTGTAGTCCATAACATCTGGAGTGCAAAAGGTTTGCCACTACTGTCCTATGGTAAGGATCACTCATGATCACTGTATCATGATCAAGAATATACCAAATGGCTTGAGTTTCTTCTGCAGAGGTGAAGGAAGGAGACTTGGTGTTTTCAGATAACATCCATGCTATTAATAAAACGTTTATATCCTGCTTTTTGAGTGGTAAGGGGGTTTAAGGCATTTTGCAATTATAGTTAAAAACATCCCAAGCTAAAACCAAAGATAAAATAGCAATCCCAAAATCCATCTTCTTTCACTTCATTAAAATTATTTTTCTTTGAAGAAGTCCAGTTTGGAATTTAACATTCACTTTGTTCAAGCATTGTTAGATTGTATGCAGTTGACCTAGCTTCAGAAGCTCTAAAGGTACTACAAGTGGGGTAAGTTGGACCCCACAGCCCATGAATCAGTCCTGGGATGATCACAGTGCTCAGTGGGAATTGTTTTTTGTGGTCAAGGAATGTATCACTTATTTCTTTAAATTTTCATTCATGGTTGGGAAGACCATGTTAGCCACCTGGTTTCTTATGCAAATATCCATATTTTTGTCCTTTGGTGGCATGTTAATGCCATTTTCTGACATCTTTTAATATTATGTTACATTTTAATGATGCTTGCAGTACTACAATACTTAGGAGAGTTACATTGTTCTAAGTCCATCGACTTCATTTGACTTAGAAGGGAGCAACTCTGTTTAGGACTGCACTATTTTACCCTATATATAGCAACTGATACAGGAACTGCAATATTTGTATTCAAATTTATTAATATAGTTTAGAAAAAAAAGATGAGTTTAGTTTTGCCCTCACTGTGGAGATATCATAAAGGAACTTGAACTGTCAAACTAAGGCAGAACTAGCATGACATTTGGTAACATCTCTTGTCTCAGAATCCCTGAAGCTTTGACTTGAATTCCAGGAATGAAGCATAGTAGGGTAATCAAACCTCTCCTCCCAAGTGAAGCTTTTTTCTTCCTTTCCTTTCTCTCTGTCCTCTTTCCCTTCCCTCACCCCCATGGCTACTTCAGGGTATCCAGACCTTTCATCGTTTTCTTTGCCACAAGTATTATGGATTTCCTGGCAATGCTTTGAAACTTATCCAGTCTCCATATGCGAACAGGGTTTTTGATAAATCACCATTTCTCACTGATGATGACAGTGTGCCATTATAAAATATTTCATACCTGATGACCTTTGAGCGTTATGTATTCAAAGATTCATGAAAGCTTAGCATGAGGTATGTCTAATGATCTTTGTATAAACACACTGAAGTCTCCCTCCTACAAAGACTCCGGCAGGCAGAAGACACATTTTCAACCCTCCATCTTCAATCTAAGGTTCACTGGTAGTGCCTGACAGCTCTCATTTGCTAAATAAAGTACAATGTGTCAATCCAGAATAAATGTAAATTATCACCTTTCTTCCTTGTTAATTAAGGTCTGATTAATGCATGTTGGCGGTTGCTCCTCGTACAGTACAAGAAGGGCTTTTGTTGCAAAAACAAAACTCATCTATAAATCAGGGTTTTGCCTCATATATCGAACTTCAGCTTCAAAAGGTTACCTGTAAAGATCTGTACTGCTTGGAAATGTAGATATCTTGACATCCTGGTGTGTGGACAAATGAATGCCAAGTAAAAGGACTGAAAGCTGAGTGAATCACCTACATTTGTTTGAATATTAGAAATCTAAAAGTTAAATATTCTGGTAAATAATGGGTTTTGGTGAGAAAGTAATAAAAATGGAATTACATAAATGGGATTCAGTTGAATGCAAAGACATTGAAGCACTCCTCAGAAGGTGTTCAACTCAACTTCAGCATCTGGGGGCAAACAAACCCACATCTCTGCCTAAGAAATCTAACAGAAACATCCTTCAAAACTGCAAAACCAAGCATGATGAAATTCTGCATGAATATAGAAAGAATCTTCATTCCCAATCTCAAAAAAACAGCAATATTGCTACTTTAGGGCATAAGAAGATGAAGAATAAGAAACTGCAGTAGAGAAAAAATGATATCCCATTCCATTCTTGTTCAATAAGATTACTCAGTACCAGAGGTACGTACCAGGCAAAAATGATGCCTGGGGCATGACCAGCTCCCTGTCCCCCAGCTTCCCATGCCCCCCCACCCCCACTTTTGGCTCCTGCAGTTTGTCAGCCAGAGAGGCACTGGGCTTCACTGTAGTACTCCAGGTCTTGGCCACAGTGACTCCCTCTGTGCTTGGCGGCAGGCAGCTCAGGTGAGCAAGTCAGGTAGGTGCCATGGCCGCAGGCCAGCTCCTGCCATCCCCAGCTAGGGAGGCCAGGGAGGGCAGGAGCTGGCCTGTGGCCACAGCACCACCTGATTTTTAAAAAATAATTTTTATTGGTATATTTGGATCAATCTTACAAACATTTTTCATCATTATATTACATCCATAATATACTTCCCCCCCTTTTCCCCCTCCCACCCCCAATTCTTCTTTTGTTTTTCTTTAAGTGGACAGCAGCAGCTTCATCCATTCTGCTCCCTTCTCCCATCTGTCCTCTTTGATTCCGGCTTCTCTTATCCAGTCTACGAATTCAGTCCAAATCTTCATCGTGTCCATTTGTTTTTCTTGCCATACTTGGTTCCTCGCCATTATTTCAAAAATTTCTAATTGCACTTGTTCCCATACATATTCCAACCATTTCTGTATTGTCCATATCTTTTTATCTTTCCATCCCAACGCAATTACTGCGTGGGCTGCTCTTATCATCATTTTATGACACAGCACCCACCTGAGCTGCCTGCTGCCAAGCATGAAGAGAGCTGCCGTGGTGTTTCCACCCCCAAGTGATCAAATAGCGTGCGCCCAGGGACATGTGATACCCCATGTCCCCATCGGCAGTATGCCACTGCTCAGTACAGCATTTCAACCTTCCTTAACTCTGGTTTCACTATGAAAATTTCAAACATTAATTTGCTTTGTTTGGTATTCCTTCACTAGTCCTAGGGGACAAGGTTTACAGACACCTAGGGGAACAAGGGTTACAGAATAGGACATAGGTAAGGGTGGGTTCCCAGGTTCACACACACACCCATTACCTGTCCAAAGCTCCACCTCCTGTTTGTGTTTTTTGGTATTTTTAGTGTTTTTTTCAGTTTTGGGCCTGCACAACCAGAGGTGTAACTACCAGGGGCTGGGAGGTGATTGCACCAGGCGCACGCCTGGGGAGGGTGCAAAAAAATCAGGTTTGTTTGTGGGTTTTTTGTATTTTTTTAGTGTTTTTTCAGTTTTGTGGCCTGCAGGGGGCACAGTTTTTAGGCTAGCAGCACCACAATTTCTTGGCCTTGGAGAGCTGCTTTTATAAGTACTGAGCCAGGGGTGGGGCTTGGGGAGGCATGGCCATGCCCCCAGTGGTGGGTGGGGGTGTGGTCCCACCCTCTGAACCCACCCCATAACAAATCTATAGCTACATCACTGGTTACAGACATGGCGAAAATGCCTTCTAAAAGACTCTTCTAATTGAAAAATGAAATCACCCTCAGAAAGGCATTTTAGATGGCATCCCTGGCTATTAGAGCTCTGGGCATTCTATCAAGCTCTGCCAGAATTTCTATCATCTGGGCAGATAATTTTGCAAAGGAACCAAAAAAAGACCAAGTAGCACTGAAATGCTTCTTACTGAAGGTACTGTATACATCACAGTTTATTGCAGATTCCTCCAGGATACAATTCAGTTGTATGCAAGGTCTAGGCCACAACAGTTCTGGTTCACAGGAACCTCTGGCTCGAGGCCTGGAAAGTGGACAACACTACCAAGGCCAACCTGTCAGCAAAGAAGTTTGCAGGCTAGCTGTTACTTGGAACTGCAGCCTTGGACCCTTGCTGGTGGAAATAGTTGGATTTCAAGTCCCTAGATTTACCTGAGGAAGTAGTTTCTGTTATCCCCAGGTTAGGAGGGACACAACTAATAGAATTTATGATTTTACATGGTTCCATTTTCATGAGTGGGCAAGGACACACTAGGCAACTCTTAGTTCTCCTTCAAGGAAAGGCATCCTTACGGTCCAATTGGAGGACTGGAAGATGGGATTATGACCCAATATCCTTAGAAGGCAAGTGGCAGCTCTTGCAGTGGTCCCAGGGGGCAAGGGTTATAGACACCTGGCCAGAGACACTCTGATTAGCAAGTTTTTTAAAGGCACAGTGCAGATGGCTCCACTAGTGATTCACAGGTTTCCCTCATGGACTCCAGGCAAAGTCTTCGGAGCCCTGTCAAAACATCTTTAATTGCTTTAAATATTTATACATATTTATCTGCATTTTCATGGTTTGCCTCCTTGCAGACCCTAATTTGGGTGAAAAGGCAACATACAAATTAAAACAAATAAATTAAAACAAATAATTCTGAAATGGGTGCCCACACAGTTTGCTGTCACTTTGCTGTTATATAATTTCATTTGCATCCTTTAAAGTTCAATATGCAGATCCAATATTGATAAAAAGCACAAGAAAACTGATCTCCTTCAGTATAATGGTAACTCCCCCCCCCTTCATCTCCTCTCTCTGTGCTTCTGCCTGCTTGCTTGTCCTGCCCTTCTCTTTAAGTCTCGTTCTCCATGCGCCTTTCTACCTCACTGCTCTCTCCCTTCTGGCTTCTCTCCCTAGATTCCACTGTCTCTCTCAAAGTAGTTGCTCTTTTCTCTGCTTTCTATTTGTTTGGGTTTTTTTATTCCTCGTTATTATGCCTCACTTAAGGCCATATAGAACAATGAGGCCATAGAACCCCTAGTGAGAGAGACCACTTCCAGTCAGAGCAGCTATAAATGCTGGTTCCCACTGGCAAGGTGGCCCCATCTGCAACTAGCTTTTTTACATGCACATCAGTCATGTAGAGGGGAATTTCTAAGACATCAGAGCAGCTTTGAAAACTAGACTACTTAATTTGGATCTCTAAAATCTGGGGCTAAACTAGAATAAGGAGATGTTCAGAAGCAACATTATTTAGTGGCAGAAATCATTTGATATGTAAGACAAAGTGTATTGTGTATATTAGTGAGGCTACAAACCAGGAAAATAATGCTCTTGTAGTATGAATCCCTCCTACATTGTCATAAAAACTGTTATGGCTAGTTAAGAAGCCTTGCCCTGAAATTATTGCAATTCATATATTACAATTATATCTCAATATGCCAAGAAGTCAACATTGATCAGCCTAAGTACTTGAGGCTAGGAGCTATTTCTTATTTTAACCCCTTACTTGATCTCATTGAAGATTTGTTGATAGCTGCAATTGATCTGAACAACCTACACCAATCTCCTAGTAGCAGAATGAGACAGCATACATGTATAAAAAATGCTCAGTAAAAAGGGATCTGTGTTTTGACTGTTTGCGGATACTGCTTATAATTAGTAACCCAAGTTGTGCCATGAAGAATTAACTTGTCACTAGTTTGGGTGGAATGATAAATGTTCTATGCATCTATTACACACTTCAAACCACCTTATAGTCTACAGTGAAGGTGGCAGACAACTATAAATCAAAAGCACAATTGCCTGCTTCTGGAAGAACTGGTACAGTGTTCACCTAGATCTTGTTGCCCCATTTGCTCTTGGATATACATGTATGTGCAAGTACAGGCCATAAGACCTGGTTCATAATTTTTGTTTGTTTACTGGATTCATATCCCACCCTTTGCTGGCTAATTTCAGACTCAGGGTGGCTAACAATACCAAAAATATACAATCAGTTAAAATACATAAAACAGCCATCAATGTATACCTGGGAGAGACATAGGGAAACAACAAAAACCAAATCCATTACCAACTAGAAAAATCACATAAGCAAAAGGGGTAGGGAGGCCAGCAGTGAGATGATAATTGCTGCCTCAATCAAAGGCCTGGTGAAATACATCTGTCTTATCGGCCCTGTGGAATTGAGCCAGATCCTGCAGGGTATGGGTCAAGTGACTCTGGCCATGCACCCAGAACTCCCACTGTCTTGCCGGAGCAGAGTCCTGCACTTGCATTGCACTAGCATGCAGCTACCACAGAGCTACACCAGTGCCTGAGACTGGTTTAGTAGTATTGGACACCTGCGGCAGCATAACCGGTCTTATACAAGGGTATTTGTAAGATACACTGGCATATGGGTCAATTGGCTCCCTCAGCCCATTCTCTCTCCTTGGGGCTTTCCGCACTTACTGTGTCGTACCGGTTTCTACTCAGGTTCAACTCAGTGTATCCGCACTACAACCGAGCTCGACGTTGTCTTGTTGTAAAGGATTCAGTGGTGTTGATGAGCGGGTCAGCCGCCTGGCCTTGACAACATTCCACAGCCCGGGCGATGGGCCAGCTTCTTCGGCGGAGACCTTATCTCTGCGAGGGAGATGAGACCTCCGTTCCCAAGGGAATCCGGGAGGGGGGATGGGATGGACAGAGTTATAACCTGTGCTTCTGGCGGGAGATCTTATTCCCGCCACTGCGTGTACGTGAGCTTTCTAGGATGTCTGAATAAACGGTCTTTTACACCCAAAAAGCCTTTTATTTCTGCTTCTATGGAATTCCTTACATTGTATGGAATCTATCGTTCATCTATCTTCCTAGTGCACTGGACCTCTGGTGTCTTGGCATGGAGAGGTTGAATGTTCCTGTGGAAGGTTCTGCAGCCTCTAAAGAGGGCTCCGAGCTCTCCCTCCTGGATTTAGAGGAACCGGCGGGAGAGCGGGTCTCGCTGGTGACTCTTTTCCCCGCCCCCCTCAGACAGCGCACGAAGTCTTCCTTTACTCCATTGGAACGAGGGACGAGAAGACGACCATGGGGACTTACATGAGTCGCTTAAAGCTGTCTATGGATCGAGCGCCTGTGGATCGGGTATCTACCTGTTTTCGTGATGGATTACAAACCTCAGATGCAACCTGTCACGGAGGAGACGGGCTCGACCACCTTCTTCATGCGGCAACACAGGATTCCATTGAACGACTCCTGGACTCTCAGATTTCGTGATGCTCCTAAAGATCCACCGTGGCATAGCACTGGGGCCCATCCGGCGACCACCGGTGAAACTCGGGACTATACCAGGGATTGGGAGGGGTATCCGCACTGCCTTCCCGGGATCGGACTCCCCAGATCCCGGACTAGCCGGGTTGCACCTGAGATGCCTCGTGGAGCTTACCGGTGGGGCACGAAGCATCCCGCGCTCAGATGAAGAGGAGTCCGGAGAAAGCCTGCACTCCCAGCCGGATCTATTCCCTCTCCCATCGAAAGAGAGCTGTGGATGAGGAAGGTGGGCCGACTATGAGATGCCCAAGAAGCATGGGCCCGTGGAACGCCAGCTATGGGAAGAGGAACGAGAACAGCTGCAGCAAGAGCGTGAAAACCTGCAAAGAGACCGGGAACAGCAGCGCAAAGAAGTCCAACTCGAATTGGACTGTACAAAGATGCGCTGCAACGGCAATTATACGCAGAATCTATCCGTCCATGATAAAGTCCTGGAACACTCTAAACTGGACTTACAGCGTCAACGCTGCCTTCAGGTCTTTGCGATGCGCGAAGTGAATCCCATTCGCAGCTGTTCAACGAGACGAACTGGCTAAATTGGAACGAAAGAGAAAGCAGCTTTGCATGCGCATTCAGGACGCATTGACTTAAGGAGAGAGAGCTGGCATGCCTTGGGAGAGGGAACCAAAGAGGCAGCAGAACAGGACAACCCAAGTTGGAGTCTACGCTGTCACGGGTACAGCCGGCTTAGAGGGGCGACGCTGCTGGGTCCTGCCACCTTCCAAGGACCGGGCTCCTACCAGAACGCCAGCTGCACCGGCTTTGGTACCTCCACTGACTTTGACTCCTGGCCCCCCCTGCGCAACTGGCTGCTCTCAACTCTGCGCAACTCATGCGCAACTGCGGCCCGTGCAGGCTGGGCCGTGGAGAGGGGATAATACAGACCTCCAATACCTGCCCGCTTCGGGAGCGGGGACCGCTTCCAAACTTCCCTACTTCATCTTGCAACTCGATGCCCACATGGAGGACTATGACGATTTATACCGGCTCCGAGCGCTAAAAAATACGGGACATTGGCTCAGTCCTGGATGGGGCAGCAGCCGACTGGTTTGTGACTCTTTTGAACCTGCAAGATGAAGATACTCGCACGATGCCCGCGTCTGCCTCCTCCAAGCCTTAAGGGCTCAAGCTTCTAAGATCCGGGTGCTGAAAAACGAAGCCATCCGCACCACTTCAAATCGACCCGCAAGGCAACCGCCGGTTTGCAGAATTTTGCCCGCGGAATTTCGTTGCGGCGGCTGCTCGACTCCCTCCTGAGTGGCCTGAGCGCATGAAATGTGAATACTTCTCGGACGCTGGGTTTACGGCAAGCTGCGTGAAACGGTTGTTTTTAATTCGGACCCCCCGCACTATTGCTGATTGGATCGGTCTGGGATCCCAAGGTGGCGCCTCGCTTGGAGCACGCTCAGGCTCGGTACGCCTAATGCTCAAAACCCACCACTACTTAATTACCAAGCCAAGCTTCCAGCCGCCTTCCTACCGAGACTACTCCTCCGAGCTGGCCGCCGACTGGGATTTTCAGGCCTTTACCATGGAGGACCAGGGTCATATGGCTGCCAACCGTTCGAAAAAACAGAAGCCAACCGCTCCGGCCTCGCGCACCCCATCTGCCAAGCCACCACGCAAAATCCGGGTCACTCTAACAGGCCTATCTAAGGTAGCTATCTGCGCAACGGAGTGAGGGCGAAGTGCTGTTTGCCTTTCTTCAGCCCCTATGGGATATGGGTTGCCCACCAGACGTGGTGGAAAGTGAAGGCAGCTTCCACATTACAATCCAAGCGCTTCTGGCCAACCCCGCTAAGCATACTCGTATTATAGCCTCAGCCCTTGGTGGATTCTGGCTGCTCCCATTGCTTAATGCGGCCCCAGGTATGGAGGAGCTTAGGTCTAGACTAAGTCCCCCTGGCTAAGCCTCCATACTATCTACCCAAATGGATCGCAGTCCTCTCGGGAGCCAAGGACCGGCCCAGTTCACAAAACGCAACCGGTTCTCCTCCGCTGCCAAGCTCTACCTACTGGGAGAAAATTAGTTTCATTCTGGCGCCAGCGGCCAAACACTCCATAGTTCTGGGGCATGCCATGGCTGTTGCTGCATGAACCAAAAATTCGATTTCGGAAAGCAGCGATCTTAGAATTCACTGACCCTCCCTGCGGTGAACATTACGAATTGGGGGGCAAACTCGACTTCTCCTGGACACACACCCCCCCTGGCTTCATCAGCGATTGCTCCCGGACTCTACCGGCATTCCACCGGGCTTACCAAGATTTGCAGCCAGAGTATTTCAGGAGCAAGAATGCCATCTGGCTTGCCACTCCCATAGAGACACTGACTGCAAAATCGTGAATACAGCCAGGGCTTGCAACCACCCAAAGGCAGAATCTACCGCATGAGTCCCAATGAGGAGAAGGAGCTTCAGGCCTTCTTAGACAAGAACCTTTGCTCTCAAGCGGTCTTATATCGGGCGGGCTACCAAACACACACATGCTGCTCCTGTATTGTTTGTAAAAAAGAAGGATGGGCCTTTACGCCCTCTGTATTAGGATTTCATCGTAGGACTCGAATGCAGTCTCCTCGGTCCAATAAATACCCTTTGCCATTAATCAAGGATCTTTTAGACGCACGGGGCAAGTGTGGACGCATCTTTACTAAGTTGGACTTATGAGAAGCTTATTACAGGGTCAGGAATTGCTGGAAGGCTATGAACACTTGACTGCATTTAACACAAAGTTTGGACAGTTTGAATAATTTAATAATGCCATTCGGGTTACGGGGCCCCCCGGATGGTTATGGCCCTTATCACCCAAGTCCTGCCTGATTTATTGTACAAGGGAGCAGTGGTGTACTTTAGATGACGTTTTAATTTATTCACAAACCATGGAGGAGCATGAAGCATTGGTTCGGGAAGTATTGGAACGCTTTGCTCATCAACTCCCTCTTTGCCAAACTTTCCAAAATGCTGCTTTTCACTCAAACCTCTATTGACTATCTGGGTTAATGGATCTCTCTGAGGGCCTAAAAAATGATCCTGGCTAAGATTGATGCAGTCCTCCAATGGCCTGCTCCCTACCAGCCTAAAAGAACTCCAATCTTTTCTAGGTTTTGCTAATTCTCTATCATGACTTTATACCCCAATTCGGGCTGAACTGGACTCTCCCACTCACAGACCTCTGGCGCACTAAGGGTAAAGATCCACTGATGACTGCCAAGCCCGGGGGCCCCCTTTCCTGGTCTGAAGAATGTCAGACAGCCTTTCAGCTTTTAAAATCTGCTTTTACTACCGAACCTATCCTGAAGCACCCTGGACTCCAGATCTCCCGTTTGTGGTTCACGTGGATTATTATTGTATACCTCGGACAAAGCGCTTGGGGCAGCCCCTGTTGCAGAGAAATAAAGATGATAGGCTGGTTCCATGGTAGCTTATTTATCAAAGAAGTTCTCCTCGTGCTGAACTCAACTGGACTGTAGGGGATAAAAGAGGACTGGAAGCCCAATCAAAGTAGCACTTTCTCCACTCTGGAACCACTGGCTGGAGGGGGCTAAACACCCCTTTCTTAAGTTTGGTCGGATCACAAGAACTTGGTCAGCCCTCTCCACCCTCAAGATGTCCGCCAAACAACTTCGTTGAGCCGATTTCTTTTCTTGTTTTTCCTTCTTTCCACGGTCCATTTTTTCCCCGGAAAAAACCAATAAACTGGCTGATGCGCTCTCGCGCCTACCCGGGGAGGGGGGTGGAGCTGCCTTAGCGGGACATCTCCACGCGACTGTTCTCTCCCCTCCCAATTGGGGCTGGCTGTCACCTCGATCACAGAACATCCCTCTCCTCCTTCTCCGCCCCATTCCTGCGCCTGGTCTCTCCTTTCCTACGGGAACTCGAGGAGGCGAGGGCTGCCTTGAGAGCCTCCGCGGAGGAAGCGGACTCTAAATTGCGCTTTGGAGAATGGCGTTTGGCGCGCATGCATGGGATTATGTTGGTACGATGCCTCCCCTCCGTAAAAGCAGGTTCTTCGTGAGGCCTGTCATGATGCCCGCATTTCGGCTGGGGCATTTTGGCTTTCTAAAAACTCTGCATTTGGGTCTACCGCCGTTCAGTTCTGGTGGTAGCGATGCTTAGCAAGGACCATTGAGACGTATATTAAAGGTTGCTCTGTTTGCAGAAGCCAAGAAGCGTTCCGGGAAAACCCATGGTCTGTTGAAACCTCTCCGGTGGCCTCCCGCCCCTGGGACGGCATCCCCATGGATTTTATTACAGATTTGCCAGAAAGTCATGGCAACACGGTCTTGTGGGTGGTGGTGGACTTGTTTTCTAAACAAGCCCATTTCGTCCCATGTGCTTCCATCCCCTCGGCTCCTAAGCTAGCGCGTCTGTTCATTCGTAGCATGTTTACCGCCTACACTCGGCTCCTGTTAAAAGGTGGTCTCCGATTTGCCCCCAATTCATTCTCAAAATTCTGGAAAGCTTTTCTAGGGTTGTGTTAGGGGCCTCCCATGATTTACCGCCCCCTACCACGTTCAAAGTGACGGTGTGAGTCAGAGAGAACTTAACAGAACCCTCAGAACAGTATTTACGTTGTTACACCAACTACCACCAAGACAATTGGTGCGAATCTAATTCCGCTTTCTTTTGCAGAATACGCCTATAATAATCGCGGTTCATAGCAGTAGCAAAAAAAGACCCTGCTTCGAGGTATTGTGTCCGGTCAGCTCCTTCCCAGCCAAGTTGCGCGCAACCCCGCCTATAGCGAGGAAGCATTGGATCCTCCAGAGTTTCAGCAGTGGATTTCATCTCTGGCCGAGGATGGGGAAAAATGGTCCAGGCTGCCTTACAATCAGGCTAAAGACTCCCCAAAAGCTGCAAGCGGATAAGCAATCGGCTCGGATTTCCTTTATGCGTTATTGAAGCCTGGGTGTATTTGTCTACCAAAAATCTCAGAGACGTGCGTAAATTTTCAAAACTAGGCAAAGATTTGTGGGACCTTTTCAGATTACTAAAGAGTGATTAATGATGTCACTGCCCGGTTGGATTTGCCTAACTCTCTTAGTAATATCCATCCTGTCTTCCATTCCAGTTTACTACCAAAGGCGAGGCTCCCGTTTCCCGACAGCCTGGCACGACTACCGCCGGAGAGATTCCCACCGCACTATTATTGATGGCCACAAGCATTACGTAAATTGACGCTGCATCCTGGACTCTGCGGCTTTAATCGCAAACGCACAATATTTAGTCTCTTTTGGGTTGGGTATTCCCTCTGGGTATAATCAATGGGTTTTATTTAGAAAATATTGGCGCCCCCAGCCCTCATTTCTGCTTTCCACCGCGCCTTTCCTAAGCACAAACCTGGGGGGGAGGGGTCTTTTAAGGGAGGCAGAGTGTAAAGGATTCAGTGGTGTTGATGAGCGTGGTCCAGCATACAGCCTTGGCTCTTTGGATAACATTCCACAGCCCGGGCGATGGGCCAGCTTCTTCGGGCGGAGACCTTATCTCTGCTTGAGGGAGATGAGACCTGGCCGTTCCCATGGGAATCGAGGCGGGATGGGATGGACAGAAGTTATAACCTGTGCTTCTGGCGGAGATCTTATTCCCGCCACTGCGTGTAATGCGATGAGCTTTCTAGGATGTGTCTGAATAAACGGTGCCTTTACAATCTTTCAAAAGCCTTTTATTTCTGCTTCTATGGAATTCCTTTACACTTGTCTCCTGTTCCCCAGCTTCGGAACCGCTTTGACTATCCCTGTCGCAGTTATGCGAACCGGCGTACTTCGCTGGTGGAACAAAGGTGCGGCTATAATAAACGCTTCGAAGCTTCTGAAATCGCGGACGCATCGTAAACGCACACCGCATCCACACAACCCATCAGGAGCCGCTTCACTCGCATGCGCAGAACGGCACAGTCGTGACGGGCAAAGAGCACGGCTTTTTTTTTATACAGTTTCCCTTGCGTTTCGAAGCTACAATAAATCGGTGATCGGCTTCAACAGCGACTCATTAAACTGGAAAATTTTGGTAAAGCTTCGTGAGCTCCGAAGTAGTTCAAGCACGTCAATGCTACGTAGCTGCGACGTATAGAAACTTGTAAAAAAACAACGTTCCCGTTTCCCGCCGTAACACAAAGCGCCAATCACGAATGCGAGGAGCGAAACAAGGTACTCAAGATAATCCCGCCCACTTCTAGGCTCGGTTCCAGGGGTGCAAAGGAAGTTGCTGTGCAGACAGCCAGGAATGTAAAGCTTCCCCCATTGAGAGAGAACTGAAGCTGGAGCCTTCTCACTCCCTTTTGTAGTGTGGAAAGCCCTCCCCCCCCTCTCTCTCTCTCTCTTTCTATCTATCTATCTATCTATCTATCTATCTATCTATCTATCTATCTATCTATCTCTATCTATCTCTCTCACACACACACACACACACACAGAGCCCTAAGAATTGTACTGCTAATAATATAATTTTCCTTATGTGTTTATATTTATTATTTCCATTTTTGTTTCTACTTGTTTCAATTTGAAAACAATTTTTGCCTATTATCTATTTTTACTCAACCCACTGAAAACCTCCCAGTAAATTTTCATGCAAAAAGGAAGACAAGATTTTTTTAAAAAACAAGCATAGGGAAGAATGTGAAAACCCAATAAAACAACTAACATGGTAGAGCAAGCAAGGAAATGCTTCTATAGAGTATTAACAGTGAAATATTAAATAATGTTCCACTCTTCTAAGCCTATTGGATTTAGTGAGCTGTATATATATACTAAGCAATATATAAGCAATATGCTTAGTGAACAAAGAAGAGTGATAAAAAAAACATGTATTAGGCATATATGTCTGCTTAGTGAAGACCAACTATGTGTATCTGACAAAATGGGCACTACAAGCTGTATTATAGGTGCCGCTGGACTTTTTATTTTTTCAAACTCTGAAAAAGTCAGACAGTACGTGTGAATTGCAATTGTAGTGATCAGTAAAATTTGAAAAGTCATGTTAGTATTTTAAACAATTTTGTTCATCTGTGTGTATGCGCATGTGCATCAAAAAGATATTCCTGCAGATATGAGCAATACAAGTTCAGATCCTGGATAATGCCATGACATTTACAATATTGCCCTGAGAAGTCTGAAAAGAGAAGGGAAGCTATACTATACCACAGAAAAAGTAAAGCAAACGAGTACATGAAGATCCACAAACAAACTGGTTATCTAAGTTCCTGGTGAATTTCAAACGCCATCCCCCACCCCAATGTTCTTTGTCAGAGGAAGTTACTGCACAGTAATCAGGAATGGGATTTGACAAAACTGAACAGAGTGGCTTCTTTATGACCAGTTTACTGTTTGCTTTGGGGAGCGGCTCTAAGATCAATTTTATTGGAATAGTTATTTGACCTGTTCCATTTCTGACTAGTGTTGAATAATTTTCCCTAAGGGAACTTATGAGTGTTTGAAAGATCTTGAGTGGCTTTCTACAAATGTGTGTGTTTTCGAATTAATATTTCCCCAAGTTTTTTTACTCCCTCCCTTTGAATCTCTAAATTACTTTATGCATTCACTTTCGATTACTTTTGTTTGGTTTGATTTGGCAGGCTATAAAAATGAATCCCACCAACTGTCCAATGTTAATTATGATTGCTTGATAGCTATAAAATGCTATAAAATACTAATACAGGTCATATCTACAATCAACTACTGTCTTCCAGCAGTTTCTCTCTGAGAAGAAGCAGTTCCCCCAAATCTAGCTTGCTCTCAAGCACTCGATTTATTTTTTAGGAGTCTTACAGAGGAGTTTTGCACATCTTCTAGGGCACATTCTTAATTCATAATAGCCATACTGACAACTAGAATATACTATGCTACTAGAATATGCTTCAGCTTACATATTCTATAGACAAATCAATGAGCAAAGTGATTTCCTGAGAGTTGTACTTTTGAACGTTGGTGGATGTGCCATTCCACACCAATCATCAAAACTGTCAATATTTAGTGCCATTGCATGTTGTGTGTGCTAAGTGCCATCAAGTCACTTCTAACATGAATTAATGACCTCTAAGACATCATATTGTGAACTTCTTGCTTAGGTCTTTCCTTGTGCATCTATTCACATCAAGAACTGAACATCCCCTTTAGTTTAAGTCCAGTTGCATCATTAATAGAACTATTTGTTGTTGTCCTCAGGTCTTCTCCAGTAGCTGACTGAGTGCTATCGTGGGGCGGGGGGGGGGGGGGGGGTCCATTTTTCAGCACTGTATCTTTTTTTTTTCATTTTGAATAGTCTCCGCATAGGATTTTCAAGTAATTTCAGAGGTGGTTAACCATTGCATTCTTCTTGCCACCGTTTATGAAAGATCTTCTACCAGTGTCACTTTTTACTACTGTGGCTGCCCAGAAGCTACCGTTCAAGGAATTGTATGCCCCTATCACAACTGGAATTGTTTGTTCTCCTCTGCTGATGTGGTCATTGATCCCTGAAGGGGGGAATGAAAGAACTGTGGAGGAGGTCAGGAGGTTATCTATGGAAAACAGTGCTCAGGACAAGCACTGAAAAACCCTATCTCTACTCCCTGACCTGCAGCCTGGCTGGGGCCAGGATTGAACTGCACAAACTGCCTCCAAAGTCCATGTGGACTTGGGAGGCTGCACATGCAACTTAACACTGGATTCCTCCAGGCCAAGCCCACAGTTTAAACTGAAGCTGGTCTGGCTGGTTTCACCTTTAAACTGTGGGCTCCACCTCAGATGTCTGCCTGGACTTTAGAGGCATAGCCTGCATTTTTTAAAGCTGGATCTGTCTGGGGTGAAGCAAAGTTCTTGGCAGGGAAGGGTAATAGAACTGGGGGTGTCATTTTCAGGGCACTGACCCTGACTACTCTACCATCTGGAGGTGGCATTATAGGCAGAGGGAGGAGCAGTGGTGGGATTCAATAGCTTTGCACCCCTTCGGCAGAACCGGTTGTTAAAATGGTGCTTGTAAACAACCAGTTGTAAACAACCAGTTGTTAAATGGTTTGAGTATACTCTGAGCCAGTGAGGTAACAGGGACAGAATAAGGACACCCGATTTTAAACCTCACCAAGACCCTCATTGGTGACCTAGTATCATTCACTATCTCTCACATCTGTTTACTCTGAATTCTGTTAGAATTTTAAGGCTCACATCATAGATGCATGAATTTAGCATTAGAAATTTGCATCAGTCCTCCTTGGTTGAATTCTTTAAGGAATGCTTCACAGGTATATTAGGCCTGGATGTAGCCTTGATCCTGTTTTGAAAAAGACTGTGACTCTTTGACTGCAGTAGGATATACAGCCATCAACTCATAATCCATTGAACAAAACTATTTGAAGCAGTGAAGGGTCATATAGCCAAAAGAGAGTACATGAAATGAACTCTGGAGAAATGATGATTACAAACTAAACCTCAGGTGCTGTGATCCTGACCTTATGCCAACAGCTGAGCCTTGCAGTGAAATGGCTTGGCATTTCCTTAAATCTCCAGTGGGAGTGTGAACAATAGATTCTGGCAGAGGTTTCATTATAAGCCACATGAAAAGGAATAAAAAAAACAGAAATTTGCTGGTGATTCACATCAACCTGGTAAAGCTGTATATCACAAAGCTACACCTGCAATCTTTCAGATTCTGCCCCAAATCCATCTTTCTGAAACCTTTTTTCTTCTTAAAAATGAATTAATTTTATTGATCAATGAACTGATGTTGTAGTCTGCATTAGGACACTGCCATTTTCTGTCTAGGCACGAAGGAAAACACATCAATGGACTACTTGGAGCAAAAAATTAAATAGAAGACCTTTTCCCATAATGGAAAAAATGTGCTATACATAGAAAAGGACACAAAATATCCCTTTTTTAAAAAAAAGTCTGTTGTGTACTGTCTTGAATCTTTTTTTTCTTTTCAGATATCTCCCAGTGATAATGAAATGATGAGAACTGAAACAAATACATAGTACAAGTTCAGAAGTTAGTACCGACTCACTTGTGGGGACTCCAAAGCACTTTAAATACTATGCTTGTTCTATTTTCTAGTCTTTCGTATTTGGAACCCTCAAGCTCAAATCATTGTCTATCAAATTGAAGTCAATGTGGTGTTATGTGTAAAGTGGTGGACTTGTAACAAAGAGTTCTGGATTCAGCAAACAATATTAATTTTGAGGATTTATTTAGCACTTTGAGGGAATGGAGTCCAGAGCAAGAATCCTACTTAGGTCTATTGTGCTCACTTCCAGGAACACACATGAACACATATGAAACTGAAATAGATCACCAGTCAATCAAGAACAGGGTTATCTACTCAGACAAGCAGACTCTAGGCCGTTTCCGCACGAAGGCGGAAGCAGCCGGGTCAGCGTTTCCGACGCCGACCCGACGACGCTGGGACCGTCCACATGGATGGTCCTGGAAACAGCCGGGCAGCCGGCGCCACAGAGCGCCGGCGCCCGGCCAACCCAGCATGTCCCCGGGCCTCCAGCGCGTCGCCGAGGCCTGTGGACACGCCCCCCTGGCCCTGCGCGCCTGCTCCAGCGGCGCAGGGCATAGCGCCAACGAAGTTCACCGAATTGGGGGGGGCGTCATGAAGCCGTACCGTTAACACCGGCAGCGAGTGGTCGAGGTGGCATTTCCCCAAAAAGAGCGCTTCCAAGCGCTCTGGGGAAACGCCGGCCTCGCGATGGGCGGGCGGCGCGAGAGCGGCGCGGCTGCGATGCAGCTGCGCCCCCTGTGCGAATGGCGGCCTGGAGACGGCGTTTTTACCGTCTCCAGGCCGCCATTAATTGCCCGTGCAGAAACGGCCTTAGTTTGGCTTGAACCAAACACCCACAATGAACTTATATTAACAGGGTAAGCTTATGTGGGGACAGGCCAGAATGTGTATAAATTTGTTTAATCAAGAATTATGGAAAGTCATAGAACCAAGGATTTGCAAAGAATCAAAATGGGTTCTCTGTGTAAGTGACCAGCAAGCCTGCATTTTTGCAATAGGTCAAAAAGGCATGTTACTAGCAGCTTGCTAGTGACTATGCAAACAAGCAAGATAACATCTTTGACATCTTGGCACTGAGGGCCTACGTGACAGCAGACAGATGAATTTTATTATTTGGTTTTTGGGTTAGAAATGAATGTGATTAGTTAAATTACAAAGTGTTTTTCTATATAGTTAAATGAACACATAAATGATAAGTGATTCACATGTATTTGTATTTTACTATAATTCTATAATTGTTAGAATCATTGTATAAGTCTTGTAAACCATGTTTTAACATTTCAAACTGGGGAATTGTTAGAAACATTTCATGTTGGGAGAGAAGGAAAGTTTTATGATCTAAAGGAATGTATGTAGATTCAAACCTCAATGCCCTGGAGGTATAGCTCTCTCTCTGGGAGCCAAACCTAGCAAAACGGGTTTTTCTTGAAGTCAACAAGCTAGCTTTTATGGCAGTTCTTTGTATATGCATAGAGGCCATAAACTAACAGCAAGTAGTGTTTGAGTAACAGAATATACTTAGAATACAGGCTGCCTTCATGTGACCAGTTCTGACCAATTAGATTTTTAAGGTATATGAATCATAATACGTGGAACAAAAGGGGAGGACTATGTGACGTTTTTGCATCTAAAAAAACTCAGGTTTTCCTATGCTGGACGTGCCTCTTTAGAGAGCCACCCAGGAGAGGGCAATCTCCTGTAACATTCTAAACATTGTATTGGGGCGTGTCTCTTCCTCGGGAGAGTTCACATTCTGTAAACTGATCTATATTCTGCTAAGTAAAACTGTCTGTTTGTTTTCTAATGTCAGATGTCTTTTGCTTTATTTCAAATTTTAAGTTTTTCTTAAAACTAACTCAGCTGTGTAGGACCAGAGAGTGGCCCTGGCCCCACACTTAAGATAATCATATTGACTAATTAACACATCAGAGGCTACCCTGATTAAAATTACCTCAATAAAATGAGTCACCAACTATTTGACTGCCCTAGAAAAAAATATTTGCTTTCAGACTTGCTTTCCTAATGTCTGTCCCACATTACTTATAAATAGAAGGGGGGTTGAGTCCCTGTTCCCCACCCATTTCTGACAGGGCAGTGAGGTGAAAATGAGGAATGTGATTCAGTGTTGTACAGAATGTCACAAAACAGAAGTGACATTGTGTCAGCATGAGAGTTTTGGGTTAATCCTAGAATGTTATACTGACATAATAATGTCACTTACAGTTTCATGGCAGAAGTGACTTTGGGCATTGGTATGACACCAAGTAGCTTGTCACCATTTCCTATATTTAAGTTAGGGCTGGCAACCATACAGTAGGGCTGGCAACCATAATTATGAATAAAAAGCTTCCACTATTACAGAATTCTGGATATGGAAGTAGTACATCTGAACTGAAGTTGCTCAGTATAAAAATATACAGAAGAGAATGCAAACATTTAAAGATGCCCAACACTTCAGATACATAAGGAAATTGGTTTAAAAAAAGAAGGGGAGTTCTGAGTGTTCAAACCATTTGGGAACTTATAAAATTCTGAAGCAATGCATTCTTCGTTTTCTTTTTCTACTACCATCTTTTGAAATCTTTACAAATGAAGAAATATTTTCCCATTGAACATAACCACATTTGCTGGGGTGTAAGCCTTTAGTAAAGGTCTTGGAGAATATGAGGATCAAAAACTATTAGTCATGGTATGAATAACAGAGTGCTGTACTTCTGGAAATATTAGAATAAAGTATAATTTAAAAAAAACAGATCTGACCTTTGCCAGTCTAAAACATACCATTACTGGTTGGATCCTAAGCATTTACAGTCTACCAGGTCCAGGGAATTGTCTCTTTGGTTTACTGATGTGCTCCAAGAGTAAAGGAAGCAACTGTAAACCAGTCTTATTTAAGTATCAGAACATATATTAATGCTTCTGGTAGACATATTGCTCAGCAGCTTAATTAATAATAAAAGAAACATTTTAATCAATGAGAGCTTATTCTTACTGGTCTGTTTTTCAAGAATAAATGTTTAAGGAAGGTGCATATACCAGGAAGCTGGAGAACAGGTTGAAATGTATGGGTGTAAATGAAGCCAAAATAAGAGTCTTCGTTTATTTTACTTAGACCAGTTTTTCCTTAATGTATTTCATTTCCTCATTACTGATTTTTGGAAAACTGTCATAGTCAGGGGCATTTGGAAGACTGTCATAGTCAGGGCAACCTTTTGGGTGCACTATGGGCTGATTCTAAAGGGTTGGTTGGACTTTGGCACTGAATAGTTAGGCAAATATTTTATTCTTGGTCTTCTATTGAATTGTGTGACAATTATCCGCAGAGGAAGACTGCTTCTGCAATTCTGACTCACATAAAATTCCTTCTGAAGTCAGTGTGAATTCCCTCTTCACAAAGGAGATAGGACTTGCTCTCCTCCTCAAAGACAGAAATGCAAAGTTAGAAGGTGAGGGGTTATATTTTATTGTTTGTGATATCTGTTTATTTAAAAATATAGATGCTGAGTATGGAGGAACAGCCAAGCACCAGAGAGACATTTCTTGTCTTAAGAGCAATATCAGTTGCCTCTAGAGGAAAACAGTTTATCTTTGAAGTCCCATAATACTCCTTTTTCCAGTCAGCTAAAAATCTTGTATTTGATCTTCATTCCTGGCTATATTCCAGTTGCCCAAAAGATACTCCTAATCCTGGATTGGAATATGTGAAATATGACCAGAAATCAGGAACTGCTTATGCTTTCAGAAGAAATATCTAATCATCAAAGGCATCTTCTAACTATCAGTTGACCAACAGAAACTATTGGAAAGCAACCAGTTTTTACAAAAGTTGGCCATTTCCTCATGTTAATATTACGCATTTTGATTTCAACGTTTTCCATTTACCATCTGGGATTGTATACATTTTAAAACTCAGTCCTCGGATCTTGAATGTATTCAATATTTATAGCACACCTGGAAATTAATAGCATGTTACATAATCTTCTGTCCTTTGTAGGGAGAGTTGTGCAGTTGTTCTTGGGAAGAAATAATTGGTACATAGCTTATAAAGCCAATGCAGGAACTTAATGGAGCATAAAGTGGGTGGTATGTATCATGAAGGCAGTGTATTATCCATTTAAACAGCTTTCAGTTTTGCACATAAATTAGATCTTTGACAAGCCTCAGAATAGTGAAACCACATGGTAATGAATTAGCATGCATGCATAATCCTAACAAAGAAATGCATCTAAGGATGAACAAGGAGAGAGAAACAAACTAATAACTAGAGGACAAAACTTGAATCTAATTATCTTTCCTATATAGTTTTCAGTTATCTGATGCATGTGTCTCTTTTAAATAAAGGGAATGTATATGGTAATTGTTTTATAGGGCACATTCATTTCATAAACTTGAATGCCAAAATGCATATTAATACTGTATATCCCATTCGTGCTGGATGCTCATTGGCTTTTAGTGATACCTGATGTAAATGTATTCCTCTGTTCTATGAAAAGCTATTCTTATCACAATACAAATAGAAACATCCAGAAAAAGTAGGTAAACCAGACATTTATTGAGATGGCAAGAATCTTCAGACTGGTGGAAAAGGGCCATGCCTGAATTTTACCACGCTGATAACAGATTGGATCCGCACTACCCTGACAATTTGTACCACTTTCTTCATCCCACTGAAACCCCCCTTATGTTCTTCCTTCTACTCCCCCAAAGAAGCACTTTGTGAGAATGAGTCAGATGCAGTGGGTGGGGGGAGAAGTTCCATTTATTGATGGAAAATTTAATCTCGATATAACCCAATATTACAATATGGGGAGGAGTCATAGCACCATGGCACAAGATCTGCTGGGGATACAGAAAGTCCCAGGTTCAGTTTCTAGCATCTCCAGTTAAAAGATTTAGGTGATATGAAAGATCTTTGCCTAAGACCCTGAAGACCTGGTGCCTCAGTGAGTAGGCAACGCTGACCTTGATGGTCCAATGGTCTGAGAAAGAATGAGGCACCACATAATAAAGATGCATTATAAAATACCAATGTAACAATCTTGTGCTGTGCAAATCATCTGCACAATCAAATATTCTGACCAGAATTTGCATCATATATTACATTATCTGCATACTCCTTCCAAATGGCAAACCAGCAAAGCATACCAAAACAAGAAACTAGAACACTTTCTTTTAACCATTCAAGTTTTCTATTTGAACCCAGCTTGTGTTTTCACAGAAGAATTTGAGATGGTGATCTACCATCTGCAGTTTTGGCATAGTCCATTTTAACAGGAGCATATTGAGAACTTAATAGCACGGAAAACCTGCATCATTTCTAGCCTGTGTCACATAAGGGTGCCACCTGTAGGTTGGGAAATTCCTGGAGATTTTAGGAGAGGATCCTGGAGACTAGCAGGATATGATGCCATTGAGTCCACCTTCCAAACCAGCCATTTTCTCCAGGGGAACTGATCTCTGCAGCCTGGAGATATGTTGTAATTCTGGAAGATCTCTAGCCACCACCTGGGGCTGGCAGTCCTAAAGCCACATTATGCCAGCCCAAGTGTCTCTCTTACCCTGACTTTGTAATCCTACTGGGCTGATCATGGTGGGCGTATACGCTACTGAGCTCCCTCCTTTCTCCAGGTCCCATCTCCAAATATCTGGGAGTTAGCAGGAAGATAGCAGGACCAAAATTTCAGAATGTCATCAGAAGAATGTCCTGATGATGCCACCTGAGGTTGGTGACGTTTGGTTCATGGAGGCCAAAGTTATGGAACCCCCATCTCCTTAGCTCCCATTGGAAACAATGTGGGATAGCACCTCTTTTGGGAGTCCATAACTCCCCCCCCCCAAACCAAACTGCACCAAACTTGGGGGTATCATCAGGACAGTCTCCTGATGATACCCTGCAATTTTGGTGCCAATACATCTAAAAATGCACCCTCTGCAGGCCAAAACATGCAAAGACCCTAAAAAAAAACACACATTTGAATTTCTCGGGTATTCCCAGAGATTCGGACCTCGGCCGATCTGAATCTATTAGTCCAAGAAAAATCTGAATCCAAACCAGCCCGAATTTTTCTGGTATCGACCAACTCTATGTAGGATACATGCAGTGGTGGGATTCAAAAATTTTAACAACAGGTTCCGATGGTGGTGGGATTCAAACAGTCGTGTAGTGCCAAACGGAGCAGGGTGGGGCACAACATGGCAAGGGCATGGTCTGGGCGTTCTGGGTGAAGGGATTTCCAGAGCAGGGTGGGCGGTACTGCAGCAGGGGCACTGGGCAAAATCTCCCCACTCCACCCCAATGCCACCTGGGTAGACAGTTTTGCAAAACTGAGCCAAGCACTGAGCAAAAACTCCTCTCCCCATCCCCATGCCACCAGGGTAGAAAGATTTGCCCACAGAAACCAAGCACTGGCCAAATTCTGCACTTTCCATCCCCATGCCACCAGGGTAGAAAAAAAAGATTTGGCCCACAGGAAAGAGCCAAACACTGGCACAAATTCTGCACTCTCTCCATTCCCATGCCACCAGGGGTAGAAAGGTGCGGTGAAACACTGTGGCAAATTCTGCACTCTCCATTCCCCATGCCACCGGGTGAAGGTACCCACAGAGAAACCAAGCACATGGCCAAATTCTGCACTTCCATCTCCCATGTGCCACCAGGGTGAAAAGATTTGCCCACAGAAACCAAACACTGGCCAAATTCTGCACTCTCTCCATTCCCATGCCACTCAGGGTAGAAAGATTTGCCCATTGTGTCCAAAGACACAAAATCGTACTCTCCATCCCTGATGCCACCAGGGTAAAGATTTGCCCACAGAAACCAGTCTGGAAGCCGCCGGAGTCCCCTATCTTCCCCCGCCTCTGCAGGAAGCAGGGCGGGCGGTGATCCTCTCGCCCGCGCAGCCAGCCAGGCTCGTGCCGTGGACGCTTTACCTCCTGCCTCGCCCCGCCAAGCTTGCGGGGTGGGTGCTGTCCCGGCGCGGCCGCCCTGGCCAAACCGGCCCGTCCCCATCTTCGGCCTCGGCCCTCTGCAGGGAAGCAGCGCTGGCTGCACCTTCTCGCCTGCTAGGCCGGGCCAGGCCGTTGCCGTGGGCTTTTACCTCCTGCCCGGCGGGTGCTACTCGGCCGGGCGGCCGGCCAGGCCGAGCAGCCGATCCCCTATCTTTGCCCGCCTCTGCAGGAAGCAGGGCGGGCGCATCTCTTGCCTCGCGGCCGGCCAGGCCGTTACCGCGGGCTTTACCTCCTGCCCGCCCTGGTGCTTCGCGGGTGGCGCTCCGGCGTCGCCAAGCCGAGCCGTTTTGCCCGCCCCGGTGGGCGGCTTGCCCGCGTCGCGCCAGGCCGTACCGCGGCTTCTGACCCGCCCCACTGCTTGCGGGGGGTGGGTGCAGGAAGCAGGGCAGGCGCGACCTCTGCGCCTAAGCAAGGCCGGCCAGGCCGTGCCGCGGGCTTTACCTCCTGCCTCCACCCACCGGGGCGGGCGGCTCTCCCGGGCGGGCCGGGCCAGGGACGATCCACCGCCGCGCCCATCTTTGCCCGGCCCTGCAGGAAGCAGGGCGGGCGCATCTGCCTCGCCCGCGGGCCGGCCAGTGTCCGTGGGCTTTGCACTCTCCCTGCCACGCCCCCCACTGCTTGCCTATGGGTGGGTGCTGTCCACTTCGGCCGGCCTGGCTGAGCCGCCGTCCCCATCTTCGCCTCGCCCGCCTCTGCAGGAAGCAGGGCTGGGCGCATCCTCGCCTCGCAGGCTGGCCCAGGCCGCTGCCGGGAAAACTTTATCCCCTCCTGCCCGGGCGTGGTGCTCTCCCGGCG
The DNA here is from genome assembly GCF_021028975.2 of Sphaerodactylus townsendi. Lineage (NCBI taxonomy): Eukaryota > Metazoa > Chordata > Lepidosauria > Squamata > Sphaerodactylidae > Sphaerodactylus > Sphaerodactylus townsendi. The sequence continues at coordinate 89,725,537 of NC_059431.1, read as the reverse complement.
GCCGGCCAGATCGCCGAAAGCCAAGCCAAGTCTCATCTTCGCCCGCCTCTGCAGGAAGCATGGCGGGCGCATCTCTCGGCCACGCAGCCGGCCAGGCCGTGCCGTGGGCTTTACCTCCTGCCCGCCCTGCCAAGCTTGCATGGCTGGCGCTCTCCCGGCTGGCCGGCCAGGCCGCATCCACCACCGCGACCCATCTTTGCCCACTCCTGCAGGAAGCAGAGGCTGTATGGCGCATCTCTGGCCAGCGGCGTCGGCCGAGGCCGTGCGGTTGCGGCTTTATTTCCTCCTGCCCGCTCTGGTGCTTGCGGGGCTGGCGCTCTCTCGGTGGCTGGCCAAGCCGAAGCCGCCGGGCCCATCTTTGCCCGCCTCTGCAGGAAGCAGAAGCTGAGCGCATCTTCTCACCAGCGGCCGGCCAGGTGCCGTGCCGTGGGCTTTACCGCTTGGCCGTCTACTCCCACCGCTTCGCGAGGCGGGTGCCTGCTCACGGCGGCCAGCCAGGCTAAGCCGCCAGTCCCATCTTTTGCCGCCGCCCTCACCGGGCGGCAGGGCGGGCACATCCCTTGCTCCAGCTGGGCCCGGCCAGGCTGCGCCGCGGTCTTTACGTCCCTGCCCGCCCCGCTGCTGGCGTTATGGGCGGGTGACTCTCCCGGTGGCCAGCCAGGTCGAGTTTTCACCGGGCCCATCTTCGCCTGCCCAGCATCCCTCGCCTGCTGGTATTAACATTTCGCGCAGCGGTCTTTACTCCTCCTGCCCGCATTTCCGCAGCTGGCAGGTGCTCTCCTGGCGGCCGGCTTTCAGACCGAAAGCCGAGCCGCCGGGCCCATCTTCGCCTGCCCTGCTGGAAGCAAGATTTGCCCACAGAAACCAAACACTGGTCAAATTCTGCACTCCCCATCCCCATGCCACAAGGGTAGAACGTTTAACAAAGCAGGGTGGGCGCATCTCTCGCCATGGAGGGGAGGGGGATTAATCATTAACAGACTTGCTGGGTCAGTTGAAGTTGAAGTTAATCATTAACCGGCAGTTTGCAGAACTGAGGAAGATTTATCAAAGGAGTTGAAGTTAACAACCGGTTCGCCGAACTGAAGAAAATTTAACAACCGGTTCTATCGAACCGGTGCGAACCGGCTGCATCCCACCTCTGGATACATGTTTCTGTTCCTTCAGGTCTGCTCCAGGAGTTGTTTTGGCTTCCATTTTGGGTTGATATTTCTCAATAGTAGAAATGGAGGCTGAGGCATTTTTAAATTGCCACTTTAAAGTATAACTCTGCAGTAACACTAGAGGATCTGTGCAAAATAATAACAAGAGGGGGGCATTGTTTGCCTGCCTCACAATTGGCATCCACCATCATCAGGAATATTATATTCTCAGCTTTAGCATGTGGTATAAATCATTAAATGCAACTGAAGAGACAAGGGAGAAAAAAACCAAAATAGTGGGGTGGGGGATGGGAAGAAGTGTGTTTAATAATCTCACAGGAAAGGTTTCCAGGATACAAGGTTTGACCACTGGTAAAATCTGTGGTGAGCTATGCAAGCAGAAAAGGCCACTACGGATCAGTCTACATCTCTGAAAAAAAATAGTAAAAGTATTGAAAAGGGACTTCATACCAGAATTTTGAACTCAGTCATCAGTGAAGGTTAAATGTTGTTCATGAAATGAATGCCCCCCCCCCCGTTTTCCTTTTTTCCCTTTTTGCTGAAAGTGGGGAATCATGATATTTCCAGCTTCATGGGAGAATTTTAAAAAGAACAGCAATGTTCAGAAAATGATTAGAGCACAACAACTCGTGAGGGTTATTCCATTTGTGAATCAATATCTGTCTTCTTGTGGTCAGCAAACTGGAGTTCTGGTGGGCTGTCTCTTCTTGAGAAATGTCCCACTGTACAGAGTATCAATATGTCCCCTTTAAAGAAAATCTATAGCCATAGCCATATCCTGCACCTTGGTCTCTAGAGGTTAGATTTCAAACCAATCATGAACTCTGGATACAATAGCCGATTTTTTCTTGCTAAAGAAACCACAGGAGAGCCTATTAAATCATTATTTAAAGAAGAAAATAAGAAATCCTGAATGCTCTGGCATTCTTAGACAGTGGACTCTGGCACACAACACTGCATATTCAGGAACTACCAGACAGCCAAAAGATAAGGAGAGTAAGGAAGAGGCTTCCTAATAGATCGGGCTTGGATTTGGGGAGGGGATGCTATTCTCTTCTTCTATACTCTCTGGCACCTTCCTGTTAGTGAACTTGAAAAGCCTAATAAATATTCATGACATGATTCCACATGCCAACTTTGTGAGAGGTGTTTTTTTCACCCAGATGAAGTGAAGTGGGAGGGAATTTTTATTATAGCTGGGGGAAAACTTCAAGATAACTGTGCAGGTGACATAGGATATCATTTACCAATGCTGCCTCAGTGAAAGCTGGAAAATGGTAGATTTTTTAAAAAAATAAAGTTTGAACTGTCCCAAGATATCACCAAAACTGCGTTCATATGAAGAGTCCTTTTCACATGAACTTTCATTTTCCCTTCTATTTTAAGGGCAGGTGCAATCCTTGTGGCTGCAAATATAATAAAATTATGCCTTAGTGCAATCCAATGCAGGTTTACTCTGGACTAAACTCACTAAAACCAATGGGCTTAGAGAGGAGTAACTCTGAAGAGGATAGCATTGTGAAGCATGAATGACTGGATCATAGTTAACTCTGGCTTCAATTGAACATGCTCCCACTCAAAAACATTTTGATTCCTACTACTATAGTATATCTGCTTTCTTCAAAAATATTACTTTCTAATATGTTCTGTTAACATTCTGCCTCTTTATGTATAGTGAACAGTGAAAACAAGCACTACCACGGAAACAATATCATGGGTATAGCATATATTGTGTTCCCTGCCAGAAATTATTCTTGTAAGATATGTCTGCATTGCCAGGGTCCTGCATATGGTAGGGAGTTTCTTCTTCTGTTTCCTCAGATTGGTAAACAATGTTTGGATTTGTATTGTACATGTAGCAGTGTTTAATTGTGGCATCTGCCATGCAAAAATTCACTACCCCAATCAGACAGCTTCTCTCAATTAATTCCCTTATCAGGTAAAATAAATTATTTAGTCAGATATTTTGAACATTGTGCTGTCCAGATTTTGGATGAAGGTGATAATGTGTCTCTATGGCCGTTTCCGCACGGCCCCCCAGGCGCCCCCACACCGGCAAGAATTCTGCCGGCGTGGGGGCAGAGGCCGGTGGATGACAGGTGGCTCCGCATGGAGCCGCCTCTGCCCCCTTCCCTTTCCCACTCACTCTTGTCCCTGTAGATGCGGCCTGCTGGCCTCCAAAGTCTTCGCTTACGCTGTCTCCTCCGACCTCCAGGGGTCGGAGGACACAGTGAGTGGAGGGGCTTCGGAGGCCAGCACGCACGCATCGGGACAATTGGTGAGTTCGTGAATAAAGAAGGGAAACTTAGCGGTCGTTCCCCGGCGGTGCGCTGTTCGCGACCGCGCCGCATGAAGACGCTGTTCCCTCAAAAACAACCCTTTAAAGGGTTGTTTTTTAGGGCAGCCTGATGCCGCCCTGAGGGAGGGGAAGGGCAGCCAGGTCGGCGCTTCGTTTCAGCAGCACCGCCTGTGCGAACGGCAGCCTGGGGGCGGCGTTTTTACCGCCCCCAGGCCGCCGTTTTTGGCCCATGCGGAAACGGCCTATGTTACAGCTGCTATTTTTTATTATTGAGGGCAAACAAAATATGATGTTATTCTGCTTAATTTTTGAAATGTATGCCAGTTTCATATGTTTTCTCAGAGGCTGTTGCCGCACAGGAAGGCCTGAACCACCTTTTCATAGACACAAAGATAGAATGCCCCATGAACTTCTCATAAAAGAAAAGCTATCTTTCATCACATCACTGGCAACCTCCAGGTGGTGGCTGGAAATCTCCTGGGATTACAGGTGATCTCCAGTTGACATTGATCAGTTCTCCTTGGGAAAATGGATGCATTGAAAGGTGAACTGGATGGCATTGTACCCCAATGAAGTCCCTCGCCCTCATCATGTTGCACCCCCAAAGTCTCCAGGTATTTCCCAACCCAGATCTGGCAACCCTTCTGGCAACCATGAATGCCTCTTCCTCTTTTTTCCTTTAATTGAACAGTTTGTAATAGAAACCTCTTGAGCAAGTGAAAAAGTGCGGTTTTCTTCCTGCCTTATACACAGTTGGCATCAATGAAATAAAGCAAAGTGCTACGAAATAAAATGCTAAGGCTTGTTTTTGTTTGATCACACAGGAAGAGGGTGCTGCTTCACGCAAGAGGTCCCTCTCTTTTTGTAAGTGGCATGTTAATTAATCCCTTGAGGACAAAGTTGTACCTTTTAAAACAACAAATATATAGTTATAACATTAGCAGATGCATGCCTTACAATTACAGTACAGCCAAGCTTAGTGTTTTCTGTCATCAGGGGGAAAAAAAGAAAACAAAAACAAGCAGCATTTCCATTGCTGATCTGAAGTCAAGAAAACTATTTGTCTTGGGATGTTGTGGAAAGACTGCATTCATTGTTAAAGATCCAACATTAATCCAACTGTTTTCCCAATTAATCATAATTTGTATGGGAGAAATCTGAGCCCCTGTTCTCAAGTGCTTGGGCATAGAACATACAGTGGAACCTCGGTTTTCATTGCCTTCAGTTTTCATCGGTTTAGGTTTTCATTGATTTTTTCAGTGAAAATTTTGTCTCAGTTTTCATCGATTTGCCTCAGTTTTCATCGATTTGCAGTAAGGTGCAGGGGTTTGTGGAGAAAAATCACTTGGACAAAGCTGTCGCAGGCCGTGTCTGCAACTTATTTAATGACAATGTCTTGCCCCATTTCAGACAGATCTTAAAGAAGCGTCAGAAACAGACCTCTTTGGACAGCTTTCTGGTGCTACATTGGTCTACTGGCTCTGAAGCCGGTCCTAGTGTTATTGTCTGTTACTGTTTTCAGCATTAAACACTATGTTCATTCACCAAAAAATGTGTTTTTGGTATGTTTTTTGGAGGGCCTAGAACGGATTAATTGAATTTATATTGATTCCTATGGAAAAGTTTGCCTCGGTTTTCATCAGTTTTGGTTTTCATCGATTCTTTTCAGACGGGTTACCAACTAAAACCGAGGTTCCACTGTACTGTGACATATCATCCCAATCAGTAACACTCAGTTTGACAATGAATGTAGTGACTGGTACTAACTCCATCCCATCTAATCTCCTTCAAGATTGGCACTATCATTAAGTATGTTTTCCAGCTCTGTTTGGTTGGGATCAGCAAAGGAATCAAGTTAGAGAACCACATAAACAATGGTGGATTCCACGAAACATATAATGAGTTGCAGTCATTATAAAGGAACCCATTTTTCTTTTTCCTGTTCACATGCATGCCATGCAGGTAGTGACTGGAGCCCATGGAAACAATCCGGGTTGCTTTTAGGGCTTTGCACAAAAATGCTTCTCTCTTTTTAAAAAATTTCCTGCAACATATTCACAGCTGCACAGGCATGCAGAAAAGAACCCCTGAAGCCATGTCAATTGTCCCTCAATACAATTGGCTACACCTGCATAGCTGTGCAAGTGCAACATGCAAAATAAAAAAGGGACCTCCCTGCCATGGTAGGGCATTGATTAACATATTGCTGTGGTAGGTGGATTCTCCCTGACTGTGGACAGCATGGTAGAAGGGAGGGAAATAAAGCACCTCCTGCCTGACTGTTCGCACAGGAGTGGCTCCAACCCGGGATTTTGCAAAAGAACCACCCTAGGTTGAGGGATATAAAACAGGGCAAACTCATTTTGGGGATGGGACCTGTGTGAAGTCCCCCCCCCAAACAGTTTGTACTGTGTTCTGCACCCATTATATTTGCCCTGTGCAAAATCCACCAGTGACCATTCCTATCTACGATTCCTCATGTGCATGGAAGACTATCTCGATGTGCTCATGTTCTTACAATACAATACAAAACCTTTATTGGCATAACATGGTAAAATACAGATGGGCACAGATAGAAGTACAAGATTTAGAAAGGATATGGTTGCCATCTATATCCAGTTGTAGTGTCAAAAATTGCAGTTGGTTTACATAAGCAGTTTGGTAGCATAGCATAAGCTTTATCATAAAGATAATATTTTGGATGTTGGTTCAATTATGACATGGGGAGAGTTATGATTAGAAGAATAGACCAATGTACACTTGTTCTAGGCTTTACATATCCCATAGGGGTTCCTCCACTGGACAGCAGATTTACTCAGAGGAGTTTAACCATCCCTACAGTCGGAGAATGTCTTTATTTATTTATTTTTAGTGAAACTTGGAGAGTACAACAATAGACTCCCCAGAACCATATTCCCAAGATCCATACATGGAAAAAAAAACAAGAGCACCCAAGATGGTAATACGCAATAAACCACATTTGATCCACTTATCACATTTATCTAGCCCATGTTCTTATTGTTATGTAACCAGAATGTATGTGTACATACATAGCTCATCCTTTGATGTGTCCTTTTTAAAACGGTGTATTATTGTCAGCAGAGAACTATTTCCAGCTGTCCCTTTATCGTACCTGTTTTGTAATAGCCTTCAAATATGAAATTTAATAGATTGTCACAAATATTCCTTATGTTTGAAACAGATTAAGATACTGAAAGTTTTAATATTTAAATGTGGACTGTCTCAATTATTTTCATTTTTTAAAATGCTAATTAAAATCTTAGGTATAAAAAAGGATTTTGCACATCTGTGGAAAATAATTTTTCACCAGCTTTGCTCACGCATTGAAATGCTTTGTCTTTTCATTGCTGTACTATGATTTGAATACCCTGTACTACCTTAACTGGGAACATAGTTTCTTTCACATACAGCACTAGTTGTTAAGGAGGGTTGCCAACTTCTAGATCAGTGATGGCAAACCTTTTCGAGACCGAGTGCCCAAATTGCAACCCAAAACCCGCTTATTTATCGCAAAGTGCCAACATGGCAATTTAACCTGAATACTGAGGTTTTAGTTTAGAAAAAACGGTTGGCTCCAAGGCACGCGTTACTCAGGAGTAAGCGTAGTGAAGCAACCATGCAAAGCTTCAAATGGGTGAATCATGATCCTAGGAGGGTTTACTCAGAAGCAAGTCCCATTGCCAGCAACCGAGCTTACTCCCAGGTAAAGGATAATACCCAGGCCAGCCTAGATGCGTGTGTGTGTGTGTGGGGGGGTGATTTTCCACCCCTCCCACATGATGAACTCTGTGCACGAGTGCCCACAGAGAGGGCTCCGAGTGCCACCTCTGGCACCTGTGCCATAGGTTCGCCACCACTGTTCTAGATGGTGGCTGGAGATCTCCCACTATTACAACTACTATTTAGGCAACAGAGATCAGTTCACCTGGAGAAAATGGCCACTTTGGAAGGTGGACTTTATGGCATTTTAGCCCACTGAAGCTCCTCCTTTCCCAAACTCCAAACTTTCCCCAAAGTTTATGTTCAAGATAATATTACTGCAGTAAGAACAGTTGATACAACTGGTCAACCTACCCTGTTTCTCTTCCACACATGCAGAATAATGCAGTTTCAATCCACTTTCAAAGGCCCCTTCCACACCTGCAGAATAATGCACTTTCAATCCACTTTGCACCTGTGCAGAATAGCAAAATCTACTTGTAAACAATTGTGAAAGTGGACTGAAAGTGCATTATTCTGCATGTGTGGAAAGGGCCTGAGCATTGCCAGATATTGCCTACAACCTGGTTACATTTGATTTAAATGCTTTGCTTCTGAAATCAGTGGTACTGACAAGGGTTTGGCTTTTCCTGACTTGAATTTCTTGCTGCAATTTGGAGTTCTGACAGTGTGTCCCATGAACACTTCATTGTGAGTAAGTCCCATAGGATTTTGAGTGGCCCTGTATAGAAGTGCACTGAGAATTACCAAGTCTTGTAGAACCAATACAGCCCAATCCCACCACTGCTTCTTTTATATATGTTTCAATTAAGCCATTGTTATTCAATTACTCAAAAGCTGAAGTAGCAACACATTTTTGAAATGCTGTTCTCCTGTACCCTTCCACTGAAGGCTCCAGCCCTCCCTTTCCCCCCACAGTCCAGATACCAGGGTCATTCAGGGCATTTTTCTGGCCTTGCCTCAACTTCCATTTCAGTTCTATAATTCACTTTTCACAGAAATGAGTCAAATACACACATTTATTGGCAGCTTTCAGTCTTGCTTATTTTTCCCCGTGCAAAATAGGTGAACAGTAGCAATTGCAAGGGAGTGTTTGCAGCCAGGGCTAAAGGGTATTGTTTGCCAGTGTTCAAATAATCCATAAAAGCTGCAGGGCTATTGCCCTTGTAAAAGCAGGTTTCTCCCGCCTACTTCACAGTGTACAGAGAGCTGTTAGCTACAACGATGGCCATCTCAGATGATGCTCTTTGGGTTTTCTATTATTAATGACTTGTTCAGCATAAGGAGCAAAGGGGAGGGGGAAATCACACAGTGCTGAGATTTGGAACAAGCCTTGTGCCAAAAGGGCTTGTTGAACCTCATGAGCCAAATCAGAGAAGGAGAGCCAGGAGAATATGTTCATCATTTCCCATCTAATGGAGATGGTTCTGGCTTGATTGCATCGCTCAGTACTTGGCACTCTCTAAATGCTTTCTATACTTCCAAGGAGTCACATTATTTTTAAAAAATCCCAATTACCATCTTCCTGACATAGCAAGCAAACACTTGGCTTTTTACCAAGACATCATCATCAGATTGTCCAGTCAAGCACTTGCAACAGTCTTGTGAGCTCTTTTGAACATCATGGGCATCTCTGACATCCTCCTTACTGTGGAGATGTTTTCTCTTTTGCCTGAAGCAAACGAAGGGCCTTTTCTGATTATCTTCTGAATTCTTTCATGGCTCTGCAAATTAGTAGTGGCAGAGAAAGCTCATTGTTCAAAATCAAACTGACATGGCTTAGTTCCAACTAAATTCTTTTTTGAATTGAAAATTTCACTGAAATCACCAAAATGTAGGCATTGAAATTTTCCTGGATGGTGTGTCATAGTCCCTTTCTTACATTTGAGACTCCGTAGATTCTACCAATTCCATTGCAAAGCTGAGAAAATCCAAATGCTATGCTAAATCCTGTTTATTTTAAATTGTGGACAAATTGTCAATGTGAGTATACGTAGTGCTTGGTTTGAGAGAAAATGGGCAGTGTGAGTAGGGTGTAGATTGCCATCTCTGGGCTGAAAAATACCTGGAGCTTTTGTGGGTGGATTTGGAGGAAGGCAGGCTTTGAGGAGGGGTGTTGCCAACCCTAATCAGAGGTTAAAATGGAGCCTGAGACAACACCTTATCTGAGCGAACCCACCCCTGTGACCCCCATGCTCGGGGGTGGGGCTTGGGGATGTGGCTTGGGGTGCTCAGCCCCACCCCTGGCCTGCACATGGGGCTTGGGAGCAGGGCTCAGGAGGGGCAGGGGGAGGAGCACAGGAGGGGCAAGGGTGGAGCTCGGGGTTGCCCATTGCAAAGCCCTGTCCCCCAGCCTCTGTGCAGGCCAGCTCCTGAGCCAGCCTGCAGAAAGACAGGGATAGGGCTATGGGGCATGAGGGGCTTGAGAGGGGCAGGGCTCAGGAGGGTGAGGCCATCTGCACCTGGCCTTTGTTCAGGCTGGCTCCTGGCATCCCCTGGGTCTGGGGGCACTAGGAGCTGGCCTACATGGAGGCCAGGGGTGCGGCTTGAGGGCAGGTCCGCCTGCTACCGAGCCCTGTTCCCCCACCTTCCTGCAGGCCAGCTTCTGAGCCAGCCTGCAGTTTGGTGGGGCTCGGTGGTGTGCAGCTGGGGTGCATGCCATTTCAGTTATATGGGGGGAGGGGCATCTGACACCTGGCACTCCCCATGTGACCAAAACGTGTGCAACCAAGAACATGGGTGACCCCATGTCCCTATAGGCTATACGTCTCTGCTGGTAATTAGTAAATTGGGGGGAGTGGAGATTCCACTGTGAAACTTTAGGTGTAGCCAAATAAGTAACATGATTTTTACAATGGTGCCAACAGCAGCTCCATGGGGCTGTTCAAGGACATGAAAAAAAGCTGGGGGAGGCTAAAGCCTTTTCTCCCAATGTTCCGTGACTGCAAACAGAAAAGAGCCTGTGTGATTTTCTAATCCACAGAAAATCCATAGCACAAAAGGGTTAAACACCTGTTCACACCATCCCTCATCTTCAAAGCAGATGCTAGGGCTACATGTTAGCTTTAAAAAGAAATAGCAAATGATCCTATACCTTTCATGACTTGTGTGGTTTGACCCTAATACAGCTAGTTTTAAATCTGACTTTATAGTAGCTGAGCCATGTCTTGAAAAAGAAGATTCTAATCAGAATTTTCCACAGATCTACTCAGTGATCTACTCAGATCTACTCAGCGATCCAATATCATGTAGTTTACCCAAGACATTCTCAGGGTTCTACATGGGATGTGCTGTTGTAAAAAGCCTGAATCTTTTTCAAGGGATGTGTTTCAGAGTCTCTCCCCCCCCCCCCGCCCCGGCCTGGATTTCCTAGCTGCTTCACATGCTAAAAACACAATTAGGAGGCCAGATTTTAAATTGATGAGAGTTCTGCTGTAGAAAATTGTGAGTAAAAGAGAAGTAGCAATGCCATCTACTTAATTTGAATGGTGAGGTTCTGTGCAGTTCAAGCAGCTAATAAAGAGACAGGAAAGAAATACAATTTGCAGCAATTTTGAAGGAGTGGGGAGGGGGACAGGAACTTTTACAAATAGCTCTGGGTTTATATCTAGCCAAGCAAGTAGGAAGGCAGCGGCAGATAATAATGTGATTACTTTGGTAATGATATGCATTAGATACATTATGGGAAACAATAATACTCCCCACTGAATGCAGTCAATCCAGTTATTGATTTTTCTTAATGGTAAAAGCGCTATTCCAAAACTGAAAAGAGATATCCTTTATTTATTCTCCTTCCCTTGCGAGGCCCATCTCCGCAGACCCTTTGATGCACAGTAGTATGCAGAGATAATGGAGTAATGTATATCTAATCTGACACCTACTGGGCCAGGCTAATGTTTCAGATAAAAACTGCTTGGATTGCTGTTGCTATTGAAAACAGAATCTGGGAAGAATATATTAAAAAGGGAAGAAAGAAGCTCTTCTGAAAGGCTGAACTTTGCTTTTGTTTCCTTCTAGAGTTTCTTTGTGGTTTTTTGTGTTTCACACACACATGCACACAAATCCTCTCACACGCTACGCATATAGCTCCCCCTGGAATCTACTCAGGTGAATATCTGAAGGGCTGTTCAGATAGCTTCACCTCTATTGCTCTGTCAACTGCCGGGATCTGTATTTACTAGAATCTGTATTTAATCCAAGTCAAAAGCATTCATTTGGAATACTGAAATGGTTTATATGGTTCAATGTATTGTCAAAGGCTTTCATGGCCAGAATCACTGGGGTGCTGTGTGGTTTCCGGGCTGTATGGCCGTGTTCTAGTAGCATTTTCTGCTGACATTTCGTCTGCATCTGTGGCTGGCATCTTCTGAAGATCTGATGGTAGTAAAGCAAGTGGAGTACATATATCTGTGGAATGTCGAGGGTGGGAGAAAAAACCATTTGCCTGTTAACAAGAGTAAAGGGCTTGCTAACTGCACCGGATAACAGTGCCACTCACAGACAAGGTAGGGACTGGTTGATTCAGGGTCTCCACAGAAATGAAGGAAATATGATCTGGTAAATTAGCTGAAATAAATTATCTTAAAGTTTAAGCAGTTATCCTGATGAGAACTGGAGATGCTTGAAACTGAATGGAATGTTGAGTGGGTCAGTTAAAGATATAAAAGGTGAGGGCAGTCATCTTACCCTTGATGGACATAACTGCTAGCAATAATCCCTTGGGGGATTATTGAATTTTGGATGGTGAGATTGTATAGAATGGGCAGGATTTCCAAATGGTTTCCCCTTGTGATCCTTTATTAGTTCTTATTAGTATATGCAACTAGTTTTTGTTTTCTTTTCTTTTTTTACAATCTGGAATTTGCAAAACAGAATCAAACCCAAGCAGCTAAATTATACAACCAGAGAGTCTAACAACTTTGATTTTTTTAACTTTCTAATACTATTTTAAAGACTGTATTCCATTCTCTTTTCCACCTACTGTAAGAAGCAGCCCCTGTCATCTGAATAATTAAACGAAAAGAACAGAGTGGAGTCAAAAGCCTCTTGTATGACTGATTGCATACATCAGTAAAATCAAGCAAAGCATTTGTACTAGCTATGTGAGCTACACCTAATTTTCATTGTGCTTCATTTCCTTTTTTCTAGAGAGCATTAAAAGAGAATTGTTTCCTATTCCTTGTCTTCAGAAGTCTCCACATTAGCTTCTGCATGAAAGCAGGGAGACTAGATTTCCTCTCAGCACATCTTTGATCTCTTTTAGACCCTATAATAACAGCCATTTTTCTCAGAGTAAATTATACATTATACAAACCATACATTTTACAAATATTTCAGCCTTGCCCTGAAGACTACAAACAACTCAGAAATTCCTTGCTTCTGTTGTCTACTTTTTTTTTCAAGAGACCTCAACAAAATCTAGCAGTTCTGTGTCCACCAAGGACCCCCGGTACCAAATAATGGAGATGAGAAGTGATACCTTCCAGTGGGAAATGACTATCAGTGCATCCCAAGGACACAGAAGATTTAAAAGTAGAGATGTTTATTCACAAGGAAATCTGAATCATAGCATGCACTGAGAAAACCATTTGATACCAGTTTTAGATAAAATGACTAAAAATCCACAGATTGTTTCAAGTAATTCTCTCACTAACCCAACTGCTATTACTGCAATTGCTCTTGTTTGAGGATTGTAGAACAAGTTCCATCTTCAATGCTTAAGCTCAAGTGAAGGGCGTAATATATTGCTATAATTTATGTGTGGAAAATACCACAAACTTAACTCTCATGTTGTGCATGCTATTTGTTTTGTTTTGTTTTGTTTAGCATTTAGAGCACGTACCCTTATGTAATACTGCAATCCTGGCAAATAAAATGTTCCGATATTAGCTTTCCCTCCTTGCACTACCCATTTTCTCTCAAGTTTCTCTCATTTTCTCTCCCCATGTGCTGCTATGGATGATTTGTTTGCACTTTTAAAGATGCAATATTTTGACTGTATTTGTATTGGTGCATTTAATGTCATCTATTATAACATAGCCTGCTAACTCATACTCAGAATTTACTAGATCGTTGGGACTGATGGGAAATTTGTTGGCTTTCTGATTCAGTTTGAGTATCAGAGAACAAAAATCACATTTTCAGTCTGAGAAGAATAATTTACATGAAAGATAGGTTTGGGCAGGGCTTATTTCATTGAAAGAACCATCTCTTTCAGCAGATTATCCCCAGTGGTGGGATCCAAAAATTTTAATAACAGGTTCCGATGGTGGTGGGATTCAAACAGTGGCGCCGCCACACACACACACCTCCAGTCCCTATTGGGCAGGGAGGTTGCTTTAGTAACCCCTTCTCGACACTCAGAAAAAATTAGTAACCACTTCTGGAGAAGTGGTGAGAACTGGTTGGATCCCACCTCTGATTATCCCCCTTCCTTAGAAAGTAAATTATTCTACCCAATCTTGAGGGGAGAGAATGGTATGGGGGGCAAAGTTGGGGTCAGGTTTTGATGTGCATGTATTTGTTCACTTTGTGTTTTTCTCTGATGAGTTATCAGGGTTGACAGTACTGCTTTTGGGGAGAGTGTAGGTACAAGTTCTCTTCCTGCTAATCCAGTGCCTTCATTCCTTTTCCTGGATAAAAAGTTAATATGCTGGAACCTCATCCTGGCTGAGATCTTGGTTGAAGAGGTCTTGTGGTTGCCTGTGCTAGCAGAACAAGAGAACCTTGTGACTGAGGTGACCATGTTTCTACCCCCATGTCCCTGAAATTGGGGTCTTATGATGGAACTGTAACTCTACTGTACAAGCATTTTACATAGTTTGTAAATATTTACAGGAAATAATGGGAAATCCATTTGTAGATGATACTTTCATGCATATTTACATGCAATAGAATTTGTTCACATGCACATAATTTTAGCTATACTGGTTGCATTCTGTTCTCCCACATAGAAGAAATGCCAATGTTATGTCTAACAAAATCCCTAGGTCCTATTAAGTGTTTTATCATATCATAAATGCAACATATGTTCAGTGGCAAGGAATACAACAGAATCCTTTTCAAAACCAAACAAGGAACAGGAAGCATGCTGTGTGCTTTAAAGACAGAGATATGTAACAACCCATCCAGTAAAACCTTTATTTTATCACATAGCTACTGACTGGCTGAAAATCCTACATTTTTCTAGAGAGTACCATAAACTACCACACTAAATCTTGGGTCTGCATCTGATCTAGAGCAAAAATGTGTAGACAGCTATGCCTGCTTAATTTTCTCCTCACATTGATATGTGATGCCAAAACTGAAAAAAAAATCACCCAGGAAAACTAACTTAAAATAACAGATACCCTATAAATATTAACTACCTTAGACATACATGGTACTAAATGATTTATCCAAAAGGCCTGGAGGACATTTGAAATTATGTAAAAAAAATCAGAAATTCAGATAAACAAAAGAGCTGCTATCATGAGGAAACAAAGGGAAACATGGTTATGGTTAATCAGGAAATGTAAATAACAGTAGTTTGTTTTATATAACACTAGGCAGCACTTTCTGCCATTTTTATAATATATTTCACATCATGTAAGGCCAGCAGGGGGGATCTTGAGCTGAGGAAGGGAGCCACTACAAACCAGGAGCCATTTTGTTCTGCTTTCCTGGTAAAGAAGTAAGGCTTAAGCCCCCTTGCAGCCAAACAACTCAACAAATAAAAATTCTCCCACTATGCAAGTAGAAAAGAGAAAGGAGAGGGACAGATTCTTTTGTGAAGAATTGGCGGGTGCATTTCGAAGTGGTACAGTACCGTGCTGGCAGACTTTTCTGTTGCAAGCTGCAAATAATTTCCCCAGTGTTGTTACATTATGTGGTTCACACCAACAAACTAAATGCCATTTTAATGAGCTAATTCTTGAATTCTGCAGTAAAAGAGCAGAACAAACATAAACGACTGAAGCCAGTGGCATTTGGGCAAATCTGGGGATGAAGCTTTTGGCTGAGTAGCATATTGGCAGATTGTACACATTTGCATAGGCTAGAAAATGGATTCAGTTTGAGGCTGACAGTATTCCACGCATTTCAATTCCTTCTGAGCAGTCATGGAGCTCTGTTTAATACCCACCACTGCATGCTTGCCATCATAAAGAGATTGCTTCCTAGCGTTGGACTAATAGAACCTTACTCAGAGCTATACAGGATTCTTCCTATGTGTTTAGGGCAGTAATACCATACTTTCTAATAATTATGGGCAGCATCCTACAAAATGTACAATTCTGACTCAGAAACCAATCTGCCAGGATTTATCAAGATTCTTTAATTAATAAACATTCAAAAACATTAATAAACATTCAAAAAACAAAGAAGAAGAAGAGTTTGGATTTATACCCCCCTTTCTCTCCTGCAGGAGACTCAAAGGGGTTTACAATCTCCTTGGCCTTCCCCCCTGTGAGGTGGGTGGGGCTGAGAGCGCTCCGAGAAGCTGTGACTATCCCAAGGTCACCCAGCTGGCGTGTGTGGGAGTGTACAGGCTAATCTGAATTCCCCAGATAAGCCTCCACAGCTCAGGTGGCAGAGCGGAGAATCAAATCCGGTTCCTCCAGATTAGATACATGAGCTCTTAACCTCCTACGCAACTGCTGCTGCAAAGTAGAAATTCTATCACATGGACATAAATCTGATTAATAGTTGACCCATGGAATTAATGGCCACAATCTAGACAATCCCTTTAATTACACACAAAGCCAAAGAGCATGCAGGTTTCCTGCTTAAAACTATCTCCTCCAAAGTTTCCAAAGACGATCCCATGCCTCACAAAGGTTGCTGATTGCTGCTTATGATGTCCCTGTGGAAACAGTTGGGAGATGAGAGTTATTGGCTTAGGCCAGTAGTTCTCAACCTGTGGGTCGGGGACCCCTTTGGGGGTCGAACGGCCCTTTCACAGGGGTCGCCGAAGACTCTCTGCATCAGTGTTCTGCATCTGTAAAATGGATAAATGTTAGCGTTGGGGGTCACCACAACATGAGGAACTGTATTAAGGGGTCACGGCATTAGGAAGGTTGAGAACCACTAGCCTAGGCAATCCATTCCTGAATCCAGCTTCTGCTAAAAGCCCTTCTCTATCTGGTCATCAAAGGAGTTATAGGAAAGGGAGACCAAAGCCCTGGTGTACATGTAGCCACATGGCTTTCCAGTTCTCAGAGCAATGCCATGGCCACTCACCAAAACAGATGCCTGAAAGGGGGTAAGGATTCCCAGCCATAAGCATACTATGACTGTGTGCACGCTTGCATAAAAACTACCACTCATAGTTAAATTAGTTTCACCAGCTACATATTAAATAAAAGTATCCTCAGGTGACAGCAGCCATGCTGACAGAACAAACCTGTTTATATTAAAATCTGGGCTGATTGTGCTGGGTTGGACAAAAGGCAGCCAGGCTCTCATTGAGGTCAAATTGAAATGTTCTATTTTGAACACTGCAGCATTTTTTAATCAAAAACAGATTTTGCCTGCCCATCACAGGATGCTCAATGACAAGCATCCCCTTCTCTGAAGAGAATAAATGTCTTCCACCTGCTAAATTATAACGAAACATTTAGAAAACAAATATCCTCACATCATGTGTTGCATTAATAATATGCAATGCTACTCTGAAGTCTTTTTGACTGGTTAGCATAGGTTTATTTTATCATTTCTGGTTTTTTATTGGTGAGTGTACAGAGAGGGTATGTGTGTATGTGTGTGTATGCCCTCAAGTCACAGTTGAATTATGAAGACCCTGTAGGGTTTTCAAGGCAAGAGATCTTCAGAGGTAGTTTGCCATTACTTGCCTCTGTGTGAGCTGAGAGATTTCTGACAGAACTGTGACTGGCCCAGGCTCATCCTGCAAGGTTCATGTAGAGGAGTGGGGAATCAAACCCAGTTGTCCAGATTAGAGTCTGGACAACTACACCACACTGACTTTCTTTTGGAGAGCAACTGAAGTTCATGAAAGCTATTGTCCAATGTCTCCTATCATGCAATATGTGGAAATGTCTTGTAGTCAACATGTAAAAATTTTGATATTCATTACAGTGCTCCTTGCAAACAGAATAATCATTTAGATTATTTATAGATTATTTTTCTCCCCAGTGGGGACTCAAATCAGTTTACAGCATCATTCTACCCTCCTTCATTTTATACTCAAAACCATATTTTTGTGAGGTAAGATTTTGTAAAATTTATTTATTAATTTTGGATTTCTAGGCCGCCATTCCCAAAAAGGGCTCAAGGCGGCGTTCAATTCATAAAACAATAAATAGATACAATTTAAAACAATTAAATCATAATCAACAATTCAGAACAGTAAAACCCAGTAACAGAGATGGTGACTTCCCTACATGGATCCACAGGAGGCTTAGATGTAATCTGATGGTTCAGCCCGACTGGTCAGATGGAAAGGCCTGGCAGAACTGCCCCATCTCGCAGGCTCTGCAGAACTCGTTTAAATCCTGCAGGGCCCTGATCTCCAGAGGTAGACTGAGAGTGACTGGCCCCAGGTCACCTATTAAATTTCAACAGCAGAGGGGATTCAAACCTGGAGACTGCAGACATTGGTCCATTCCACCATTCTACTATGCATTAAACCCAGCATGTGCTGAAACCAATGGCAGGCCCTACTGAGGGTAAGAAAAACTAGATTCAGTATGCCTCTCTTCTAAAGAAAGTTTGGTTCTGACACTGATAACACCACTGTCTGTTCAATGCCACATGAAGTCAATTTAATTGTCTGCAAGACTGTAGCCAGAGTACTTAGAGCTCACATTTGGAACTAGGTGTGCAACACCTCTGAGAGCTGGATTCAGAGATCCAGTGTGGGGAACTTTACCTTCAGCACCATTTTGTATAGGCTACTAAGACACTCCCTCATTGGCTCAGTCAATTATATTTTATTTGCTTGCTCACGTTATTCACTACTCCTCAGAAGGAGGAGGAGGAGGAGGAGGATTTATACCCTGCCTTTCTGTCCTATAAGGAATCTCAAACAGTTTACAAACACATTCCCTTCATCTCCTGATAACAAGACATCTTGTGAGATAAGTGAGGCTGAGAGGGTTCTGAGAGAACTGTGACTGGCCCAAGATCACCTAGCAGCCTTCCAGTAGGAGCAGGAAACAAATACAGTTCACCAGATAAGAGTCTGCCACTCATGTGGAGGAGTGGGGAATCAAACCTTATTCTCCATATTACGGTCCACCACTCAACCACTATACCATGCTGGCCTCTAGTAAACCATTTGTTTTTCTGAATGGTCACTTTGAAAACTGAATGATAGCTGGCTTCTACGTCTTTAATTGTTCATACAGCAAGTTTCTAGTCCCAGATGTTTTTTCCCCTCTGCAGACTAGGGACTCGAGGAGACCAAATCTGGCCCAGAGTGTTCAAGTTGCTGATTTCTTCTCTAGATGGCTTTGAAAAATGTGTTATAGCCACAATATGTAGCTCAGCTGTGCATGGCTCAGCCAAAACTGTGAAATATATGCAACCTGGGAGAAGCTATCCTCATTCCCTTAAATGAAAAATCAATTTTGATTCACACTATTATTGTTGTTGCCACAGATCCCTCAATCCCATGACCCCTTCCTCTTTCTCTCTTTAATTCATTCCATAAAACTCCCATTCAGCTGCTTTCCAGACTGTATAGATCCAGGAAATGCAGATTCCCCTGTTTCATTCCAACTCTAGGTCATAAATCATTGGGCACTTTGACATTGTGCTTTGTCTGTTTCCCCCACCCCCACCCCCACCCCCACCCCATTGTATTTTTTCCCGCAGCAACAACATTTCTCCCTGCATGGAGAATGCTCAGTTCCAGAAAACAATCTTGTCAGGACACCAAATGTCAAGGTGGGGCTTGAACGTATAGCACAAATAGGGGTAAGGAATGGGGGACTGCACCTCCTCCATGATACAGCTTTGTAGCATTGAGGTGAGAGCCTGCATCTCTCTTGTGCTACCTGATTTCTTGTTTTTACTGCTAAATAATGTAACATGCCCAAGCTCAAAATATAAAAAGAGTTGTTACTGACACATAAAAACCCTTTGCTTCTGTAGCTGGAGAAGGAAAACCATAGTTCTAAAGTACATGAAGTATATTTAGGGGCTTAGATCCTTGTTCTCATGCTGTGTGTTACTTCACAGGCCCCTTAGTTTGAACCTCACAGAGGAGCAGATTCCTCAGCTTCTTCCAATTGTGTTTCTTACTTTTTATTGTAATCTGAAGGACTGAGATAACTGAGTGTACAGTCTGAAAGCTGCCCGCCCAGGTTTAAGACAGCAGGGTGCTGAGGTGGTCTTTTGCCAATGTGAAATGGAAGGCTAAGGCTGCTTTTTAAGAGACAAAGCATTCCTTGTGTTTCTACATCAAGAGATTTATGTTGTCAATGGGTTGTTCATAATGGGTTTGTAGTATTTCCAACCTGATAAAAGAACAGCAGCCTTCTCCCAGTAAATAGAGTTATTAACTAGAGTTAAATTGGACCTGTAATCTGAAACCTGATGGAAATAGCACTAAAATGTCTCGGCTAAAATGTTAAGGGCCTGCAATAGGCTCATTCACCTGCATTAACTGTAAGACAACTGAAACATGCCAAATTATCATTCTAAATAAGAATCAGATTCTCAGGAACAAAATGAAATAGATACATGCACAAACAGTGTGCTACTCAAGGACTGTAGTTCAGTAGTAGAGCACATTATTCCCAATCTCAATCCTAGGATTCCAAGCGAGGCAAAATTTCATTTTAAATGTTTTGAGAGTTGCTGATAATCAGTATAGGTGTATCATTTGCTTCACAGCTGTTCAAGACAGCCAGAACTGCCTCTGGTACTGTAAAGAGAGTGTAATAAATCTGTGAAATCCTCTTCTATAGGAGATTCTAATAGCTAAAAAGCCACTTGTTGAGTGAGGGAAAAAATGTGTTGTGGGACCAGTCCCGACCCTCCTTCCCTTCCCTAACCTGGAAGTTGGCACCTGTTCTACTCTTGGGTTGGTCAGAAGAATGGAGGTGTCAAAGGGGTGCTAGCATCCTCATCACTGCACTTCTATGGATTAGGTTTTGGAGCAAGTTGTCAGGCCTGGCTGTTCTGGGGCCTGGCATCATAGGGCTGGGGCCAAGGTCACACCTGTGCTTGCTGTTATTTTTGGCCTGAGGGCCTTGCTACTCTGTCTCTTTGTGACTTGCTTGTAACTAGTGAAGTATGCATTCCTTCCCCCATCTTCCATTTCCTGGAGAAGGGAGTTTGTCTATCGCAGCCTTGGGCTAACTCATAACAATACTGTGTTCAAAATATCTTTTCTCAAGCGGGCAATTGTGGGAATCAATGGGAGGGGGAACATCTAAAAGGGCGATGTTTGAATGTTTGATGATATAAACTGGCTGCAAAAGGTTGAGTGCCAGCTCTGGCTTTCTGCAGCCTAGGTCCTGACACAGTTCAATAAAGCTCTTGAAATATTCCAGAGTCTCAATTATTGACTGGAGTAACAGACCCTTACACAGGTAAAGATGTGCAATATGCCAGGAACTTCAGTTTTTGTTAGGATTTTACAAGTTGCCTGCTTGATTCAGTCAAGCAAGAGTTAACTGCTGAAGTCACATGATTGGAATCATATGAGCTTCTGGAAATCTCTCTTCTTCTAGCAAAAGAGGAGAAAGAGACACCCAGGCACATAGAGACTACACAAACACCCAGACTGAGCACTTGCATAGATAGAGTTTGTTGTTCTTATATTTAGTGTAAATTCATTTGTTATTTAGTAAAGTTCTACAAAACAACTAATTCACATCTCTATCCTATTATTTGCTTTGCTAACTCACTGCAATACAACAGTTTTGTTAGTTGAAAGTAACATGTTCAACTGAGGTGATCAGACATGAACTGAGCACCATGCCTGTTCAGTTTGGCACTGAAGGACTCAAGCATTTGCCAGACAGATTTCTGCAAAGCCATTTGTGAAAAATGTTCCAGTACAAACAGAAGAGCAGTCGTGAATGACATGAAGTCCTACGTAGAAAAACACTGAATTCTAGGTTTTTTCTTTTATTTTCTTTTTAAATTCAGCATTTAATTACGACTGATTGATATGATTTATGACTGGTTTGCATATTTCAACCATTGCCTTATAAGTGGACCAGTGGTGCAGTCAGGAAAGAGGGCAAGTAGAACTCCATTGACTGTAGTGAGAATGTGAGAATTTGCACATGGCAAAATCAGATTGTGCTAAACTGTATTGTTAAGAAGGAATGTGTCAAAGCAAACTGCTGAACATCAGGTTGACAATTGGTCCATCATAAAACCAGCAGCCTGATTGCAGCTGAAAAACAGGATGTGAACTGAAGCATCTGGGTGTTCCAGCATTTCTAAAAAGCATTGTAAAATGAGGGTTGCAGTCACACATGCCCTTTTGTAACTTCAGCCAATGATATTTCCAGGTCTCTACAGTGGTTTGTTTTCTAGCACAAGAGGAAACAATTCAAACATAAGCACTACCCCCACATGCTTTTATTTAAACATGCAAATGATTGTTTAAATTACACTTTTCTGTCCTCAGAGAGGTGACCCAGAAACATTATAATTTCTGTCCTACTCCTGCACCTTACAACCACTATAAATACTTGTGTATTCAAAGTTCATCACACAATAGGCTAGTAATATTGAACTGGATGTTAACAGCACCTTTAGTGTATTCTATTCATTCTTTATAACAGCTTAAACATTTTGTGCCACTGTAATAAAGAAGTGAAAGGTCGGCACTGTGTACAATTTAACAGACTGATGTCAATGTCCTCCTAGAAGGAAAGAACAGGTATTCATTGCTGTTTGTTTCACTGGCACCAAAATACTATAAAAGTGATCCATTGTTTTGGTACCTTAATAACTGATGCAGGCCTTGTTGGGGCACAGGTAGCACTGTGCATGGATTTTCGGAAAGCCCCATATGGTGAAACAGCATTGCTGCAGAGGTCCAATCCAATGGTGGTTGTGTACAACTGTTTTGCCAAGTACATGGAAAAAACTGTGCCTTTTCATCTATAGTGAAAGACTATGACAGATTCCGCATGGGCCAAAAACAGCAGTGTGAAAATGGTGTGAAAATGGTGTAAACCCTTTTATACCATTTTAAACCATTTTACACCGTTTTCACACCACTGTTTTTGGCCCATGCGGAATCTGCTATGTGAATGCCAGTCTCCATCCATTGCTTGTTGTTCAGATGGGAATCTCATGGAGTGTTTTGAACTGGAAGCCTGAATCACAATATTGATGCTCCTGAGAGGCTTTATATGAGCATGGAGCCAGTAAGAATGTCAGGCACAAAAGCCTGCTTCTGCTTAAGGATCATCCTCCTCAATCAAAATGAAGTTCTATGGAAGGCAGGATGATGCAGTAGAAGGATAGAGGAATTGCTATTCATGGTCTCTAGCTGCTTATCCTAATGGCTATGGGAACAGCCACATTCCCTTAGCAGCCGTACAAATGTGTGCCCAAGCTATAGCAATTAGCATTAGCAATAAGGAGTAGAATAACTCCTAGAAGGTTTTTTGGACAGTTCAAAGTTGTATGAGTGTTCGCCCATTTTGACGTAAATTTGGAACTTTCTTATTGAGAAAAATATCTGTAGCTTTTTGGAAAAAAATCAAGCGAATTTTACACATTCCCATTGTAGCAGGGAGTTTGAACATTGTTAATATTTTTTTAATTTAAGCTGTTTGTTGATGTGCTTTGGTGATTATCAAAAACTGATTAATACAGGAAAATTAGTTTATGGTACAGATACTGTACAAAAGCTAAAATCTGTTCTTGATAGGTCCCTTGATGAAACTATAAAACACAAAGTATACAATCCAGCCCAATCCATTGATTTCAGCAGACTGAAGAATGCTCGACTCTGTATTGGATTATAGCCCAAATGTAGCTTTGTATACAATATATTTAAAAACCTTGTTTATTGTTGATATTAGCTGAGATAATGGTGAATCAAGAAGGAATTCCTTTGATTGTTTTGGAATGCTATCACTTTTTTTCAGTCAGCTAAGTGACACAGCAATTGTGAATACTGTCTCATACTAACTGGGATTTCACATGATTCTGTCTTTAAGTATAACTCAGTGCTGTAAAAGATACTATCTATTGTCAGGAAGATGTTCTGCCAGTAAATGAAGGAAAGACATTACACAGCTTTGACCATTATCTAGCCATTTCCATTTTCATGCCAGGAGCTATCAGGATATGATCGTGCAGAATATTTCAGGAGATTTATGAATCAACTAAAGATCTTCAGAAGGACATATTGGATTATTCAAAGTATTGCTACAAGGGAAAAAGTGAGGAAGGAGGAAGTCATAAGTAGGCTCACTGTTGACAAGTTGGAAACAAAGTTGACAACTTTGAACCCAAGGATGGTCGACTATGCAAATGGTCATCAATGACCATCATTGTCATGAAAATGGGGCCTACATTATTTCTTAGTGCTGCATACAGGATGCTTAAGTACCAGCCCACTCTGGGTAACATTCCATTCATCAATGGTAATCAGGTAGTTAATTGATCAATGGGTTATTTAGCTGCCTACAATTTGTTGAGGTGTGTTTGCAAGAAAAGACTACTTTCAGTCATCAGAAGCTACCTCCCAGATTATAAGGGAACAACTAGAAGCTGGTTCCTGGTTTCCTGCTAGGAAATTTTCCTCTGTACCCAGCAAAGGTTTGTTTTTTTTGGGGGGGGGAGGGGATAATCACTGCCTAGCTGATCAATTGTAAATCAGGTTCTTCTGATCTCCCATTCTGGAAATATTGCTATGTTGCAGACATACAGCAAAGCAGAAAATTTGGGGGTGGGGAAAATTAGAAACCCATCTAATTTCCATTCTCTACTCCTGAACCCAAGATATTGACTTGGACTGCAGAGGAAAGGAGAGAATTGAACTCTTTCCCCTCTCCCCTTTGTAATATAGGAATCAAAAGTATTGCATCTGTCCATACACTGATTAGAAAAGAAAGAAGAGGTCCCTTTTGCATCTCACTGTCTAAATAGTTTGCTAGGGAGAGGGGCTGGATAAAACTGAATTCCCAACATAGAGGTTCCTTCTCCTGTTCTCCTAAGTTTGCCTACATCTCAAGTTTTGGACAGGAACTAGGAGCTGTGGTCCTGAAGTAGTCTGGGTGTTTTTTGGCCAGTCACTCTCTCTCAGCTTCACCTACTTCATGGAATTGTTGTGAGGATAAAATGGAGGAAGGGAGATCCTAAGCATTCATGGTACAAAAGTTGGGTAAAAATGGGCCAGTGCATAGATGGATGGATAGGCTTATTAGCAGTGATAGTCAACATGATCTCTGTGCACAGAGGTTGTGTACCAGGTTCTGGAGATAAATAAGAGAAAGTCATGGTCCCAGAGGCATGGTCCCAGAGGCATGGTGAGCTCCCAGAGGCAACTAGCTGTCTGCTGCTGGAAAGATTGCTGCCAGTGAGGGATCTCTGTTAAATGCTCTGTTAAATTAAGGCAGTTCCTATGTAAAGCACTTCAAATGTAATATCCTCATCACATTTGTGGGATGTCAGATGCAATGGCAAGATATAAACACCATGGCAGAGCATATGTATTCATAACTATTGCCATGCTCTTCCTAGAAAACTGAAAAAAATGCTTACAAGTTGCTCCATCAGACACTCCTCCAGCTGCTGACCAGTCTGGGACCTCAGCTGTAACAACATGATAACTTCATGTGCTCACCATCAATTCTTTGGTCGTTTCATCAGTTTGCTGTATCTTTGAGTTGCATGAAATCATTTCCACTTGTGCTGTGTTTTTTTTCTGGAAAAAAAAGAAGCCAAAAGATTAAGCAATGGATAGAGAGCTCCAGGAATGGAACTGTAAGGAGCCTGGGGAAAGTGGAAATATTACTTTCAGATAGCAGTGGTGTTCAGGGGGTCAAATTATTTTCCACTGGAGCAATGCACTATTTGTCTCCACTACCAGGAAAACTACAAGGTAGTAAACATGCTCTCATTGGTGTTTCTGATGCAAGTGATCAGTCATCGATGAGGCACAACCAAGCCATGATGATGTCAAATTCTGTGATGCCAGCAAAAAACACAGGCTTTACAAGAAGGAGGATTAGTAAAAAAAATCAATCATGGGTTCAGTCCAAAAACATCATTAAAGACAAAGGGATTTTTTTCTCGTTTAGCAAAATGATTTGTTCCTTTCTAGAGTGAAGCAACAGAACAGCTACCCAAAGCAAAGAAACCAAAATGCAAAAAGAACATTAAATGCTTCAGTTTAGTGGAAGCCAATACGGGAATCAAGAAAATGTGGCGTGAGGGGAAAACTTCCCACTGACTCCAAGACCTACAAGAGAATACATCAGCAATAGGAATCATTACAACGTCTATGTTTTCCATATGGGTAATAACTGCAATGGGAATCATTTTCCAAAATTTTCCAAAATGACATCCAACTACTAGATGCAAAAAACTACTAGATGCAAAAAAACACTTAATATTTTATAGTGCTCACTGATACCTGGCCAGGTGCATTCTGGTTTGTTCATTTGTTCGTTCATTCGTTCATTCATTCGTTTGTTCGTTTGTTCTTTCTTTCTTTCTTTCTTTCTTTCATGTACATACTGATGCTCAATAAGAGGGCACAAAGTAATACACAATAATACTGAACAAAAAGTAGCAACCGAAGTTACAGAAGTCTACTGAAACTGGACAAGTTTACTAAAATGATGAACTGTTGTAGCCTAATAAACTGTTGTAGCTTCTCAAACCCATCCTCCCTCTTTTTTCAACCTTGTAGTGTTGCCCTATTCTTTGTTGAGCTTTGTTGTTATTTACATTCATCCGTCACACACTGATGGGTTGCGCTTGGGGACTGATCCATTCATGGGAGGAAGACTGTATGTGCCAGGCCTCCCCTTTTGATGGAGGCATCCATAAGAGTCCTGAGGGTGGTAGCAAGCATGTGTACTGCATGCCCAGGTGGGGGCTGCAGGTGGCTTGCACCCCCTGACAGTAAGGGGAATTCATTCAGAAGCCAGGGCCCAGATGGCTCCCACTATCTTGCTGCTCCAGGTGTTGGTTTCCCCCCCATGCATCAGGCTGGGGAAAAGTTATTACTAGGGGACAGCAGACGTGCTGCCCAGTGTTGGATCTGTCCCCTATGTTCTGTCTGTCCCCTAAGGAGCAGCAGTGGTGTAGTGGTTAAGAGCAGGTGTACTTAATCTGGAGGAACCAGGTTTGATTCCTCGCTCTGCCGCCTGAGCTGAGGAGGCTTATCTGGGGAATTCAGATTAGCTTGTACACTCCATCACACGCCAGCTGGGTAACCTTGGGCTAGTCACAGTTCTTCTGAACTCTCTCAGCCCCACCTACCTCACAGGGTGTTTGTTGTGAGAGGGGAAGTGAAAGGAGTTTGTAAGCCCCTTTGAGATTCCTATAGGAGAGAAAGGGGGGATATAAATCCAACTCTTCTTCTTCTTCTTCTTCTTCTTCTTCTTCTTCTTCTTCTTCTTCTTCTTCTTCTTCTTCTTCTTCTTCTTCTTCTTCTATGTTTCACCTCTGCTTCCCTCAGCCAACATACCAGTAATCAGGCTGTGGCTAAATTTTATTCCACACAGGATGGTTGTCTGTGTTGTCTTTTCACACCCTCGAGCTCATTCTCCCCTCCTCAGGCAGCAAACCTAGAGAGAAGATTGTTTCACAGATTTGGTACTACCACTGAACAGGTCAAGCTTCAAAAACTCACTAACATACTGGAGAAGTGAATGCTGTATGTTAATCTGAGCTTCTTGGGGGAAGAATAGGATTTAAAAAACAGTGACAATTCACTAAAGATACCTTTCATGGATGAAGAATCTTCTGCAAGACCTCCTAAGAGTTAGTAATAGTCAGAGAGATATGGGAAAATACACTGTTTTATCTGGCAGTCTTGGGGACATTGACTGTTTAATATCCCTTTGAAGAGTAATACATGTTAACCCGGTACTTCTCAGAAATGGTCTACTACCACTCTTCTTCCTTCATCTCTCATCTTGAGCTTCTTGGAGGAGGGTGGGATGCAAAAAAAAAGATTCACTGGTTCTGTGAAGAGAACAGGACAAACCCTGTAATGTTGATTTATTTATCAGTTGTTCTGTGTATGGATGAAACACAAGTTTGCAAAGCCTTGGGAAGAGGGGAATGAAAATACATTCCTCTCAAATAACAACTGCTGTTACTACTTTGAAGTTCCATGGAAAACAAATGTTTCCTACATAATGGGCTAAAGCAGACATGATGGTGGGAGATCTGCCATCAGATGTTCCTAGCCTTTTAGAAATGGTAAAAGCTGCCATTCTGGGCCCCAGTCTGGATCAACTGAGAGAGGAAAGAGAAGGGATTCAACCCTGTCAACTACACATGGTTTCATCAGTCAATAGTGCCCCCACTCCAGCAGAGCTGTTGTTAACCCTAGAAAGGAAAAAAGGCAGTCAAGGAGCAAATAGATTATCTTGTTTCAACCCATAGTTCTTAAAGTGTCACATCCATTTTGGCCCAAGTAATTTTTATAAAACATTGCTGTTCAAACTTTTTTGCCCAGAAGAACCCATTTTCACATTAACCTGAATTCTGAAGGAAACCCTGAATACAGCAAAGGACTATGGATACAAGGAGGAGGACGTGTGTGGATGCAGCTTTCAGCGGTGACTGTCCCCAAGCCATTAGGTGTATTCCTTCTGCAGTGACACCAGCAAGTTTAAACTGCCCTAGGGAGCCGAACAACACACACACAGAACTATGAAAGAAGAGGAGCAATGACCTTGAATGCAGTATTTCCATGTTAATTTTGAGCTGTGCTGTTGAAGAGATCCAACCAAGCCTGATGGTATCGAGGGAGCCAAAAGGAAATTGAGTTCAGGTTGGTTTACTTTCAAATGTGCTGCGGGGATCCAGGGATGACTCGATTTTGTTCCAGTACAGCCTTGGTCACACAGCATGAGATATCGAAAAAAGTTAAATTACACAGCAATTAGCTGACTTCCCAATTAAGCGGTAATGAATGCAGATTTCCATGAAGATTCCACGAGTTGGTAATTACAGTTTTATTGCAATTGGAAATGGTGAAATAAACTCAGTCTCCACCGTCCCATCTATGTAATTGATGAGTTAATTTGTCTTTAGCACTCTTGCTGTTCTAATATTTCTCCATTGATGCCATGAAAATTAATAGATGCAAAATGTATAAAATTATACCCACCCAAAAGCCACTGTACAGTACCAGTGAGGCATATTTATTTCATCTGCTGATGGAGCAGGGTCAGCAGCGCTTTTTCCTCCCCCCCCCCTCATTCTTTTCTGTGACATTTTCAGACTTGACATTATATGACATTTTCAGTTTAATATTGCTAATACTCTGGCTGCAGAATTAAAAGTACACCCAGAGGAAGGTCTGAACTCAGGCACATCAGCAAAACAACATTGCTTGGGATCCTTTCCTAACAAATATTTACATGTAAACAGCTTTCAAGGTAAAAGCCTGGACTGAACTCTCTGTCTCCCCACTCTCACTCTTATTGTGATTCCAGAAGAAGTCCCACTCTCCACAAGAAGCTTGCAATTTTTAAATGCTCTGTGAAGATATACTCAGCTAGGAGATAACCAGAAGCAACCAGAAATTTCAATTTGCAAGCTGTAAGACTTAGGGTCAGTTTGCCCATGTCACATAATCAGATGGAAGCAACCCTTACCTTAAAATCTATTGAGGAAGGAGGGTGATTTTATTTCAGCAGAGAAGAGAGATTTGACCCCCTCCAGATGCGCTTCCAAACTCCTATCTACTTCTTTTTTTCCTTTTGTCTTTAGACCAGAAAGCCAGACACCATAGTAACCACCATCTCCTACAAAACTTGAGGGCATGTGATAAGACCTGAAGCTGTGATCAGCACATCATTTCAGCTCTGTGTCTCATGGCTGTGAGCCACCAAACTGGATGTGGTCAATAATTGTGTCTAAGAGCTCATGGACATTTTGTCCCATGTTCTTATCTTTTGCTGAAAGAAAGAAGAATTTGGTACAAAACCATATAGAGGCTGTTGCTCAGTGCTAGAGAGTCTGCTTTGTCTGCATAATATCCTAAGGCTTATCTGGGAAATTCAGATTAGCCTGTACATTCCAACACATGCCAGCTGGGTGACCTTGGGCTAGTCACAGTTCTTCTGAGCTCTCTCAGATATAACTCCAACTCTTCTTCTTCTTCTTCTTCTTCTTCTTCTTCTTCTTCTTCTTCTTCTTCTTCTTCTTCTTCTTCTTCTTCTTCTTCTTCTTCTTCTTCTTCTTCTTCTTCTTCTTCTTCTTCTTCTTCTTCTTCTTCTTCTTCTTCTTCTTCCTCTTCTTTCCATTCCCAACATCTCTTGGACCAGGTAACAGGAGATGGAAGAAACCTCTACCTGAGATGATGGAAAGCCATGGCCAGATAGAGTAGAAAAGCTTATCTTGATAAAGCAATAGGCTTTATAAGGCAGCTTCATGTGTAGAAGAAGAAGACTACACAAGAGTTTGGATTATCACCCACCTTTCTGTTCTGTAAGGAGACTTAAGGTGGCTTACAAACTCCTTTCCCTTCCTCTCACCACAACAGAAACCTTGTGAGGTAAGCGGGCCTGCGAGAGTTCTGAACTAGCCTTAGGTCACCCAGCAGGAATGTAGCAGTGGGGAAACAAATCTCATTCATCAGGTAAGAGTCTGACACTCAAGTGGAGAAGTGGGGAATCAAACCTTGTTCTCCAACTCGCAGTCTACTGCTCTTAACCACAAGACCATGTATTCAAGAATTCAGAGGGGATCTCACTGTGTTACAGAAAAACTGTGAATTCTGAATGCTAATTTGAGCCCCACCGTTTATAGTAAACTCCAGGTTTGTATGTGTGTCCAGGTCAATGCTAGAAACTTGTCAGTGGTGGACATATATTTTGATTTTTAAAGATCAAGTTTTTTTTAACTTGTTAAAACTTGGTAGCTGAAAAAAAATCAATGATGAACTTTTGATAGATGTGGCCCATAGATTGCTTCTTCAAAAATGAAGGGGGGGGGGGGGAACCAGTCTAAAGTAATCAATTCCTGACATTTGATATTATACTACTGATTAGACTACTGCAGTAACCCAATACTGTTATTCAATTAGGAAGCACTGGAGCAACCCAACTCAAGAAATGAAACCTTATTTAAGCAAATAAGTAAGGAAGGAGTATCAATTTAGATTCCTTACATTTTCCTCTCTTCTTTTCAGTAATGATTTTCTGAAGATTCAAGTAACAAAATGTGGGTTGTGTTTAGCAAGTGAATAGCCTCCAGCAGAGAGTGAGTTAGTGAAGTGTATAGGTGCATTCTAGGAATTCTGACAGCATGCTCATTCTCCTCCTGTCCTGACAACAAATGTTTGCCGTGTCTAGTTCCTAGTGAACTAGAAAGCAAACTCACGGTGCCACTCTGAATGCTGTTCTTTTTTTGAAAAAAAATACTGAAATATCATTCATTGAGAAGTCCTAAGGCTCTGGGGTGGGGGGTCTGTTACATAGGAAATGTTATACTCTGACCTTTCTAACTTTGAAATTTATATTTTATACTGAATACAGAAAAGAGTAGATGACCCTCGTGATTCCCAATTCAGCTAGGAACATTATGCATATGTAAGTTCCTGTGCACATAGACTTATGATAAAAACCATAGACTTTCCGGTGAATCCTACCTAGAGCATCCTGTGACCAGATGATATCACTTATGTTTATGCAGCTGGAAGTGACATTAAGGCATCATTTTGGCCCCTCATTTCCACTGAGCAGGAGAGGGGGAGGCAGCAGGAGAGGGGGCAGAGGCCAAGGGTAGGAGGCTTCCTACCAAAGCAGGCAAACTGGCCATCCTACCATGTATGTTATCTCACATGTACCTCATATGTTTGGCTTCATTTAAAACAAGAGTACTTCTTTTGCTCACAGGATTTCACTTAGCATCCACCTATGTTGACCTAAAGGGAACAGGACCCCGGTTCGATAAAGAAGAAGAGACTTCGGCTGTCACCAGTTTGGTACAGGAGCTGATGTACAGTGGCATATCAGACCATTTACTTGGAATGTGGAACCAATTACCCATCCAAGCAACAACTGAAGAGAGCCCTAGGCCACTAGTAACACCGCGGGAGTTGGTGGCATTGAAGAAGAGTATGTTTGTTTGATACCCTGATTTGCTCTCCAATGAGAACCCAAAGCACTTTGCAAGGTTGATTTATCCTATTCCATATTATATTCTCAACAATTACCCTGTAAAGTAAGTAAGGCTGAAGGAGAGAAGGGGGGGGGGGGTGACTGGCAGATGGTCACCCAGCAAAATACCATGGCAGAGTAAAGATTCAGACTCAGATTCCCCAGAACATAGTTTGACACTCTAACCATAACACCACACTGCCCAGTATGTCATTGCTTCCCAGATCCACACATGTACCATAAGAGTTTGGAGCAAACTTCTGAGTTGCTGGCTATGCCAGAGATGTCCAGCTTGCTCTTCATGTGACTGGATGTCTCTCTCCTCTTTTACCATTTCCTGCCATGTTCTCTCCCCATCTCTGTTTGTTTCTTGGCCCACCAACATCTTTGCAAGTAGACACTGAATTATTTGGCACTGAAGTCAAAAAGGTTTCCTACTCTTGAGTCGTCATTGTTGCATGATAGATAGGTCAAGACCAATGAAAGGATGCCATCCCTGTGTCTTGTGTACCACACTGTTAGGCATTTAATGTGAAGGACACTTCCAAAAGACCAGAAGCTATCTTACCATCCCCACCACCACCTAGATCCAAGCAGGGAAAAGAAGGAAATGACACAGGAGCATTCCTCTCATTTATATTTGAGGCATGAAGCAGCTTTGTTTATTCAAGATTTACTCTGACTTCATTGGAAGGACAATGCAGCACATATGAAGCCAGGCAGTTACCAGCCTCCGGGCTTTCAGATGCCATTAATAAAAGTGTATTCTGTCTAACACAGCAAATCAGAATATATTATGAACAGGATTAACAGATGTCTGTTCTTAATCCCTAATTAAATAGATGTCCTTTGCAGACAAAAATCAACATTCCCCTCCCCAGATATTCATATGCGTTTCCCACACCACTTGATCACTGCAATGCCCAACATCCTCATAATATCTTTGATTGATGTATGCACCTACTGCCTGTCGGAAGAAGCAAAGGGCTGTTATTTCTCTTTTGCAGCCAGTTTACCATAACCAAGAGATTACTATGTGGCTGTGATTAAAAGGCTTAAGCCTATTTCATGTTCTTCTGACTTTGTATATCTGGAAAAACATTAAGACAGCACACAATTTTCATGTCACTCATTATCCTACATGCCCCCCTTTATAACCACAACAACCCTGTGAGGTCAGGGGCACTAAAAGACAGCAGTTGGCTCAAGATCAGCTAGGAAGCTTATTGACAGGGTTGGGATTTGAACACAGATCTATCATTTCTGAGACTGACAGTCTAACCACTCCACTACACTGACTGTCAAATGTTAACATATCACAGTAAAACATATAATGGGCTTTTCCCACTAGCTAAGTATCCTGTTATTACATTAAGATCTATTAAGATCTTCCCATGATGAAGGTCTCTTTCTCTGTTAAACAATTCTCATTTTGCTTCTTTTACCTGGAACTTCCTCCTAGAGCAGGTAAGTTTAGCGCTTAAGGGAACACTACATGAATGAAATAAAATAAACATGAGAAACCCTGCTGGACTGAACAAATCATATATCTAGTTCAATGTTCTGTTTCACACAATAGCTAACCAGATGCTCCGAGAAGGGTTTCAAGCAGAGTTGAAAAGCCAAGGCCTTCTGTCTCCTGATTCTTGTCCACTTCTGCTATTCAGAGGTTCATAGCCTCTGAACATGAAGGGACTCTCTCTTTCCTCAAGTCTCTCCCAATCATTTTTTTTTCTATTCAGTCTTTGGTTTATTTATTTCCATCATCATAGTTCATCTTTCTCAAAAAGAAAGGACTCTAACAAAGATATTTCAAACCAGTAAATAACAGGAAAACTAAAATATTTAAAACCAATGAATAACAATAATAAACTATTAACTCAATTAAATAACCATAAAACATTTACACAAGATTAAAAACAGCAGGCCAGTTAATCTTGGGAGTTCCACTCAGTCTTCATATGTATTCTTCTTTTAGCTGGAGAACATCAAAATGTATTTGTTCACAAGGAGTTGAAATAAAAAAGAAAGAAAAACAGCAATCAATGTTACAAATGCCAACTATCCACATTTATCAGGCTCCTATTTTCTGGTACCTGTCCTTGGTAAGTCTAGCACCTGTATCCAACCATGCAGTTCCTCCAGTGGACTGGCGTTTCCATTAGCAGAAAAGAGGGTGGCATTTTCTGTTGATTCCCCTTCTCATTGCTCCCTATGCTGTTCCTGACAGACTGTTGATCCCAAGAAACAAAATTTTAGGGTGATCAGGGGCTGTAGCACAAAGGAGAAATGGAAAAGACCACTCCACAAAGCCCACTGAAAAATACAGGAAGTAATTATTTTGCCCCTTTAGGGATAATCCATTTAGATATTTTATCAACATGCATTGTAATTCTGTGGGATTCAACCTCATTACTCCCAGGTCTCCAGCACTTAACTTTGAGGTGGTAGTGGCTATGGATTTTTTTGTACTGCACATGAGAATAAATGTGAGCACCTGGACATGATGGTAGAATGTAGTGTATAACCTGTCCTTTCTCATCATATTTTGAAGATGAGATGGTTGTGTTTCTTCCCTGTTACACAGAAGATTATTCAGCAGAACATAAAGCGAAAGAGAGCTCAGGAGGTGATTTTTTTTATGAGAGAAGGGAGGAGAGGTTGCAAAAGGGTCGCTAAAATATGTCTGATTGTTAAATTGTAGATTAGCAATCTGAATGGCACAGATTACCCTGGGCTTGACAGGGTTTGGGAGTTAAGCAGCATTATCTATGGTCAGCTTTTGGATGGTAGACCATCAAAGAAGACTGCCATTACTATGCACTGAAAACACTGACAAACTGCCTCTTCTCTTGCCTTGAAAACCTGATGAGTTGATTGTGACTTGATTGAACTGTCTTCTTTTTTATTTTTTTTCCTGGTCTTGATATTTGGCTCTTCAAGTGTCTTTTTTAATTATGATTTTTCATAATTTATCATAAATAATCCAACATATTATCAACATAAGCATTCACTTAAAGTACACATTTGATCTTATCAGCATTTCATCAATTATACAACATTGTTTCCTGAATCTGTTATGCCCAATTTCCAAGATGAATAGAAGGTGGCCAGAAAAATCCCAAAGATATTACTTCCTCTGTATGCAGAAATGTAGCCAGATTGGTGGCCTCATTGTTTCCCCTTCTACTATTCTAGCCAACAAAGGACCATTCTGAGCTCAATATGTAAAAACATGGCTGGACACAAATGGCTGGACATATTCTTTATAGAATGCATATCTTGCTTTTACAACAATGACTTCTGTAAGAGTCACCCTAGGAAAGGACCAGGCCTCTCTTAAATATATAGTTCTGATCCACTCCACCAAATTGCACTGCCTTTACCTGTTATAAACAAGTGGGGGGTGGGGGTGGGGAGAGACTGAGAAGTTGGGCAGTGTGTATAAGCACAAACCTAGCATTACTAATGCAGCTATATAAATAATATCAAGCATGAAGCTCATTTCTATTTTCTTTGCTGCACGGTCGTTTTAATGATTATGTTGTGTACACTGTGGAGAAGAAGCTACAAAAACTCCCATTTTCTCATGATTTTACTGAGCATTCAAGTGTATATAATAGCTGTTTTCCCCCCTCAGCATCTGTCTCCTGTTCTCCCCATATTTTTTTCACTTTTGTAAATGTAATCTTCTTTCAGCCTACATAGCTCCATCTATTTTCATTGCCTTTCAGCTTTCCCCAGCCATTCTAATGATTGTAACTAAAAACATACGCCTTTCAAGATGAACCAAATGTTTAAAAGGTAACTGATATTTTATCTGCCTTTTCCATGTGGCCCTAGAGGCAGGCAAGCCTACTTAGGTGCAAGAGGTCATCTGTCTTCTCCTTTTGCCTCATAGATTTAAGTAAGACAGGCCAATGTTTTTTCTAGATGGCTGCTCTAATAATTTGAGAATTCTCCACCCTAAATAGCTCTCAGTCCTTCTCAGTGTCCCTGTATTTCAAGTA
Source organism: Sphaerodactylus townsendi (assembly GCF_021028975.2). Classification (NCBI taxonomy): domain Eukaryota; kingdom Metazoa; phylum Chordata; class Lepidosauria; order Squamata; family Sphaerodactylidae; genus Sphaerodactylus; species Sphaerodactylus townsendi. The sequence continues at coordinate 89,690,046 of NC_059431.1, read as the reverse complement.
TTGTCCCTTTGATAAGCAGAAGTACATTTGCCATCTCTAAGTTTGAAAATTTCTGGAGATTTTGATGGTAGAGTCTGGAAAGGGTGTGGTTTAGGGAGCAGAGAGACCACAGCATGATTTGATGATAGAGAGTCCACCACCAAAGCAACTATTTTGTCTACAAGAACTGATGTCTCTTAACTGGGCTCTCTTAAATATGTGGTTCAGATCCACTCCACCAAATTGCACTGCCTTTACCTGTTATAAACAAGCAGGGGGGAGGGGAAACTGAAGAGTTGGGCAGTGGAGTCTCCAACTCCATTGCTTGTTCCATCTTCCTGCCTCTGTATGTGATGACATTACTCCTGGCTGGTGTCAATTGGCTACTGTTTTATGATTCAATAACAGTCAGTCTCTCAATTGAGGATATTGGTATGACAAGTGAAGATTTCCAGCAGCATTGGCAAGATACCCAGGAGATTCCGGGAATTCCAAGAGAACTGGATAGAGCATTATTTTGTGTTGAATAATCATTAAATTTGTTTATTTCCTCTCTGTTGTAACATGTGGCATACTTCATGTGGTATATGTTGTAACATGTGGTATACTTCATATTACAGGAAACTGTGGTATACTTTATATTACAGGAAATTGGAGTTGTTTCAATTAGATATGTTGTAAGGGAGGTATAAGCTGTATGAGAATTTGTAGATATGAATGTGGTGTATGTATGAATGGATAATTTGTCATTATACTTTTCACTTTTTCACGTTATTAAACTTCTTGCACTTTGTTATACCGAGGTTTGTTAAGAAGGGTGTAAAATTTATTTCTATTCAGCACCATAAGGTTTGACAAACAAACATGACATTGCTTGAACAAATTAACAAACCTTTAATTTAAACACAACAGCTTTCTGTCATTTAGAGATAACTAATAGTGGACATATGTATGCGTATATATACAACACAATTCAATTATACAAAATCCTCAATGCTTTTTAGCAAAAGCACTCTAAACACTTACTACTAACTGTACCCAGTAAATAAAGAAAAGCAGGAAAGCCCAAACAAGTAATAATGCAGGGCTTCTTTATCCCATCTGTTCTTCTACATAGGGTGTAGCTGCTGAAGGTCTTTCTTCAACTTGGGCCTGTAAAAAAAAATAGCAATTCCCTCAATTGAGATCAACTGAGAAGCATAACATAAAAAACTAATAACCCTTCCCTGATTGGCCAAGGAGCAGTGTTGAGCAGTTACTCTCACACTTCATTAACTAGTTTAAACTTTCCCCCTCCTCCTGTGTTCTCTGTCCTGGCAACAAATTAGGCCCCTCCGCACAGCAGAGGCAACTAGGGTTCGACTCGTGTCTTTGGAAATCGTTACCTGAGCTCAACTCCTGTTACTCTGCACAGCAGCTGACTCGTGTCTCCGGAGCTGAGTTCAGAGGACGGGATTACCTCCTCGCTTCTTCCGCTCCTCATTCCTGATTGGCTGCCATTCTATGGCAGGAAACGTGAGTGCGCATCCCTTTTCTTTCATTTACCGACGTAGGAGCTATGTAGGAGGATTTTTTAAGGTGCACTTCTTGCTGCCGCCACAAGCCTCCCATTCTGCGCATGGCCGAAAATACTGTACTGTGATTGGCTGGCTGGCAGAGTCGAGGCGAGGGAGATTCCGCATTCTGCCGGCTTCGGCTTGAGTGCAACCCGAGTTCGCCAGGAAGTTGTACCTCCCAGTCAAGCTCAAAAATTTAATGGTGGGGGGGGGGAGCCGAGACAGACACGAGTCGAACGCTACTGCTGTGTGGAGTACCCAGGTCGGACCTATGTCAAACTAAGGTTGAATCCTACAGTGCGGAGGGGCCCATTGAAACAACAATATATGGACTGAGACCTGAAGCCATCTCAATTCAAACAAACAATGGAACAAGCAGAGTTTGGATTCATGCCACCTCCACCCCTTTCTCTCCTGTAAGGAGAATCAAGGTGACTTAAAGCTCCCTTCCCTTCCTCTCCCACACCTTTGCTGCTTTAGGCTGGCCCCCCAACATCACTACAGAGTGGGGTCTCCAATACATACAGCAATGCAAGGTAAATATGAGAGGGGGGGCAATTCTTTAATTTTTAAACTAAAGAATTTTCTCAAACCAGAGTTGGCAACCCCAGATGGTAAGGGAAGAGAACATGCCTTTCCTGGCTGATCCAAGGCCTCCTTCTTCACTGACTTGAGGAGCTGCCTGCAGAGACTAATCTTGTTTTAAAAGACTCCCTAATGGTGCCAAATGCCGTGGGGGGGATTGTTTTTTTTAACAAAGTTGCTTGCTGCTGAATGGGGGGGAGATTCTCTGGGGGGGTTTGTTGGTTGGTTGGTTTAAACAAAGCCGTTTTGCCGCCTAATCAGAGGGGGGATTCGCTGGTGTTCTTTGTTGTTATTTAAATAAAGCTACTTGCCACAACCAAATCCTGCTGGGGGGGAATTCTCTGGGGGGGTGTTGTTTGTTGGTTTAAAAAAAGTCACTTGCCGCCAAATTTGGAGGGGATTCTCTAGTTTTTGTTGTTGTTGTTCAAAGTCGTTTGCTGCCGCTGAATTCTGCAAGGGGGAATTCTCTAGGGTTTTTTTGTTCTCTAAAGCTGTGTGCCACCGAGTCCTGAATATATACAAGCTGATCTGAATACTTTGCATTCGGATTGGATCATATTCGGGCATATTGTATTTGGCCGAATATAGACCAAATAGGCCCTAATAGGCTGCAATTCGGCCATTTTTGGTGATTCAGGATATTCGAATCACCAAGCCTAGATGGCACTGTAAACCACCTATTGGGTAGTATGTTCCACTGAAGTTATTGGGACTGCATTTGGTTAAGGATCTGATTTCATCATGACTTATATATGTTTTTATCTTGGTTGCTAGACTGCTATGTCCCATAAACCAGAAGAACATGTTCAGACAGGCTTTTTTTTAATGAATTTCAGTACAATTATATCCATCTACATGGCATATCACATGAACTGTTGGACTTCTGCTAGCAAGGAAGGAGCAATTGAAATTCCAGATGTCTGAATCACATAAAGGACTCATGCATCAATGAAACTCCAGCTTTTGTGCAGAAAACAGATGCAGAACAGAGCCTCAGCACCTCTCTCTGTAAATGAGAAAATGCACCTGACACAAAATGGGGATCACATATGTCAGAACTGCAGAGTTGTAAATTATTAAGTGGGGTCTTACTTCCTCTTAGAAAGGTGCTGCATCAAATGCAAGTAAGAACTTCTCCATGGCAAGACTTAGGCCCCTTCCACACATGCATAATAAGGCACTTCCAATCCACTTTCACAATTGTTAGCAAGTGGATTTGTTATTCCTCACAGCTGCAAAGGGCATTGAAAGTGCATTATTTTGCATGTGCGGAGTGGGCCTTAGACTTCATTCAAAATGTTATAACTAATTGGGCTATAAGTCAAAGTCAAAGTTTATTGTTATATCTGAATTCGGGCCTAATGTGGGTATCCTGCTGTAGTTTGGATGCAAACACAGTTTCTACTGGGAGGACAATAATAAAGACTAGATATTCTCACTGAAGGATCCATGTCCAAACACCCTTTATGTAATGTAATCTTGCACCTTGGGCTACAATTTCAGCATACAGACGAATGGTAGAAGTCACTTTGGATTCTTATTAGGAAAAAAAGTGGGGCACAAATATCTTAGTTAATTACAGGGTTCCACGGAGAGTAACAGAGTACATAGGGAAGCCATGCATGCAACAAAGTTCATCTGATGAGCTTTGGCTTCAACCCAAATGACATTTGATGGAACATTGACCAAATAATATCCATTTCATGGCTGAAAAGCCTGATTTGTTTGCCACTGAAATCAAACCAGCATCTAGTTGGTTTAGTTTAGTAGAAGAATGGATGCAAAATACTTAAGGCTAATTCACACATTTCATTTTTTTAGTTTGAGAACCATTTCATAACTATTGTACCTTAGAATAACCCTTAGAATAAAACCAAACAACAATAACAACAACAAAACTCTTCCATATTAAGTACATGCTAATGGGATCTGAATTTGCTGTGACTGAGGGTGTAGTGACAATCGCTCAATGTAAATGTCAACCAGTGTACTGCAGTTGTGAAAAAGGCAAATTTTATTCTGGCCATTAGTAGGAAACAGCCAATATTATAATGACCCTGTATAGATGGTGAGGCCTCATGTGGAATACAATGCATCATTCTGATCACTATATCATAAAAAGACATGGCAGAAGAGGGCAACCAAAATAATTAAGGAGTTGGAGTAACCTTCATATGAGGAACAGCAGAATAGGCTGGTATTTTTCAGTTAAGAAGAGAGACAGCTAAGGCAAGACATGATAGAGGCAGGACATGATAGAGAGGTTTAAAGAATTATGCATGGGGTAAAGAGAGTGGACAGAGAGAACGTTTATTTTCTATCCGAAATACTAGAATTGTGGGGAATCTGATGATGTTGATGGGTAGTAGATTCAGGGTAGATAAAAGGAAATGCTTTGTTACTCAACAAATGATTAAAATATGGCATTTATTTCCAGCGGATGTAGTGATGGCTACAGGCACAGATGGCTTTAAAAGTGAATTGGACAGATTCACGGAGACTAAGTCTATCAGTGGCTGCTAGCTATGGTGACTAAAATGAACCTCCACATTTAGAGGTAGTAAACCTTTTAATCCCAGTGCCAGGAGGAAACATTGGGGTAAGGCCTTGGTCTCTATGCCTTTTTGGTGATCTTCCATTGGAACTAGTTGGCCACCATGCAAGATAGAATGCTGGACCAGATAAAGCAATTGTTTGATCCAACAGTACTCTTCTTTTGTTATGTTTTACTTCATAAGTTTCATATGACAAAAATAATCCCATATGACAACAGGAATTCATCAGGTCAAAGAGGGTCCTTCTTGAAATCAGCTAAATTGTTTTTTTTAAATTCTTTGGGGAAAAGGTAATTAGAATTAAATTATGAATATGAAGGGGGAAGGATTTTGTTGTGCCTGCCCCATAAAACTAGGCATAAGGAAATAGATTGGAGGAAAATTTAAGATCAAAAACAACAGATGTTCCTCACACAGCATGTAATTTTATTTTTATTATATTTTTAATTATTAGATTCTCTTCTGCAAGATGTGATGGTAATCATTAGCTCATATATCACCAGGTAGTACATGATAGCTTATGAAACCTCATGTTGAAAACATGAATACTAAATGGTGATGTTGTCATGGGGAGAGGAAATTCTTTTTTTCTGAAATTCACTTTTTTAGATAGTTATTGATTTTTTTTAGTCTGTCTTTAAAAAATAATAGGGTTTCTCATTCATTTCTCAATGAAGGGAAATCAACACATATATTTTTAACTTCATCCCTTCAACTTGTTTTATGTTACAAAGCACAGCATGGTACTCTGGCAGGAAAACAGGAAGTCACTTGCTTCTGAGCATCTACAGTGTAATTTTGAAATTTTGCAGAACCTCCATTCTTGTCCTCCTCTGACTGAATTTCTCTTTGGTCAAAACAGAATTGATTTGAAACAGACTCCAAATTGCTAAGAAGAGGAAAAGAAACAGATTGTTGAATTTCAAGGTGAACCTGTGTAAAGAGACCCATGGTAAGCTGCTGTCAAAACTCTGCTCACAATCCCAATGGAAGTTGCTTTCAGGTAGCTGGCTCAAGGTTGACTCAGCTTTCCATCCCTCTGAGGTCAGTAAATGAGTACCCAGCTTGCTGGGGGTAAAGGGTAGACAACTGGGTAAGGCAATGGCAAATCGCCCTATAAACAAAGTCTGCCTAGTAAACGTCAGACTTTGACATTCCCCCATGAGTCAGTAATGACCTGGTGCTTACCTTTAAGAAAATTTCTCTTAATAATGCTACTAAATGCTGGAAACAAACAACAGGGGATTGTGGTTATCTTCAGACCCTTCTGACAGCCCAGAAGTTATCTGGAATCAAAACGGTAGTATAAATGGGCTTTGTCTCATCTCAAAAAGGCAGTTCTTGTGGTCTTATACCAGTGCCTTGTTCAGTCAGTGCCAATTATCATCAGGCAATGGTGCAGCTTTACCAAATTAAATTCACAAGCCATAATCATCTCCACAAGCATTTATCCATTTAATTAGTTTGAAATAGAGAACTATGGTATATTTATACATTCTGGAGGAGCAGCCATGTATTCCAACCCAAAAAGATGGGCAAGTTGTGAAATCTATGCAAAGCTAAGTCTCTAAGTTATGGATGTCCTGTTTTAGTTTCACATCTGATTTTCCTTTATTTTGTAACAAATATTTATGGTGGAATAGCTCAGTTTCCTACTGAGAAAAAAAGTCAGTAATGAAAAATCAAATGTAACAGAAAAACTTTTTTGAAACTTGCTGAAAAACTACCACCCACATTTGAATGGAAAGCATCAGCTCATCTGAGAAGATGATCAATAATGGTTTGACCTTTGTCATTTTTCATTTAGTATTTGCCTGATTTAAAAAAAATCCGGACCATCATGCCATTAAGCTGACCAAGAACAAAAAATCTAATGACTCTAAATAAATTGAACAGTTTCATGAACTAAAAGAGCATGAAGGTTGCTTGAGTAAACTTGTTTGAGCAGTATCTGAAAATGGCAAATGCATTCATCAAAAGCAAGGGCACTCTATAAACACCTCACCAAAAGTTGGGGAGGGAGAGAAGGTATCTGACCATGTTATTGGTGATGAATAATCGAGCTGTCTAGAGAGGAAGAAGGGTGTGGACTCAAATGGAACTTCAAGGGCATCTTTAGTTATGGCAAGCCTTCTTCTCCCCACAGCAGACACAGGTCTCTCATACTCTGACTAGAAATTATATGTGTGCTTCAGTACACCTTGGTTTTGATATGGCTGCAAGTGGATGCTGCCATTTTGGCAAGACAAAATTATGAGACCAGAACAAAGATGGAATGGGGCTTCTGGTCCATTCCATGATTGATGTTGCATCCTTGGGTGCTGCTGATGTCTATCATCGTCAAGAAAGCTCATGGGTGATCCCAGAGCCTTCTCGTAGCAGTAATAGGTGGCCAGGTCTCAGGGTTCCCAGATCATGGGCCACTGGCTCAGGATGGGGGATAGGGTTGCCAGATCCAGGTTGGAGAACTCCTGAAGATATGGGGATGGAGCCTAGGGATGACAGGGACCTCAATGGGCACAATGCCCTGGAATCCACTCTCCAAAGTATCCCTTTTCTCCAGAGGAATTGACCTCTGTAATTACGGGAGATTCTCCAGGTCCCATATCAAGGCTGGCATCCCTAAGCAGTTAATCTATATATATAAAAAGCTAACAGTTACTTTGTTAGTCATGCCCTAATGCCGAAACGGCTGGACATATCGCCCCCAAATTTTCACATGACGTCCCTCCCTGTTGCGGGCAGGTAATTGGACCTTCAAATCGCTGAAAGTCCATACCTGAGCCAGGTAAAATGTCTTTTTCCTGGTGCACCAGGCCATGAAGCTGGCTGTGTTTAACTGTCACCCGTAGAAAGTTCGTGCAGCATGTCTGTGGCCTGAGGGCTTGGTATGAGGGCTTAGAATGTTCATACAGATGGCCACGGGCACAAGTAACTATTTGAGTTCTTCCAGTCTTGCCCCTATTTGAAAGTGCTACTTAGGATGGGGGGATTTCTATGGAGGGTGTATGACAAACCTTTGGACATGTACAAAGTTAAATTGTGAAAAATTAATGTATTTGTTAGATAAGGAGTAATTATTTGCTTTTTAAATATTTGTGTCTTTTTAGTCTCTGTTTATTGTCTGTTTTCCCAGGTCTTTGCTATTGGCTTTGTAGATCCCTTTGCATTGCTTATGCGTGTTGTATATTTTTATACACAATTTATATAATGTATATCTATGTAATGTATGTAGTTGACCCAAATAAAATTCAGAAATGTTGATGCCTTACAAGGGGAAAACGGATATGAGAAATTATATTGTGGCACAAAAATTAAAACAGGGTTTCCATTTGCCCATCAGAAGTAAAGCTGAACTAGGAATTTGTTTGTTTGTTTGTTTGTTTGTTTGTTTGTTTGTTTGTTTGTTTGTTTGTTTGTTTGTTTGTTTGTAGTAGGGGATTAATCAACCAGAATAAGAAATTCAAATTCACTCCTGTTTTTTTTAAACACTGAGAACAGAAAGAATGAACTGCTCATGTTTTCTGCTCCTCATACATTATATAGCATCCTAAATTGCTGCGATTCATAGCTTTCTGTTAGGGGTCAGATGGGAAACTGATATACTGTGACTTCTCCCCTATGTATTGGACTGGATACAGAAATCTACAGGAGGGGAGAAAATCAAATAACACTCAGAAATTAGCACCAATTTGATCTGCAGTTCTGCCAAAAGATGATACCAGGAACAGCAGTTGACTCAAAAAGGGGCTTCGTAGACATTTCAGAAATGGCTCTTGGCAAGGAAGGGGGGAAAACATCAGATCCTTGGAATATTTCCCTCAACTGATGGCAATGGCCATTTGGGGTCAGCACTTGGCAAGCAACAGAATTTTGTTCATCTCCGACAATCTGGCTGCAGTGGCAATTGCTCGTAAACAGTCAGCAAGTGCCAGTTCAGCAATGTGTCTACTGAGGCTCTTTTAGTTGCACTGTTTGTTAGACAATATCCAGAGACATACAAAGCATAGCAGGGAGAGAGGACTTGATTTGAGGTTATTTTATAACTGGCAGAATTTCAGCTGTAAATTCCAAATATTGATATTATGAATGATGATTTTTTTCCCCCCTCAGATGCCTGGCAACCACCGTCTCTTCACCCTTTCCATCCTCAGAACTATAGTCCCCTCAGAATATTAAATATAACTTCACTTTCAGAATTCATCTGCGTTAAAAATATATGGTACAGTTTTCCATATTATGGCTGGCATATCTCTTTACTTCAAACATATGGCTAAAGAGCTTTTTGTCTACTTTTGTTACCTTTTGAATAATGAGCAAATGAAATCAGAGGCATCTTTGCAGTAAACACTGGCGAACAGATGATACCGTGTTTGTAAATGATAGACAGTGGGTCTGGTAATATACAGCAATTTCTCATGCTCTGAAAAGCTACTGAGTGTGGCTCTGGTAACACAATTCAGCTCCCTGAAAAACTCAGCTTTTATTTTCCAGTAGTTTAGGCTCATTCCGCACATGCAGAATAATGCACTTTCAAACTGCTTTCAGTGCCCTTTGAAGCTGTGTGGAATAGCAAAATCCACTTGCAAACAGTTGTGAAAGTGATTTGAAAACACATTATTTTGCGTGTGCGGAAGGTCTGGAAGTATATAAACAATGCAATCAAAAACATCAGAGCCGGGGGTACCTTTTAAACCACATTTTAATTGGTTCGCCTCATAGTGCTAGTGTAACTTTGAGAGGTCTTCAGTTACACTTGGTCTGAAAAAGACATGCACTCAGAGCAGAGTGCCTGTTCTATGGAGTGTGGGGGTGGGGAAGATACGTTAGTCCCATTCTCCTATTGCTAACCATTTAGGACAGACCCAGAAAGCAATGTTTCCTGTTCAGTGCAGCCTAGTGGCTAGGCAAAGTACAGGGACCTGGGGTTATCGGTAAGGATGCCATGCCACCAGATTTTACAGTTTACCCATTTTGATTTAAAGACCCGTATTTTACTTCACTTTTCCCTCATGCAAACTCTTTTATTTTCCCACCATTTTTTGTTCCTGTTGTCTCCATGTCTTCCTCTCTTTTTTTCTTTTCTTTTCTTGCATTTATTGCTTGCACATACAAGTGTATAAAATACAAATGATATAGCAGTAAAAGAAACAAGTGTATCAGGAACATCAGCGACAAACAATGGATGGAATGAAAAAGGCACATTATGACTATGTACAAAAACAGAACAAAAAAACAAAATGAGGCATATTTGTTCATCCTTACTTATACAATCCATTACATTGCCTTTTTATGGTAGCCAGTTTTCATTGCTTCTAAAGCTTGTAAGGATAAGTTTATAGAGTGCCTTGTGGTACTCATTCTAAAATGCTGTTCAGGGAGTGATAGAATCATCAGTGTTTGATTTTCTGGCTGTTATAGCTAAACGTTTCCTAAGATTCTTTGTTGCTTGACATTTGTTTTCCTAGACGTTCAAAAAGGGACCTAAAATTTTAATTAACACTTCAATCTCTGATGGAGAAAGAAAAAGCAGATATGATGCTTATTGTTTTTCTCCAGCCTGTGGCTTTGTCTCTTGGAATTATTCCTTAGCAATTCTTTGTCAATCCAGGGTTTCAAGTGCACATTTGCTGCATATAGGATGGAAGCTGAGGATTAAGGATTCAATTCCAAGTAGAAGGAATAAGAACTTCCCAGTCCTGTAGCCTGAAATGTTATTGTAAAGGGGCACTGGAGAGTGGGTTGCCAAATCCCAAATAATCCCAAACACGACTCGTGGGATGGGGTCTGATGATGTTGTGGGTTGCTCCAGTGATATCATGGGATGATATCTGGTTGTACAACATTGTAGTGCTTCCTTAGACAACTAGGTATTGTATCACAAAGTATCTGGGGATTTGTGTGGTAATAATCATCTGGCTGTGAACAGATGGACACTTTAAAGAAATCATTTTCATCCTGACAACAACTCTCTGAGGTAGGTTAGGGTACAACAGCCCAAAGTTATACAGTGAGGTTCATGGCAGAGTGGGAACTTGAACCTGGGTCTCCCTGAATCTAGTCCAAGACTCTAATCACTGTTCCATACTGGCTTTAACAATACCTGCAAGGTATGTGAAGTGTTTTCAACATGGAATGCACTATGCAAATACAATGTTTTACTATCATTATTATTAAACTCAAACTTAGGGATACCATGTTAATGATCAAACCACTATTTTATATGCATAAAGGATTATCATTAATAATAATATTCCATGTGTTTTCAACATGGAATACACTATGCAAATACAATGTTTTACTATCATTACTATTAAACTCAACCTTAGGGATACCATGTTAATGATCAAACCACTATTTTATATGCATAAAGGATTATCATGAATAATAATATTCCGCCATCAGAAATCCTGCATGTATGGAACTTATACAACAATCCAATTTACTATAAAAAAAAATTGATGCCAGCATTAGATTATAGGGATTGTTAAAAGACACGGCTGTCAGGACAGGGCTCCCTATGGCAATCCTGAAGCCCTGGTGCTGTTTGGTGGGGTGACATGGGGGAGCAGAGGAGGGATGAGTAAAAAAATGCAATCACTTTGACAGTATGACATCGTTTTCAGAGAACCCAGATGTGATGTCATTTCCAAGGAAGTCAGTGTGATGTCCTGACAACTTTTAATCCAGCCCAGTGAGTTAGACTGCCCCAATCCACTCCAGGACTTGGTGTGGGCAGGAACAGGGGAAAAGGAAGTTACACTTACTGTAGTTCCAGACAGGGAAAGAAATAGGCTTATTAAACTTGTTTGAAACCATGCTGTCTCCTTATTTTTGATGCCTAACATTAAGAACTTAACACTTGGAAGTGATGTCACTCCACTGACACTAAACTCTAGCAGTCACAGTAATATTCTGTGATATCATAGAGTTCCCAGTGAATGCTATAGCATCTTGTTGATATGACATCACTTCCAGGTTTCCCCTTGGAAATGGCATTACACCATTGATGCAATCCCCGCTCCCATGTCCCTGTTCCCCAGTGTCTTGCCAGGTGCTGGCTGCCAGCTGGCAACCCTAATTAATGAACTGAAGGTGCAAATGTTTTCTTGGTCTCCACCATAAATTATATAGAGATCTCTGTGTATTTCCTTTTGGTGAAATATCAATAAATCCTCTTGTGTTTATTCCCCATTTGTAAACTGTCATACAGCTATTGTAATAATTTAGAACGACAGGTATGAAATTTATACAAATTGTGGTAGGCATGACAGAAAAGCTAGCAGCCATTTTAGAGCAGAAATATAAAGTTCCCTCTTACAGGAAGCACCTCGTTTGCCTCACTGCCATTTCCTGGTCTTTTTTTAAGAACCAGGAAGATAGACAGAGCAATACTTCAAACTAATACTTTGGGATTCTTCCCCTCCCCCCAATCATGATCCAATTACCCAGCTATTTTAAAGTAGAAATCTAAAATGCCTTCTCATGGAAATTTCCTCCTTCACACCTTACTACTGTTTCAGGGTCTCCTTTGGGAAGTGAGAAGATCACCAGAACAAGAACAGTCCTTATTTTAAACAAATGATTGGGGGGCGGGTGTCCATCTGGAGTCATGATCCACTAACCCAGCACAAAGATAAATCAATACAAGGAACTGGAGAGAAATAAGAAATGATCAATCACTAGGTGGCATCTTTCCCCACCATTCTTTCCCCACCATATTTCTAATGTAATGTGTAAGTAACCTGATTTCCTTCATTTGCCACTGCTTAGTTCAAAAGAAAGAGATTTATCATCAGTAAAAGTGTTCTTCTCACTCTGAAGAAGACAAGAAAGAAATGCCTCATTAATCAAGAGAGGGAAACATGCAGAAGCTATTGGGATGCATTTTATGGTAGTAAAAGTCTTTATGCAGGAAACTCTTATCAGAAATATATGAGAGACATGGGCATCCAGTCTGCTATTGACTCTGAAGTTTATTCGCCATCTTGGCACCTCGAAGTTTTCTCTCACCTTGTTCTGGATGGTTGCAGTGACCGATGACACATTCCTGCCATGGTAAGCTCATTCCAAGCCAATGGATCTTTCATTGACAGCTAACATGTAGCAAAATGGACTTCTTCAGTGAGAATATTCAAAGAATCTTTCTCTCTAGGGAGCTGCTTGATCTGAAGCCTCCATAAGAAGGACAGGTTGATGATATTGGAATTGTGATATGCTTTTTACAGATCAATTCTATGTGTACAAAGTTCCCCCTCAGCAATCCACAGACAAGAGGAATCTTTTGTTTGCAGAAGAACAGCATCTCTCCAAGCACAAACAGTCAGATTATGGCACACTACCTTACTTAATCACTCCAAAGTTTTTCCCAGCCCACAGAAACAACCACTTTGAAGCTAGCAAATTGAAAGTTGAACCTTAGTGGTAATTTGGTATGGTAGTGGGGAATTAAGCACTGCTGCTTGTTCAGGGATTGATGGGAACTGTGTGACAACCTTCACCAAAAAAATCACTGTGGTTGATTTCCCACGGTCAATTAATCAGGTGATACTCATGCGAAATAACAAGGTTTCAGCAAGAACTCCCCACTGCTGAACTGCCGAACATGAATTCATCCCGGTTCTGGCGCTCCCTCTCCCCCTCATCACATGTTTTTAAGAACTTGCATGGAAGTGCACCTTTTTAAAAAAACACACCCGAAGACAGATTGGTGGGGAGGTTCAGGGGTTGAATGTAGGTTTGTTTTCCCACCGTTGGGAGTGATGTGGAGCCTTCCAGCCAATCAGAGCGCAGTGGGCTGTGTGCGATTCGCATGCAGCCCTCTTTTTGTTTCGCGTAGGCAGAGGCTACGTTGAAACGTGGCTGCATGGGACGTGATTTCTGTGCCAACTGTTAACTAAAATTAGACTTTTGTGCCTGCACAGCTGCATGGGTAAAGAGTGCCAAAGCTGCACATAAACGTAGCTTAGGATGAAAAACAGCTACCGTTCTATCTACGCATGCACGTGGTGATGTAGCTGTGCAAAAAAATTCCTGCCACAGTGCAACAGCCAATCAGGACAAGGAAGAAAGAGCCGCTGAGCAAATCATTCATTCAATCGTGGGAAGTGCTGCACTTTTTGAAACCTTGATAGACATCGAGGTCCTTATCACACACACGCTGCAGTAGGGAGGGTGAAACCACAATGAAAAAGTGCTGTTTCTTTTGAAACCTAGTTGTATCCACCTCTAATTTCTCAGTGGGGAAATGGCCTTTGAAGCAGCATTTCTTGATCATTCATATTGATGTCTTATGTCAAAAAATGAAAATATGTGTTCAAATCTGACTCAGTCTTGGTGACCCTGGAATAGTCAGCCTAAGCTACCTCAGAGACTTATTGTGAGGATAAAAGGGGGAAAAGAAAAAAAAATGTATGTCACCCAGCACTCCTTTGAGGAAAAGTTGGTTGAAATGTGCTAGATATGGGCACTAGAACAGTGACTGGACTGTGAAGAGATAAGATACAGTTAGTGAGAAGGTTCAGAATCCCACTCCTACTTTATATGTGAATTGGCAGGTTCACGAATGATAGTCTTGGGATCTTTACTTTCAAAACAAAAAGTTCCAAGAGAAGGTTGAATATGTGCTCCAAATTTGGTGGAGCTATTTTCAGCTGAATCAACATAGACACATGGCAGTTCTGATTAATGCCTACATAATTGTGGAAATGTGCTTATCATCCTAAGGTCCCACATTTAAAAGAGTTAACCAAGTGGTATATATTTCAGAATCCTGCCCAAAGCATGTCACATTTTACCCATAGACCTAAATTACCCTAACATACAGGCAATAAAGCCTGGATTGCCCTGACCTGGATTGCCCTGACCTGGATTGCCAGGGAGTCCAATCTCATCAGATGTCAGAAGCTAAGCAGGGCTAGCTCTGGTCAGTAATTGAATGGAAGACCACCAAGAAGGTCCAGGGTCATGATGCAGAGGCAGGCATTGACAAAACACTTCTGAACATCTCTTGCCTTGAAAATCCCACAAGGTCACCATAAATCAGCTGTGACTTGATGGCAAAAAAGGAAAAGAGATCTTGATTGTACATAAAAGCAGCCTATTGTAGCAATTCTAATAGCCTTATAAAAAGCGTGTGTCATATTTTACTTGTAGTTCATTTGTGCAGTCCTATTTCAGTCCTTAATTTAAAACACCACTGAACTCCCTGTACCCAGTTATTTGTGTTCTGAAGCAATGACAATGAAATCTCCCATTTTATCCAGCCACTATTTTCAGCATATCATGCCCAGTTTAAACTAGGTCATCAAGAGACTGAGTAAGTTCCTGCTAGGACTCACTAAGGATTTTATAACCCATTGTCTGAGGAGAGGGGGGAAGTAGAAGAAAAATAATGACCATTTCACACAAACATTTGCCTGGTATCTTTTTTCTCTACAATCACTTCTAATGGTCTTTATGGAGAAAAAGATTATATGGAGTGGTAATACTTAGCAGAGATTTTCAGGGTCACAATAGTTCGTTTTCAGCTGCCATGATCTTAGAAATTGGTTTCTGAAGCTCACATCACTCACTCCTATGAAATCCTATGCAGAGTTAACTCAATCTAAACCCACTGAAATAAATGGGCTTAGGCTGGAGTAACATCGTATGGGATTGTTCCGCCAGTCATTCAGATCTAAATGAACACATGAATGAAGGAATTCATGGTTGTATCTGCTGGGTCCTATGTGTGTATACCTAGATACACATGTGTACAATCCCGGATCCTGCAAATTGAGATTAAACCCTATGAAACATTTACAGTTAGGCTGATTTCTCCAAATTTTCAAAAAATGAAAGGTAAAAAAGCTAATCCTTGAAATCTTTTTAAAAAATGTTTCTAACATCTTAAAAACTCCCTCTAATTTGAAATCTCAGTTTGATTTTGCTTATTTTTCTTATTTGCTATTCTTTAACTTTCTCCTGCCTACCTTTAACCCATTATTTGAAGTTGCCATTCCACTAAGTCATCCTTTCTAAGGGGGCTTTGGGGGGGGGGGGTCCATGTTTTTGGCTCCATTATTCCTTATGGGAAAATTTACTGGGTGACTGTGCGGTTACAGGCTCCAAATTTTCAGTAGGTCTGCTGGTGCCTGGTCTTTAAACAGCTCCCAATTTTCAAGTTGGTTGGATAAAGAGATCCAATTCCATGGATCCCTGGACAGAGTGCCTTCAGCCATGCTCAATTATTTTCTGTTGAAGGAGAAACCTCCAAGCTGTTTACAGGGCAAAATCCATGCCTACAAATAGCAATCACTGGTCAAATGTCTCCCATGGAAGAACCAACGGCAAGTTCCACAGAACCACGGCAGAATCTAATAATCCAACAAGCCAATTTGCCAAGCCAAACAGAACAAAAACCAAACCAGAGAATCTCTGCAGTGGAAACTCATGGGGAGGCAATTTTGCAGACCTACAAAACCAATTGCAAAGTGCAGAAGTTCAGCAAAATCCAGTACCACTATGGCAGCGCAAGCAAGACAGGACTACTATAAAGCCAAAGAATCACAACAGAACCAATCCAATTGTGTGTGTTGGGGGAGGGGGGAAGTGTTGGAAGCTCAACACAACAAAAGGCAGTGTACAGAACCCCTAGCAGAAACCAGTGCCACCATGACAGAGAAAGCTCAGCATAATCAAACAGCAGAACAAATCCAAGCAGGAAGAGGGGTTTTGCAAATGCTACATAACACTATGGCTGTTTCCGCATGGGCAGAAAACAATGCCCTAGGGACAGAAAAACACTGTTCCTGGGGCATTGTTTGCACAGCTGGCACTGCTGCATCACAGCAGCACCATGCTCACCCCACTCAAGTGGTACAAAAATGCTGCTTTCAAAACTCACTGAATGAGTGAGTTTTTTAAAAAGCAGCATCTTCCACCCGCTGCCATGCAAACAACAGCAGGTGGAAGGCAGCGTTTTCCCCACGCCGCTCCCCCCCTTACCTCATCTCGGCTGCAGTCCCTGTAGAGAAGCCATGGGACACACCTCCTGGCCTCCATCCTACAGGCATCACCATGGATACAGGGACGTGTCCCCTGGCCTCTCTACAGTGATGGCAGCCAAGAGGAGGTAAGAGGGGGGGAAGCAGTGTGCCCCATGTGAAGGCAGCCATGCAGGCTGCTGGGACACCAGGGCCATTTGCAGAATGGTGTGTGAATGGCCCCAGGGGGTGCACCAACTGCAATTATGTTGGTGCACCCATACTTGCTTGCCTGTGTGAAAACAGCCTGTAAAAAAACCCTCAAAGGGGACACAAAGTAACTCTGGCAAAGAAAAACAAAAACCTCTTGAAACTGACAGTCATACTTGAAACTGACACAAGCAACCTGGCATGTAGAAATCCCATGAAGCACAGAAACAAAGGGAAAGCAGACAACAGGGAGGGGGACAGAAAAGGGGGGCAGTCCCCTGGAGTCTGCAAATGTTGGCTTCCAATCTCCCAGGTAAATCCTGAATATTTCTGAGATTTAGGACCAGTTTGTGGATGTGGGTGTGGGAGTGGGGGGGGGGGGTTATCCTGAAAAATTCCTGGATATATTTGGTGTGCCAGATTGGGATGTACATTCAGAGATGCCAAACTGAAAACAGCCTCAAAAAACTGTTTTCAGCTTTTTGGGCAGAAAAAAGGCACTATTTCAGTTGAGCTGAAAGGGCAAATCCCCCAAAGCTGGATTTTTTTCTGGATTTTTTCTGGATTTTCCCATTTATTTTACCCTTGGGGAAACTTTGTAGGGATCTGGGAAGGTTTCCTTTTTGAGGTAGAGGCACCAAATTGGCAGCGTGACTCTAGGTGACTCTCCTCGCAGAACCCCACATGTTTGGTAAAGATTGGGTCAGGGGAACCAATTTTATCGACTTTCAAAGAGGGCTCCCCATCCATTTTCATTGTTTTCAATGGAGAAACAATGGGCCCCCATAAAACTGGACCTTCTGTCCCAATTTTTACTAAATATGGGGGTTCTTGTAAGGAGAGTCACCAGAAGCTATGCTGAAAATTTGGTGTCTCTACCTCAAAAAACTGCCCCCCTAACCCTGATCCCCCCCCCCACTTGCCCTAGCCTTGTAAATATTTCCCAATCATCTCCTTATGCCGGAAAATTTTTCTCTGTGATTCTTAGCTCTGACATAGTTTAATGTTGTGCCAGTGGAGAATCATTGTGCTGCTTTGGGGGAGGCCCTAAATGTATATCATAGCTGTTGGTGAATCTCCTTACATGAACCCCCAAGTTTGGTCAAGATTGGGCAGGGATCCCCCAAATAGAGGAAAAAGGCAGTTGCATTAGAAGCACCATAAACTACCTTACATTTTCATTAGGTTATGTTTACATAGCTTGTGGTTTGCCTTTTTCTGACAAAAAATTATCAAGATTGGTAAAAATCATGCTGTTCAGTACATTTTTGTCTTGCCCTTCCTCCAAAGGACCCAAGGAAGTGTTCATGGTTTTCTCCCCTTCCATTTTACACTCACTACAAACTTGCGTGATCAGTGAAGCTGAGAGAGCATGTCTGATCCAAGATAACCCAGTGAGCTTTATGGCAGAGCTGGGATTGGAATACCAGCCATGGAATAACAATGACTTTTAAATTTAGAGATAATTTTCCAGTGATCATCCAAATAACTGCTGAATTTGTGAAGTTCCAGAATTACCTATCAATTTGTTATTCAAAATTAAACTAAGAGACTAGAAATTGTCCTTTGTTGTTGTTTTTTCACTAAATTTTGAACAGAGTGCTGCACGTGAGTGCTTTGCCACATTATATAGTTCCTTCCATTTGCTTGCATCTATTTTTTTCTGCATTTCCAATGTGAATAAGTGCATCACTAAAACAGCTCAAAAGTAAATGTATTTATGCTTCCATCTCAATTTTTTGGGGGAGGGGATGCTGTTTTACCAATACACATGAGCACAACACATAAATGCATCAGTAAAGTACTACATACAGTCATTGGTCGTTCCCCACTTACAAAATGGTGGACGTTAGCTGCGGTTTCCCTTGCAGTGGGACCATTTCAGCACAGGCTCATGTTCCCCACCGCAGCTTCTGCCCCTTGGTCGAATGAATGCTACAGCTGTGCAGCAGCTATGCAGGACTCCCCACTCCGCTCAGGGGCTGTCCTGATTGGCTGCTGCGCTGTTCTGGGGTGGGAACTTTTTTTATTTTTCAAAAAGACGAATCCACGTCTTCACATTCTGCCAAGGAATCCACAATATGCATCTGCCCATATTCACTCAAAACGACGAGGAGACATGGATTTTAAGCGTTACAAATAAAAAAAATTAAAACCCAGACTGCACACAGATTGCGCACATCCTGCCGTTGCCTTATTGGACAGATGGCGGGAAACTTAAACCCGAAGTCACTCCCCGGGCTTCCCCACTCTCCCGTGCGCCCCCGCGCTCAGCACAGGGTTTTCAAAATGGCGCTCGAACAGCCAGGAACTAAAATAACACGCACAAAGCAGGAAGGAAAGCGGCAGAATCGGGGTTGCTGCGTTGCTGCCGCTGAGGTAGTGGGGAATGTAGCAGGCCTCCGGATTATTTGCCGCAAGTGCCCCGCAACTAAAGGTGAGTGGGGAAATGGCCATTATCAATCCAATTATATGTACTATCCCATCTGTTGCCTATTTTTGTGTGTGTGGTGTTTTATCCATGTGCACATGCAGATTTGTAATACAGGGAAGAAGAAACAAGTAAACTCGAGCATTTGGAAGATTCAATTAAATTAAGGATTTTTGTAGCAAAACCAGTGTTAAGTAAAGCCCTGCCTGTCGTAAAATTCCAGAACTATAAAATAATTTCTTGTGTCCCACTTTCTTGTCCCTGCAAACATTCTTGCACCCTAGACTCAAGCCATTTTTGGAAAGGGGGGGGGGAATTTTGTGGCTTCAGTAATTGTAGCTCTGCCCTTTCGGACCGTATTTAACCTTTTCTCTGAACCTTTGATCTAACAAGGCAAATGTACCTAATGCAAAGCAAATGTCTTTACTTTGACTGATTAAAAGCCAAATTGATTTTTCTTGATCAGACCTATACTCCTTGACTTTTTTCAAAGATGTGAACCATTTTGCCCTTCATTTATTACAGAACAAGCAAGACCAAGAATAATGATTTAAACTTTTTACCACATTTCTCCTGATGTGAACATTTTCTCTGAATATAAAATACCTTCCGCAGGACACTCGTAGTTGCTGGGTTGTTCTACCAGCAGAACCACACAAATGCTAAAGGAATAGCATTTCTGTCAGCAAAGGGGAGGGCTGATTGTCCCATGGCAGACCCTCCACAATGCCTCTCAGCCCCCTTCCGCACTGGCCAATAAAGCCGGGTTGGGGGCGGCATAAATACCATTTGGGGTGGGAACTTCACACAGTTCCTGCCCTGCAAATGACTCTAAACCACCCCAACCCCACCAGCGACCTCGGAGCGGGCTATACGGAGCAGGTTATACTTTTGTTTTACAGCAGAGCATAGCTGCTGTAAACAGACGAGTTGCTCATGGAGCGATTCTCACACAACCTTCTCCCCAAGTCCCATTCACAGAGCCACCGGGGGGAAAGGGGGCCGTCCCATAGCCCAGGGCTCCACTGGAGTCAAGTACACTGGTGTGAGGCCGCCTCCACGACCTGTGCGGACGGGACCTCACTGTCTTTATGAAAACCACTGGAAAAGAATGGAGGCACTCAACAGTGCTATCCTAAGCAGAGCAACATCTTACTTCACTTAAGTCGACAGACATAAAAGGATGTAACTCTGCTTAGGATGACACTCTTAGAAGGCAAGTTGTGACATCCCAGTCCGTGAGCTTTGCTGGGCTCATGATACATTGAATCCAACCTAGTGCTGTGGCATCTTTAATGAATTTATCACAGCATCAGCTTATGTGAGTTACAGCTCATTAGAACTATTATATCAGAAACATATTTACCCCATTTTTATCCCCTAATTCAAATCCAACTTGCTCCAGGTTTGTTGCAATTTACAAGCCATAGTAAACAAGTAAGATTTCATTTCGGATGAAGGGCAAAGAGGCCTGCTCTTATGCTTTGTTTTGTATCTTAACATTTTCAGTTTCCCTGTATCTTAACAAAATCAGTTTCCCTGTTTTCTGAATGGTCAAGCAGTTTTATTTGGACAGGCTTGTGCTTCTTTAAAATTGGAGATCTACCAATGTTTCCATAAAATCTCAAGTAATACTGAGTGTGATTGCAGCTAGGGGTTTTTGTTGGGGCACGATTTTTTTTCTTTTTAAAAGAAACTATATGGGAACCAAAAAGAAAGTCTGTGTTATAGTCAGATCTCATAAGGAAAGGTTGGCAACCATACTCTCACGGAAAACAATGAAACAAGCCTAAAAGACTAATTTTAAAAATCTCATTAAAATCTTTTTCTCCTATTGCAACACAGAGTTTAAAGGCATTGCTTCTGTTCCCAATCTCCTTGGAAGGGTGGGAAGAAAATTGAGCTTCTCTTCCTCTCCCTTTTGCAACATTAGTGGTATTTGAGGACAGGAACAGTCCCGCTTCTGGCGCTTCCCTCCCCCTTTTCACGGGATTTTCCTGGACCTGCTTGTATATGCACTTTTTTGAGAAAAAAAACTCCAATGGGAGCTAATAGGAGATGGGGGATACACATTTGAAGGTCCATAACTTTGGCCCCCATGAACCAAACTTCTCCTAAAGATACTCTGAAATTTTGGTGCTGCTAACTTAACAATTGCACCCCTGACAGCAGGCACCCCACCCACCCCGGGACAGGCCTAGATGTCTTTGCTAGAAACATGCTGCAGTGAGGATGTTGGAACCTGGATGAAAAGATGCTGATTCTTTTGAAACTTGGTTGTATCTAGATTAAATTTTCAGTAGGAATTTGGCCTCAATGAACATTTGATGCGAAGTGCTTTTACCACTTACCAATAAACATGAGGACTTAGTACCTTGTTAATTGGCCCTTAATTTAGAAATATGGAACCAACCAGGATTTGCAAACCTTTGGAATTTTACTTGATCCCAGTGGTGGGATCCAAAAATTTTAGTAACAGGTTCCCATGGTGGTGGGATTCAAACAGTGGTGTGGCGCCAATGGGGCTGGGCGGGGCTCGACAGGGGCGTGGCCGGGCATTCCGGGGGGGGGCATTAATAATTTCTCTGTTAAATTACTGTAAAAAACTCTTACTGTAAAAAAAGTTCCTGATTTCCAGCTAGTATCTTTCTGTCCATAATTTAAACTCATTATAGCAAGTCCTATCGTCTACTGCCAACAGAAACAACTACTTCTCCTCTAATTGACTGCCTGTCAAATACTTAATACTTTCAAATACTTAATTTTGTTTCTAGAAATCAAAAGAAGGATACTTTCCTTAAAAAAGGAACTTTCTAAAACATGTTTTTAAAACAGCCCAACAGGGAGAATTATCCCGTTTTCTACCTTCACAAACATAGGAAACAACAGCACTTTATGCCAACTGTGAAATCATGAGTGGTCACTACAGTTTAGTGAAGATTCACCATCACCAATGTTTGTTAACTATATTCTGAAGGGCTAATACATTCAATACTCAAAATAATTTGCACTTTAGATTAAGACACAAATTCATTAAAACATGGATCCGATGGACCATTCCTACTGCATAGGCATATTCAAGAGCTAGATAGCAAGGCTACTGCCAGGATACACAGGTCATGACTTTTTAAAAAATGGAGTAAGCATTAGTAGTTAGTACCTTTAACCTTTCACTTATACAAAATGCTTTGTAATCCTTTAGCCCCATAAATACCTAAAATCAGTCATTAACACTCCCTTTTTATTCCTTGGTGACCTTGGGCTAGTCACAGCTTTCAGCCCCACCCACCTCACAGGGTGTTTGTTGTGACTGGGGAAGGGCAAGGAGATTGTAAGCCCCTTTGAGTCTCCTGCAGGAGAGAAAGGGGGGATATAAATCCAAACTCTTCTTCTTCTGTTTAAAGTAAAAAAATAAACCAGAACATCATCCATTGTGAACTAGAATTCGCAATCCATACTGTATATTCTGCAAATATTTTACATTAATTAATCCAGGATTAGAGACACAGATTAGCATAACATTCTCACATACAGGAATACAGAGCTTTTAAGTGGCCAAGCATCATGGTAAATCACAATTTATCATAAAATGAACAGAGTGCCAGCATAGGGACCCAAGTGAAGGACCCAAGCGTCTCACACCAACATGACCAAGAGAGGTTCAGGCTAGTATTGAGCACTGAGGCTCTGGTGTGCAGTATTTTTATACCCCTTTGCGCAGGTAAGGCGGGAAATTCAAAATTAGGTTTCATTTCTCTGCAACTGCTTGGGGTTTCCTTGCTGGACTTGTGGGATTGAGCTAATTAGCAACTCTATCTATTGTCTCTACTTCCCGGGACAATGGGGTCAATTGGTCCTAGATTATATCAGTGAAACCTTGAATGGTTTATGCAGAGATGCTTCCTAAAGTCTCTGCCTAGAGTATTCAAATTTGGCTGAGGCTTGAGTGAATCAGGAATGGATCTTTTTGTTAGGGAGAAAATACAAAGAGAAAATATAATCTCAGGGCAGGATGTTCCTGTATTATTTGCATAGCTGCAACCATGGCAAGGTGGGGCATCCAGGAGTTCTACAGATTTCATTATGTTAATGAAGTGCTCTGGCAGGGTGTGATAATCAAGATGTCCTTGTTATGAGATGTCCAGATTGTATCCATGGAGTAACTCATAGATCTAATCTTTGCAAACAAACTGTTTCACCTTAGGCTTGCTTTCAGTTTGGACACTCTGCTATCCACCCATACAAACATGGAAACTGGCATTTTGTAGCACACAGTGTAAGAAATAATATTAAAATCCAATATTTTATAATGCAGGGGATAAAGGGCAGGGTTACAGTAGCTGGATTGAGTAGGGGTAGCACTGCTGGTGCTTTTAGATCTCAACCCAGCATTTGACATAATCAATTAGGACCTTTTTTGACCCACCACATTGCCATCACTGCAATCTGGGGGCGTGGTCTTGAAATGGCTAACCTCATTTCTCCAGAACAGCAGGTGGCACTTGGGGAGATGTCCCAGCCATTCCTTCTAGTTTGTGGTGTGCCACAAGGGGCAGTCTTCTCTTTAATGTTATTTAAACATTTATTTAATGTCAGTGTTAAAGGTTGTGTTGTGTTTTAATGTTTTAATTGCTTGGAATATTGCTGTTATTTAAATTGATTTTAAATTGTATTTGACTTTGTGATTTTTTTGATGTGATTAAGCAATTTATGGAAGCTGCCCTGATCCCAGCTTTGACAGGGAAGGTGTGGGGTGTCAAGTTTTAATAAATAGATATTGTCAACTAAAATTGTGCTTTCTGCTTGAAGGGCTGTTACTCAGATTCACTGTTCAATTATATCCTTGGCTCCCATAAATGCAAAATGCCATAGGGTTGGGGGAGTAAACCCAGAAAAATGTAGCTTCTCTTTAACAGTTCTCAGTTAATTGACATCAGAGGCCTAAGAAAGGTGCCACTCTGCTTAGGATGGTAATGTTGGTTCCTCAGAGCCCATGCAGACTTTTTATTTTTAAGCCCTTTGGTTCACATTATAGTTTAATTAGGCATTAACTGCCAATGAAAACAGCAGCCCTGAGATTAATCCCCCCCCCATACTCTTGTAATGCATAGTTATGAAACATCTGATGTTATCACATTAGGTCTTTTTCTGCCTTTGCATTTATCACAGACTAGTGAGGGGTAGTGTCTTAGTCACAGAGCATTTGTTTTTCATGTAGAGAATCCTATATCCAGTTAAAAAGATCATATTAAAGATGATGTGAAAATTCTCCATGTGAGTCTCTGGACAGCTGCTGCTGTACATATTAGACAATACTGAGTTTGATAGACCAAAAGTCTGAATCAGTATAAGATAACTTCATGTGTTCATATCAGCCTGTAATGGGGATCAGAGCATGGGAACTACTTATTGTCATGGTATACATTCCACTATTGCATTTCATGAGCAAAGAAGGAAAGGAAACATGCCACTGTTTTTAGATACCTCACTTCCTAAAAAAGGTACCTAAATTAGAAATACTTACTTGAATTCACATTTAAGTTCAATTTATTGAGTGAAAGACAGGCCGTCAACTATCAATTCTGGAAGTTATCTGGAAGAGCTAAATAGGCACCCAATAATAAAATTTTGCTCCTTGTATTTGCATATGTCAAAAGACGGCGAGTTTCTTTCTCATGTGTTCAGACCCTATAGGCTTGCTGTGTTTTGTTAGTTTGTGTGCATACACACACACACATACACACACACAAACACACACGAACTAACAAAATACGAACATATATATTCAAAAGATATCTTAACTTTAAATCGGACACGTAGCTTCTGCTTCTCTATTAACTTGTTAACCCCACTGAAATTGTTCCTGTCAGTGTTTTAAATTTGACGACTCCTGAAAGGGAGACAAAGTGGCATCATAAACAGATGGTTGTCACAGACCCCATATTGCAATTAAGAATCAGCCAGCTCATTTCAGGTGGCTTGATACCCTTTCAAGGATTTTAGTACATAAAGGCTCACTTTCAAAATTTATCTTTTATCACTCCCCTGACACACGTTTGTGTGTGTGTGTGTGTGTGTGTGTGTGTGTGTGTGTGTGTGTGTGTGTGTGTGTGTGTGTGAGAGAGAGAGAGAGAGAGAGAGAGACATATATATATGTCTCATATATATATGAGACTTTTTTGCAGCAGATACTAAGGATGATCTTTCCATCAAGAGTATTTTCACCATTTCACTGAATGAAAAAATGGCAGGTAGTCCTTGGCTTGCAGCTCAGCTATTGTTCGGTTTTTCTTCACAGCTGTTGTTTACTATTTATTTTACTTCTTTTATTTTTATTGAATTTATTTCCTGCCCTTCCTGACCAAGGCCAGGCTCAGGGTAGCATACATACATAGTTAAAAACAACTTATAAAACATATATAAAATGACTCATCAACATCAATCAACTTCAATTGGCGAAAACAATGTAACCCTATGAAAAGTATCCTAGCATTTGGGTGCTGTGTGGTTTCCGGGCTGTATGGCCGTGTTCTAGCAGCATTCTCTCCTGGCGTTTCGCCTGCATCTGTGGCTGGCATCTGCATCTGTAGCTGGCATCCTCTGAAGACGCCAGCCACAGATGCAGGCGAAATGTCAGGAGAGAATGCTGCTAGAACACGGCCATACAGCCCAGAAACCACACAGCACCCAAATGATTCCGGCCGTGAAAGCCTTCAACAATACAGTATCCTAGCACTTTTCACTCAACATGAAGAGAGGAATAGAAACAGGGCAATACCAGAAGACAGCAGCACATTGGTGGACAGTTGTCAGGAGGCTGGCAGGTAAAATCAAATTTAAAGTGTGTGGCCTCAACCAAAGGCCCAGTGGAGCATCTTTGTCCTACAGGCCTTGTGGAATTGTTTAAAGTCCCACAAGGCCCTGGTGTCTGCTGACAGGGTGGTCTAACAGGGCAGAGCCAGGGCAGAGAAGTAGCATTGAGCCTATTCAGTTCACTAATACATATTCACCTATTCAACAAAATATCCTTATGTTACCTCTTATACAGGTTACAACTAATACAAAATATTCACAAGTCAACAGTTCTTATATTGCCATGCTATATGTTCCACTAGTGCATTTCATGAGCAAGAAAAATGGAGAATTGTTGATTTGTGAACACAAATAAATGGTTCATATTATTTGTAACCTGTACCAGAGGTAACGTAAGGATTATATTTTGTTGAATAGATTTTCCACTATTAGTGAACTGAATAGAATCAATAGTAAACAATTATTCTTAGCTATGAAATAGTGATGTATTTTTGTTGTTGCTGCTCTCTGGGCACCACTCCTTTCCTTACATTTTTTTTCTTCAGAACTGGCATTGAAAATTATTGCGGAAGGAACACAGGGATGTTCCTTCTGCCTTTGTCAAAGGCTCAGCTGAGCTCTGGACATTACAGACAGGGATGCTTTATTGCTCAAGAATGTCTAGCAGTCTGAAGAAATCGGGATGTGGCTTGATCCCCTTCAGTGCAAACCTGAACAGAGGTCAACAGGCATAGCAATGGGCCTAAGCAGAGGTCAGTGTATAACTGTTTAGGATTGCACTGACTGTCACACCCCAGCCTTGCTCAACTTCCAAGACAAACTCCAGTGGCGCTGGAACCACTGCAAGAGTTCCACTTTCTTTCGAGTCACAGCTGCCCCTACTGCCTCACTTGTCACTTCCTTGAAGATCTGGTTCTGCATCAATAATAAGCACTGTTGACTTCAAAGAAGCATCAGAAACATCCTTCTGCATTGAACCTGATCCGCTTGTTCACAGCATTACACATATGCTAAAAAGACTAATTGCACACTGTTATTGTAAGTTATCATAGTCTTCCAATAAACAAATCAATGCTAACTGGAACACTGCTCATGTAGCATCCTGTTGCCATTAGGAGTGTGCTATAAAAGTCACCCTCAAGTACACAAAGCAATAAATGCTACCATAAAATACATATTGGTAAATTCCATTAGGTTCATTCAGTTTCTTTAACAGCTATACAAACAACGGATAGCAAATGTCCCATAGTCTTGATGATAGAAAGAGTAATAATACCCTCATTGCTTGTGACAGGGGTTCTCACATCAAAGACTTGTCTTGGGTATTTGCCATTCCGCTTCAGGCAGAGAACAACTTGGAGGGCTTTTCTGACAGCACACCTGACTTAGAGTCGGCCATTGTGGTTGAGTCTTCATTAACATTCTGAAGAGGCTGAAAGCAGAGCACGAGCCCATCAGTCAAACCCTGGAGGTGTTCTCGGAAGGAATGCATTCACTTTATCTATTCGGATTGTATATCATTGTCAAACCTCTAAGCTCATTTACTTTATCCATCTAATGCTCACCTATGGACTTGAATTATTTACCATTTCTGGCGCTCTACTGTACCTTAAGCACCAACATGTGGCAGTCAACTCTGTTCTACTTTAATGTGCCACTTATTATTATTATTATTGTTGTTGTTGTTGTTGTTGTTGTTGTTGTTGTTGTTGTTGTTGTTATTGTTATTATTATTATTATTATTATTATTATTATTATTATTATTATTATTATTATTTAGTGCCCATTCTATTGTCTGAGCCCCAGAAGTGGCTGCCAAACTAAATGACAAAAAGTGTGTAAAGAACCAACTGAAATACAATGGCTAGAACCATTAAAACAATTCATAATGCCGTAATGCGGAACAGATCAGAAGTGGAATAATATCAGTCACAAAAACTACGATCTCAGCTGCCTAAGGACACCTAGGATATGAACATGTGAATTGTAAAAATAGTCAGAACAGTTTTCGGCATATGAAAAGGGAAAGGCCACAGTTCAGGGGGAGAACATCAGCTTTGCATGCTGGAGTTCTCATGTTCAGTTCCTGGCATCTCCAATTAAAAAGGCCAAGGTAGTGGGTGATGTGAAGGGTTTCTTCCTGAGACTCTGCAGGTCTCCTGCCAGTCAGAGTAGCAACACTGGTAGACCAATAGTTTGACTCAGCACAAAGGTGGTTTCATGTATTCAAGCTGCCTTGTCCGCCAAATCCCCTACTATCTGCTCTAACAAGAAGTAGTTCAGAAGTCTCAGAAGTTCAGGAACCTGGCCAGCCCAGCTATCTAAACAACTAGAGATACCGGAAACTGAAAGCAGGACCTTCTGCTTGTGTTGTGGCCCTTCTCCTTTTTTAAAAAAAAAATACGAATTTTTATGCTTCTACTGAAAAATTGCTTTCCCTGTTCAGCTGGGTGAATTGTTACAGTAAAAATTTGCAAATCATCATCAACTGGGCAAAAGATTCTCCTTCGCTCATGTGATTTCTTAATGGTAATGTTATTAATTTGATCTTCGATGTCTGTGCATGTGGGTGTGGATGTGAGTGCAATTTGCAATGAAGTTTGAAACACATCAGAATTTAACAGGTTTCCAAGGAGGGAATTTCACATTACACTTTTAATTGCACCCACTGGCTTTGTCTTCATCGTCAGCAATGGGACAATCAGGATTGGCCCTGGAAATTAAAATAGAAATGCTTAGGAAGGTTGCATTGACAATCACACTATGACATTTCTCAATACAAAATAGGTTGCTGAGACATTATGGATTGTCAGTATTTAATCTCAGTTTCATTACTGTGAGATGTGATGTATTCATTTACAAAATTCACATCTGTCTTTTCAATACAAATTGTCAAAGCAACAGAGATGTGTTACAATCATGAATGATATTTTAATATTAACTGTAGTATTGTCCTTTTATCAATATGAGCAAAAGTATAAAATCAAAAAGTGACCTGTTGCACTCAAACTGGTCACAACTGACACACCAGTCATCGAAGAGATGCAAAGCAAATATAATGAATGCACATAATGGAGGTCAGAGATCAAATTGGCAAACTCCACCCTGAATCTACATGTACAAACATATGTATAGCTCTGAACACACACACATCTGTGCACATACAGAGGGTGAATTCCCACTGGCGATTAATTCTGGGATAGTCACCCGAAATATCCAGTTTCTTCGAGATGTCCTCACACCCAAACCATGAAACACAGATCAGTCCTGTTTCTGGCACTCCTCCCCCCATCCCTTATAATAGGATTTTCCTGGACCTGCTTGTATGTGCGCCTTTTTGAAAAAACACTCCAATGGGAGCTAATAGGAGATGGGGCTACACATTTGAGAGTCCATAACTTTGGCCCCCATGAACCAAACTTCACCAAACCTGGGTAGTATCATCAGAAGAGTCTCTTACTGATACCATCCAGGTTTTGTGAAGTTTTGTCCAGGGGGTCCAAAGCTATGGACTCCCAAAGGGGGTGCCCCCAGTCCCCATTGTTTCCAATGGAAGCTAATAGGAGATGGGGGATACACATTTGAGGGTCCATAATTTTGGCCCCCATGAACCAAACTTCACCAAACCTAGGTGGTATCATCAGAAGGGTCTCCTAAAGATACTCTGAAATTTTGGTGCTGCTAGCTTAATAATTGCACCCCTTACAGCAGGCACCCCCTCAAGGGGCAGACCTAGATGCCTTCACTAGAAACAAGCTACAGTGAGGATGATGGAACCCGGATGAAAAGGTGCCAATTCTCTTGAAACTTGGTTGCATCTAGATTAAATTTTCAGTGGGTATTGAGCCTCTCCAATGGATTTCTGTAGCATGGGTGGAGCTTGCTCCCATGAGATTCTGGGTAGACATGTATACAAGGGCACTGATATTTACTGATACCTATCCTGATAATGTTATTTACAAAACACCTGGGTTTGTCAGCAGACACAACCATTAAATGGCTGCTGCAGGAGGTGAATCCAAACACAAAATATGAATGAACAAAATAATTCTTCAACACTTAAAAAGAAGTTCTGCTTTACAGGATGCCTTTTAATCTGCACAGCTAATCACAACCCCTGCTGGGCTAGTGCCTGGCCCTGCCTACTTTCTAAAAACTCTTGAAGGGTGCCAGGAAAAGTGTTGGTGGGAGCCATAGTGCCCACAAGAACCATGTTGGGGACCCCTGCAACAGAAGCTATTAACAGAAGTGTAATCCTAGTAAGATCCTTACATTCTTTTAAGATCACTGATGTCAATGTTTAGGATTGCAGTGATGTAGGATGGGGACTGGCAACCTCAGATATTGTTCTGAAGCACATTTTGAAATGAATTGCCCACGATTTTCTGACAATATATCCAATTACTACCATTTTCAATCTATTAGACATCATGCTTTTCTTTTAAAAAAGGAAAACTTCCCTAGGACAAATTTCCTTTGGGACATACTGCTTATCCTTACTCTAATAATCACATATGATCAGTTATTATTAAATGAGCTTTACACATTATTGATTTCATGCATGAATCATACAGTACGGCTTTCATAATGACTGTGAAATTAGCCTTGCCACGAAGAACCATCACAGACGTTTAGAGGAGGGGATGCAATTGCAGTGGCAAGCAAATAATTCATAGGAAGATAGCTGTGAATTCACACACTTGGAATCCTAAAAGAGGGTATATTACATTCCTGATGGAAATCTGAAATGTTCCTACTTGACATTAGAACCAGCACTACTGGACTGATATTCAGCAACACAGGTATGCTTCATAATGAAAAACTGACTCAAATCTCAGATACTGGGTTTTCACCAATGCGCCTTTCCTGCTGCAGATCATGTTGTGCTTCAGGTTGTGCTCCTGTCCACAAGCAGCAGCATTTTGTGGAATTCAGTGAGCTGGGGGCAGTGGGGGTAGGGGGAGGAAAGTTCTGTTTCTCTGGTGGATAAGTCAGTCTGGATTTATTTGTTTGATGGAGGCCCTTTCCCCACTCACCTTTGCCCGAGGGTTGCTGCGGGCAATTCCCTCGGCGCTGCCGCAATTCTCTGGCGCCAGCTACCCGGCTTACTCCACCTAACCAAGAGACGCCTAAAGGCTTTCATTTGAAAAGGCACCAGAAATTCCGTGCGTCGAGGGGGCTCGAGAGAAGCAGCATCGGGGCGGCTGCATTCTCGCTGTCCCTGAAGTGGGGAGGGCAGCTGAACCCTGCGCTACTTTAGGAGAGTAGCGCGGGGCTTAAGGAAAGTGGGGAAAGGGCCTATGTGAAGTATTTCTATAGCCATATTCAAGGCAACTTACAAAATATAATACAATACAATAATACAATAACAATACAATACAATACGAAACAATAAAATCAATCACACCAGACCTATCAAGCCTTATATACTGCAGTGGCAGGCCAGGCTTCTTACAACCAGTTAGAAGAAGAGTAAAGGAGAACCACCTGAACTGCTGTTTACACTGAACCATTTAAAAAAATGTTGACTGTAAGTTGATGAAAGTGGTGAGTTGAGCATGAGCAAATCATCCATGCTGTCTGCAGTTCAGGTAGTACCCAGGGGGGTGGGGAGACAGCTTCTAGGAATACAGGTGTTCCTGCTGCCATAGTTCAACCATATCGTCCCCATGGAACGATGCTAAATCTGGAACTATGGAGGCAGGGACAGTTCGCACATCAGCGAAATACATAAGTTTCCCATTTGCTTGATAAGTAGGATTTCCCATATTTTAGCCGTCATCCTTTTTGCTCAAAATAGAGGGATAGAGGGAAGGGAAGGTTGCCCCTACATAGAGGGGAGACGAGATTGCCAACTTCTGCCACAGAATGATAAGGAACATCCTGGTGTGCCTTCCCTCCCCTTGAGATGGCAACTACTGGCCCCTTGGGCTGGGAGAGAGGAGTTTCTAGCCATTCTGTATCATAAAAGGATAGGCTTCACTAAGGTCTGCAATTGCTCTTGAAGAAGAATCTTGCTACCTGTTTTCCAGGACTGACTATCACCCTCATTAATATTTTTTCTCTAAGTCGTTTTTTTTTCTTTTTCTGTATACCTTTGGACAGCTGTCAGTTAATGGAACCAGGAAGAAATTTTGTCCTGCCTGTCATTGAATCTCAGTTCTTTGCTCTCCTTATCCCAGCCAGAATAGCTTAGACCAGCCCAAGCTCATCAGAGCTTTGAAGTTAAGTGGGGTTAGCCAAGGTTGGTACTTAAATGGGAGACCACCAAGGAAGAGTGGAACTGTTATGTAGAGGCAGGTGATGGCAAAACACTTCTATTCATCTCTTGCCCTGAAATCCCTGTGAGGGTTTGCGATTAATTTGTTGTGACTTGATGGCCTGCAATTAATTTATAGCAAAATACATGCTCAAATGCAAGGGACATGCAAAAGATTATTAGGGTGATCCTAAACACAGCTAAACACATCAAATGGATTTTCATCTGTGTGACTCAGCTTAAGATAGTACTATATACCAAATATCTGTGCCAGTATTAGTGCCTAGGACCATGCAGGGACTATTCATGGGGAAGGCAGGGATTGGGCTTCTCACTAGCATCCTAAAGCAGGAAGGGTTAGCAGGGTCCCATGGTCATGCCAGTTCTGAGGAGGCCAAATGATGGCTGGGAGCTGTGAAAGTTGTGATGTTGAAGAAGAAGAGTTTGTATTTATACCTCCCCTTTCCCTCCTGAAGGAGACTCAAGGTGGCTTACAAACTCCTTTTCCTTTCCTCTCCCCACAACAGTTCCTTGTAAGGTAAATGGGCCTGAGAGAGTTCTGAAGAACTGTGACTAGCCCAAGGTTACCCAGCAGACTTCATTTGTGGGAGTGGGGAAACAAATCCAGTTCACTTATGTAGCTTTCTTAATCTTCAAAATGAATATATGGTCTTTTCCACGCTTCATCCTACTCCATACTTTGTCCGACTTAATCTCACACTGTGATGGGTGCAACTTTCCAGTACATTTGCTATCATAACTAACCTTCATGACATTAAAACATCCATGAAACATGGGCCATTTTTGCATGGTGCAATGTAAAAATGGCCTTGTTTAGCTTAAGTTAGCAGATGTTCGATGTATTCAACTATTTTTGGAGCCCATTATTTTGAGCCAACAAAAAATAAATCAAAAAGAAATTAATAAAATGCCATATACTTCTTCTTCTTCTTCTTCTTTTTTTGGGGATTTATATTCCCCCTTTCTCTCCTGCAGGAGACTCAAAGGGGCTTACAATCTCCTTGCCCTTCCCCCCTCACAACAAACACCCTGTGAGGTGGGTGGGGCTGAGAGAGCTCCGAGAAGCTGTGACTAGCCCAAGGTCACCCAGCTGGCGTGTGTGGGAGTGCACAGGCTAATCTGAATTCCCCAGATAAGCCTCCACAGCTCAGGCGGCAGAGTTGGGAATCAAACCCGGTTCTTCCAGATTAGATACACGAGCTCTTAACCTCCGCTGCGGCTCCTGGGTACAGGGTACCTCATTTCTTTCATTTGTAAGACCAAGTGCCAACCATATCTTTGTTGCCTTAGTGGCTTTGAACAGCTTGCAATTAGTTATGTTGGTTCAAAGCAAATCCAAAAACTAAATCACTTGTGTGTGTGTGTGCTGTCAAATCACAGCTGACTTATGGTGACCCAGCCGGGTTTTCAAGGCATAAGATGTTTAGAGATGGTTTGCCATTCCCTGTCTCTGTGTGGTGGACTGAGAGGGTTAATTTTGGTTGGTGACTTTTTTCAGACATTGAATAGTTTTCTGACATTTCCTCAGTGAGTGCTAATTGTTGAGATCATTCCATTAAGTATCTATGGGAGTTCAAAAAAGACGATCCCCAAGCTGAAGAATGTGTGCATGTGTGTGTGTGAGTTTTGTGAGGAGGGGACATGATTATTTTGAGCCCATTATTTGTGAACCTTGGTGATATCATTGCTATTTTTTTTAGGCCTGTTGCTCTAGGATAAAAGAGTGTATTGAAAAATAAAATGCATACACTCCACTGACTCCTCAAAATGTTAATTAGTTTTAAATTAGGTTCGTGTTTAATCATTAATGGTTGAATTATGTTTCAATGCCACTTTAAATTCTTCTTCCTTTTTCTTCTTTAAGTTAGCTCATTTTTTTTAAAGGCACCAAAGATTCTTAGGCGAGGACCACCTGCGATTAACTTTGTTTTGTACTATTTCAAAACCTGAGGTATATCAAAATATAGGAGATCTTTTATATTAGTAGGTTGTAACATTTTGCCATCAGTAATCCTTGAGGGTCATAACAAGATAATCCCTTCAAATGACTGACTGTGTCCTTGTGGGGCAGGGGTGATAGAGACCCTAACCTGTGTGATTGTTTTTTAATCATTATAAAAAAGCTACAGATGGTGTAATTGTTCCCATTTTGATTATGGTATCAAGCCATTCCACAGCAAGACAGGTTATCCCCTTCCTTGTTGTGGTGAAGGTATTATTATTATTATTAGAAAGTGGCTTTCCTAATGTTGGGCCTGGATCCTGGATACTGAATGAACTCAACCAAACATGTGCAAATGCTATAGTTGGTTTAGTGACTGCATTACTGAAAGGTCTGTTGATTGAATGATAAAGCTGAAGTTTAACTCAGTTTTTTGGGAAAAATACTTTGTTTAAAGCAAAAGCTTTTGCTCTTTCTTCACATATAGATTGCTATGAACATAATTAGTGCCCATTGTCAGCCTCCCATTCAGACCCTTTACTTTAAAAAAGTCAATATTCTCAACAATAAGGCCATGATGAGCAGTTAATTTGAATTTCTTGAGGGAACATACTTCTCTCTCCTTCTCTATCACACACACACACACACACACACACACACACACACACACACAAAAGGACATTACACAGCTTTATGAAAATGCTTTCCAAAAATAAACATCAGTCCTGCATAAAGAAATATCAAAATCTGGATTTTTAGAAAAAGAACTATGGAAGGGATGAAGCAAGTCTCCTCATATATCTGGTACATTCATCCCTACCCTGCCCTGGATCATGCAGGTTAGCTCTACCTCATCAGCTCTTGGAAGCTAAACATGGTCAGCTACATTTAGTACTTCGATGAGAGACTTCTGACAATGGCAAATCTCTTTTGTTTGCCCTATGAAGTTGCCATAAATTAACTTGATGGCACTTTGCAGTAGAAAAAGAGAGTTTGGGTTTATATCCCCCCTTTCCTATAAGAAGATTCAATGGGGTTTACAATCTCCTTTCCCTTCCCTCTCCCATAACAAACACCCTGTGAGGTGGGTGGGGCTGAGAGAGCTCCAAAGAACTGTGACTAGCCCAAGGTCACCCACCTGGCATGTGTTGGAGTGCACAAGCTAATCTGGTTCACCACAGCTCCACAGCTCAAGTACCACATTTACTGCTAGAACAGAAGCAGATGCCCAGGATTTCCCATTCCCTCTAAGTCAGCATTCACTCGGGTGAGAGCCAGCATGGTATAGTGGTTAAGAGCAGGTGTACCCAAATCTGGACAACAGGGTTTGATTCCCCAGTCTTCCACATGAGTGAGGGACTCTTATTTGGTGAACCAGATTAGTTTCCCCACTCCTACATTCCTGCTGGGTTACCTTGGACTACTTACAATTCATTCAGAACTCTCTCAGCCCTATCTATCTCACAATGTGTCTGTTGTGGGGAGAGGAAGGGAAAGAAAGGTGAGGTATAAAGCCAAAGTCTTCTTTTTCTCTTCTTGAAAGTTGTAACCCAACAATTTCACCCCAGTTGACTGAAACCAGTGGAAAGGGCTGCTGAACTGATTTCCTAAAATGCCCAGCTTTTCTTTCAGGCAGGTTGTTGACATTACTGTGAATTCTTTGTGTTTTAATTATGCTGGTTGTTGAGTGCGTTAATAAATATTGCTGCTAACTGTCATAAGTCTTTTCCGTACAAGTCATTTAAAACATTTCTGAGACTTTAATAAATCCTTTCTTCTGTGGCATTTCACACTTCATTTCCCCCCCATCCATCCTGGTTCCCATTTCTATAAAGGTGATTCCAGAACATGGTCCTCCAAATTTGTCTAGAAATTCAGTATAGAAAAAAAGGCTGTTCTTTCATGTATGCCCCAAAGAGAGCTTCGAGACCCAAGACCCACTTTAAAAAGCCTTAGTCTATTCCTCTGTTCCTCAGCATAGGAATAGATCTTAGCCGGAGGGAACCAACAATTTGACATACTGCTGAAGATTTAGTTATATGGCAATCATACCCTACCAGTGTCAGCCTAAAAGAAGCTAACTCAACTGTTTTTCACTTTTTTTCCTTTTCTGAATTACAGCTTCTCTGATTTTGTAGATCTGCTTTATCAAAAGGGATTTTACGTGAAAAATGCACTGCCAATTTCATAGAGAATACAAATGGGTCTGTTATTGACTGCTGAGTTCTGGGACACATCTACAAGAATTTAACTCAAACTAGAAGATACGGCTGAGCTGTTGCCACCTACGGTTCTCTTTAAAAAACTGAATTAAACAAACCAAGTTTTCTTCAGTCACTAGTGTTTGTGTTTCCCACCTTGCTGTCTCCTTGGGTTTTGAAATGTATGAGATGTATGAATTTGAGTGTTTTTTCCCTTCCACCCAGTGTCACAAGCACTATGTTCCCTGTCTTCAGGAAGTCAGACAATCTGAAATGGCTGCCAAGATGTCCAAGAAATCAAACACAGAATAGTGACAGCTAAAATGAGCATATTTCCCACTTTTCCCGCTTCAATGACAAGTGTGATCCAAGAGGCTGCAAAGTTAAAAGTGCAGGATTATAGACGAAGTTTCATGAAAAGGCAGCTTTATTTTATTCTATTTTATTTTAGCTAAACTGTGTTTATTTCTCTCAGTTGTTTTAACCTTCAGCTAATAAAATTCAGAAAGGAATCTACTGAGATTCTAGATTCTTATTTTTCAAAAGTAGCAACTTGGATTTTTGACAGTTTTACTTCTCCCAGATCTGTTTCAGATGGCTTTCCTGTTACCCTAAGTAGGCAGTCCCCTCCAATTTAGTTGGGGGAATTAGGTGGAGACAGAAAGGAAGAGAAAGTAACAGAGCCCTTTGGGGGGGGCAATAATAATAATAATAATAATAATAATAATAATAATAATAATAATAATAATAATAATAATAATAATAATAATAATAATAAGAAGAAGAAGAAGAAGAAGAAGAAGAAGAAGAAGAAGAAGAAGAAGAAGAAGAAGAAGAAGTAGTAGTAGTAGTAGTAGTAGTAGTAGTAGTAGTAGTAGTAGTAGTAGTAGTAGTGACCATCATCAACATAGCAGTACCCGGTGACAGCAGGGTCATTGAAAAAGAACACGAGAAGGTCACTAGATATCACAATTTGAAAATCAAGCTTCAGCGTTTATGGCACAAACCAGCTGAGGTTGTCCCAGTGGTTATTGGCTTGCTGAGTGCCATCCCGTAAACACTAGGGCAGAGGCCTAGGAAGTTCTAATGTGTCGGCGTAATGTTTGTGCAGATCCCAGCAGGGCTGCCTTCTGAATTTGACAGTTTATTAATTTTGTCAGTTCAAAGATGTTTCAAGTGCTGCCCTGGTGGTTTTTTTTTTTAATTTTTGGATTTTTCTACAGTGATTCAGTCTGGTAGTGATAGAAAGATCTAAAGTACTGCTGGCAAAGAACTTTTCTGCATGCTTAACTTACAGCTGATTTTCTTGGCCATAGATCCAGGAGCACTGGAATTGGTTAGTGCATGGTTCTTCTGCACATCTGCCCTCTTGGTGCATTTTCACAGATGTTGGGCCAGTTTATTTTCTTCCATACATGCTTTAAATGAGGAGTCTCAAGGCAGAAGGCTGTCATCTTTGGTCACAGCAACCCTCCTTTATTTTTTTAAAAGCCCTAAAATAGTGATATAGTGGTGTAGTGTTGTAAAGAGAGTTTAAGCAGATTCTCTGAATTCTCTGCTTTCACTTACCAAAAAAAGTTAGTCTGTAGCTCCTTCCCTCGGAAAACATGCCTTTTCCTGTAATTCTTGGTTATGTAGAAGGGCCAGATACTTACTTTGACTTTTTAATGAAAGCATGGGAATTCAGAGAATCTGCTTAAACTATTGTTACAAAACGACATCAATATATCAGTATGTTAGGTTCTTTTTAAAAAAATTAAAAACTGAACCCACTTGTCTTGGGCTGAGGTGTGGTTTGACAATGACAATAGTCCAATCATTGAAAAGGGGGCTGGAAATAGGTAGGAGTAGGCAGGACAAAAAACATTGGGGTAAAAGTGATTTCAAGAAGGGGGGGGGGGAATGACCAAAAATTTGAAGACACAAAATTGTTTGAGGAAATTGGGGGATGAACTGAGGAAATATGAGACTGGAAATGACAGGAAGAAACAAAAGAAAATCCAGGATTTGGGCATTTGTGTGTCTCCATATTCATCTGTTCATCTGTGTTATTGCTCTAGTTATGGTGACTACTGTGGTAGTGGCTCACATGGTGAATAGCTCCAACTACTGAGTGTCGTTGAAGAAA
The DNA here is from genome assembly GCF_021028975.2 of Sphaerodactylus townsendi. Taxonomy (NCBI): domain Eukaryota; kingdom Metazoa; phylum Chordata; class Lepidosauria; order Squamata; family Sphaerodactylidae; genus Sphaerodactylus; species Sphaerodactylus townsendi. The sequence continues at coordinate 89,651,400 of NC_059431.1, read as the reverse complement.
GGGGGGCATGTGGTGCTCTTACCAAAGAACTTCAGGAGGAGTGATGGAAATACCAGGAATGTAGACCATGCAGGTATTGGCTACCGAATAGATGGCAAATGATGTCACCACTCGTATCAATACCAGGTTCTATTATTCTTTCAGTGGCTGTGTGTATGTGTCAGTTTATAGCCATAGCCATGACACCTCTGGTGTCACATCCTGACAAACTCCAATAAGGACATCCCCCTCTCCCTTCAGCCAAATTTAATGATGGGTGCTAGAATCCTCCTTGTAACTCACCATACCAGCTTAGTATATATTGCCAATTGTCTTGAATTTTCCAAAGTTGCATTTATGACATGTTCTCCAACACTAAGTGTTATGGTTTGAGTCTGCTGGAAGAGGGCCTATTCATAGATGAGTATTTACATACATGTTATTTAAAGGACAGAGAAAAGGAACAGAAATGGGTTCTACAAGGAATGGAATGGTCACATTCTTTGTTAGCATCATCATGAAAGTGGGTAGTTTGAGAAGCCACTCAGCAAAGAGCTCTGCTTTTATATTTGTGACAAAAAGACCAAACTCATGTGGGGGGAAATGAGTATGTTTGTCCCATTTTGGTGAGTCTCATACATGATTTACACAGCAAAGTAGGAGCCCAGTTTTCTGCACTATTTCCTCCTAAATGATATCATAAATCATAAATTACACTACATTGACATTCATCAATGCCTTCTCTCTAAGCATAAAAATTGCCATCTCTCCTCACTTAAATGCATCTCTGGGATGGCCCAGATGTGTAGGAACAAGAAGATGGAATTGACTTTAAAGGGGAAATTAGTAAAGTTGTGTAATAGGGGAGATAGATATGTATAAAATGAGCAAATAGCACAGGCTTCCTCCTATTTGTTTACAGAGTTTCTTCACGCTGGAATGTTACTCAAAGCAAAAAACCTTGAGGAAAAATAAGGGAAATAATGGGGAGTTTCTTCCTGTTATCTATCAGATATAATCATAATACAGAAAGCTTTTGTATGCCAAAGAACAAATATTGTACCAAGTATGATGTACCATTCACATCAGACAACCAAGCTGTATTAAATACCATTACATGGTATCTATGAAATGGTGAAATGGAAGAAGTATGCTCCACACAGCAAACACTATCTAGCAAACATGAAACTTGTTAATAGCATTTAAACTTTGAAGCCATCCAAAGGGGGGAGAGGGCTTGTGGGAGCAGCGCACCCTTGCACCAGTGCATTTGTGCTCCTTTACCAAAGTAAAGAGGCAAAACTACTGGTGTACAGATGCCACCAGCCTTCCCCAGCTCTGGGACACAGTGGAGGATGCTGCACCAGTGTCCCAGTGCCTCTGCCACCACTGGCAGCACAGCAGGGCAGTTCAGGGTCATGACCAAGGGGGAAGCCAATGTTAGTTGGCTTCCCCCCAGCCATTTGCCATGTTACACCAGCGGGGGAAAATTCAGACTTACATGACCCATTCAGCCCCATAGAGACTTCTCAGTAGTGGGGAGACTTTTTTGTTTTTCAAAACTCCCCATGCTGTCAGAAAGCCTCTCTGGGAACATTGGGGTGGCACAGTTGTGGCACTGTAGCTGCCCACCTCACTGTTTGGATGGGGCTGCCTACTTTTTCAGAGGACTATATGTGCATCCCACAGTGCATGTGCAGTCCCACAATGGAGCAAATAATGCCCCCAAAGGGTTGTTTTGGATTGGGGCAATGGGGTGTGAGTGGAAACCTGAGGCCTCGTATTTCCCTGTGTTATGCTCCCAGGCTGAATAAACATAATAGTAAGTTTGGACATAAAACTATAGAAAACAGCAGGTAGAAGAAAAATTATCTTGTTACCTGGAACTTACCTGGAAGAAAAAAGTTCTTGTTACCTGGAACTTACAAAGCTTCATGCACTAACCCTCTTTTATTAATTTATTATTTATTCATCTGAGGATGAGCAGGATGAGCCAGGGACTTTCCTGAGGACAGATCAGGGGGTTCAGGGGTCATCCAGAGCAGCTGCATCATGAGGTCTTCGTCAAAGAGGATCTGCCTAAGAACTTCTGCTCCAGAGGATCCTGCCAACATGCCAGATGTCAGACCAACCAACTTCCCATTTTGTAGGGCCACATCTGGGTCTGCAGGTTCTCCCCACACCCAGTCCACCGAGTGCGGTGGCAGATATGGAAGGATCATGAGGAAGATGTTCAGCAATCATGAAGTGTCTGGTTGGCAGCCTGCTTTCCAGCTACTGAATCAGATCACTGTTCAAACACATATACTTCACTGGATCAGGGCTCAATCACTGTGGTGTCATTATGTTCAGTGCCAGGGACAAGAAAACATCTGAGAAAGCTCTGGATAACGTCTTTGTGGGACTCCCTAGTGAAGTACTATATGGGATGAGAGAAATGCTACCTCAGCCACCTCTGGCCAAGCAACATTTCTGGCAGAGCAGAGGCACAACCTCAAAGCTGCCAGCCTCTGCCACACCAGGCATTCAACTCTACCCCAGTAGACCCATGACCAAAGCTGCCTCTTTCTTCATTGCCACTGAATTAAAAAAGGCAGCAGTGATGGCATTTCCCTCAGTTGCTAAACTCTGGCTGATACTTCACTGTGAGGGAACCACTTGAGAACTGCTTTCTCTTCCCTCTCCCTCCTTATAATCCAGGATAATTTTCAGGCTCATGTGAAGGAAAGAAATGCCAGTCAGATGCCCAGCAAACTGATGAAGTTGCCCTGTGACCCCCTCAATTTTTAAAGGAGTAGATCTGGCATCCTAACTCTGGAGACCAAGTGTGACAAACTTTATTTTCAGTGCCCTGAGCTGGTTCCCAGGGGATCAGCCCTTTAACACTGAACACAGAAAGTAGGCTTGACCTTGAGACTTCTTAGATCAGGCCTTCCCATTGAAAACAATATCTCTTTCAAGTTTAAAAGGCTGTTGAATTGGAGGGGGGGGGATCAGTTGGAGTTTGCCCAGTATTTCCTCCTCCTTTTTCATCAAAATCTGAAATACTATTGAAATTCCATAAGTCAAATTGTTGTTACTCCTGGAATTTTGGGTCATTTCAGTTGTTCTCAATATGAAACAAAATTGGGAATTTCAGTTCAGGAAAATCTAAATGTTACCCCTACTCCTGGGCTCTTAGTCTGCTCTGTAAATGCCAAATCCACTTCACCTACTACAAGTGGATCCAGTCCTTCTGAGACGTTAGCCTTCCCAACTGGCATTACCTTTCTTGTCTTGATTCCTCTTCAGCTTGCTCTGCCTTAGTGATATGGGGATGATTCAGCTTTATCAGCTTCTGGAGAAGGGTGTGGGGGAGGGACTCACTAAATGGTCCTTTGGGTCTTCGGAGATGGGGAGGTGGAGAAGACTGAATGCTGTGCTTGCCACATCCAAGTGCAGCATTCCGTTTTCCTTGCCACTGCCACTTTCCAAGTCCTCTGGGGCTTGGGAAAATGGCAGGGGGGAGGGAGAAAACTGAATCATGTGCTCAGTGCAGCTGAATCCAGCATTCAGTCACAGGTCTTCTGCCATGACTGTGGTTGAAAGAATTGTGGTTGAAAGACTGTGGTTGAAAGAATTGAAAATTCAGGTTGTCAACATCCCGAAAAGCTAAATAAAGTGAATGGGATTTTAAGCTGCTTTGAGGCTTCTTAATGGCAGAGAAAAGCAGGGTGAATAAACCAACTCATCTTCTCCTGGTAGCCTCCCTATCCTCACCTTTTCCTGCTTCTTTGTGACCTCCCGACCTCCCAATAAATTCATCTTCAGCTATATTTATCATTTATTTATTTATTTTATATCCCACCTTTCTCCACAAAGGGGACTGAAAGCAGCCGACCATTTAATTCTCAAAACAACCCTTTAGGGTAGGTTAGTCTGACAATGTATAACTGGTCCTAGGTCACCCAGTGAGCTTCTATGGCAGGGTGTTGATCCAAACCTTGTTCCCCCAGATCCTAAATGCTAACTGCTGTCCCACACTAGTTTTCATGATTGAGGTAGTTATACACCAGTATTCTACGAGGGAAAGTAGCATGGTATATAGCCTAATTTTATCAGATCTTGTAAGCTAAGCAGGGTCAGTACTTGGAAAGGAGACCTCAGAAGAAAGCAATGACAAACTATCTCTGCTCTTCATTTGCCTTGAAAGTCCCTTGCTGGGGTCATAGGGATGCCAATCTCTAGCTGGGATGTGGCTCATCTCCAAACTATAATTCCCTTGGAGAAAAATGATGTTTTGTGCCACTGTAATGGCAGAGTTGTAGCAAGGGGGGGAAATCGCCTGGTGCACCGGTGCTGTCCTCTGCCCCATCCTGCATCACCCCTGTCCCACCCCTATTCTGCCCTGGAATGCTCCAGCCACGCCCCCAAAATGCCCTTGTCACACCCCCACTGGTATATGCACCTGGTGCATCGCACCCCCGTTCCCCTGGAGCTACGCCTCTGTGTAATGGCACTGTACCCCCTGAGTTCTCTGACCTTTCCAGGCTCCTATCCCCAACTCTCCAGGAGGTTCTCAACCTGGATCTGGCAACCATATTAACATTCCAGTGGCCAGGGCATCTGGTAACGAAGTCAGCTAGAACCTGATGGCACTGTGCACACATACCACTTTTCTACCTAATTGGGGACCCAAAATAATCTACAGCAACATTTTCCCTTCCTCCATTTTATCCTCATTGCAACAACCCTATGAGGTAAATTCAACTGAGAAAGAATAACTAGTTCATAGACCGTGAATAAATTTCCATGGCAATATCATTCAGGTTTTCCCAGGTTCACTCTAACCATAATAGTGTGCTGACTCCCAAAGTTCAAAATCAGTCAAGCTCACATCCTGGAATTTCTTTTTTTTAAATCTCCTTCTTTGACTCAGCTTGGCCCCAGCTATAACAGACTTTGCTTCATAAAGTTTCTTCTGGTGTACTGTTCTGTTTTCCACAGGCGTTCTTTGTTGGAATTATATGTCCGTTCTAGTACAGTAAATCTGAAAACAGTGTGTTGTTAAAAACCACAGGCCTTACTGTAAAGCTGCTTAACAAGCATGATTCCTTCAGCTTTCACAGATAGACCTAACCCTGCCAGATCTAGGATTGATAACAAGTTGATCTAATGAAGCTTTTATCAACAGCTTGAGGGATTAGGTGGTTTTTTTCCCAGACATATTATTGGATGCTTTGAGACAGGTTGCTACTTCCTAGCCTTGTTCAAATCTGACAGCTAATGAACAGTCTTCTTTCACAGCTCTTTTATAGACACATCAGGCTGGTGGAAAACCTAAAATCACAACACATTGCTATTTACTGTTTCCGAACTACGTGTTCCATTTGCCTGCCCATGAGTTCAGTAGCCTTACTGAATAACTTCTGCATTATATGTCTTTCATTACCTATTTGATGTTACCTATTTGATGCACCTTTGTACTCTGATGTAGATGCAGAGCAACACTATAAATCAGTGATGGCGAACCCATGGCACGTGTGCCAGAGGTGGCACTCAGAGCCCTCTCTGTGGGCATGCTCGCAAAGAGTTTGTCTTGGAGGGGGCAGAAAATCACCCCCTCACCCACACACACATCTAGGCTGGCCTGGGCCGCTGGGCACAATGTGCGTGCACTGCGGCAAGCAGGGAGGACTCGGCTGGCAGGCCTGGTGCCTGTGCTACGGGTGGCTGCTGTGGGGAGGGGAGGCAGAGGAGGAGGAGATGCTACAGGGGCACAGAGCAGTGCGCGTGGGACTTTTTGGAGGCTAGAGCAGGCTGGCCCCTGCTTGATCAGGTGGGGCAGAGGCAGAGGGCTGGGGTGAAGGCGCTGGAGCAGTGCAGGGCAGAGCAGTGGTTTATTGGGTTTCAGAAAGTGAAAGTTTTACTTCCCTCTTCCCCCACACCCCTCCCCCTTCCCTTGCCAGGCCTCCAATGTGATTATAGTGTAATTATTTCAGAGAGATTATTAGCATTAAACCTAAGACCTAGTTTTGGGGAAGCAGTATAGGTAACCCTGTTAATCACTGTTAAACCCCACTGATTTTCATGGGAAGAACTAAAGCACAATCCTTTACCTGGGAGTAAGATTGGTTGTGGCAATGGGGCTTGCTTCTGAGTAAACCCTCCTAGGGTCGTGATTCACCCGTTCAAAGCGTTACATGGTTGCTTCACCAAGCTTACTCCCGAGTAACGTGTGCCTTGGAGCCAACCGTTTTTTCTATACTAAAACCTCAGTATTCAGGTTAAATTGTCGTGTTGGCACTTTGCGATAAATAAGTGGGTTTTGGGTTGCAATTTGGGCACTCGGTCTCGAAAAGGTTTGCCATCACTGCTATAAATGCATTTTAAAATACAGTGAAATCTGTTGATGTTTCAAAATACAAATTTTAACATTGTGATGTTTGGATTTGTGCATATGATCTTAAATTTGAGTAAATATGTATGCACTTGCCTCAGGAATCCCCTTGATCAAATTGTGACAGTAATTTGCTTCAAGGCATGACTCCTAATTAAATCTGAACAATTTTCTACATTTTAAAACAAATTAACTGAATATGAAGATTCACCCCATTGTTTAGAATGTGCTTTTTATATATCCATTTATGCCCATATCTGCCATCGAAGGTTGCATTTAACACATCTGATGAAGTGAACTCTACCCCATGATATAAATCTTTTTTTTTCAGATGCTACAAGAACGTATTTCAGGGGTCCCCAACCTTTTGGAGACTGTGTACATTTGGAATTCTGGCATGGCATGCTGAGCACAGCAACAAAATGGCTGCCGCAGGAAGTAGAGCCAGCCACACAACGATTGCCACACTCAGTAACTTCAGTAACACAGTGTAGATCCTTGTGCTGTAGTAGCAGCTGCTGCCAAAGTCTTGAGCCCACTGGCAGGGAAGGATGATCTATAACAGTGGTGGCGAACTTATGGCATGGGTGCCAGAGGTGGCACTCAGAGCCCTCTCTGTGGGCACGCGCAAACAGAGTTCATCATGTGATAATAGTGTAATTATTTCAGGGAGATTATTAGCATTAAACCTAAGACCTAGTTTTGGGGAAGCAGCATAGATAACCCTGTTAAGCGCTGTTAAACTCTACTGATTTTCATGCAAAGAACTAAAGCGCAATCCTTTACCTGGGAGTAAGCTCGGTTGCTGTCAATGGGGCTTGCTTCTGAGTAAACCCTCCTAAATTAGAGTGATTCACCCGTTGGAAGAGTTGCACGGTTGCTTCAAAGCAATGCCACTGACTACCACCAAGCTTACTCCCGAGTAACACATGCCTTGGAGCCAACCGGTTTTTCTATACTAAAACCTCAGTATTCAGGTTAAATTGCCATGTTGGCACTTTGCGATAAATAAGTGGGTTTTGGGTTGCAATTTGGGCACTTGGTCTCAAAAAGGTTCGCCATCACTGATCTATAATTTAATCAATCAAATAAATAAATATTTACAAATCTGCACAACCAATCGACTCTCCAACAGTCAGTTGGAAGTCTACATGGCCAAGAGCCCTTCCTGGCTCTACCCACTTCTTGAAATCATTTGGTAGATGTCAGAAAAGCTATTGGTGAGTGCCCAGGCATGCATAGGTACCACATTGGAGGCCCCTGCTGTATTTCATTGCATCTAAATAGGTCAAATTCCATACATCTACTACCTTTCTTTTCTACCAAATTTCAAGGATACTACTGATGTTCTGAAACAATTCTTGGATTCATTAGTGGGTTGAAGTAGGATGAACAAGATGAAACTTAATCCTGGCAGAACAGATGAACTCTATGTTACAAGGACCTGGAGCTTCAGATTTCTCCTGTTTTGGTTGGGGTTATACTTCCCTTGAACAGTCAGGTTCGCAGCTGCAGAACACAACAGTCATCTTGGAACATCAGGTGGCTCAGAGTGCTCTCACCCAGCTTCACTGGGTGCATCACCTGCATTCGTTCCTTGACCAGTCAAACTTAGCCACACTGATCCATGCCTTAGTTACATCTCAACTGGATTATTACAATGTACTCGACTTTGAGCTAGCTTTGAAGATATTTTGGAAGTTGCAGCTAGTTCAAATTGCAGAGGTTAGATTGCTAGATGAGGCCAACTATAGGGGGCATGTGATCCTAGTACTTCATCTATTACGTTGGCCACCAATCTGCTCCCAAACTCAATTCAAGGTACTGGTTTTGCGCTTTAAGTCTTTACATTACTTGAGACTGGGGTATCTGAAAGACTATCTTCTCCCATATGTTCCTTCCTGGAAATTAAGATCTCAGAGAGAGGCCCTCCTGACTGTTCCATCAATCAAAGATGGTCATCTATTGGGCACATGAGAAAATGCCTTTTTAGTGGCAGCCCCACAATTATGGAACCTCTCTCTAGTAAGGTAGCCTGGCCCCCTCACTTCCAATCTTCAGGAATGAAGTGAAGACAATCTTATTTAGAATAGCATTTGACTAAGTCAGTCTTCATTTATTGGCAGTTTTAACTGAGATTTATCATCTTTTATGTGTTTTTACAGCTGTTGTTTTATTTATATTGTCAGCTATCTTGAGTGCCACAACATAGAAAGTCAGTCAATAAATGTTTTGAACAAGTAAAATGGGCACAGCAACAAAAAGGTATTCAAAACTATTCATTTCCTTTTATATCTTTAATAGAGCTATCACAGAGAATAAATTAAGACAATGATGCACCAGTGTTCATCTTCTCTGTTGACACAGAATTTTTTAAAAAGAAATAATGTAAAAAGAGTCCCATTGACAGTTATCAGAAGTGCCTCTGGCTCATAATTAATGCATAGGAAAACCTTTCTCAAGAGTAAATAAGTCAACACCATACTTGTAACTCACCAGTGTAATTTCTGAATCAATTTTACCACAATAAGGAAGGCAAAATTCATCTCAGCATGTTGCATATTTCAAAAGAAAGCAGCAACCGTGCTCCTGTACAAACCCTTTTTGCAAAAATAAATCAATTCCACTATGTGAGATGGAAATCAAAAGGTCTCCTTTCATAACAGTAATGATGTTTAACACTAGCAATCTCATAAAGAAACTGTTTTAATCAAGTCAGGTTACAGACCAAAAAATGTGTTGAGTAATCCAAAATAGCAAATACCTTCTTTGAGTCTGTCATACACAATGCGTCCTAGTCACTTTCATTCATGTGAGAGTCAGTGCAGTACAGCAGTTTGTCATATGGACATTGGGCAAACCCTGATTCAAATTCCCAGTATCCTTCCTAATGGTCCAATCTAGGGGTGGAAGAAAAAATTTTAGGAGTGGAGCGGCCTCGCACTGATGCATTTGCACCCTCTGCCAGTGTAAGGGTAATCCCTACTGCTGGGTAAAGCAGACACGCCAGTGTTTCAAGTACCCCACAGCTCTGCTGCAGCAAAACCTGGAAGTGGGTGCCACTGCACAGTTATGCTGGCATCTGAGCAGACACCAGCACAAAGAAGGGAGGCAGGGCATTTCTGGGGATGGAGTCAACTTTAGTTGGCTTCCACCCAGACTTTGGAGTCAGGAGCACTGTGGCCAGGGCCTTGGAGTTGTGTCACTTGAAAGGGTGGTATATCTCCATTGAGCCCTCTGGAGGGCTTCCCAGACAGCCGGGGTTTTCTCTGTGTTGATTATCTCCCTATACCACCTGGAAGTCCTCAGGAGGTGGTGCAGCAGTGCAGCCGCAGCACCATCCCTGGCCGGTGGAGCCCTTTAGATGGGACAGCCCCACTCCAATCCAAGGGCATATGAAGAGCAATGAAGTAATCCTCGAATTATCCCCTGTTGCAGCGATCTGTTCTCTATATTTTTTTTTATAAAGAAAGAATAAAGTTTTGTTCTATATCATTTGAACAAAGACATCAGGACAGAAACTGTATTATTATTTTCATGAAATGACAGAAGAGGTTATTGTCGAAAGCCTTCCACAGTACGTTGAAAATGCTGTCTTGAGCAGATCTTGGATCATAGCCCTCGTTCAGGACACAATGCATCCCGAACCATACACGCTAAACTGGATCCATGCAAAAAGAAACTGAAATTCATGGAAGCCCAAATTGTTAGGAAACTATAGCAGGGCAGCGCTAAACAGAGTTGTACTTTTCAATCTAAACCCATTGAATGTAAGGGATTCAGGATTAAAACTGGCATTGGTCCCTGGAACACCCCCTTCAGTGTCTGCAGAGGAGTGCTAGCTGAATTTGCCATCCAGGCATTATGCTGCGGCACAGCTCCCCAGCACTGATGAAAGTTGCACCTGCGTTGGTGCAAATGCCTCTCATACCTCCTGGGGCGTTTCTCTTCCCCACCCAGAGGACTGCACTGAATTTCTGGAAGGAAGGATTCAGTTCTCAAAGAATGTTCAAAGAAGTCATACTATGAGACACCTTTGCCCAGAATAAGGATGCTGCAAAATTTTACAGCATCACTTTTCAAAAATTCCCCTTTCGATTCCAACAAATCCATGAGTCTTTAAAAGCATTTTCTGTTTCCTCATGCCACGTTTACATAATTTTAACACTAGTTTACACTAGTCTATGCCGTTTTCACTCCATTTTAATGCTAAAACTTCCATGTAAATAACATGTAAGTGGAATAAAAATTGTACACGAGAAATATGAACTGGGAACACTAATAAGGACCTGGTTGAAATGAAAATGTTTACACAACAACATACGGTAATAAAATGAAAAAAGAACAAAGAGGGGCATATTCATGTAACCAAGACTCTAGTTCTTTGATTCGGTGTGACCTAGATCCAACAGGATTGCTGACAGGGAAATGATCCTTCCAAGGATTAGCTGTAAATAGGAAAAAATATATCAAGTCCACTGAAGAAGGAAAGCTAGGAGAGTCCTTTAGTGACACGGTAATTGGTTTTTTCTTTATTTCTATGCTGTTTGTTCCACTAGAAGTACTGAAATAGTTTAAAGACAATTGTTAAATTATAGACAATATTAATGTATTAAAATCAAATTGTCTTAAAAATATAATGAGGAGTAAACTGGAGTATTCTTGCCCTAGTTTTCTCCCCAAAGCTGCTTCAAGCATCCTCATCCTCCTCCTCCTCCTCCCTGCCTGCCATTTTATACTTGCAACAGCACTTTAAGATAAGTTAGGCTCATAGAGAGTGACTGGTCTAAGGTCATCCAGCAAGCTTCCATGGCATGAATTGGAATTCAAATCTGGATCTCACAGATCCTAGCATGACACTTGAACCACTATTACACTGGCTGTCTCCTCTCCACCTTGCTGGAAAACTTGTGCATCTATGGCAATACTTAACACATTCAGCACTGTCTACATGTTCCATTATCCAACATGTCTCCAGAGTTCATCTGGAGTTTTGGACTGAGTAGCTACCAACATGTGGATGACACTTAACTCCATTTTGTGCTACTAACAGATCCCAGGGAGGCTATGAATTGGGGTGGGGGAGGGTTAAAAGGTAAGGCTTTGGGTGGTGTGATGGTTGGAAGGTGTAGCCATGAGAGGGGAGGGTTGGTAGGTGAGTATGAAGGTGGGAAGGGTTGGCAGGTTAGTATTGGAGTGGGGGAGAGTGGAAAGGTGAGGCTTGGGTTGGAAAGCATTGGAAGATGTGACTAGGGGTGGGTGAGAGTGGGGAGGGTGGGGAGGGGAGGGGAGGGTGGAAAGTGGCTGGGAGGTTGGTAGGTGAGTATGAGGATGGGGAGAGTTGGGAGTTAGTATTGGGGTGGGAAAGGGAGGCAAAGTGAGGGTAGGGGTGGAGGAAGGTTGGAAAATGAGTTGGGAAAGGGTGGGAAGCTGTAGGTTAGGGTGAATTTGGCAGGGCCTGGGCTTCCTCACTTTGCTAAAGGTCCATTATGAATGATAAAATGTTCTAAACTGTTGTTCACGTTTCCAGCATACATTTGAAATACCTTTATGCATTCTAACAAATTTTTTCTGGTGACATATACCAATGATACATCATTTTGTACAACTCCACTCGAACACTAGAACTTAAGGTGAATTTGAGACCCGTTAGCCACATATTTTCCCATTGTTCCAATCTGGACATTGTACCCAAAGTTTTTAGCACATCTTATCATAGGTTCTTTCTTTCATTCTTCCTCCATATACTTCTTATTGTTTTGGTTTCTAGGTGTTGGCTTTTCTTTGTATTGTCACAATTTTTTTTCCAAATGAGCACAAAACTAAAGTGTGAGTTTTATGAGTGTCAGAAGTAATCTCACAATGTTAATTTTTTATACAAAAGCTGCATTTGTGTCATAGTCTAACTGTTTCCTCTCTGCTTTCTCTGACAATCCAAAGAAAGAGTAATGCATACAAATCATTTTACTGTTTAAAAATTTTGAATAAAACATGCAACCTTGTCATACTAAGTGACAGACAGAAATGTCACTATGGTTTCCTTGGGACAAATAATCCATATACTTCATGTATAATTCATCTGATCTTTAAGAATGTTTAACAATATTGAATTTAGATAAATTTCAATGTTATGGTGCATTAAAGTTTCCTTTGTCAATTTACACATGTGCCTCATCTCTTTTAAATCTTCATCTGTATTATTCTGTCTCGATATTAACCCTGACAGGCTTGGAAAGTAGTCGTTTCATAACTCATGAACACAGCTATTGTCTCAATTAAATCTTACAGTGGCCTCCAGGTAATACATTTTCTGAATCAAGGAACAGAAGACATCTGAGATTTAAGTCTATTTTGCAATATCTGTGGGAGTGGGCATTTAGAAGGTGTCTTGGCCTGCACATGCCGTTGGTCTGAAGTTGGGGTGTCACTTTTTAATTTTCCTGAACCTAAAACAAACAGATAAGGGATAAAGGTACAAGAGTTGTATAACCCCTTTATAGGTATGGAATGAGCCAGGAAGGGGTGGAGCCTCTAGAGGCAGGAGGGTGCAGAATGCATGGAAAGCAGAAGAAGGAAGCAAGACTGCCTGACTGGGAGAAGGAAGTTTAATTATAGGCTCTTAACAGCTTAAGATTACTGTGATGTTTGTATCAGAACTAGTAAGGAGTGAAACTTTTGCTCTCAATTGTAAATTTAGAATTTATTGGTTCATGGCTGTGTGGTGGAAGTTCTCTAGGGACTTACATCATCTGAAGCCAGTGCACCAAGAGTTCACCTGGGGATTTCCTGGGTCACCTACAAAAGAAAAGAAATGGATTTGGGGTTGATAAGCTGTGAAAAGGGGGAAAGGGGAAAAAGTTAATTATTAAACTTGAATAAGATCATAGTTTTGTTGTATTACTACGTTCTATGTTGATAAATGATTTGTTAAGTGAAAAATAAAAATAAAATTTGTTTTAAATTGTATGCAAGATTCATTTCAAGTTCTGTCCCACAGAACCTACAAGCTAAGGTTACAGTTGCACATATGGGAAAAAGGTACTGGCTAGAATTGCCAACCTCTAGGTGGAGCATGGGGCTCTCCAAGAATTAGTGATCTCCATTTTAATTGAGATGTAGCCCACCTAGCTCAGTGCTAACTGTAACTCTAGCAATAGTTATATTTTTGTCTGGAAGTCTTCTTACATATGTGTTTTTCCTCAATGGGATCAGGGGGCTACATCTCTGCTTGTTTCATCACTGATGAACACAACTATTCTCACTTGTGAGAACCACATAACCAACAGACAATTATGTGCTTAATTTGAAAATATTTGGGAGAGGGGAACTATCTCCAAGACCCAGTGCAAAAGTTAGAAACAGTAAATAAATATTTTCAGCATATTCAAGGGGAGAGGGTGGTGGGGCAATGGGAGGCTGCTGCCTGGCCCTGCAGAAAGGCCAGGCCTGGCTGTTGTTTGGGGAGAGAGTGAGAATGGTGGGGCAATGGGGAGACTGCTTCCTGCCACCCTCCCCACCAGGCTAGGCTTGATGTTTGGGGGGGAGGTTGGGGGGGTTGATGGGGATGGTGATCCTGCGTCAGGGGAAGATGGGTGGAGGACTGGTTGGAATGCAATCTGGGCCAGGGGATTTGGTAACTAAATGTTACCAAATCCCCTGGCCCAGATTGCATTCACCCAAGAGTTCTTAAAGAGCTCAAGCATGAAATTGCTGATCTTCTCACTTTAATATGCAACTTATCCCTGAAATCAGGCTCCATCCCTGAAGACTGGAAGATGGCCAATGTCACACCAATCTTTAAGAAAGGATCTAGGGGGGACCCGGGAAATTACAGGCCAGTCAGTTTGACATCTGTTCCTGGTAAATTAGTAGAATCTATCATTAAAGATAAAATTATAAAACATGTAGAAAAGCAAGACCTGCTGAGAAAGAGTCAGCATGGCTTTTGCAGAGGCAAATCCTGTCTTACAAACTTACTAGAGTTCTTTGAGGGGTGTAAACAGGCATGTGGACAGGGGGTAACTGTTGTACATTGTCTACTTGGATTTCCAAAAGGCTTTTGACAAAGTTCCTCACCAGAGACTGTTGAGAAAACTCAGCAATGAAGGAATAAGAGGGGAAGTCCTCCTATGGATTAAAAACTGGTTGAGAAACAGGAAACAAAGGGTGGGTGTGAATGGGAAATTCTTGCAGTGGAGAGATGTAAGGAGTGGTGTCCCCCAAGGATCCGTTTTGGGACCAGTGCTCTTTAACCTATTCATAAATGACCTGGAAGTAAGGGTGGGTAGCGTGGTGGCCAAGTTTGCAGATGATACCAAATTATGTAGGGTGGTAAGAACCACAAAGGATTGCGAAGAGCTCCAAGCGGACCTTGATAAATTAGATGAGTGGGCTCAGAAATGGCAAATGCAGTTCAATGTAGCAAAATGTAAAGTGATGCACATAGGGGCAAAAAATCCAAACTTCACATACATGCTACAGGGGTCAGTGCTATCAGTCACAGACCAGGAAAGGGATTTAGGCGTCTTAGTTGATAGTTCCATGGGAATGTCAAGTCAATGCATGGCAGCTGTGAAAAAGGCAAACTCTATGCTGGGGATCATTAGGAAAGGAATTGAGAATAAAACTGCAAAGATTGTCATGCCCTTATATAAAGCAGTGGTGCGACCGCACTTGGAGTACTGTGTCCAGTTCTGGCTGCCGCATCTCAAAAAGGATAAAAGTGCAGAGAAGGGCAACAAGGATGATTGAGGGACTGGAGCACCTTCCCTATGAGGAGAGGCTGCAGCGTTTGGGACACTTTAGTTTGGGGAGGAGACGTCTGAGGGGGGATATGATTGAAGTCTATAAAATTATGCATGGGGTAGAAAATGTTGACAGAGAGAAATTTTTCTCTCTTTCTCACAATACTAGAACCAGGGACATTCATTGAAAATGCTGGGGGGAAGAATTAGGACTAATAAAAGGAAACACTTCTTCACGCAACGTGTGATTGGTGTTTGGAATATGCTGCCACAGGGGGTGGTGATGGCCACTAACCTGGATAGCTTTAAAAGGGGCTTGGACAGATTTATGGAGGAGAAGTCGATTTATGGCTACCAATCTTGATCCTCTTTGATCTGAGATTGCAAATGCCTTAACAGACCAGGTGATCGGGAGCAACAGCCGCAGAAGGCCATTGCATTCACATCCTACATGTGAGCTCCCAAAGGCACCTGGTGGGCCACTGCGAGTAGCAGAGAGCTGGACTAGATGGACTTTGGTCTGATCCAGTTGGCTTGTTCTTATGTTCTTATGTTCTTATGTTCTTAATGTGAGGGATGCACTTCCACCAATGGGCATGCAGGACTAGTGTGTCTTGTGAAACCATTGGTTGGAAGTGTGCTGTCAACTCATTCCAACCCTTAGTGAATTATATTAAAGGATATGTTAATATCTCTTTTCTGCCAGACTTGATAAGCTGGTGGTTTGACTTGGTATAATATAGTTTCATGTTCAGTGTGTCTCCTGACTGCAAGGGGTGGGGATAAGTTTCTTCATACTCTGCTTGTATCATGGACCAGAGTACAGATTCTTCCAGCTTAGACAAAAAAAGCTGCAGATTTAGAGGAGGGGAAATCTAGGAACCATCACACAAGGGGGCAGTTGAGATACAGGGGGGTTGCGAGTGAGATCAAGCACACTGTTGGCTCCAACTTCAGTAATGTGACTCCTACCTTGATTCCTGGACTGCTGCCTCCAGCAGAACAGCTTGTGGGTGACACATTGGTTGCTGTGGATACAGGACTGTGAGTTACATGGTTCAATCCAGCAGGAATGTTCACAGAACTTTTACAGTTTTATGAAGTCCGTGGCCTTAGAAGGGTGCTGCTCTGTTTAGGATTGTACTGATAATTTTGTAAATTGCAGCAAAGCCACAGTAAAGCAAGCTATACAACAGTTACAGTCTGTCAAGATTGTATTTGAGTTGCCAATATGCAAGAATTTGGTTTAATTTGATAGTAGGATGGCCAAATCTTTCCAATTTGTATTCTCTTTGGAATTTAAATTAGTAGAAATAATTACTCCTAAATTGGCAGAGGCTTGGGAGGAGGGAGACATTCAGGATTGGCTGTCTACCAGAATTTTGAAACATTTTGTATTGGTTCTTTGGCATTATTTCCAAAGACCATGTTTGCACTTGGAAGATCAAAAACAAACTTCTTCTGAATATCAGAAAGAGCTCAGTTATCTATGTTTCAAAATTAATATTTGCATGGTTAGTGGGATACCAATTTTAACTCAGACTCTGAAAATAGCATATGGTAAAGGCAGTGACACAAATGCTTGAATTAGGGAGAAATGTAGGAGACCTTTAAAAAACACACACAAGTCTCACACCCTGGCTGATTTTGAACTTTCTAAATGCTCCGTGGTTTATCCCTGTTTCTGCTATGGAGTTTTGCACGGCAGTGGAAGCTTCCGGAGCAACAAAGAGGCATTTAAAAAGAACTTCACCTTTGCGGTTCAGGAAATTCACAGAGCAAAGCCATTTGCTGCAATGGAGGCAGTTCCAGGGCAGAAACAGCCATGCTGCAGCACTGGAGGCAGTGCAAAACTCCCGATTGCATCGGGGCATTCCCCGTGCCACCAGAGGAGCAATTTCGGCATGCAAAATCGGTCCCCTAACTTTCAAAGTTAGCTGTTTCCAATAATCCTCTTCAAACACACCCCAAGCTTTGTTCCTGCAGGGTGCTATACAATTTATTCCTATGATTCTGGGATCATTGGACTCAGGTTTATCAGGGCATATGCACAACAATCAGAAAAGTGCTTGAGAATGTCATCTTCAATTCAGATTACAGAGAGGGTACCAAGATCAGTAACATCTGCTTAACTACTCTCAGTCGAAGAACCTCCTTTCCATGAGAACTTTCATTCTTTAAGTCTCTTCTGTGAGAGTAGCAGCATGAGGAAATCTACATTCTGTGAGAGCTTGGTCACTCTGCAGGCCAATGGAACTCATCAAGTCATGTGAATTGTTTTATATGATGTTCTGTAATGGACCTGAGTGCATAGGAAAGCAGAAAAGATATTTGTCTGAGGGGTCGTATGGTGCTGTTGGCAGAAATGTTCCTTTTACTAACTCCACCCCTCATCCACCCCTTTGTTTTTATGCTTATGACCCAGAAAGGGAAATATCCCCAACTTAAAGAATCAGATCCCTCCTAGCTACAGGTGGGGAATGGGATAGAGGGCAAGATTGCCACATCCAGATTGGGAAACTCCTAGAGATTTCAGGGTGGAGCCTAGGGAAGAAAGGGACCTCAGTGGGGTACAATTCCATACTGTCTACCGTCCAAAGTAAGCTTCATTTCTCCTGGGGAACTGGTATTTGCAATCTGGAGATGAACTGTAATTCTGGAGGATACCTAGGTCCCACTTGGAGATTGGCATCCCTCCCTCCACTTGCCAGGCTTCCCCGGGAAAGGCCTATGAAGTGTAATATAAACTGGATGGTAGAGGATGGTATTAATGTACAATGTCTTATTCACTAATCAAACTCCCCCTGCTCACTGCAATCTCTGGATCAGACTGTCTTCACAAGAATACCATCTTGTTGTAGGCTGAAACTTCTTCTCAATTACCCCTTCTTTCCTGAGAATTTTCAAAAATTCATTCTTTCCATTCCCAGCGCTTCTCAATGGGCAGTAGACATGTCCTCTGCGGTCCCAATGCTTTTCAATGGGAGTCCTCCAAGTGGCTAAGAAACGGCACTGTTTCTACTATGTTTTTTAAAAAAACTGAAAGGCAATTTTGTGAGCAGTGTAACTGATGGATCTCTGGCATGTTATCACACTTCCTTTTCTTCTAAAATTATCATCTGATGTACTATTGAATAGATACACTTCTCCATGGAATATATTTTACCATCTTGCTCAAATGTGATAGAGCCCTATTCTAATTGCTTTGCCATATGCTCAAGTGTGATGGTAAAATATATTCCATGGAGAAGTGTATCTATTCAATGGTACATCAGAAGAGAATTTTAGAAGAAAAGGAAATGTCCCCAAGCATTTCTCCTCTGCCCTAAGCAAGTGATTATATTGTACTTTGTATCCTTTGTATATATTGTACTTTTGCATCTTTTGAGAGCATTTTGTACAACACCCCTCCAACTTTCTCCCTGGGATATAAAGATTCAGAGATCGGCATTCTTAATAATGTCTG
Organism: Sphaerodactylus townsendi; assembly: GCF_021028975.2. Lineage (NCBI taxonomy): Eukaryota > Metazoa > Chordata > Lepidosauria > Squamata > Sphaerodactylidae > Sphaerodactylus > Sphaerodactylus townsendi. Next base: position 89,632,832 of record NC_059431.1, on the reverse strand, counting down.
TTGAAGGGAACTTTGACACTTGAAAGCTTATACTCTGAAAACCTTGTTGGTTTCTGAAGTGCTGCTGGACTCATATCTAATTGTTCTACTACAGAGCAACATGGATACCCTGTAAAACTTCTTTGCAACAGTATAGGGCTGTCAGCACTCTTCAAAGGAATCACTGTGTACCATTCAACATTATATGGAGAACTTATTGCAATATAATTCAATATACATTTTAGAATACATGGGCTGGGTGGATTCTCCTCAGTTCCCATATGTGCATGATGACCAATTTGGATCAGGACCATGTTGCACATGAAGAAGAGACTTCAGCCTCCCCCCTCCATCAGTGCCATTTCCCCAAATCGAAGCATACATTCCCAGGATTACATGTGGGTTTCCCGAAAAGGCCTAACAGTACTCCACTGGGACTGTTCCAGCCTGGGAAAATGCTGCAATGGAGAAGGCTATCACTACATACACTGAAACACACAAATTGAGCACTGCATACAAGAAGAAGAAGAGTTTGGATTTATATCCCTCCTTTCTCTCCTGTAGGAGACTCCTGTAGGAGACTCAAAGGGTCTCCTTGCCCTTCCCCCCTCACAACAAACACCCTGCAGGTAGGTGGGCCATAGACCTCCCAAAGCAGTGACCTTCAGCCCAAGGTCACCCAGCTGGAGCGCGGTGTGTGGGAGCGTACAGGCTAATCTGAAGATTCCCCAGATAAGCTCTCTACAGTTTCAGGGCAGTGCAGGAGCTGGGAATCAAACCGATTCGGCTCCAGATTAGATACACGAGCTCTTAACCTCCTACGCCACTGCTGCTCCGTTTCTGATTATGTTAGGGTAGGCACCCAGATCCAACTATGGATGCCAGTCTCTAGAAGCTTTCTACCAGCTCTGAGAAAACTGTGACCAGCCCAAGATCACCCAGCAGGCTTCAAGTGGAGGAGTGAGGAAACAAACCCAGTTCTCTAGATTATAGTCCACTTCTCATGTAGAGGAGTGGGGAATCAAACCTGGTTTTCTCCAGATTAGAGTCCACTGCTTTTAACCATTTCATCAGCTAGGCCGCTTCCGCGGTACGCCAAGCAGCGACGCCGGATGACGCCGCAAACTGGGCGACGCATCCCAAAAAAAGCTGCTCACACAGACAGGCGGAATGGCGGGCCCCAGCCCCGGGCGCATGAAAATGTGACGGTTCGCGACGGAAGCGCCATGAAGCTGTATGCCTCGCCAGCGCTGCTCGGCGCGACTTCATGCGTACCTAGCAGTAACGTGGAGGCCAGCGCCATTTGGCTGACAGCACAGCCTGGCGGCTGTTCGCACGAAAGGCGGCGATGCGTCGCGTCACATGGGGAAAAAAAAAGAGTGGTTTTAAAAAAGCCGCTTTTTCACAGAATACACCCGCCTTCAGCGCCGGGTTTAGCTGCTGGCGACGGCGCCGACCAAGACTCCGTTACAAGGCAGCTCGCTCTAACGCCTGACGCTTTTTCCGCTAAGCATTTATCGCCATATTTTGCCCGTCGCAAGGAAACGGGCCTAGAAATGTAATTAATGAAAGCCATCTCAGTTTCTTACAGCGAAAAGCAGGGGTAAAAATTTCAGAAATAAAGGAATGTAAATGCATAAATGTGTCATAGCAAGTATTCCAAGTTCCACACAAAACTATTGGAGGACCCCATAAGAGGAAAAGTGAAACCTGAGTAGTCACTTTTTTACCCTAGCCAAAGAACTGTTATGATCACTCAAGGTTTCTGCATGTTTGAAGGCTCCTGAGAGACCATAGCACCCAAACTGACACCCTAACCTGACTGGTCTGCATATCCACTGACCTTGACTCTACTCTTTTCTCTCTGCCTTCTGTCCAATCAATTCAAGGCTCTGTTCCAAGCATATCATACTTCCACTGCAACTATCTTTGCCTCTTTAACTAGGTCAACGTCTCTTCTGGCTGCAGACACAGCGACAAAGAAACTTAATTGCTGAGATATTTCTAGAAGGAAAACAAATATTTTGGAAACATATTGCACTGACTAAAATAAGAAGGAAAGTGGAGCCTTGTTTTCTTCAGTACAATATTTAGCAATACATATGGCCTGTGGGAGCAACATTTAATAACACTTCTTCCAGAGGACTCTAATGCAAAGTTAAGTGGATCAGAAATGTGGGATGGAGGAGAGATGTTTATGCAAATTTTTAATCTTTCAAGGTTTGGGCACAAATAACATTTTGCCCTTAGAACAGACCAAGAGGGAACAGTCATGCTTCATAGCATGCAAAGTAGCTCCAATCAGTGCTCTGATCAGCTGTGTAGTTTCCTAGAACCTATCAGGATAAGCATTGGTCTGCATAAAAGATAAACTGGTAACTATATGGCACCTGTTTCAGGATAAAGATAGACATAAAATAGAAAAATCACAGTTGGCTTTTCATCTGTGATGTGAGCCCAGTTTCCACCCCACATTTCAATTTTAATGACAAACCTACTTTGCAAGATACAAGAATAAATGCAGTGGATTTGCGGTATCCAACAGAAGACACACCAAATAACAGGTGATCAGAAGAAGTCAGAACTCATGACACAGCAAGGCTTGAACCTTGGAATCGTCCACCTGAGCACCCTCCCCATTTCTGATTAAAGGGGGAAACTGCAAGGAAATCAGCCATATTCCTCTTGGAATCTCTGTACATCTGTTTGCAACGAAATGCTACTTCTTCCTACAAACTCTCCCAGGCTCTGTTGGTAGATTTTTTACAAATGTCTACATGGCAAAACTTTAAAATAGTGCAACAAAAACAATGAAAGGAACAGACTAAATAATGTAATAAAACTGCATTGCAAAATTAGAAAGAAATGCAAAAGAAAACAGTATAAAACAGGACATATCATATTGCAAAAACTGGATTACACAAATAAGAACATGCAGCAAGAACAAGATAATCTATAAACTGCAACCCTGTTTCCTTTACAAAAATGCCTTCCTGAACAATTCCATTTTAAATATAAATAAAGAATAAATTCCTACTTATCTTGGATTTGACATCACACAGACTTTTTGTATATCCCAGTTTTGGAATCAGAACACACAAGCCTCCCAATGTACAAGAGGGTTAAAAGAAAAGGTCTTACTCGCATAGTAGTTGCTAAATAAGACCGAAAACAAGCCAAAGTTTTTTTAACACATGCACCTCCTATTGTTTTACCAATTGCTGCAAATGTGCCTGAATAGCAGTACTACTACAGGCCACTATAGTGAATATTAGATCATTGCATACCTTCTATTCCTCAGCCATTCCCCAGTGCATATCACATGTTAAAAATGTATCAAAATTCAAAATGAAAGGGTGGATATAGGTGATACACTCAGACCTCCCCATTCACTCCAATAGTCTTTTACATTGTCTGGATGCTTGCAGGTGTACATTGATAAGGGGGGAGTAAAAAATGGCCTTGTTTAGTCTGGGGAATCTTTGATGCATGGGACTACCATCTGTAATGAACTAGGGCCTGCCAAGTGACCATTTTCTCCCATTTTAAGTATAGTGATTTCACTTTACTGCAAGTCATATCATTGCTTTCCAGCCAAGGCTCTCAGATGCACAGACATACTGCTACTACTACCGTGTTTCCCTGAAAATAAGACAGGTTCTTATATTAATTTTTGCTCCAAAAGACGTGTTAGGGCTTGTTTTCAGGAGATGTCTTATTTTTTTCCAAAATTTTGTGCCCCCCACGTGACCAGATCAGCTGCGCTGGGGAATCTGTAACTAGGGCTTATTTTTGGAGTAGGGCTTATGTTTCAAGCATCCTCCAAAAATCCCTAAAAATCATGCTAGGTCTTATTTTCAGGGTAGGTCTTATTTTCAGGGAAACAGGGTATTATTACTACTGATGATGATGATGACATGCTAAAATCTGTGCCTTGGTATAGGGTTTCCGCTTACCTAAACTAAGTCTAGCCCTGATTGCTAAGGTCCTGACAGATCTGTTTCAGAGAGTCCACGTGGAAAACATTTTGCAGCTCAACAATTTGATTGTTCATTACTGCTTATGGAAGGGGAGCTAGTTTTATGTTCTGTCTAAGTCCATTCCTAAAGGACTGCCTGGCTCTTAAAGCATTAGCAGAATGCCATGTTTAGATATCCTTGATAAGCTTTTACCTTTTCACTTCATAGCACTATCAAAATGTTAAAATTGGTATCTCAGGATGAGAGCAGCAGCCTAACAGAGAACAGGGTTAGCATACTGCTGCCCTTTATCAAGGTGAAATAACATCTAAAAATCTCTCACGTGGTGGGGAGGTGATCCTCAGTCAGATTAATTTTTAATTTTCTAATTTCTTAAAAGGGCATATCTTAAAACTGGATCTTTTTCTCCCACCTCTCCGTCATGCACAAAATGTAAAAATGTCAAGACCATTGATCAAATAACCATAATTACACCAGGGGATGACTTCCTCTGGTTGAACCCTAAATCACTCACTGTTGAGTAAGTAATGTTTGGATAGTAAAATTCTTGCCACCTGCTCTTTCAGCACAAGTAAATAGCACAAAACGATTTCACAGCTATACAAGTGGACACCAGGGAAAGGCCATTATTGGCATCAAGGTTTCTGAGCTGAGATTGGATGCCAGTTTAAACAGGTGGTAATTTTTTAAAGTCAAAAGGCACCACTGCTTTTACAAGCTATTTACTTGGAGACCATGGTTATATACCATTCGCATTAGCTGAAGGGTTCTCCCTGTTTTATAATTCTATGCCCTGCTGATAATCAAGGCTCTTACAACAAAATAAATCAATACAATGAAACAATTATGAAAACATTAACCTGTACAATCACTAATTGAAATGATCTATCTATTCTTCAGCAGTAAAAGGCTAGCTAAGGAGAGCTTGATATTCATCTAATAATACGAGCTTTGCCCGTTTCCATAAGCAGTCTTAATTCATATAGTCCTGCATGGATGGGAGCAGATATAATTTTGCAGAAGTGTGCAACAACAACAACAACAATAAACCCTTCAGATTCAACTCATGAAACATATTAATTTTTATAAAGATGTCCGGGGGTCGCTGCAGCTGCTCGCCCCAGACTCGGCCGGACCGGGGGCCAGATTGTCAGCCCCAACCGCAGGAGGGGGAGGGAGAGCGCCACAAAGATTTTAGTTTTATAAACAGAACAGAAAAAAGGAAAAAATTACGAGCCATATCAAATCAAGTTACAATTGTATCAAGAGACAAATGATATAATATATATGTGTGTATATATACAGTGATATAATTAATAATAGACAATAAGTGATGGTGGCTAAAATTCTTCCCAAATATTAAAAATTAAATTCACATATTCTTATCATCTATTCATTGTATATTCAAATGTCCATCCCCATGACACCTTTTCAATTCAACATATCAAGAAGATTTTTAATAATTGATATTCGCCATTTCAACAACCTCCTTTGAGTTGATTTACTGAGTATCAGCATTAAATTAGTTGCATTAAGAAATCAATCCAATAGTTGCTGTTATTGGTTTTATGGTGTCCTGGGAAGGATTGGAAGCTGAAGCTAGGGATATGTAAGATGGGGCGGTGCCTAAATGGGAGATCTCCTAGGAATCTGATGAAAGGTGGGATGTAAATGTATAGTATACATAATAAAACTGATTTCTGGAATCAATTTCTGATGGAATGCTACAGTAGAAGGCACTATTATTAATTTATTTACTGTTCACCTTTCTCATTGATTCTCAACGTAAGTTAAAGAGGTAAAAAAGACAATGCAATAAATACAACATAATACATGTAGTGAACGGTGCACTAAAACATGGATTACACAACTAAAGAATGATGAACAATACACCCTGTAAACTGGATTTCACAAATAGAGAATGATGAAATAGTGAGAGTATAATCTAGCCCACAGGTGTCAAACTCGCGGCCCTCCAGATGTTATGGACTACAGTTCCCATCATCCCCTGCCAGCATGAATTTGACACCTATGATCTAGCCAGTAAACAAAGTGATATAAAGCAGAGAGGAAAAGAAATCTGCCTTAAAAAGTTCTTAGACATTAAAACTGGAACCTAATTACCTTTGTAGCAAGCACATTCCTGCAGAATTGCATTTTTTCATGTTGCTATTCCTTTATAGCAATGCCCTCCGGAACAATTCCATTTGACATATTTTGCAACACAATAGTAATGTGGGATCATTTTTGACCTTGTCAGGTAAATTGCAAAGGGGTAGCTATGTTACTCTACTTTAGCAAAATACAACAGAAGTCCAGCAACAACTTTAAAGACTAACATTGGCCGTTTCCGCACAGAGGCAAAAGTGGCTGGGTCGGCGCATTTCGCGCCGACCCGACGACGCTGGGACAGTCCACATGGACGGTTCCAGAAAGAGCTGGGACGACGGCACCGCAGAGCATGTCCCCGGGTCTCCGGCATGTCGCCGAGGCCTGAGGACACGCCCCCTCGGCCCTGCGCGCCTGCTCCAGCTTCAAACTGGCATTCCCGGGAAAGTGCGCTTCCCAGCGCACTCCGGAAACGCCGGCTTGGCGGCGCAAGGGTGGCGCGGCTGCGATGCAGCTGTGCCTGCTGTGCGAATGGTGGCCTGGGGACGGTGTTTTTGCCATCCCCAGGCTGCCATATTCCGCCCGTGCGGAAACTACCATTGTTTATTTAGCTCACTTCTTCAGATATATAATCTTCACTTCACATGTCTGAAGGAGTGAGCTGGGACTCACAAAAGCTCCTGTTGAAATAGATGTTGTTATTCATGTTGGCACCTCTGAATTTTTGTTTTATCGTGTGATGTAGTCCATGCAGGCAGGCTTCACAAGGCAGGTGCTATAAGCAGGGCTGCCTCTCCTTTTTTGCCCACCGACCAATTCTGTTTTCACATGATCTAGTCATGCATGTATGCCTCCTTTCTTATATCTGCAGCACCTTGAAATTGTATGACACTTGAGAATTCTCAGCTCCTGAATCAAAAGTTCTCTGATCCTTCATCATCACTGATTTCTTTTGCCTCACTGCGTTTCGTGTTTGTATTCTTTACTATTGTCTGAGTAGGGAAAATTTCAAGTCTCAGCCTTTATCCTTCACCCTATCCACAAAGCAGGCTATTCATGTAAGGTGAGTTTGTGAGTTTTATCAAGTTTCTATAAATGATGCATCTTCAAAATACAATCAACAAACTATACAAGATCTTTATGGAGTTTCCTCCAGCTTTACAGGCTAAACACAACATTTTCAGATAAAATAACAGCCTCTTCCTGGAATGTTTACAAGGTAGAATAGCAAATAAGAAAGTAACAGTCAGGCAAAGGCTATCCCACAATGCATTGTGAGAAAAAAACTAGAGTCCTAAGATGTATAGCTCTTTCTCTGTATAGATACAATAAAGCCTACTGATGCTAAGAAAGTTCATATTCCTTAGGCTTGTTAATATGAACTTTGGTAGCTTTGTACAGAACTGAGAGAAATTGCAAAGTCTTTACAATGTCCTTTTGGTTAGGCAGTCAAGGTCTGAACATGGAGTGAATTCTCTTCAGAAAAAAACTTCCTATGGTTTTCACTATTCCTCTCATCCAACAGCAGTATCCTGTTCAAGTCCAGGATGAACAGGTAAGAAAACCCCTGGTTAACCTGTCCATCTTCTATACCTCCAGAGACTCTCCCAGGACTTCAGGAATGGAAAAGGTAGAGGAAGATATAAAGCCTGGCAGTTCAGAGCCTCGGGAAGAAGAGGCAACTCTCAATTCTCCATATAATCCAGTACTTGAATCCCAACCTTTCATTGTTCAATATCTTTTAACGTTAGCCTAGAAAATAGCTGATAACCACACTCCAGCTTTCTAAGCCCTGATTACCTCTTATAGGGATCCGTAGACTCCAGTTTCAGCTCTTGCTTTGACTCTTGGATCCTACCCTGCAGTTCTTGAACCTTGCTGCCAGTTGGTCAGAAAATGATATAGGCCTTGTTTGATGCACAAGAACTGTGCTGCTTTCTCAGTTGGCTGGATAGAAGTTGGCAGAAAAGTTTTATTGGTGTGACTTGAACACTGATTAATCTCTTTAACACATTCAACTGCAGGCAAACTGCAATGAAAAAACAAACATCAATAATTATTCCTGCTGTTCAGGGTATGTATTGTTTCAAATCTGAAATTCACCTGACTAATTCTTTGTTTGCTATCAATCAAAGCACTTTGCAATAGTTGTGGTATTTTTCTTTCATAAGTTATCTGCAAATTTGTAGATTTGCTGTTTTACATGGTTATTTGTAGAAAAAATCTACAATTTTCCCTACAGTATGAATAATTGGGGCCTTCCCTGTTTACTTGCCTTCACTGTGAAATCTGTTCCTTTTTTCTTTTCTCTGATTTTAATCAAATTAAAATATACAAAAGTTTTGTCTCATCTAAAGCTTGCCAATTTTTCTTGGGTGCCTTTGACAATGAAAAGATCTAGCCTCTTTTTATAACTCTTTAAACCATCAACACATATATTTAACACCTGTAATTTAGGGCTTGGGGGTTTTAAAGTCGTTTTTTTCTGACCTTCTGTTCAGCTGCCTGACCTATCCTTCATTGTGTTGGTGACTCAGAATGTTGGCTGTTTCTTCAGTGGAAAGAGCCATCAGCAGTCAGTGCTAAAAGTGAAAGATGTAAAACAGTCATCTAAAATTTTAATGAAACAGTCAGATTCAGATTTTTTAAAAGAAAAAGTGGGAAGAATTTGGTGTCCTTGAGATTAACCCAAAGCACCATCACACAGTGAAGCAGGCAGAATGAGTCTTCTCTGTCTCTCCTTTCCTGTTGCAACCCAGTGAATATTCTGTCCTGGTGGTCAAAGTCCGTCCGGAATAGAATGTGTGTCAGAGTGGAGTTTCTATAGTGGGAAGGGAGAATTAGCAAAATGATCTCCCCCTGGCCTGCCAGTGGAAGCATTGCTCTGCTGATATAACTACAATTATGCTGTCTGAACAGTACCTTCAAACACAAGGAAGCCTTGGATGGCTAATGCGTTTGGATAAAACATTTTGCATGTTAATGCTGTAAATTTCTAGGGGTAATATGGATCAGGAGCAGTAGGACATGCAACTTTCAGATTGATTAAAGATTTCTTTTAAGACATTGAGGCTATTTGTAATGCTGTATTTAAGCCCCTGTCCAATTTTCAGAAGTCTAAAGCACTCAACAGTCCCCATTGATCTTAACTGGGTTGCAGGGGAATAGACAAAAATTTATTATTCTCTTTGTAGCTAAGGCTGCTCCAAGGAAATCCCCTTTTAAATGATAACAACTAGCTACTGAGTAATTAAAAAATTAAATTAACACGAAGTCCAACTGCCTCTGATGAAGGGAGCATTGACTTTGGAAAGCTCATACCCCAAAAATTTTGTTGACCTTGCTGGTCTCTAAGGTGCCACTGAATTTGAATCTAGCTGTTCTAGAACCAACACAGCTGTCCTCTGAATTAAAGTTCAAATATGCAGGCTTTCCTCAGCTATACATCATCTGCACATCTGGGAAAACAGATATATAAATGCAGATGTTGGATCACATCCATAACAAATATGCATTAGGAAATGATAATAATAAAACAAGATGCAGACTAATGTTCCAAAGTGGTACAACTTCACCCACAAAGAAGTTCTAGAAATGGGGTGCTGTGTGGTTTCTGGGCTGTATGGCTGTGTTCTAGCAGCATTCTCTCCTGATGTTTCGCCTGCATCTGTGGCTGGCATCTTCAGAGGATCTGATAGTAGGAAAGGAAAGCAGGTGGAGTATATATACCTGTGAGTAAAGGTCAATTCTAGAATTCTACAAATGTTTGTGTGCTGGCACCCTCAGAGGTATATTCTTGTCTTTGCTGTTATGGACCAAAAAATACCATTTCAAGTTCACTTGACCCTTGTTCAAACTGAACCCACAATTCTTTATTTTGATTCTTACATTTTTCATCATTTTGTCAACTCCTTCCAACAAAATGTACACTTTTCAAAGCTCTTAGTGTGTCGCCAAATCAGTGTTACTCATATGCTGTATGCATTATATGTACAAACTAATTACAGAATAGACAGTATATTGGCATCTACAAAGTCAACAGTGAAAAGCGCAGAATCTAAACCACTGGTCTGTGACTGCAAATAAATCAATGAAATACAATATAACCACTCACCAAAATGTACAGGAATATAAAAAGGAACAAAAGGTGACATAAAAACATGCATTTGATGGCATAGCAAAAGTGTCACGAGCCAGCCAGATCCAGGAGGTATGGAGAACTCCTCTGATGAAGAGTCAGCAGAAAGCCCTGGCTCCTGTTCACAGCCAAAAATAGAAGTGGCACAGGGAGAAGCAGCTGCTGTGGAGCTAGACATGAACCCACAGCCAGACACCAGTGCAGTGACCCTGCAGCCTTCCAGCTCTGTTAGCTGAGGAAAATCAGATGCCAGCCTTCTCACCTCCTTCATCACCAGAGCCTCAGGAACAGAGGAGGCTACAGGGCCACAGGGCCCTACAGGTCAGAAAACAAAGTGTACACCTGGCAGCCTAACATAGGCCCTGCATGGATAGTGAGAAGTATTTGCAGGAGCAGGTCTGAGGCAGCTGGCAGGTGTACAAAGTCACATGCTCTCTGAGGAGCTTTGGCCCTTTCCGCACGGGCGGTTAATGGCGGCCTGGGGACGGCAAAAACGCCATCCCCAGGGAGCCATTCGCACAGGGGGCACAGCTGCTTAGCAGCCGCGCCGCCCAACCGGCGCGAAGCCGCCGTTTTCCGGCCTCACTCAGGGAGCAAGGTTTTTGGAAAACAGCGGCTTGGAGCCACTGCCGTGCGAACGGCAGCAGCTCCAAGGCGCCCTCCCACCCCTCCCACCCTGCACTTACCTTGTCTCTGACCGGCCAGCGCGTCGCCGAGGCCTGGGGACACGCCCCCCTGCCCTGCGACGCTGGAGCAGTTGCGCAGGGCCGGGGGGCGTGTCTCCAGGCCTCGGCGATGTGCCAGATGGCCAGAGACACGCCGGGTCAGCCGGGCAACGGTGCTCCGCGGCGCCGTCGTCCCAGCTGTTTCTGGGACCGTTCGTGCGAACAGTCCCAGGGGGAGTGGGTCGGCGTGGGATGCGCCGACCCAATCCCCGTCGACGCCGTGCAGAAATGGCCTTTGTCTTTATAAGGAACTGGAAAGGGCATAACTGTGTGGAAGCAGCATATATATGGAGCTCAAGGCTGCTTACAACATAAAACACATAAAGTATGTATATATATATATAACTTTTTGTGTTTTATGTTGTAAGCAACATTGAGCTCCATAAGGAAGAAAGGTGGTTAATAAACATTTTAAAATCATTTTTATTGTTTTTTACAACTACAACAAAACTAACAGAAAAAGGGGGGGAAAGATGTGAAGCAGTCACCCTATTCTATTTATATGATACAGTATAAGCCTTTGTTGTGTGATGAACATTTTAAATAATAAATACATGATAAATATTTGTTTCAAAATGGCAAGGATGGAAATGCATTTCCAAAATTTGGCCAGCAGTGTTTCCTTCTTCATTTTTAATACGTGTATGTATAGATGTTACACCTTTTGTAAATTAAAAGGAAAAAAATAATATTGGAGAAGTACATATAGATACTCATCTATATCATTGAGCACAGACTGACTTGACAAACTTTTATGTTTCCCCAAATGGATTCTGGTACTTTTACAACGGCAGTTACATCAAGAAAACCAGCTATTAAAAACTAAAACCAACAAATGTTCTGGGTCATCTCATTTCCCATCTGTAAGTTTGGAATCATCCTTAGAGTTGTTGAGAGAGCAGCAGTAACACACTTCACAGAACAATCTGTTTAAAGGTACTATGGAAACTATTAATAGAGCTTTCTTTCTAAAGATAGATAAGATCTCTGCAATGACAATGGCTCTATAAGGATTTTCCAAATTTATAAAAGTTCAGGAGTCAAAGCACAAATGAATGAGGGCTTTGATATACACAAAAAAGCTCCATGTCCTCCAAGGGCTTTTTTCATTCACTTGTATAGGATGGCCAGCTTTGGGTACAGATGAGCTGTGTGCACTCAACTGCTTTTGCACTGAAATACATGGAGAAGCCTTGCATGCACACAAGGTCTATACAAGCACCACAGATGTCACCATGCTTTTGATTGACACAGTGGTATCACAGACCCTGACAATTGACTCACTGTTTAGCACCAGAGAAACACTAGAGCCTAAGCAGAATTAAACAATTTCTATAACCAGCAACCACCTTGGATTTGGGAGAGTCGACGAGTGAATGGGATTTGTATCTATGAAGTCCTGTTGAATCTCCAAAGCACAATAGAAGGCCCACTTGGCTCAGCAGTTTTAATACACAGATCAATTTTGCATTACCTCCTCCTGGCTGTGAGTGCTCATAGAAGGAGGTCATAAAACATTTATAGGCCCAAGAATGCAAATTGATGGAAAGAGTGAATCTTCAGTCTGTGGACAGGCCGTTGAAACAGGTTTGTCAAATGAGGTTGTGGCAAGCATTTGCACTGCCTCAAACCCTATGAAAAATTTATTTTCATTTCCTTTACCCAGCTTCACCTATCTCACAACAAGGTGAGATTTTAACTTAAAATGGGCAAATATTATTTGGATTATATGTATATTAATGACATTTTCAGAGTTCTACAAAGGAATGCTTGGCATGGCAATTTGCTATCAGTCTAGCTAGGCATAGATGTTGCCATCTAAACTAGGTTGGACAGAGAAATGTTAAAATACATCTATGGAATCAAAACAAAGTAGTCTGTGCTGACTGAACAGCATTCATGTTCAGAAGAATCAGAAGGTACAGTTTTGCCTTGCTGGGACTTTCCTGTTTTAAACTGCAGGTACCATTTCTGAATGTTCTTTCATATTTAAAGAACACGCTGCAACTTGAAACTTAGAAAGCCTGGGAACAGCTAAACTAGGGCTATTCTTACTGACGTGCTAATTTTGCAAAAGAAGAAATCACATGTGGGGTCCCATGATGCAATTTCCCCACCTGCAGTCTGAAAGTGCTACAGTCTCAATGGTGCTATAAAATATTAGTGTTCTGACCATGTAGAGTCAGAAAGAGACAAAAATCAAATTGTCACCTTTTAACCTGGATGATTATAGAAAGTCCAGCCACGCTTCATGTAAGCAGGGCAATATCATGTAAGCAGATTGCTGGGATTCTGGTGTTGTTAACTTATTAATAAAGCAAAATATTATATCATAAGCCTCCAGAGTACGGTTTCCCCCTGGCTACCAGCAAGAAACAGGGGTGGGGGTGGGGGGTGGGGATTGGATTAGGGGTGGGGGATTGGGTTGTGAGATCCAAGTTAGGAAACTGCAGATTTGAAAATGTAGCCTGGAGAGGACACAAACCTCAGTGGGCCATAATGCCATACAGTGTACAGTCCAGAGCATCCATTTTATCTAGGGAAACTGATCTCTCTAGTCTGGAGGTGAGCTGTAATTCCAGGGGATCTTCAAATCCCACCTGGAGACTGGCTTTTCTACTCCAAATCTCTTCTATACAAAGGAATGAAACCCAGGGAACATGCATTCTGGAATTTCTCACAGCTGAAAAGTGGGAGAGGGAAAAGGGGTGACAATATGTTATTTGGGTGCTGTGTGGTTTCCGGGCTGTATGGCCGTGTTCTAGCAGCATTCTCTCCTGACGTTTCACCTGCATCTGTGGCTGGCATCTTCAGAGGACCGTTACGTTATTAATATGATCGTTATTAATAAATAATATGTTATTTATTTATTTTAAAACATATTCTCTCATGTTTCCAGAAGTCAAATAAGCTCATAGCCGATCATAATTCAACATGTGTCCTAGACAACAATATGTATAAACAGCAAGCTATCAACAAATTACTATGCACAGTAAAGACAATTTGAAAGCTAATTCAGCCATCATCTTGGGACAGCCAGTTTGTTTCAATATGCAAGTGCAATATGCAACTGATTTTGACTTTAAAGCTACCGTATACCCTTGACCGAAGAACAGTACACTCCTATCTGGGATGGTCGTCCTCTTCCACTGAGCGCGCAGCTTCGGGAGGGACACACATGGAGTGGTGAGGGAGGTAGGGGACACCCACCTAGCCAGCCAGATCAGCTGAATCAACCCTGGCGATCAATGGGGTGACAGATGTCGCAGCCAGATCGCCCTCACATCTTCCTCCTCCTCATTCGCTCCATTAGAAAGAGTGCAATCCAAGTTTTTAAGATCATTAGTTCAGGTTCCAAAAATGTTTCCAACTCATGGATTAGGCTTGAAACCGGGATGTTAAAAGTTGAAGCCCTAATCAGCCTATCATCAATCAAAAAATGGCTTGGCTGCATTCATAACCCACAAGGCCTTCTCCCATTGGTCCTTCAGGATAATTTTCAGTCCAGCTGGCATAAGAAAGTCCAAACCACCATACAACAGATGGGACTCTCTATACAAGCTCTAATAGCCATGGGAGCTGATAGGGCCTGTATACAGGTCAAGCAGAGAATTTTTGATATTGAGAGACAAACAGATCTCCTAAAGACACCTAAGTACGTTGCATCGGAACACCTAAGATGGCAAGTAACTACAGCACCATATCTGTTTTTCCTTGAAAACAGTAACACAAGAAGAGCTTTCTCATTGGCCAGATGTAATTCTCTTCCCTCCTCGCTGTTAGAGGGGAAATACAAGAAAATCCCTTATGAAAAGAGGCTCTGCCCCTGCCCTCTAGGCAAAATAGACACATTAGAACACATGTTGTTTAGATGTCCCCAAAAAGCCCCGAAAGGAAATCCTCAGCCCAGCCATGATAGGTCTAATAGGCCTAAACTACAAAGATATACTGGCCTACATATTGACAGGTAGGGACCAGAAAATTACACGGGCAACGGCCCATTTTTGTTCTTTAATCTGCAAACACAATAAGAGACAACTGCCGGCTGAATAGTTAAGGGAGGAAAAGACTGAATAAATTGTGATCCTTAGAAGATAGGGTCGGAGGCCAGAGTTTTTTTTAATAATGTCACTATAGGTTTTAGCAAGACTGCACAGGCACTTTACAAGTGTAGCTATATTAACTTTTAATCTTTTGCCATAATCAAATGTATTTTACCTACTACTTGCTTTTTCGCGAGTTGACCTTTTAGTAAACAGTCACCGACTGTATATAAGTACAATAATAATTATATTAGTGTCGCAAATATTCCTTCTTGTAAATACCATAGACTATGTAATATTTCGTATAGTGCTTTTAGTACTCTTATTATAGACTATAGATTACGTAACATTTGAATAGTGCTTCTAGTACTCTTTTGTCTGTATATATATATACTATGGTAACGGTACTTTGAAACTGATGTACCCTGATCTTGTACTACTGGTCGCTGACTGTAAATAAAATGACTTACTGTAAATAAAATGTAAATAAAATGACTTTAAAGCTGTGCATGGTTTGGGCCCTGGATATCTGAAGGACTACCTTCTCCCATAGGAACCTGCTACCCAATTAAGATATTCTGAAGACATTTTGCCCTGAAAGTTCTTACCATCTGCACTAAATATGGGAGACTGTGAGATATGTCAGATTCTCAGGGACAACAGGATGGATCCAAATTTTAGAGACAATTAGAATTCTCCTTTACAGAATGAACACAGGAAGACATTTGGTACTCCAAGAAAGCAAGCAGCATTACACAGAAGGTGGAAGAGTGGGATGATGCCTCATGGAAGTCAGGCAAAGGTAGTGTGGTAAAGGACAACCATGCCAATCGAATGGCAACTGGCAACCGAATGAAGAAAGCAACATAACAAATCCACAAGATGGATATTCATCAGTGCCACAAAAATCCAAAAAGGACCATAGTGTCTGAAAAGTTGTTGTACCTTCTGTAAATATTCAGCAGTTTAGTTTGGAAATGACTTCAGGAATGGTCTCCAATGCAAACATGCCAATAGATTATTTAATAGAAGATCGTGTGATACAGAAAGTATGTTACAAAATTTAATGAGAAGACAAATATCCACAATGGGCAAGACAGGAAGAACCATTATCTATGTTGCACATTACCACTAAATATTCCTTGTACTTCTGGCCTTTGCCCAGATTGTTCCTGTTATGTGAACCTTCTCATATCAGATTTCTGCTCATAATAGTTACCTAATTTATTAAGACAGTGTGTATGTGGGGAGGGGGTAATTCTGGATATTTCACTTAACATTTCTATTAAATCTGTGGACATTATCTGCTAGATACTTCAAGATTTATGAACCTTCACATTTCACTTTTAATTAACAGAATTCTGAAGTTATCCAAGCATGCTACCAGCATGTAATTGTAAAAGAGATAAATAACTGTGGAATTAGTCTGGCTTAAGAATGGAAGAAACCCAAATATCCAATTCAAATGCAATTCCTCAATGAGTGTTCTTGGAACACACAATGTGCCTTTATTATAATATTCAAATCATTTTTGGCCATAAAAAATAGGTTGCTATTTTTGCAGACACACACAATGTACAAAAGTATTCCTAGAACATGACTCAGCTTTCAGTTTGGAGTCTTGACTTGTTTACTTTGTTTTTCTTAATAAGATTAGCAAAAGAAAGTAACACATTTTCAGCAGTCTTGACAGATGCTGGCTTGGCAAAGGATAAAAATGAGCAACCTGTACATCAAAAATCCTTCTTAAGTGTCCTTGAGCCTTCCCTTCTAATGTCAAAGGCAGGCCACTGATTTCAGTAACAAAACCCACAATTTTTGGTTCATGCTCTTGGAAGGTGTTATGAGGGAGTAGCATTATTAATAATGCCAACTCCAGTGGGGAAGTTCCTGGAAAATTGGGGGTGGATCCTGGGGAAAATGGGGTTTATGGTGGGAAGGGACCAACAGTAATTAGAATATAATGCCATAATGTCTAAAGCAGAGGACGTAATCTCTTTTTTTCCCTCTCTGTTCAATGCATTTTAGGTGTTAATAATAGTTGCAGAATTTGAGAAGGAAACTTCTCCTAGACTCTGATTGATGCTAATATTATGCTATGACTTTGGACAAGTAAATGTCGCTGCGGTGTAACACACTTGGGCTGCCATAATGAAGACAATTTCTGAATTCACTTCAACACAGTCAAATTAATATTTAACCAGTTTTTAAAATTGCTGAAATCTAATCTTCAAAGGCATAGTTAAACATTGAACTTAGCTCATAGGGACATACCCACAAAGCATCTTAAGCATGGGAGAATGACAGAGAAAGACAGAGAAAGTCATTTTTGTGGTGGGCTGGTATTATTGACATATAAGCACTATGCATGATGGGAGACAACATGATAGAAGAGCATATCATTCTCCCTGTTCTATTTGGCATACCATCTCCCATGCTACTGGGCATCTATGCTTTGCTGTGTCGTTCAACTTGATGCATGAAAGCTTATTAATTTTGTATTAATTTTGTTAAATGTGATTGCATTGTGGCATAAATATCCCCTGGTTTCCATGGAAAGCATGAGTGTACACTCCAAGATTTTAAGATGCTCCAAAATTTTAAGATGGTCATGCATCTAAATCCATCAAAGTCAAAGGACTTAAAAAACTGCTATGGCTGACACTATGAATCCACAAATAGACATTTTTTTGCAAATAGACAATTTTCTTATGCTTCCTCTTTAACCTTCTCATGTGGCACATGCAGAGTAAGAATGTTGGCCCTTTTCACACAGAGGTCCTTTGGCAGCTCTTGGATGTCTGAGAATTGTCTGACTTCAAAACGACCACCCTCTAAAACTAACACAGAGGAACAGAATTAGTATTTCTAACTAGTAGTGTTTCTTGGGTGTGTACAATAGTAGTCCACATACTGTATGTACAGTTTTTATGTATGTATTGTATGTCAGGGTGTATTTTCTGTTGCCATTATCTTAATGTTTCTATGTATTTATTTACTAGATTTTATGCCCCTTGTCAGATGTTTCCAAGGCAGCTTACAGCATTAGTTAAAATTGATAAAACAAATAGCAATAACATACTAACAAGTACAATTAGAACACAGTAAATATAAATAAAAACCAATAGGATTAAAATCATCAGGCAACAACAATAATCAAAATAGCAGTAAAGGAACAGATAAAAATATAAATGCAACCAGGTCCAGATGTAGATGCAGAGAGGCCCTAGGCTGTTCCACTTGTGGCGCCCTCCCAATCTCCTACCTTCCTCACTAGAGGAAGGCTCATTCCGCACATTCAGAATAATGCACTTTCAAACTGCTTTCAGTGCTCTTTGAAGCTGTGCGGAATAGCAAAATTCACTTGCAAACAGTTGTGAAAGTGGTTTGAAAATGAATTATTTTGCGTGTGCGGAAGGGGCCGAAGATGGAAGAGTGTTTTTAACAAAATTAAGTAAAGCTGAGGAGGAGGAGGAGGAGTGTTTAAAATTAAAAAATTCACAACTCCTCCTCTAAAGGACATAAGATGTTATTGTTAAATATTGTAGTGATTGGCACAAAATGCATGCATGTTAAAATTAGCATTGTGAAAAACTGGAGGGACAAAATCAATACAGAAATCAATGCTAGTGTCGAGTTATCAGCTTAATACAGTATTATTCTGAAATGGAGTATAAGGAAAATTACTGAAGGGTTGTTTAGAGACTATGGTGTGTTATGACAGAGTGTGTAAGAAAGGCCTATGAAAGTGTCAAAAATATTATGTACCTTGACCAAAGGCCCCCTATAGGTAAATCCATCTCTGAATGCAGCAACACTTGGCTGAAACCATTTATCAAAGCAAATACTTAAAAACTTAAAACAATATCAGGCCATGGAGATAAAGCAATACTTCAAGGCAAGAATGTACAGTAAGCAAAAGTCTTGAAAAATAAAACATATATGTCTGGTGACTAATTAAGCAATCCTAAACAGATCTACTTAGCAACTCTTATTTTGTTCGATGAGGGTTCAATGGAAAATATTCTTACAATAGTAGCCTAAATGACAGCTGATTCAGAACCAGGTAAATCCCTGTCAGGAGTGAATTTTAGCACTTTTGAGGAAACGAAGACCATCTATGCTGAATACTGGTCTTACACTTTT